>NC_080572.1:70334648-70959648 GCF_030247185.1 Malaya genurostris | reverse complement strand
TAATATTATAATGAATTTAAAATTTAACAGTGATGTTAAATAATTATTTGAATATTCTAAATTGGAATGCTCGATCTTTAAAATCGAGTGAAGATGAATTTTATAATTTCACAAAATTCATATTGCCATTGTGATAGAAACATTTCTTAAACCAAATGTCAAATTGAAAAGTAATCCACATTATGTGGTTCATCGATTTAAAAGGTTTACTGGAATGGGTGGTGGAGTTGCCATTTTTGTCCAACGGCAAATTAAACATCGAATTTTACCTTCTTTCAATACTAAAGTTATTGAAAGCTTGGGAATCGAAGTTGAAACCATTCATGGAATTTATTTCATCGCAGGACCATATTTGCCATTCCAATGCACCGGTGAACAATTAAATTTCTTTAAAGGCGATTTGCAAAAACTCACAAGATATCGACCGAAATTTTTCGTAATAGGAGACTTAAATGCTAAGCATGTCTAGAGGAATTGTAGGCAAAATAACAGTAATGGTAAAATACTTCATAATCAACTCTCAGCTGGTTACTTCACTGTTCTTCATCCCAGTAATCGGACTTGTTTCTCTTCCGTGAAAAACCCGTCTACAATTAATCTGGTTCTGACGGATCAAAGTCACATTTGTAGTGAACCGATTACACATGCTGACTTTGACTCAGATCATCTTCCTGTAACATTCAGACTTTCCAACGAAGCTATAAATAATCCAATTAGTTCTATATTCAACTATCATAGAGCTAATTGGTTGGATTACAGATCTCACATTGAAAATCGTGTGGATCATGAAACTATTTTAGAAAATTCTGCGGACATCGACACAGCAATTGATAATTTGAATCATTACATTATCGAAGCAAGAAATCTTTCAGTTCATAAAGCTCAAACTAAATTCAATTCTCCTATCATCGATGACAATCTTCAACTGCTCATTCGGTTGAAGAATGTTCGTCGACGACAATATCAACGTTCTCGTAATCCTGCTATGAAAAACATAGTTAAGGATTTACAAAAAGAAATTAAACATAGATTTACTCTTTTGGGAAATGAAAATTTCGCTGATGAAGTTGAACAAATTAAACCATATTCTAAACCTTTCTGGAAACTTTCTAAGGTTCTTAAGAAACCTCAGAAACCAATTCCTGCTCTCAAGGAAGAAAATCAAATACTTCTTACAAATGGCAAAAAAGCTCAAAAACTTGCTCAGCAGTTTGAGAGTGTACACAATTTTAATTTGAACGTTGTGAGTCCTATTGAAAATGAAGTCTCACTGAAATATGATCATATTTCAACCCAAGTGTTATCATACGATGACATTATTGAAACGAATTTTGACGAAATTAAATCAATTACTAGGAAACTCAAAAACATGAAGGCTCCTGGTAATGATGGAATTTTCAATATTCTTTTTAAAAATCTTCCCGATGTTTCCTTGATACTAAACGCTAAAGTAATTCCTATCCTCAAACCTGATAAAAACCCAGCAGAAACATCAAGTTATCGACCAATCTACTATCAGTAAACTTTTTGAAAAAAATATCTTGTTGAGAATGATGTCTCATATGAATGAGAATTCAATTTGTTTACCAGAGCAGTTTGGATTTCGTCATGAACATTCAACTACTCATCAACTTGTCAGAGTAACGAACATGATAAAATGAAATAAATCTTCTGGGTTATCCACTGGAGTTGCTCTTCTAGACATAGAAAAAAGCATTCGACAGTGTTTGGCACAAAGGTTTAATAGCAAAAATGTCTGATTTCCAGTTTCCTATTTATTTGATCAAAATGATTCAAAATTATTTAACTGATCGTACTCTTCAGGTTAGCTATCAGAATTGTAAATCCTGAAATTACTACCCGTACGAGCCGGTGTTCCGCAGGGTTCGAGCGTAGCTTCAATCTTGTATAATATTTTCACTTCTGATCTTCCAAATCTACCCGTTGGTTGTCAGAAATCGCTATTCTGTTACGACACAAGTCTGTTAGCCACAGGAAGAAATCTAAGAGTGATCTGCAGTCGCCTACAAAGAAGTTTAAATATTTTCAGTGATTATCTGTCAAAATGGAAAATTAAACCAAATGCACCAAAAATGCAATTAATTATCTTTCCTCATAAACTAAGAGCTTCTTTTCCTAAACCAAACAATAATCACATTCTCAAATTGAATGGATTGGAATTGACATGGTCTGTTCAAGCTAAATACATAGATTTAACGTATGACAAAAAACTCACTTTCAAGGATCACATTGAAGGAATCCAGGCGAAGTGTAATAAATATATTAAATGTTTATATCCTCTTATAAACAGAAATTCTATGCTCTGCCTAAAAAACAAATTTTTAATTTATAAAGAAATTTTCAGGCCAGCCAAGCTTTATGCAGTACCAATTTGGTCAAGTTGTTGTTCCACCAGGAAGAAAACGCTACAAAGGATTCAGAATAAAATTCTGAAAATGATTTTGATGCGTCCTCCCTGGTTTAGTACAAATGAGTTACACAGACTCACAAATACAGAACCATTAGATGTAATGTCACATAATATTATAAGCAAATTCCGACAAAAATCGATGCAATCTTCAATTGAATCGATTCGCTCTCTGTATTAGTTAGTAAGTTAGTATATAAGTTCCTTTTCCTCATTACACAATACAAGTAGGTTTAGAATTTTCCCTACACAAAAATCTCAGAATTGCGGAAGCAAATTATGTCACCGACTTATTTCTCAGTATTTTTCCACGAAATGTTGTTCGAATGATACCTTGTATTATGCAAAATGTTTGAGTTTATTTTGATGAACGATGGTTCTGAAAACAAATCGCGAAAATTACGTTTTTTTTTCATCATTTAGACCCAACTCCCCTCCCCTTAAACTGAAAATCGAGTCAGTTTCGAACCTGCTTTTATATTAGGTTTGCTCAAACCCCCGTTGCCCCCGCCGTGAAAAGTTTTTACTCATGATACAGATCATTTCGATCATGATCCTGATTTGACGGGAAATCAAAACCAATTTGTTCCATGATATTACAATCAGTGTTAGTGACTGCTGAAAATTTGACAGAAGCTGCTCGATTTTTATCTATATTGTATACAACGTTTTCAATCCGGTAAAAGATGCTACAAGAATTCGAGTCTCTCAATGCATGAACCTCGAGAAAATTCTTCTACATTTCTTCGCTCCCCTTCATACTCTGAGTATTTCTTGGCCCTTGAAAAAAAATTTCAGTCTGATAATGTTCGCCGCTGTGTGGAATTTACCAAGAGAGAATCACAAGTTGACAATTATAGCAGAAAATCGAATCGATGATTCGACTTGATGATTTTCATCTAGGTTGCAATATTTAAAAACCCTTGTGTGGAGCATTCACATACATTTTCAAGACACAAATTATACAAAGGTTATATGCACATAGTTAGAATAAGCGGCAATAGTAAAATGATTCTATCGCAATTATCCACTACCCATACAGAATCGGATCGCGAAACGAGAATAAGCGACCGTTTGTTGCTTCAGAGAGAATCCCCACAGCAGCGTGCTAGCCGTTGATTCTCCGACGGTTCACCGAGAAAAATTAGCTCTCGCACTGGTGTCTATTCTATGTTAAATGTACCATGCCGGTTTTTTGTTTTTGCGATGATTTCCGTTTCTCTTTGATGGCACTGATTCAATCGTGGAAGAGTTGCGAGTGAGCTTTCTTTGATACGATAAAAGCCATCCTTGATTACAATCATGATAGCGTTAGTGGATTTATTTCCGTACACTCTCAAGTAATATGAATAAAATCGAAGAATTTGGTTTGGTTTTCAGCAAACAGTCGATCAAAACTACGCAATATAATTAGTTTTTGCTACATTAGACGAATTGTCATGTACATTTTGTCCAAAAGTTTAATTGTTGCTGAAACGTTACACAATCCACTGATATAACCGTTGTTTACCCGAGATTTCCATGAATAATATGCTTACACGAAGCCCGCTAAAATTCGATAATGTATTCTACGTCAACGTGAGTGCATAATTCCCCCCACTGCGTAGCGAAATTGCACATTATTCAACGTGTCCTCAGCATAAAACGATACAGTCCTTACGCGTGACCGACGGTGATATTAGAAACACATCAGACGGGTATCCCGCGTTGGTTGGCACATCCGCCGAAGCCTGCCACGGCGGTCGTAGGCCTGCTCGATGTCGAGGCCGCCACTCACGCGTAAGCTTGGTGAACGGCTCTCGTGTATCAGAGTCATTATATTTAAATTAAAGTCTTTCCGTTTAATTAGTAGAAAATCATGTACGGCACGGCGGAGAAAATGGAGTTTGCTTCGTTATCCTTCCCGTATCCCGTATTTTCTCGTTGCATCGGATAATTCCACCACATGGTACTCTAATGGTTCACTTCCTTGCAGCTGCACGTTCCGACCATGATTCAGGACGGGGGGTAGGGAAATAAGGCTGATGGGATAACAGCACTCCATCGTACTTTGCCTAGATAGATTCATAATGCGTATCCACCTTCTATGTGTTTGTGGTCTAGTATTATGTCTAGATTTGTGCATAATTTAATTACAGTCTCATCAGCATCCACGGGAACTTGCATGGGATCCATCGCGGAACGGCACTGGTGGGTGATTCAAGCATTAACAAGACAATACTCCCTAATGCAGTAATCATCTTGTATGTAGTCAGTAGTTATCACACGTATTTGGTGTTAGCAGGTATCAGAATAATTATCGCAAACGTCGCTCATTTGGAATTTGGAAACCGAAACAAAGTTGTGAAATGAAACTAACACTATCGGAGCAAGATGCTGCATCTTCCTAGTGGAAATGCTTCCTTGTCGAAAACTTCAGAAAAAAAAAGTTGGCTCACGTAATACCGCTAATGTAATTTTTGCTCGAATAGAAAAGAGGCCCTAATCGAAATATTTCACTCAGAAAAGACGGTTTCCAGCTAATTAATTAACACCTTACAAGCCATCAATTTTCGTCTTGAGCACGGATTGAAAAGTTTCTTGCTTCCCCCGCTCCCTCTCTGAAAATTCAGTTCAATCCTTGTTTCATCGGCATCTGCTTTTTCAGACAAAAGTTGGAACGGGCAACGGCACCGGTAAAATATAACCATCGGAGCACGACAATCAAAAAGAGACAAAAAAAATTCATTTCATTTTCGTAGATTCAACTTTTCGATGTCAACTCTGTATCGCAGGTCTGCGGAATTGCGGTTTCCTCGAAACGGAATTATTGACGCAAAGCCAATATTGGTCCTTACAACAAAGAGACGCAGCGATTCGCGATGACAATGCCGTTTCGTGGCATTCAATGTCGAAGGCCTACTGAGAGCGCGGTATTTCAAGCGATCATTGAAAAGTATTTAACCGCGTCGCTTCTGTTTGTTGATGAAGTACGCCAAACATTGCCACGATGATGATGATGATGGTATTAATTATGATTGGAATTAAGGGGTTTGCAAACAAGTGCGTTCCTGAATAATTACTAAAAACGGTCCAACATGAATGGCATGTCGTGGTAACAAAATGTACGAAGTTTTTAGGTTTTTTGAAACCACATTTTCCATACCTGGTTATTTAAATTAATTTGCAAGATAACTTGCCAAATTGATTAGTTTTCGTATGTAACACTCTCACTTCGCTACTTTGCAACAACTAGGTATAGACAACTGAGCAGGATGGTTTCCATGGTGCCGTTGATGAGTTTTTCCCACGAAGAAATTCTTTTGAACTGTTAATCTGCTCGAAGTAGTCATTACGGTGTGAAGTTTTTTTCGGTGACAGGGCGGCATACAGCTGCAAATTGCAGAAGCCAATTCAACCATTTATGTTGGTTGAAATCAACGTTTTATTTCTCTAATTCAACTAAATAATTAGTTAAATGGAACTGAAGTGTGCCTTAAAGACTGTCCCAGAAAGTATGGACGCAACCAAAAACCGCTGCCATTTCGCAATGGTTCAGAATCTGTCAATTTTTATGGCTGCGTCCTGTTGTTTACACTCTTCTTTAACCACTCGTGCAGTTGTTTATTCGTTTTCATTAGTTTGTTTCGAAATGCGTGGACTTTCAGCAGAACAACGTCGAAAAATTGTGTACAAATGGTGCACAGAACGCGGACTGTCACTGAGAAGGATAGCAAAAATGGAGTAAGTGAAAAGCCGTGCGAAATGCAATCAGGAAGTTCGGTGAAGATAACACCTTTGAGGATAAACCGAAAACGGGTCGAAAAAAAGGTCCTGCTAATCTTCAGTAGGATAAACGTGTACTGAAGGCGTTCGAGCAAAAGAAGGAGGTTTCAGTTCGGGATGTGGCCAAAAAAGTGGGCACTTCGAAGTCAAATGTTCTTCGCGCTAAAGAACGTTTGAATCTTCGAACCTATAAGAAGCAGAAACAACCAAACTGTAGTCCGAAACAAGAAGCATCGATCAGGCCGAGGGTTCGAAAGCTGTACAATACGATTCTTGCTGGAAATTTGAACTGCATAATCATTGACGACGAAACCTACGTGAAACTCGATTACAAATCTATGCCGGGACCACAATATTATACGGTGCGAGAAGGGCAAGTGTTAAACCAGCCACAAGAATCCTATTGTCTTCTGGCCAGATCTAGCTTCTTGCTACCACTCGAAATCAACGGTATACTACCAAAAATGTTTGGTAGTACACTTTCATCCCAAAAGACATGAATCCACCAAATTGCCCACAACTTCGACCAATTGAGGAATTTTGGGCATTAACGAAGGCGCATCTTAGGAAACATGTCTCGGCAGCCAAAACCATTCAACAGTTGGAAAAAGATTGGAAAAAAGTGTCAAAACTTGTCGCCAAGAAGTCTGTACGGAATTTAATGAGGAGCGTTCGCAAGAAGGTGCGCCAGCTAGTCTACTGTGGCTAAGTAGCAAATGTTGAAAATAATATTCTGTTGTTGTAGTCTAATATTATCAGTATATCGAATAAAATTTGAATATCTACATGGAACGACCGAAATTAGCTCTGCGCCTAATTCGTAATACTGTTTTTGAATTAGTTGATTTTAACAACAAAATTTTCAAAATAACTATAAATTTAGTTAAAATTGAGAATTTACTTTGCTGAAAAAAACTCTTATTTTTAGAGAATGTGTTTATTTGGCGAATATTCTGGACACAAACCAGCAATATTTCAATCCAACACGAAATTCTCATTGACAACTAATTATGTTATTAAAATCAGAAAATTTGTTTCTATTCACCTATCACTATCATTACTGAAGGACAGCACAAAGAAGTATCAAAGCAAAACGATCTATTAAAAAGCTAAAAGGGACAGTCTTGTTGAAACTGCTTGCAAATTGTTTAGATGTTTTACGCATGTGTTACGAAATATCCATATTTAAATTTCTAAACCGATGTACAAAAATGCCGTAAACTCTTAGTGGAAAGAGTATTTATTCAGAATTTGTGCGCATTTGAAGCGTTTGCGCGTAATAATGTTTTTACGCGGAACAGTGAAGTGAGTATCGAATGTTGCACTCTAATTGTACATGTCAAATGATGTTTTTTGTATCTTCAACCTTCCGAGCCACGCCGTCCGGTGTACTACTTGTGTTCGGTTTTTGTTTTCTAAGTGCTCAAAGTTTTCAGTGAGAGAGTCGATTTCGCGAAGTCGAATGAAGAAAACAGCGATTTAGAAGAAAAATTTTCAAAAAGAAGTTTATGTTTCGCTTATGTCTTTTTCTCCAACACAACATCGTATTTATATTTTATACCTGCCAATATAGAAAAGACTACCGCGACTGAAATATTTTTCGGTAGTAGTGTGCCATCTATTGGCTAGTAGTCATTACGGTGTTAACGTTTTTTTCGGTAACAGTGCGCCACATAGCTGCAAATTACAGAAGCCAATTCACCCATTTATGTTGGTTGAAAACAACGTTTTATTTCTCTAATTCAACTAAAAAATTAGTTGAATGGAAATGAAGTGTGCCTTAGCTAAGAAATGACAGCACGTTGAATTGGTGAATTTAACTAAAAAAGTAGCCAATTCAACAAATATTTTATTATTATTAAGGGAATCAGAAATAAAAAATCTAAATTAGCAAAAGTAAGATATTTTTAGTTGTCTCAAAAAATTACTAACTAAAATCAGAAAATCAACTAATTTTTTCGCCAAAATGCTGATTTCGGTCTTTCCGTTTAAGATTCACAAACATTGGAACATTATGTTGAGAGTATTTGCAAGAGTTTTTTCGGATTAGAATCGAATAATGTAAAATATTGTACGAATGATTAAGGCAGTTTCAATTTATTTCGTTGAAATAGTTTCAAAATAACAGGTTTAATGTACCGAATTGAACTGGTTGAAGCTGCAATTTGTTTTCCTTCAATAGATTTGAATATTTAACAAATATGGCCATTAAATAAAGTATTTTATATCTGATCCTTGTAGTTTTTAAGATATAAAATACTTTATTTAATGGCCATATTTGTTAAATATTCAAATCTATTAAAGGAAAACAAATTGCAGCTTCAACCAGTTCAATTCGGTACATTAAACCTGTTCTTTTGTAACTATTTCAACGAAATAAATTGAAACTGCCTTAATCATTCGTACAATATTTTACATTTTACATGTGGTTGTTCGAGCCATTGATGTGAAACAAGGCAACCAAAATTTCTAATGATCTACAATCAAACAGTTCAATCAATCGTCACACTTTCGAATCCGCTATTGCACGATAGTCTGCCTAGATTTATCTTGATTAAGAACCAACACCGAACATAGTTTGTTTCATAGCCGACGAAATTACACCAATATCCCAAATGTATGCAATTATATCTTCGTATATACTTGCGATACGGATTTTGATATTAAAGCTTCTCTTCGTCAAGCTTGTGTTCAAGTTTTTTATGCAAGCAGTGATATTTATAGCGTTTCTCCACCATTCTGCGATTTCAGTTGGAGCGATAAACTATTTTTAATTATCAATCGAGTTCATCTTATATAAATTAGAAATTAATCTCACGCACTCAACATTTACCCTGGGGTAGTTGTCAATTTCTCAGGCGAAACGACATAACATGGAATTACATCCAAACTTGCATGACACAAGATCAGAGCATACCAATAAAATCTTCAAATCGTTTTATGGCACTTTATGTCTTGCTGTCTAGCAATTACCTACCTGTAGCATGCTACGTGTAGGACTGAAACGTTAGCTATAATATTGCTTCTATTTATAGATTCATGTGCTTCCAACAGCTCCGCTTTTGCATCGATTGACCAATCAGAGCGATGCTTGCCCATTGATATATCGCTTACTCCTTCAAAACCGTCGTCTATGGCAGGGAAATCCAGTGTGCCGGAGATTTTTAGCAGACAACATAGGACACTGCTCGCTACTAATCAAAATTTCAATCATATATAATTAAAAATACGTGGCTTCATACATTCAAATCGAATCTTATAAATATTTCCAATCGAATAATGAAATAATATTAATAGTTGATACAAAATATACTGAGCTGTAAGTGTTTAAAACCTGACCACATTTCTACGTGTTTTTTTCTGTGAGTTCCTGATTTGCACCCCTATATAGAAAATAACGATCAGTACTATCACCCGGTTCATCAGGTAGGCTGTTGCTTCTAACCATTTGGACACCTCTTGCAATTTCGATAGTTTTTTCGAGCTTTCATCTGCTCCGCGAAGTTGGTCGTATTTTTGCTGTTGATAGAACGGTTTATAATAATCGAATGATTTATTACCAAATCTGTGAAAATACACTTACACTGATTGCACCTGGAATTACCGAGTGAGCTATTTCTCTTTGAAATAAGTTTCAAACTGAAAACATGTCCCAACATTGGTCTTATTATTCATCGATAAACTTCTAATGCGGCCTTAAAGTAGATTTCTTCGTATTTCGCCCTTGACTGAAATAACAGAAAGACAATTGGCGGAATAGTTAAAAATGTCTCAAGAAACTTACGTTCCCACGCAGTGCTGTAGTTGTTTAAATTTCATTGGTTAGTCGCTGACTTTGTTGATGGTGCGCCTTGATTCCCATGATACAGGGGCGCATTGCAATTGACTGAAGTTAGATTTCTATAACGGGGTTTGTTGTTTCTTCATCTTCGTATTTTTGTATACAACGGTTATATAGTTCTAGCATCAGACTTATTTGATGCGAACGGGGCGCCGTTTTTTCCTCAACAACTTCTTTTTAACTCTTTTTTAAGTTTCCTGAAGCTCTTTAATTGCCACACAAATCAACCATGAAGACTCATTTGCAATAGACATAATGTGTTGTCATTATCTGAATGTTTCTAAGTACACAGGGGTCAATATTTTCACTTTCTGTATTTATAATTCTTTCAAATAATAGTTCCGATTTTCTATTGAATATTTCAATATAGACACAGTTCGAAAAAATCTTATGATTTTACATCTCATAAGATGAACATAAATGGGACGTCGTATTTCACACGAATTTATATTCAAGAACATGGAAATTGTGTGATTTGAAAATTACATGGATTGAAATCAAACTGGGGTAAAAAACAAAAAAATATCGATAGAAACAGCGCGACTTGAACCACGAAACATTAGATTACAAGCACACCATTTCATGAATTCATTCTATATGGCGGTTTGAAAACTTTGACTTCGAACTATAACTGCGGAACCGGAAGTCGGATCCGGATGAATTTTCACAGTAGCTTTTGAGACAATGTGAGCTTTAATTTAAACTAGGATTTCTAAAAATCGGCTCAAGCATCGCTGAGAAATCGAAGTGAGTTCTATTGTTGCAGTTTTTCTTCACTACTTCCGGTACTGCCGGAACAGAAAAAGGTCTCCCCCTTAATTATGTTGATATGCCCACAAACTAACAAATTCTGTAAACTAGGAGAATTTATCAGACAGTTTTATGGGATTTCTATCTGTTTTTGACCATTGCTTGTGAAAATCTACTCATGAAATGGGTAATTTTCCACTTATCACGCTTTAGTTCCGAAACCGGAAGTCGGATCTGAATAAAATGTTTAGGAAACTATAAATAATTTTAGGAAACTATAAGATAATCTTTTTGTTGATGCGAGAAAATCAACTAAAATGTAAATTCCCGAGGATGTTTTGCCCATTCTATTTATATCCCTTGTTTGCGGTGTATTTGTTTTCAGTTATATCAGGGCAGATCAATAACTGATTATGCGTTTCAATTTTTTTTCCGTTATTTGGAAGTAACATCAAACTGAGAATAAGTTTTGTTATAAACTCGGGCAATTCCATATCTCTTTCTGATTTCAGTATGCTATTCGATGTCATAGGAATAATTTATCTGCTTCCGATTTTGATTTTTTACCTTTAAGACGACCAATACTAAGCAAATTGGGTAATCGATAAACACGAATATCACATTTTCAGAAGAAAATGCTTATTTTAGCGCTTAGTAGATAGCTTTTGAAGAAAATAAATTCAATTTATTTCCACAATGTTAAAAAATTCCTAACTATTTCCCACTAATGTCACGAAATAGTAACAGGCATAGACAGTAGTAGTGGGAGGAAAGTGCGGTGCTATCTCTGTTGTACTAGTACAGGTGAATCATTTTACATCTTAGAGATAACTCATTTTGCTAAATTACATATAAATAAATAGTAACTTGGAATGTTAATATATTTACATATGTTCTTAAGCTTTCAGCTACGTTTAGTTTCCATATAAGTTCATAATTTTCTAAACATATTCAGCTATTTTTGACTTGGAATGAAAATCTTATCTAATTTAACTTACTGGAACTCTTTTTGAATTTTCTGATAGTTGGGTTAAAGTAGTAAGTGATTGTTTTTTTTTCAACAGTTTTTCTTTTTATCAAAAACTGTTTGAATTGATGGCTCCGAATATATACTGAGCATTCCAATATCGAGAATGTAATTTTTCTCATTTCTTACCGTATTTTCTCCATGGGCAAGTTTAGGCATTCAATGAATAAACTGGTGAAAAGCTAACATTTTAAGCTGATGAGAATGATTAGAAGTATAATGTATAATACTTTCTGTATTGATTAGCTTTCTATATATTAAAAAGGATAGGTTTTCCGTCTTCCTTGTGATGAGAATGTCTAAGAAGTTTGCTGTTATTTGCTTCTTCACAAGTGATTTTATTGTTGTTGTGCATGTTATCAAAAGGTAAACTACCTCATTATGTATTGAGTCGGTATTCAATCAAAATGATAAAATCTCATAAAGTCTGATCTAAGTTGCATAGATGAAAGAAGAAAATACTAATGAAATCGCCATCAGCTCAATTCATGTGGTAAATAATTCCACTATACCGACCAAGTTTGAAGAAAAGATGCCAGTATTCATAAAAATTTACCTCGTTCAAAATTAGTGAACTTCATCATTTCTTGCTCAAAACTTCATTACTGCCCAATTTTTCAATAGAGTCTACTTAAAACTATTAAAAGTTAATGATGAAGATTACAGACAGTTACAAATGCTAGTATATTTTATGTTTGAATATAATAAATGTTATAAAAATTGTTGTTAAGACAGCACTGCTCAAAGTTGACTTATTTATTGAAAGCTTTACAATATTAAGTAAAAAAATCGTTTCGCACCCTGATATCAATCCTCAGGCACTCCGTACTTATGTTTTTATTTAGCTTGAAAATAAATAATGATTTGCACCCTCAGTAGAATTACATAAAGTATTTAAAAATACTTCCACAATGTACCCTGGAATTAATTTTAAGAGCGCCCTTGAATCATTCCTAAGGTGCTCTTCCATATTAGGCTTTCAAGATTTTTTTTTGTTTGAAAATAGATAATGATTTGCGCCCTCAGTAGAATCATTCGATGTATTTAAAAATACTTCCACCCTGCACACTAGAATCATTGATATGGAAGCCCTTTTTAATTCTCTTACCGTTATTTTGCGCCCTGGAATAATTCCTAAGCAACCTCTTCAAATTTTACCTACAAAATGTTATTTATTTAGCTTGAAAATAAATAATGATTCGCCCTCACTCGGATTATTTATTGTATTTAAAAAAATGTCAACCTGCGCGCTAGGAGCAATTATATGGGCGTTCTTATCATTTCTCCTATCGTGGTTCTGCGCCCTGGAATCAATCCTAAGGCGCCCTTTAAATTATCCTTACAAGATGTTATTTATTTAGCATAAAAATAAATAATAATTTGCGCCCTCTGTAGAATTATTTGATGCATTTAAAAATACTTTCACCCTGCACCCTGAAATTTGATTCTATGCCCTGGAATCAATCCTAAGGCACCCTTGAAAATTATCCTTACAAAATGGTATTTATTTAGCTTGAAAAAAATATTAATCAATCCTAAGGCGATCTTTCAAATTATCCTTACAAGATGTTATTTATTTAGCTTGAAAATAAATAATGATTTGCGCCCTCAGTTGGGTCATTTAATGTATTAAATACTTTTACTCTGCGCCCTGGAATAAATTATATGGGCGCCCTTTTCATTTCGCCTATCTTGATTCTACGCCCTGGAATCAATCTAAGGCGCTCTTGAAAATTATCCTTACAAGATGTTATTTATTTAGCTAATAAATAAATAACGATTCGATATCTCAATAGGTATTATTGCTTTTGCACCCTTCGTGGTTACGTGAATCAGTCATTATCAAAATTTCCAACAAACAAATTTTCTCGATTCCTGAGAAGTTGAAGTTTTATGAGCTGGTTAGTCACTGACTAACTGTGACTAACCGCAACTACAGCACAGTTCCCACGTCATTGCAGTGAAAATAATAATTCAATAAGTTTTCATATATGCTACTTAACCACCGAAAAAAAATCAATAAGACTCATTGTAACAGAATCATTGAAACTTTTTTTGTAACCATAAGTTCACATTTAACTGTTCTGTATGAACTACACTGGTAATAATGGAGATGGTCGAATCGAGTGAAAGAAAATTTCAATTTAAAATATTTCGTCATTTCAAGCCAAAAACTATACACTTCGAAAAACACCTATTATTAACGTCCAAGAACATGTAATATTATGTGATTGGAGAATTCTTTGACATGAAATTCATTAAAACAAAATAAATGATACTGTTATACAAATAGAATCAATGTTGCAAATATTCTTCGTGTAATTCATTCATCGATCTTCGCCGCGAATATGCTTCTATTACTTACGAGACGGGCGAACAACGTTGAACTATTCACTGCACGAAAGAGAGAAGGGTGAAAATGGATAAGCAATAATCGCAGAGAACCCAAATATACTAATACATCCTTCGCTGCTGGTATACATCGTGCATGTTTGTTTCATACACTCGATCATTTACTTTATTCTTCGAATTGGTCGAATAGCGCCACTGCGATGATCGTTTATTTTCATTCTTCGCGAAGTATACTTCATCTAATAAATTCATCATATCTCGTGAGGTAGCAGCAATGGGAGAGTGCTAGGATATGGTTCATCACATACACATAAGACTATGGTAATAATGCAGGGGGGAACGTCTTAATTTACTTGTTTCAAAGACAGCACGAACGATCATCGCGAATTAGGATTTGACGATGATCGCAGCATAAATATTCGTTCCATATTCGCGTTAAATCATTCGGGGGTATTTTCAATGCGAATAACAACTGCAAGGAGTAGATCTCCGTGCGAGCAACGAAGCAGCGTCGGCTTCGTTCGCACCCGAATATACGGACAAGTCCGAATACCAGAACGGTAATCGAACAAATGCGAAGGGAAGCGAACGATGATTATTGGCGTTCGTTGCATTTTTGTTATTCGAGCAACATTGAATAGAATGTCAATTATCCGGTATATGGATACTAGGTGCAATACACAATTCAAGGAAAACAAATGAACGGATTAGCACCCAACTTGGCACAGATCCTTCTTGCTTTTCTGAGATGGCGATAAAGGTATTTTTAGCACAATAACATTAAATGTTTCTAGGGTTTTGTTCGAATGGGAATGGAGATTTAAGTATGCAAACCGATCCGTTGACAAATTTAAAACATTTTTAAGCTTATAATATTGAAGCTTTGGAATCATTTAAATTAGAAAAATCCATTAACAAATCATCGAAGAACAAGCGCTGCAAATTAGATCCGAAAAATCTATCGTTGAAAGTTCTAAATTAACCTGATAGTTACCAGAGAACTAAAATAAAATACTCAATTCAAACCAAATTTTCAATGGTATACTATTGAAATATTCAAATAACGTTGTCTCATGTTGTTGGGCATGTGATATATGATCTTAGAACTGAATACCATCCGTCTCCATCGGATGATGACAATTTGATGGAGACGCATGGCTTTCCGAATGATTTATTTTTTTAAAGTCTGATATTATACCCGTCCACATTTTTTAAAAATCTGAAAAAATACAGCGTAATGTAAATCATAAATGATTTATTTTTTATGTAAAATCTAGAGTGGTACCAAAATTGTAAGTGCGATTAAAAAAAAATTGAAAATTTTGAACATTTTTTTCACATGAAATACATTTTAAAAAATTCTGAAAAAATCAGAAAAGTTCTTCATAATTCCTAAAGTTTTCCTGATTTTTTTAAAAATTTTTTGCTAAAGAGGGTTTTTGGAAATATTAAATAAAATGTAAATCAGAAGAACCACCTTAACTCCACCAATATGGCAGTAAAAGGGTTAAAATTTGGGGAGAATCATCTCCAATATCAATCCTCTCAAACAGCGTATATAAATTTTTGTTCTGTTTTGGGGCAGTTTTTATATGAAAACCCGGCTACACCCTTTGGATCTTCGAACAGAATGGAAGTGTAAGCAACTGGTTCTTAGAGCCGAAATCCTCGTGAAACACAAAATAGAGATTTCCACAGTGCTCTTATTTTTCGTGTGTGTCAAGTTTAACTCTTGACCTGTCTGTGAAATTTAATGGGATTTTGTCGGCAATTTTAGATTTGTTGAATGAATTTCAGAAGCTTATCGAGACCGACAGTTACTTTGTGACTACACGGAACGACCGAAATTAGCTCTGCGCCTAATTCGTATTACTGTTTTTGAATTAGTTGATTTTAACAACAAAATTTCCAAAATAACTATAAAATTAGTTAAAATTTAGAATTTACTGTGCTGAAAAAAACTCTTATTTTTAGAGAATGTGTTTAGTTGGCGAATATTCTGGACACAAACCAGCAATATTTCAATCCAGTACGAAATTCTCATTGACAACAAATTTTGTTATTAAAATCAGAAACTTTGATTCTATTTATCTATCACCGTCATTACTGAAGGACAGCAGTGTCAAAGCAAAACAATCCATTAAAAAGCTAAAAGGGACAGTCTTGTTGAAACTGCTCGCAAATTGTTTAGATGTTTTTCGCATGTGCTACGATATATCCCTATATAAATTTCTAAACCGATATGTAAAAATGACGTAAACTGTTAGTGGAAAGTGTATTTATTCAGAATTTGTGCGCAGTTGAAGCGATTGTGGGTAATAATGTTTTTACGCGAAACAGTGAAGTGAGTTTCGAATGTTGCACTCTAATTGTGATGAAGTTTTTTTGTATCTTCAAACCTTCCGAGCTGCGCCGTCCGGTGTACTATTTGTATTCGGTTTTTGTTTTCCGAGTACTCAAAGTTTTCAGTGAGAATGAAGAAACAGTGATTTAGAAGAAAAAAATTCAAAAAGATGTTTACGTTTCGTTTATGTCTTTTTCTCCAACACAACATCGTATTTATACCTGCCAATATAGAATAGCCAACCGCGTTTGAATTTTTTTCGGCAGTAGTGTGCCATCTAGTGGCTAGTAGTCATTAAGGTGTTACCGTTTCGGTGACAGGGCGCCATATAGCTGCAGATTGCAGAAGCCAATTCAACCATTCATATTGGTTGAAAACAACATTATATTTCTTTAATTCAACTAAAAAATTAGTTGACTGGATATGAAGTGTGCCTTAGCTAAGAAATGACAGTACGTTTAATTTGTGAATTCAACTAAAAAAAATAGTCATTTCAACAAATATTTTATTATTATTAAGGGAATGAGAATAAAAAATCTAAATCAGCAAAAGTAAGATTTTTTTAGTTGTCTCAAAAAATAACTAACTAAAATCAGCAAATCAACTAAATTTTTCGCGAAAATGCTGATTTCGGTCGTTCCGTGTAGTGTTGGTAACGATGAACTAATCCGACGGGAACGAAATTACTATCTGCTACAGGTAAGAAGTCTAGAGTGAATGAAGGTATATACAAATCGATTTACCGAACTCCGCTAAAAACACTCATTACATGTACTCATTCCTCATCAACTATATCACGTAGAAAATCGAATCTAAATGCAAGCAAACACATGATTCGCTGACTCATTCAATCAGTACTCCATTCAATACGATAGCAGTAACTATTTTGCTGAACTGTACGATAAATCAAATCTCGCGAGAAGAAAAAAATTCAGTAAAGGTTTTTTTCCACAATGCCAAAGTCCATTAGCAATCAACTCTCGTAGTTCCGCACGCTCACAGCAGTGGAGAAATATAAATTAAGAAAACCAAGAAGTTTTCCAGTAGGTTCTCAAATCACAGCCGGATTCGATTCGATGTGCTGTGGTGAATCCGCTAGGAAACATTTTTTTTTGTTGGACAATTGTTGAAAAACATAAAAAATGAAAAAGAATAAAAATCAATACTTATTGCACTCCGTATTTGTCTTACCCATTTCAGTTCCCACGGCGACCATCATTGGCGGGCCGGATTTACACGTCGACAAGGGAAGTACCATCAATTTGACCTGTGCCGTCAAGTACAGCCCGGAACCGCCGGCATACATTTTCTGGTACCACCACGATGAGGTCATCAGTTACGATTCGAGCCGCGGTGGCGTATCCGTTATCACCGAGAAGGGAGATGTAACCACGTCCCATCTGCTAATCCAGAATGCTGACCTGGACGATTCCGGCAAATACAGCTGTTCGCCGTCCAATGCGGATGTGGCGAGCGTCCGAGTTCACGTGCTGAACGGTAAGTTTGTTTCGAACCTTCCTGAGGCGGTCCTGCACAGAGAGCCTCAATTTACCGGTATGGGGAACTTGACACATGGCACCTAAAGCCACTGTGAATGACTCTGTCACGCGACGAACTCTGTGCAGGATCAATTCGCCGGCTTGGTTTCGGTTCATTGTGTATTTATTAACGCTCATATCAGTTCGGGCGGTCCTTTCAGGCGAACATCCGGAGGCGATGCAAACTGGAGCTGCTTCTAAGCCCGGACTCCCATTCCTGCTGGTGATCTCGTTCGGAACCATGCTCACCAGTTGGTTGTTTCTGATCCGATGGCAGATGAATGGTACACGATTGGCATTTTCGAACTGCCAGCCACGACGACGGTCCACAAACGATGAGTGGAAATCCCCCAGCAACCATTTGTCCCGACAGTTCGATGGTTCACCGGTGCGACAACGAAAAAAACAACCCTCGGTTCTGCCAATCTTTCCATTGACGTTTGCGTTGGCGACCGGCACTGAGAAGAACACTGTTGAAAGCATCTGTCTCGCCAGTCGCCAGTGGAGCGGTAGATGATAGAACATCGCCTATAAAAATCTAGCCAGATCTGGAAACTAGTCTGCATGTAGCCACCCACATACCACCACCCCACCAGGAATCGGCATCACCATCGTTATGCTATCCGTTGGAACGAAGATGGAATCAAGATGAGCTGTAAAATAATACGTGTAGGACATACGATACAAGCGTTGTGCAATCTGATCGAAACTTTGGTGCAAGAAGAACACGCACATACCAGAACGAAAGAAAAAAAAACAGTCCATGCTTGGGAAGAAATTTATCGTGCGATTCTATAGAACACGCACCTGCATAGGTAAAAATTCAATATTTTTTTGTTCTATACTTTTCCCAATTCAAAACTATCTGCAAAATGCCCAATAAAAAGCTACTCCAACTAGGCACCAAAATGACGCACCGAATCGTATTTGAAGCACAGAAGTGGAAATGCGAGAAAGAAGAAATGTGTTTTTATTTTTCATTGCCTTTCCGATCGAATAAAAGAACCCAGTAAAAATAGAATATACACTGATGAAACGTGAAAGAGACAAATGTCCGGATCATCATCCGTCTTTTGAATTGTTTGAATTGTTGAGCAAGTTGATAAAATGTGCATTCCATTTTATAGATGCAGAGCGTAGCAGAAGAAAAGATAAGTTTTTTTTTAATTTTCAAATAATTTCAATGAGCTTCGTTGATGAATTGTAAAAAAAACTGAATTGAAAGGCTACATTGATATTTTTATTTTTGTTTAGTCATTCCCTTTTGGAGTTAGTACAAATTCGAAATATTTTTTTGTTCGAATAATTATGAATATATGTGACACATTAAAGAAACGATAGTTTAACGGAATTGGCTTCAACAAAAAAAGTGGTCAGATAGGCACGTTTCCAGTACTAGAGCAATTCCAGAAAAGTTTAGAAGATCATCAGACTCGACCTTCTCCGATTTGGATGAAACTTTGCACATGGCTTCAGTATGGCAAACCATAAGTTTTGAACCGATGGAGAGGTTAATCCGACTCACGACTGATTTTTAAAAAGGGCGTATGTATTTTTTCTTTTCACAAAAATTGCCTTCTTCGAATCGTTGTAGCTCGGAAACCGTTAATTGTACAAAAATGGCGTCCAGGAAGAAGTTGTAGGGGCACTCTAAAAAAATGTACACTGAAAAAAAATTAATTTTTTTTTCAATAATTTCAAAATGAGGTACCAAACCCCTAAATGACTACAATCTGTTGGCGGCCAGTATGTCGTCAATTTGTTTTGCTCTTTCGGCACGTCAGGATAGACATGGCACTTCGGTGCCAATAAGTGATTTGTAAGTAGCAAATACTTTACGTCTGCTCAGCGGTTTATGTTGAACCGTTAGGTGGCGTTAGCAGTTCAACATAAACTGCTGACGCACTGATGAGCTGAATGCGAAAAGTATAAAAAATGAAAACTAGTCATGTGCACTTTAGCACAAAACGGTACACATGAGGTACCAAACCCCTAAATGAATTCAAAATGAATAAAAAAAAAAATTATTAGAATCAGGGTTTCGATTTTTTTTTAATTTTTATTTCAAAGCTGTTCCTAAAACCTACAGATTGATGGCTATCCCATCCGTGCCTTTTGGAAAATGAAGAAGTTACAGCTAAAACAATTTACAGATATATTCGAAATTTCAAGTTCTCGTTGAAAGATAATCATTTAAACAGTAGAATATTATTCTACAGATTGAAGGCAATAAATTTGTTCATGATATCCTTTCTTCTAACAGTAGCTTTTCTTGGGATACTTGGATATTTAATTATAACACCATTTTTATATTTCCATGAATTGTTTATTTGCTTGCTTCATCTATAATTATTACATGTACATGAATAATTCTTAATTATATTTAAGTTTTTGAAAATTGTATGTGCACTACGTGCATCGTCATTCGAATACAGTCTTCTGACGATTGTGGTTTCTGAAATCGGAACGAAAGAATGGTATATCTGTGTGCCTGGAATCATTTTGGTATCCTTATAAACACTACTCCACTCGGTCACACCCCGTTCATATTCTTCTTGTGACACGTAACAAAAAGACATAGTCGTGAATGCATTTCGACGTCTCTGCTCTGCCCATTCATATAATTGTTTTACAGTTGTGATTAAGTGTTCATGTAGTTTAGCCAAACTTTCACGTCGTGCCATTCGCTTTAAATTACCCCCGAATGCATCGCATCGTCCTTTACCATGAGAAGTTGCAAAAAAATGTCACTCAGCATCAATGTTATACATTGATTTAAATTTCAGGAATCAGGAATCAGAACAAATTGGCTCAAATGGCACGTTCCCCTTGATATTTGGAGATTTGTACCTTGCCATAATTTGTTTTTAGCATCATTTTCCCGATATATAAGAGGGAAGGATTGAAAGGAAATGGTAAGGGTTGGGCTAGGAGGATGGGGAAATTGACGACACAAAAACACATAAAAGCAAAAGTAAATTCTGCACCCCTAAGGGATGCTGAACAATCTGCAGAGGATCACATTTAGTGGAAGCAGAAGTAAATTCTGAACCTCTACGAGGTCCCGAACAGTCTGCTGTTAATAAAACCTCCAACCCCCGAGAGGATTTAGAGATCTTACAAAAGCGACACCATTCTGCACTCCCGGAAAAATGCAGAACGATTCGCAGTATGTACGAGCAGAAGTAAATTCGGTACCCCCTAAAGGATGCCAAACAATCTGCCAAACCCTATTTAAGGTGAATACAGAAGGGATTCATTCACTCCAGGAAGAACGATGAACCCTTCTGTCTATAGCTCCTTACCACATTGGGTAAGAAACGAGAGGATATCCTTCAATTTTAGCTCCACATACACAGACTCAACCATGTATGGAGAACCAAAAACCCGGATACGTAGCTGCGTCAATGCGGGACAGTTACATATCAGATGATATGAAGTACCATAATCGCATTCACACAAATCACACGAATAATACTCAGCACGTTGAATAGTAGCCATGTGATAATTGAGTTTGCAATGTCCAGTCAGAGCTCTGACCAGAATACTGCAATGATGCTTGGAGAAATGCAGTAGACACTTTGACATTTTCAGATTTAAATCTGGTAGAAATGCTTTTGTCTGAGCGCAAGTTTGCAAGCTGCGCCATTAGCTGGCATGTTTGGATGCAGCCCAAGAAAGAATCTTGTGCTTTATCCAACTAGTTGAAAGTGGTAAAGCTGGTTCAGGACCAACGAAATCATTCGTTGCACCAGCTCTAGCCAACTCATCAGCCCATTCATTTCCAGTAATAACAGAATGGCCGGGTACCCATAAGAAGTAAACAGCATTTGAAATGCTGAGGTCTTCAATTTGAGTTCGACACGCGATCACTAGATTCGACCGTGAGTCATTCGAACTGAGTGCTTTTAAGGCTGCCTGACTGTCGGAACAAAAATAAATTCGTTTCCCACAGATCCTCTGCTGAAGTGCCGATTGTACTCCACACAGAATTTCGTAGATTTCTGCTCGGAACACAGTACAGTATCTACCAAGTGAAAGAGACTGCTCCAGTCTCATTTCACGACAGTAGACACCAGCACCAGCACGACCATTCAACAGAGAACCGTCCGTATAACAAACTATGTGTTCATCAAGTTGTCGTTCCAGATAACCAGACAACCATTCCTCACGAAGAGGATAGCTCACATTGAATGTTTTGAAAGGAAAACTGCACGTGAGAGTTAGGTCACTAGGAGCGAGTAAATACTTATCCCACGTAACTATTTGAGACCACAAGCGAGTGTGGCTGGTAGCATAATCTAATGGGTTACTGTTCCAAAGCCCTGTAACCTTAAGACGGCATGCACAAGATAATGCTTCTTGTTTTAGGAATACATGTAGTGGTTTAATGCACAGTAGCGCCTCTAGAGCAGCAGTAGGAGTTGTCGTTAATGCTCCTGTCATCGCCATTAGGACCATCCTTTGGAGATGATTTAGCTTTGACTGAACTGTCGCGATTTCTCCTTTCTGCCACCATACAAGACATCCATATGCTAAAATTGGTCTAACAATAGTTGTGTAGATCCAATGAATATATCTGGGTTTGAGTCCCCATGATTTTCCAAAAGCTCGTCTGCATTGGCCGAAAGCCATGTAAGCTCTTTTAATCCTGAAATCAATGTGAGCAGGACAATTCAGTTTTGAGTCAAGAATAACCCCGACGTATTTAACTTGATCGACCACAGTAACCTCTGAACCGAATAACTGTAACGGACGAGCTCCTGCGATTATCCTACGATGAGTGAAAAGCACCATTGATGTTTTGCCCGGATTTACAGATAATCCAACCTGACAACACCATTGTTCAACAGATCGCAGGGCTTGTTGCATTAAATCAAAGAGAGTGTTAATGCTTATACCGGTCATCAATATATGATAATCGTCGGCAAAACCGTAAGTCGGAAATCCAAGGTTATTAAGTTTCCTTAACAAACCATCAGCGACTAGGTTCCATAAAAGTGGGGATAGTACACCACCTTGAGGACACCCACAGACACTCAATCTCTTAATCTCTGCTTGCCGAAGCGATGAACAAAGAAGTCGATTGCTAAGCATTGCATGTATCCAATTTGTGATACTTGAAGGTATGCCATGACCACGGGCTGCTTCCAGAATTGAATTGAAAGACACGTTATCAAAGGCACCTTCAATATCTAGGAAAACTCCCAAGCAAGATTGCTTTTGTGAGAAAGCTTTTTCAGTGTTGTACACAACATCATGTAACAGGGTTGTAGTGGACTTTCCACGCTGGTAAGCATGTTGCATTCCATGTAGCGGATGCACGCCCAAACTAACATTCCTGATATAGTGATCGACTATGCGTTCCACTGTTTTAAGAAGAAATGAGCTAAGACTGATAGGCCTGAAACTCTTCGCTTCCTCATAAGTGTCGCGACCGCCTTTGGGAATAAATTTGACAATTATTTCCTGCTAGGCTCTTGGAATATATCCAGTCGCAAGACTAAAAGTAAGTATTTTCTTCAAAACATGTTTGAAATGTTCATACCCTTTCTGCAGTAACACTGGGAAAACTCCATCCTTTCCAGGAGACTTGTACGGAGCAAAACTCTCAACTGCCCATTTGACCGATTCAATCGTCACAACGCTTCGAGCAAGGGCCCAAGAATCGTAACTACCTTGAAAAGTCTCGGGAAGAGCTGTCGGTGATGGATCCATACATCCTGGAAAGTGAGTGTTAAAAAGATAGTGAAGTACATCACCTTCTTCAGACAAGTGTTCACCATCTGAAAGTAACTTATTTAATCTGCTAGCCTCATTGAGACTAGAGACATTTGTGCAGAGGCTTTTCCAACCACTTCGCTCAGACGATCGAAGAGCATTTTTGTAAGCCCTTCGAGCCGACACGAATGTCTCCGACTCATCTCTGCGTCGGTGGTTCCAAGCTCTTCTGCATAGTTTCCTTAGTCTGCAGTTGTGATTAAGTGTTCTTGTAGTTTAGCCAAACTTTCACGTCGTGTCATTCGCTTTAAATTACCCCCGAATGCATCGCATCGTCCTTTACCATGAGAAGTTGCAAAAAAATGTCACTCAGCATCAATGTTATACATTGATTTAAATTTACAGAGACTTGCAAATTTTTTTCTGTTTTTGTACGGCGAGGCAGCTCCGTCAGACATAAATATTGCCTTTTTAATTTGGATTTTGTCTTTCAAAAATTACATTAAGTGTGAAATAAACACTTGAAGCGCGATGGTATCGTGTTCAAGCACTTCTGAAATCACAATCAAACTTAAATGTTTAAACTCTTCTGATTCTCTATAATAAATTTCAAACGGATGAATAATAAATCATTGATCATTGCTCAGATAGTGGCTTTGAACATTATCCTGAAGCACAAATGAAGAATTTTCTAAAAAATCACAAATAATTACAATTTCTCCTGTCTTTAAATTAAATTTAACCTTTTTAAGAAAATCAGATTGCTGATTTTTAACAAAATCATGAGTCACAAGTTTTTCTAATATGCTGCAAATTCTTCTACAGGTTTGACAAATTTCTCTAGATCACATCTGTCAGTAGAAACCCATTGTTCAAATCTTATCTCAGTCAAATCACGTTCCTCGAAATTGTCTAAAGCGCTTCTCTCCAGATCTTGTGTCGCTGGACAACTTTTGCATTTACGGAGGTACCAGGATCTTTTTGATGAGTCACATAATTCTTATCATCATACTTGAAATATTTTTCAAACAGCATGAATTATTAATGAAACATTCTCATGGATTGTGCAAACACATATGTTATGTGAATCAGAACTTCCAAGCAACTTGCAGTGTTTTGGTCTTAATGCTGCAAATGTACTAAATCCAATATTTCGATCTGGAAATTCCTCCTTATAATCCAAATAAATTTCTTTCAATGATGAATAAAGCAATCGTTTTTGTTTGCGTTCACACTTACCATTCATTTTGACTGTGACGCAATCTCTTGATCCCGGCATTACTTTGCTGACGTCATCGCTGTTGAAATATTGGCGCACCTCGTTTTCTATCGTTTCGTTTCTGCTGCGTTTCGTTTGTTTCTTGGCTATTTTTTCGTCCGTTGATTATCTTGCCTCCGACACAATGTATTTGTTCGCCTTGAATTGGGTGGCTATTTTGTTCTTTGACCACGAGTTTGGCAAGACTGACAACAAACGCACTTTTTCATTCCTAGTGCAATCAGGCTTAGCAAACTGCCCTCTCATTTTAGTAATCACTTCATCCAACTCTGCTGCTTTCGTTTTGAGTAATTCTGGATCTTCTTCATCCGCCGGGAACCCGAATATTTGCTTTTTTATACCCTTTGAAATATCCAAATATTCTTCTCGAGGATAATCAACATTCCGGGTTTTCTTCGTTGATATCGGAGACACGTTGATTCCTGCGATGCCCTTGTTGAAGAGTTCAATGTTGTGTGCTCTTGAATATTCCGCCGCGACTGATGCTTCAGAAGATGCTGAGTTGATTAAAGCTGCTGAAGGTACTTCCTCTAAACCGTATTGCGATGTGGATGGTTGTGGTTCCGTTGTTGACTGCCCTTTTGTTTCCGACGTATGACTTTGCTTATAAGCCCGCCTACGACAGCGATCACAAATGCTTAACGTGGTATTCAATTTAACCTTGCACTTTTGAGCTTCTAATTTTCCAATTATGGTTTCTGTTAATTGAAAAAAATTTCCGGACTACACAAAACCAGGAAAAACTTTACAACTTTTTGGGAAAATTATAGTATTGTAACTGTTTCGAAAGAGATTTGTTATGAACATATATCTGTGCATTTTTTTACATTAAATATTTATTGTTTCTCTTTGATTACATTTCTGTATGATATCTGTTCTACGATGCATAGCTATTTATATGTGAAACAGGTAGAATTTAGGTACGCAATTCGCAGGTACGAACGTTGGTTGTAAACAGTGGGTAGTCAACTGGCACACCTCTTTGATTCTACGTGTGTTATTCGTTTTGAAGTAGTTACGTTATTTCGACTGTTTAAATGATTATCTTTCAACGAAAACTTTCGAATATATCTGTAAATTGTTTTAGCTGTAACTTCTTCATTTTTCAAAAGGCACGGATGGGATAGCCATCAATCTGTAGGTTTTAATAACAGCTTTAAAATGAAAATTATCAAATAAAAATTAAAACCCTGATTTTTTTTATTAAAATTTTTCGGATTATTTTGTAATTATTGAGAAAAAAAATCAAAAAAAATTTCAGTGTATAATTTTTTTAGAGTGCCGATTCCCTACAACTTCTTCCTTAACGCCATTTTTGTACAATTAACGGTTTCCGAGTTATAACGATTTGAAAAAGGCAATTTTTGTGAAATGCAAAATGCCCTTTTTAAAAATCAGTCGTTAGTCGAATTGACCTCTCCATCGGTCCAAAACTTATGGTTTGCCATACTGAAGCCATATGCAAAGTTTTATCCAAATCGGAGAAGGTCGATTCTGATTTTGTCACTTTTTCGTCTACTCATTCCTGGAATTGCTTAGTAGAGGGCTCTTCTGAAATCGGTTGCTTCTTTCACCCATTCATTCACATTTAGACAGTCTTGTAAAATTCCAGTGCGGTACAACAATAGGCTTTCTCTTGACAGTAGATTTTTTTATATCATTTATTTTACCCTGGCTTTAACCATTTTGGTCGTTATCCGGGGGGATGACAGTCGATTGTTGAGCATGGCAGGGTGACAAGTGACGGGAAAATCGGAAAAACCGGGAATTTGGTTTCGGTGGAAAAAATCTGCAAATTTTAGTGCAAGATCATTTCCAGCATCAAGAAGTGCAAAGTTGGAGTCAGCACCCAACAATTTTGCTAGGGCTTAAGGATTTTAGATCAATCAGGAAGCATCGGAGCTTCTCTAATTCCTTTTGCTAATGATTGATCCAATTTCATCATACTTTGTTTCACTAATGTCATATTTGTGTGAGATATTGATGTGAACAGGACTCACAAAATTGAAAAAAAGTTGTCGTCTTTGACTTTATCCACCGTTTGCAGAGAGCATTTGATTCCTTTCTTTGCGAGCTGAAGGACTTGTAAAGAACCGTGCTTGATTCGTTCAGTGAATCTATGTTTAATTTTCTTTTGAATGTGCTTTACTATGGATTCCATAGTAGAATGATAGACTCCTAGCTTCAATCATGTAATGATTTAAACAATCTATTGCTGTATCGAAATCAGCCGAATTTCGCAAAACAATTTCAAGGTTCAAATCGCTTCCGGTATGGGATCTGTATCCTAGACGATTAGTTTTAAGATGGTAGCATATAGAACTAATTGAATTAAAGTATATTTTCGAAATCTGTTCACTACAAATATTACATTTATCTGATCAAACCAGATAAAATGTAGTAAGATGTGTCATGGAAGATAAACTAGTTGGGCTATTTGGAAATAAAACTGGTTAGAAACCGCCGGAGTGTTCATTATAAAGAACTCATTTCGCTGGTGATTCCACGAGAGATTCTCGGTATTTAGAACCCCATTGAGAATACGATTCTTGCATCAATTTACTGTATTAAAGTTCTAATATAGTGTTATTAGTGTTCTAAGTCATCTATCCGCCGTGTTTCAGCAATTAGTCTGCTTCCAATCAGCTACTATCGCACAGCTATCTAAATAATAAAAGATATAACTCGGTAACAATAACGATTCAGTTTCCTAACCCATTTTAACGTTTCCCCGTTTGAGCTATTTTAATCTGTGCTGGATGCGTGATAGCAGTTCGGCTGAAAAGTTCGTATCGTTTAATAGAAACACACATTTTTTTGCCAAAATTCGTTTTTATTATTCAACATAATTGCCATCAGAGGCGATGAAGCGATTATAGCGATCTTCCAACTTTTCGATACCATTTTTGTAGTACGATTTGTCCTTTGCCTCAAAATAGGCCTCAGTTTCAGCGATTACCTCTTCATTGCTTCTAAATTTTTTACCAGCGAGCATTCTCTTGAGGTCTGAGAACAGGAAAAAGTCACTGGGGGCCAAACCTGGAGAATACGGTGGATGAGGGAGCAATTCGAACAGCTCCAAACACTGCTCAGAATCATCAATTCGTTGTTGTTTTTGATCGATTGTGAGCTCACGCGCAGCCATTTTGCACAAAGCTTTCTCATATCCAAATATTCGTGAATAATATGTCCAACACGTTTCTTTGATATCTTTAGGGTGTCAGCTATCTCGATCAACTTCACTTTACGGTCATTGAAAATCATTTTGTGGATTTTTTTCTCGTTTTCATCGGTAACAGCCTCTTTTGGACTTCCACTGCGTTCATCGTCTTCGGTGCTCATATGACCAGTACGAAATTTTGCAAACCACTTACGAATTGTTGCTTCGCCCGGTGCAGAGTCTGGATAACACTCATCAAGCCATTTTTTGGTATCGGCGGCACTTTTTTTCATCAAAAAGTAGTGTTTCATCAACACACGAAATTCCTTTTTTTAATTTTTTTCACAATAACAAAAGTAGCTACACTCAAAATGCTATATCTCACAAACTAATAATCAGACAGCTGTCAAATTTATACACGTATCTTTTGAAGGTTGGTACTAACTGAAAATGGTATGGATTAAATTCTAGTGGCGACCTCTCATAGAAACGATACGAACTTTTCAGCCGATCTGTTAATTGTGCATCGCATGATGATAAGTCACCTCTAGTGTCGCTCACTGAGGCGATCCACAACTTGATCCTCCCCACGCAGCCAAACGACCTCGTGAACCGGACTTCATACAGAAGGCATCAGAACGTCTTTCGGGATCGAAACAATCAGAAGCGGTCGTTGTTTGTGTTCCTGTCTGCGAAAGACCAGTGAGAAAATTCCAGTGTTATTTGTCTCTGACGTGATTACAAATTGACATTATCTACATGGATCTTTCCATTGGCTTTGACAACATTAACCACGTCATTACAGTCGCTAAGTTGGACAGATTGAGATTTAGTTCTAACATGCTGCGTTTTTTTCACTCTTATTTCAATGATTGTCGATTAACAATCAAGATAAATGGTTCTGTATCCAATGAGTTTATCGCTTCATCTGGGATTCCACAAGGCACCCCTCTTAGACCTCTGATCTTTCCCCTGTACTTCAATGATGTGAATCTTTCTTCGAATTGTCCACGCTTGTCTTTCGCTGATGATTCCATATAGTTCCATATAGTTCGCAGTAACGAGGATAGCGTTGAATAAATTCAACAAACGCATTTTGGCAGTTTCAGGCAGATTTTTCTACAAGTTGAATTTTATTTCGTCTAGCCCCTGGGGCGTTATTGTTACACGGCAAGAGCGCTAGTGACAACCGTACCATCGAAAATGGCGTTTCTTCCATGTTTAATAACGAGACGCTGGTGATCTTCTATTCCTGAATTCTAATATTATTTGTTTTCATTCGTGATATTATTGTTGCGCATTTCCCGGGATGTGTTCCAAACAGTGCTCCTCTATGTTTATTTTTGTCAATCCATTCTCGAACTTACACCAGTAGCCGCATTTCTTTGCGTTAAGCCTACTTTTCAATTTAACGTCTAATGCCGCGTAGTTTCTATAATGATCAGGAGGTCCGTTTAACCTAAACTTGATACACGATAAAGCTCTTTCCGCGTTTCATTCTCAGCATTGTTTGCAAGTGAATTACCACAATTTAAACAGAGGCGATTTGGGTCTTTTCTAAAAACCGAGAATTTTTATATCTCAAACCGGGAAATTGAGATCGTTGACCCACTTGCTACCCTGAGTATAGAAAAAAACGGGTTTCGAAGAAAAGTAAATTTTGTTTTTTGAACACAGTGCTCCGGTACACAAAAGCATCGCAACCAGTACTCGAGCCTACACTCAAATAAAAATTCTCGTTCGATATACTTTAAAAATCACTTAAAATGGTTTCAAATGTCAAATTGAATATTTTACGTGACGAAAATGAATGTTATACGAACATCTCCTAAAGTGAACAGAATCATCAGTCCAGTATTTGAAAAAAATCAAAATTTCGAAAATCGCAACTGAAATTTTTCACACAAAGTGAAAAATCATCGATCAGAAAATTTACTGCAGAAAAGTTCAGTACTGATTTTTTGACAACACGTTTCTCACTGAAACTGATTTTGCATAGCAAAAATCAGTCATTTATAATGATTCTCGAAAAGAAGATTTTTGGGAAATGAATTTTCATAGCCGTTGTATTTCATACCTTTGCAGAATACATGATGAATAAATTCGCCGATGAACAAAAACTGAATCTTTCTGAGAATGTTCAGTGTGCGTAGGGTGGTGGATACGTAAGTGGTGATGTACTTTGAAATTTATTCCGCACTTCCCTGGTGGTCGAGTAATATCATTAATAAAAGCAGCAAGTGCTGTGATTAATAATAGTTAGAATGATAATGAAAAAAATCACACATCATGTTACGCAGCAGAAGTAACAGGAGCGCAGACGACCGCTATGCCAATTCAAACGCACCATTCAAACACTGCGCCTACTTTGTGTTCGAGACATGCTGACAATGTTGCGCTTCTGTTACTTCCATGAATCAAGATCATACAAAATAGCGTTTTATTGGGTTTAATCTAAATAGTGCAGTGTAATCATCCAGCTGGAATTAAAGCAATATTTCGTCCATATAATCACTATTTGGAATGCATTATTGTGCATATTGATCACCCTACGTGCATAGAAAATATTGCAGTTATTATTTCTCAGTTGCGAGTTTATTCAATAGAGATTTTTTTTTTGATGAAAATATAATAATTAAATCTTGTACGAATCATTGAAGCGTAGTGGAAATTCAGCATCGGAATATCATCGGAGACTCCTCTCCTTTTCGATTATCTCTTTAGCGAAATTTCTGAAAATTTGTTATCAAGTTTCGCTGATTCGAAAAATCACTTGTGAACTTCGAGGTTCAGAGTTTTGTGGATACTTGTTTCATGAATAAAAATATCGGACGTGATTTTTTCAGTCACTGATTCTTTTTTTTTCGAAAATTTCTTGAACTTTTTTTTCACGAATGATAGTTAAAGGAACTTTTTCTGATCATGATTTTCTCAACACTGATCATCACATACGGTTTAGGTGAATTGACCAAACGTCAAACAATCTACGTCAATTTCCGGTGTGAAATATTTGATCTCGAAAATTGCGAAGAATGAGTCTTTGAAGTGTAAGCAGTTTGAAAATTTGCGAGATATGTTTTTAATTACTACTACACCCAAACCTCCGTTGACGTTAACTTTTTTTTAGTTACCTCTTTTTACGTAACTCTTTTTACGAACAAAATCCCAAATAACGTAATACTTTTTTACGAACAAAATCTCAAATAACGTAATCTTTTTTTCGAACAAAATCCCAAATAACGTAAACTTTTTTTACGAACCTACTTCGTAAAAAGAGGTTTTTGCATACAATGAAAATCATTCCCGCTCATTTATATTCCATATAAATTACTACAATATGGGTATTTTCGAAACGGGTTTGATGAGTAGATGTCAGAAAACGATGTTTGAAGTGATTCTGAATTCCCAAATGGAAGCTTCCAGTTTATTGATATTCCTTTAAAACCCTTATAATATGTGTATTTTTGGAACAGTTTGATGAGTAGATGTCGATGTTTTAGGTGATTCAAAATTCCAAGATGGCGACTTCCGGTTTATTGATATTCCTTGAAAACCCTTATAATATGGATATTTTCGGAATGGATTTGATGAGTAGATGTCGGAAAACGATGTTTGAGGTGATTCAAAACTCCAAGATGGCGACTTCCGGTTTATTGATAATCCTTGAAAACCCTCACAGTATAGGTATTTTTAGAACGGGTTTAGCACTAAGCAGTTCAATTTGAACTGCTCTGCACTGATGAGTCAAAGATGAAATGTAAAAATAATAAAAACGAAAATTGTTTTGCTGAACACGTTTGATTCAAGAATGCCTAAAATAAACCAGAACACGAAAACCAAACTACCACCAGTTGTGAAGTAATACTGATCCAGCTCATCGAGTTAAGTTATGTTAAGTTTATGTAAAACCTCAATACCAGAAAACAATCAATCATTACCGTTCCCATAGAAAAATATCGTTATAGTCAGAAGGAAAATAATTGGTGGCCTAGTCCCCGTATTAGACTTCATATGGCGTACAGGGACATTCAAGAAAATTTAACAGTGGATCCTAAGAAATTTCTTCCCTTCGTCAAAATATCATTTGCAAACTCGTAAACAGATCAAATCACACTCAAACGTGCCTCTCTAAAATGTTCACAAGATATTGCATATATTGACAGAATTAGGAATGGTTCAAGACCTGATTTTATGTTTCGTTTGTTGTCATTATCGATTTGTCTGATTTGTTTCACATCAGCGAAGCTCTGACTAATGTTCGTTTTTCATAGAAACTACGACTAGTGCATAGAGACAGCTAATTACATCTAAGGAAAATCCTTTGTTTACCCAGTAAAAAAATGAACCCACTAGTGTTTACCACGTAGGATTGCATTTCAATTTACGCGGGGAGATAATTAATCCGATAAGGAAGCGAAATTCAAAGCCAACAGCAGCGCAATGTCGCAGAACACGTGTAGTTTAATTATTCGTAGATTAGATATCCATAGTTCTTGGCGAACGACTCAGAGTGGTTTATATTTTTGCCGGATCAAGAGAGTGGACACCCGGGTAGAGTGTGGCACACAAATAATGAACTAGATAATTTGAAACAAATTCTAGCGTAAGAAGTTAGGTTAAGCGACAACAAATGATTTAGAAAATAGTGATGATCGTAGAATTTTGCATAAAGTGTCAGTGTAAATTTTCTGAACATATATATATATATATATATATATATATATATATATATATATATATATATATATATATATATATATATATATATATATATATATATATATATATATATATATATATATATATATATATATATATATATATATATATATATCGACAACTCACTTACAGCAGCATTTCGAAGATTCCAGAAATTGTCAGTGAAAGCAGTGATTAGCTTTGGTCCGATTGAGTTTCAAACTTTCAGCTTACAACCATTTCAAGAGAAACGTATTTGTTACATGGATGCTGTAAATACAACAAAATTATAATACTACAAATTTTATTGTTAAGTTTATGCAGTAACAAAACAAACAAACAGAACTAGTCGAATTCAACGAAAACTAAATCAACTGTTAATTTATATAAATATATAAGCTAAGTGGAGAAAAAATCGCAGAAGTCAACTAGTGCTAACAAATCATCATAAGTATGCCTCCCAATAGCACTTCTATGGTCGGTGATTCATATTTCTTTCACGTAAGCCAGAATCCAATCATGGGACAAGAACCGGTAAGTGCTTATAGTGCCGACTGGTTGTGACATCATAATCACACCTCCTCCCATTATCGACAAGTGGAATGGATTTTACCTTGGAAAAGCCGCAAAACCCTCCCAGTCGCATGAACTCGTCTGATGGGTTTTCATAATGGAATAACAACCGCATTCGAGCACTGGATGCAAGAAAGCAGAATCCATCGATGATAACCACACATGCTCTCGGTGAATAAATTATACGTATCTTCCACATTTGTCGAATGAAGTGTGAAATTTTGCACCTGGAAGTGTGAACTGTGCTTCGCTTTCGGGTGCCTTTGCAGATGGCTGAAACGGCCGTTTGTGGCTTACCTTTGGAGAATTTATAACTTTACTAGATTTTGTTTTTCACCAACGGTAACTGTAACCTTTGTCCTGAGCCCGGGAATCTTATCTGTTTCGGCTTCGTAATAGAAGGAAAAATAATTGGGAAAGAAAACATTCGAACACCGGTTAAAACTGTCCGGTTCTCCGGAAACTATTGGACAGCGTGTGCAGTCATGTAATGCAAAATAAATGTACCGAAACCGAAGCGATAATCTCAAATAGACGCAACAATGTTTTTAACCAAAAACAACAGTGTATACAGTTTAAAATAAACAGAAATTAAATATAATCCGACCGTTCACAAACACACAGCACATGATAAAACTGTCGTGCAACGCAAGGCGCATTAAACCATTAAACAGTGAATGTATATAATTGAAAAAGGAAAACAAGAGACAAAAAATTGTAAATAAACCGTGTAATAAATTGATTGGAGATAAATATATATAGGACTTCAGTTGAATAATAACCTGCTGTGATTTTCATTATTCTTCGAAATCAAGGATCCAGTGACGAATTGTTTGATGAAGGTATATTGTAACGCCACCCAACTGGAACCAAATACAAACCGTAATACCGTTATGATTCACCAGAAGTGATACACAATCAAGCTGTCGACGATCCTGCACTAACTTACAGAGCATTGAACAACGTTTGGCATTGCTCAGTGAATCGTACTGATTTGGATCGAAATTTTCTGCTGCTTAAATGCTGATTTCCACATCGGTTCTCTGGATTTATTTACTATCGGTTGGAGAAAAATACTACTGGAAAAAGGTAAGTGTTCATGCTTCCACATTGACATTTTTGAACAAAAAAATGCGGGTGGCTAATGTCAACAACACAACCGGATGACGTGAATAAGAACAAAATGTAGGGTTCAATTTCCATGCGATGACAAAAAATTTGAATGCTGGAGCTGGAATTTTGGAGCCGAATTTTTAAAACCGAATGCTAGAACTGAAATCTGGACCTGAATTCTGAAACTCAATTTTGATGCTAAATTTTGGAACTGAATTCTAAACCAACACTCGATAACTGAATTCTAGAAGAGAATTCTGAATCAGGGTTATTGAACTGATAACTGAACTCAGTGTTGGTGATTGCCGAAAATTTGACAGAAGCTGCTATATTGCTCTCTATATTGTATACAACATTTCAAATCCGTTAGAAGATGCTACAAGAACTCGAGTCATTCAATGCATGAACCGCGAGAGAATTTTTCTACATTTCTTCGCTCTACTTTATACTCTGAGTATTGAAAAAAAATACAGTCTGATAATGATCGTTGCTGTGTGGAATTTCCCAAGAGAGGATCGCAAGTTGACAATTATCGCAGAAAATCGAATCGATGGTTCAACTTGATGTTTCTCATACTAGGTTGCAATATTTCAAAACCCTTGTGTGGAACATTCACATACATTTTCATAGACACAACTTATACAAAGGTTATATACACATAGTTAGAATACGCGGCAATAGTAAAATGATTCTATCGCAATTATCCACTGCCCATACAGAATCGGATCGCGAAACGAGAATAAGCGACCGTTTGTTGCTTCAGAGACGATCCCCACAGCAGCGTGCTAACCTTTGATTCTCAGAAATGTCATCGAAAGAAATTCGCTCTCGCACTGGTGTCTATTCTATGTTAAATGAGCCATGCCGGGTGTTTGTTGTTGCGATGATATTAGTCTCTCTTTGATGGCACTGATTCAATCGTGTGAAGAGTGAAGAGTGAGCATTCTTTGATACGATTAAAGCCATCCTTGACTGAACCTTTGTTTTGGAATTATATTTGAGACTATGATTCTGGTTCGGCACTGAATGATGAATCCGATTTCAAGCATTGAACTCTGAACCTGGATTCTGATCTGAAGCTGAATAATACAGTTACAGTTACTCTTCCAGAATTGTGGAACTGAATATTGGAACCAAATTTAGGACCTGCCTTGCGGTACTGAGCTCTGAATTCTGGAACTCAATTCTGACCTACGATTCTAAATGGGGAGCTGAAATTTATATAAGAATTCTGGAAATGAAAATGAATCTCTGACAGTGTTCGGATTTTTTTTTTGTTCACTAAACCAACGATGGGGCGGCAAATCTTATTTTGCCCCGGACGCCGAATTTCCTCGGTACGCCACTGGAAGCATCAAATGTAAACCTCGTTTACTTTTTAAACATTTTTTAAATCTCACAAATTGCTTATCCTCTTTCCGATGAGGCACAGTGGTCCAAAACTGGAAAAAGACAGTCGAAAGTCTGTATTGACTTTCGCTGATTTTTAAGAGCTAACGTGTCTTCGAGGAAGTTTTACAAGATTATATTACGCTTCTATTGAAAGTGGCATCTTAATTTTTGTTAAGGGGGTAGTACCAATTTCGAATAAAAATAATTTTTTTATTCACAAAAATATTTTTGTTTTCTATCTCATTTTGAAGTATTTTTGCTGTAGGTATAAATAATGCAAAAAAAAATTTTTTTGAAATATATCTCCTTTATTTTAAAAACAGATTTTTTTTATTTATCTACGTAGAATATCCCTCTATTACCTAAGTATCTACTACAAAGTGCGCGTAAACACGCATAAACAAGCAAGCTCAACTTAAGCAAATTGTTGTGATTTTTCTTTTGTTTACTTTTTGACAATTATTAGAAAAAATCTAAGTAGAACTCGATGCAATTTTTTTAGGCCTTTTCAAAGTTAGTTTTAAATATTGAATATCCGAAAAATTATCAAAAGTTCAAAACATATTAAAATAATGGAAAAATGTTTTCCAAACAAAATATGAAAAAGTACTGTAAAAGTACAAACCTGTACGAAGAGATTTCATTGTTAAACGTGTAAATAAATTGAGTTATCTCGAAGCAACACGTTTTTTTTTAACGATATGTTGATCGTGCGACGCTCACTTAGGCTATGAACCATTTCGTGGTTAATTTTAACTTTTGATTGAAATATGACACTCGAGTGGTTACTTTGATGTTGTCAAAAATTAACCCTGCTCGGAAGCATGATTATTTTTGACAGATCGATGGTTATTTTCCGACACTGAACAAAATCTTGCAAAGAAAATTCTAATATCAATTCCTTAGTCAACATTATTTCGAGTGCAAAATAAACCCAAATAACTTTCCATCCGTCAAAATTTGAAATGGTCCGCAGTTTTAGTTAAATTTAACTACTCGACACAAAATAACCACTCAAGTGTCAGATTTCAACCAAAAGTTAAAATCAACCTCGAAATGGTTCACAGCCTTAGAGATGTGCGAAGCAGCTCATAACGGTGAGCAGCTCCGAACCGATCAGCTCACTAAAGGGAATTGATTCAATGTATCAGCTCATCAGCTCATTAAGATTGAACTGAAGGTTTGTTTCGAGCACCGTTTTCTTTTTGCGCCGTTTTTCTTACTCCGTTTTTCTTTCATCTGCATGATCGAAATCTTCATGCACAAAGAACTATGCTATGCGAACTAACTTGTCTGCGAATTATTATTATGTCACATTTGAGAATATCTGCAAAAGTGGCATCCCTGAATGTACCTTATCCTACTGAGTGAGAGGTAAGATTTCTTATTGACAACGGCTCATTCAATCTGTTAAATAAGGATAGATGTACATTTCGAAGAACTGACAAGAGCTCATGCACACATTTCATCTCATTTATAACTCTCTCTTCAAGAGCCAAAGATCCGTTCAGCTCGTAGCTTGTTTCCACCTTACCAGCAGGGATGCCAGGTCATTTTTTCGAAATTCTGTGATCAAGCCAAAAACCTGTCTGTGCAAAATCTGTGCATATTTTCCCGTTTTTAGCTGATCGGAATCATTTTGGTAAGCAAAAAATAGGTCTCACTATTTCCTACCGTTCTGTAATTTTTGGTGCTAAACTGTAATCAATTTTAAAAATCTGTGATCGATTTCAGAATCTGTGTAAATCTGTGACCATTTTCAGAAATCTCTGCCATTTTTTAAATCTGTGCAAAAGGTTGAAAATCTGTGAAACACAGATCAATCTGTGAACCTTGCATCCCTGCTTACCAATGCGGTAAACTGGTTAGCTGCGGTTCTTTTAAAAAAAGCTGTGAGCTGATACTTTATAGATTCGAATCACTGCAATAGCTCAGGAGCGAATTGTCCATCACTACGCTCACTGCAAAAGTGAATTACAGAAATAGCAGACGCGTGACTCCCTCCGTTTCTTAACCATTCATGGTTTCAGCATGGCCATAGTGAAAATGAGTCACACGAATAGTACTCAGGGTATTCTCATTGGAAAATAAATTGGATTAGGAATATATTTTCCTATAAGTATTGTAAAAGTTTACTGCATTAAATTGCATATTTCGCTTCGGTACAATGTTTCCTAGGTAAAAATAGGTTAAATGATGTATAACTTTTCCAGAAAAAAATAAACCGATGCAATATCTTCTTTAAAATTATGGGATTTTATATTTTCTACAACTATTCCAACCAAAGTAAGGATTAAAAAATAACTTGAAACAAGCTATGATTAGTAAACTAGTTTAAAGGGGGTTGTCATAATTCAATACCTAAAACTAACTTTGAAAAGGCCTACAAAAAAGTTCCATCGAGTTCCACTTGGATTTTTTTATAGTATTGGGCATATCTTTTCCTATAAATTTTGTAAAAATCAGCTGCATAAAGTTGCATATTTCGCTTCGGTGAAAGGTTTTATAAGAGGTAAAAAAAGATAAAATGTTGTATAACTTTGTCAGGAAACATCAAACCTATGCACTATATTCAACAAAAATATGGGATTTTTTATTTTCTTCAATTATTCCAAAGAAAGTATGCATAGAAAAATAACTCGAAACAAGTTATGAATAAAAAACTGATTTTAAGGGGGTTGCCATAAAAACGCTTTGTATATCTAAAACGGTGTGACCTAGACTTTTGGTATATTTGACAAAGTAAATTATTTTTAATAGTTCTAAAACTTTGTAGAAAAAAAAAACTATCTCTTCAGAACAAAAGTTATGGTTATATTTTTTGTCAAAGTAGGCCATGAACAATTAGGGATAGAATCAAATTACGCGGTATATATTTGTAAATAATTTCTTAAAAGCAACTATATGCATTAAAAGAACGGTTTGGCAGCTACTGATTCATGTCCACGTTTTTATTGATTCGAACCACTGTGTGACGTGGAGAAAAACGTTTAATGCCACTTTAAATAAAACAAGAGATATTCACGATCAAAAACTTACCACGAATTTTCCTCAACTTTAATGTAGATGTAATAAACAATAAAATTGTTGACACCACTTGCACACCCAGGAGTCAACAAAATGCACTGAAACCAATACACAAAAAATCCAATATAAAACAGCAGAGAAAAGCTTGCGAAAATTTTCTAATCAGAATCTATTAGACTGTAAACCTTCACTTAACTGACTTCCGATTTGCAAATTTCAACAGATGAGTAGTTGTTTTGTAAATATTTATAGCCTTCAGAAGAGCTGATTTGTAGAATTTGCATGGTCGTTGTTCACTTTTCGTTGCAGTTTGCCCCATTGTAAATTACTAGAAGCTGGACGATGCAATCACACTTGTTTGAAGCGAAACTCGTACTGCTTACATTCCGCATCAGAACTGCTCCCTGTGCGAATTGATTCAATACTAAATCTACTTTCATGTTCCGATTTGCATATTTAAATTCCGATTTGCATATTTAGACAGATACGTAACTCTAATAGTTCTTTTGTAAACATTTATAACCCTTAAAGAATTTTCACGGTCGTTGTTTGCGATTCGGTGTATTTTACTCCAATGCAAACGACCAGCAGCTAAACGCTGATGTAATTGGCCTTGTTTGAAACGAAACTCACACTGCGAACGGTGCACGAAACAATTGCGTCCCGCAGCAGAACTGAATACTCGATCCTGTATTTAAAACTGAATTCTGCACCTAAAAACAACATACAGAAACTGAGTTCTTGATACAGGAACTGAGCTCTGGACCTAAACCAACCGAAAAGGTGCTCTTGCTTTACTTCCTGCTCAGTAAACTGCGCAGGTTAGAATGAACGAAATATATCAAATGTTAACCTTTTATACCGTTGAAGATATGGCAGAAATGAAATGTCGCTTCCTACCTCAAAACCGTCGTCCCAGGTACGAGAAACCCAAGAAACAATTCGAATGCCTGATTATAATTTATAGGAGTTTTGTAATCGATTTTTTAATTACTACCTGTTTTATGACAACTATAATAAGTATATCTTTTGATAAGTAATAGAATAGTTTTTAAAGCTTCTATAAAAACCTTTTACCCAGACTCACAACTGGACTAAAAAACAACTTGTACTAGAAAAAAACCATGCATACGTTCCTAATGTTACAACATTATTGTTAGTTCAATTCTTTCATAAATCTAGTTTTGTGTGTGTGCGTGTTCATTTGATGGTAGTTTCACTCAGAGCAAATTCGATGGTTTAAAGCGCATTTGATATGGGCTATTTGATTTATTACTTCATATCTTAGGTGTAATTTACATTAGGGTAAATTTCAGCATTTATTGACATCAAATAAACTTTGAAAGGCAAAAACGAGGAAATATGATGGACTTTCATGAATTATTTTGACGCGAAAAGACGCCCCATAATAAAGTAAGACGTATTCTCGTCTAAAATATACAACTGAACAAGGCGTGCTATTTTGTAATGAGGGTTTTTAGCTTATTTCGTTCGTAATTAAATGCTGAACAAACTAAAATCGAGGAATGGAGACAAAGAAAACCAAAATGTCGGTTCAATGATAATTTCTACATATTAAATAAGATATTTATTGCATATAAAAATTTGCGCTGTGTTTTGTAACTTATAACTTGACTAAAACGATTTTCATCTTGACCAAATATTGTTTAGAACTTAAAATCAATTTATTTTTTACCCCGTGGGAAGAGCTGGAACGCTTTAGAACACGTTATTTTTCTAACAAAAAAGTTTTATTTGCTGCTTTGCAAAATCAATGGTTCGAAATTCGCATAAGATGCCTTGAAAACATCGTCTCATAAATGCCAAAGAGGTGTGCTGCCGTTATTAAACCAAAAGGCTAGGTCTAACATCTGTTTTTACGTGATTTTTTTCATGCAGTATTTTTTAAGCGGCTTTATTATGCGGAGTTTCGAAGTTGCGCCGATCTTCGAGTTCGAGATCTGGTAATTCAGGAGTTTTGGTTAAAACCCATTTTTGTGCTGTAGCCGCACATTAACGATTTTAACATTTCTTTCGTTCCGCCTTAGACTCGTCAACGCAAAGCAGTTCAAATTGAACTGCTCGGCAGTGACAAAACGTTTGGAATTTTTTTTTCTAAGACAAAACGTAAAGAAATGTTGAAATCGGTAATGTGCGGTACATCACGAAAAACCAGTTTTATCCACCTAGTGGTGTAATGATGCCTTTCTCATATTGATATTACTCATAACATCATAAATATTATTGTGGAATTCGCTAAAACAACTGTTCATTGAATAGAAATAGGAAAGTTTGTTCGGACCTAATCTAACAAACTATACAAATCCTGTTTACCCTCTAGCTCCGGAACCGGAAGTAGTATCTTCAACAAATTTAGGAATTCCGTATGAAATTGTAAGACTTTTCCTTTGAACCTATAAGTTTGTGAAAATCGATGTGGCCATCTTGAAGGAAAGCGAGTGAGACCCTTTTGCAGTTTTTAATCACAATCTCCAATTCTTCCAAAACCGGATCCAGATGACCGGAATAGCCGAAGTTGGTTTGTTTGTTTTTAACCTAGTTGAACCTAGACTAGAGCTCTATTTCGATTAAACCAATTAAACGAAATCTAACAAACGAAACGAACCTGCGTTTCTGTTACCTCTGCATATGTAAGTCAAGCTAAACAGCATAAATCAGCAGCATAAAACATGTAGTAGGATTATTGCAAATTTTTTCAAACAAGTTTGAATTCAATGACATTCGTTTATTCTTTCAATCGCACTTATCATATCTGTATAAAATGTTCACAACGACGTATGTAACAATGAGAGATTCTCTTTGTTTACTTTCTCTTTCGATTATTGCGAAATATTCCTGCTTTTTTCGATAATTTCTCCAGAGCAGATTAAAAGATGATAGCTTTAGTTATTATTATCGGTAAATAATTGGAGAGAAGGATTGCTAAGAGTGCCGTAATAATCAAAAGAGAAAGTAAACAAAGAGAATCTCTCATTGTTACATATGTCGTTTTGAACATTTTATACAGATATAATTTTTATCAACCGCAGCACCGTTTTTTACCAATACCACACACCATTAGCACACATCCATAACCGTTTCGATTCCTTCATAAAGTGTTTGAAATAGAACAAAGCACGCATCGTTTGTTTTGTGTTTTCTTCTTCCTTCGGTGTTGTACATATTATCAATCTATATGGCGATTTGAAAACTTTGACACTCATCACCCTGTAACTGCGGAACCGGAAGTCGCAGAGAAATCGAAGTGAGTTCTATTCTGGGAGTTTTCCTTCACCACTCTCGGTGCTTCCGGAACAGGAAAAGGGTGGACCAGTAGTGCCGAATTAAGTTTTGATGCCCACAAACTAACAAGCTCTGCAAACTAGAATAATTTATCAGAAAGTTTTACGAGATTTGTACCTGTTTTTGACCATCGTTTGTGAAAGACTACCAAGAAAAAATTGGTAATTTTCCACTTATCACACTTTATTTCCGGAACCAGAAGTCGGATCCGGATGAAATGTTCTACAAATTTTTAGGAAACTATCATTTGAATTTGTAAAAATCGGTTGAGCCGTTTCAGAGAAAATGAGTGCACACTTTTTCTCTGATTTTCACATATTACCATGTAACTCCGGAACCGGACGTCGGATCCAAATAATATGGAATAGCAGGCTATGGGACTGTTAGTCTTTTTATTAGAATCTAAGTTTGTGAAAATTGGTTCAGCCTTCTCTGAAAACAGTGAGTGCATATTTTTGTAACATACACACACACACGTACACACACACATACACACACACATACACACACACACACACACACACACACACACACACACACACACACACACACACACACATTTGCTCAGCTCGTCGCGCTGAGCTCCGGACCTCGGTTAAAAAATCGGTTTTCACAATGATTGCATAGCCTTTCTATATGAGAAAGGCAAAAACAGGGCACGGCAGGGATGCCAGGTTCACAGATTAATCTGTGTTTCACAGATTTTCAACTTTTTGCACACATTTTTACAGTTTTCTGAAAATGATCACAGATTCTGAAATTAATCGCAGAATTTTACAGATTTTTGAAATCGATCATAGTTTAGCACCAAAAAGTACAGAAAAGTACCGACCGGTTGGTAATACTGAGACCTTTTTGCTTTCTCATAGAAAGGTTATGCAATCATTTGAAAAACCGACTAGTATAAATTGTGTGTGTGTGAATGTGTGTGTGTGTATGTATGTATGTGTGTGTATGTGTGTATGTGTGTGTATGTGTGTGTGTGTGTATCTGTCAGATAATCTCATTAGGTTTTCTCCGAGATTGCTGAACCGATTTACACAATGATTCAAATGAAAGGTCTCATGGTCCCATACGGAATTCTGGAATTTCATCCGGATCCGACTTCCGGTTCCGGAGTTATAGGGTGAAGTGTATTCAATATTGAACACCGTCACTTAAACCGGCGAAACAAAATGCATAACAAAAATTTCCTAAACTGGTCTCAAAACTACACAAATCAATAATCATTATCAGTAGGCAACTAAACAAACCGATTCCGGCTATGCTACGGGCTCCCTAAAGTAATAAATTGGACAGTCCAACGACAAATGGGCCTAACTGCAAATAAGAGCCTCTCTTTGTTTACTTTCTCTTTTGATTATTACGGAGCCATCACAGCGAATTTTTGGAAGTCACCAATATAAACCCAAAGCTTATAGTTTTGACTTGAAAGTTTTACGAAGAGTAAGCCATCAAATATAGAATCAATCCGGTAAATCGTGGAAGAAAAAGTAAGCAAAGAGAAACTGTCATTTGCAGTTAGGCCCTTTTGTATCCTTCGATTTTATAGACAAAAAGCTTTGAACGCCTTTTTCTCCAAAGGAGGTTTTGAAAGACCGTGTCCATCGTCATTCAAAAACTACTGCACCTTTTTTTTTTCAAATTTTGCACACACGTTTTCCTTTTTGGTGTTTGTTACTTTGGGTAGGTTTTACAGCTCCAAATAGCGTATTTTTATGAAAAATCGTAAATCAAACGTTGGGATCTAAAAAAACATCTACTCTATCTATACTGCTTCGTTTTGTAGACTTCTGATTAGTCTGCGCTGAGATGCAGTGGACACCGCAAACCATGATTACTGTGTCATATATAAAACACATTGTAGAAAATAAATTTACTTTACTATGGGGCGCCTATTCAAAATTTACCCCGTACTAGAATGGGTAGAACTTAATCGTGAATATCTCTCGTTGTATTTAACTTAACAACACAATTTTTTTCTACATGCTATCGGAAATATGATTTGTGATTAAAATTTCAACAGTGTGAAATAACCACAACTTTGGAACTGAATTTGGGATCCAAATTCCACCTGAATTATTAACGTAAATTTTGTTTGTTAGTTTTAGAATTCAGTGTCAGAATTTAGTCCCATAATACGGGTTCAAAAGTTGAAACTTAGACTCCGAAACTGAATCCTAACTATAGATTCTGGAACTAGATTTTTGGAACTGTTTCGTTGACTAGATTTGAAACTAAATTTAGTGCCCTAATTTGAATTCAAAACTTATATCCAGAAATCTCCATCAGGAAGAAAAATTCAGAATTGCAAAACAAAATTAATGATATCAGTTCTAAACCTGGTCTTTGGAAGAAAATTTCAAATCTGAATCAGAATTTTGGAACTGATTTCAAAACCAAAATTTAATGCCTGATTGCAGTTTCTAAGTTCATTGCTCTTATTTAGATTAGGTATGCTGGAGTTGAATTCAAGAACTTGACTTCTGGAACAAGATTTTGGAACTGAATTCAGTGCTTCAAGTCAGTCATTTTCACAGAAATGTCAATATCTCCATCAAAAATGGACGGATTTCAACAAACTATAGCTTGTTTGGAAGGTATTACAACGAGGTTTCTAAATTTTGGAATCTGTTTTGTTTTTGACAGATATTGTCAAAAAACTGCAAATTTTGACATAAAACTTGGTATAACACACGCATACACAGACATTTTCTCAGTTCGTCGAGCTGAATCGATTGATATATGACACTCGGCTCACCGGGCCTCGGAAAAATTTTCTAAAGTTTGAGCGAATTCTATACCAATTTTTTATATTTATAAAAAAAGGTAAAAAGTCATGTGTTGACGGTTTTAGTGGATTGTTGACAGACGGTACTACATGTTGCATTATTAACAAATTAAGTAATTAAGAAAAGTTAACAAATGAACAGAAAAGCTACCTTATCAGCACTTTGAAATAACCGAAAAAAAATTGATCAAAACAAGCTGGAGCTATTTGGAATGGTGGAGCGTGAAACACAATTAGAAAAATAAAATGCGAAACACTTCTCCGGACAAGACAACCAAGACTTTTCAAATGAATGTTGTCACAGTATCCTCCCAGCTGTATTGTTCATAACACGATAATAAGCTCAGCTCCCAGGATTTTCGAAGTTGTACTGTGTGAAAGGAAAGATCCGATTAAAGTTTTAATTAAAGTGAGCATTATCAAATATCAATAAAACCGTTTGCAGAATGGCTCTACTGCAACGTGATCTTTTCCATGCAATTGGATTTTCAACGGAATCTACCTTCAGCTCGTGCGGAGGGAAGAAATTCGCTTACTCTTATTTAATTGTTCTACTGGCAGCCAACAGAATTCATTCAAATAAAGTGCATTGCACAAGAAACAATATCGTCCCCGCTGTCACCTTCACACATTCTTGTCACCACTTTTTACTGCTTGCCAGATCCTCACGCTTTGACCCGTAACTTGTCCGGACTGGAATCAACTCGTAGACTAGTTTCACTGCCCATCTCGGTATCCTTTCTCCGGAGCTTGGTGATTGTTCTTTCTTCAATCTCACTAACAATCGGATGATTTTTCTCGCTTTCATTTCGTTTTTTGTTCCGAGCACCGAGTGATCATTTAAGGGACTGATAATGCACCGGTTCCGATAATGAACCAATCGGATGGACATGAAATGCAAATGATTGGATTGAAGTCCGCCTGGAGTCCGATTTCATCTACAAGTCCGCGTTCGATGTTTTGTTCCGCGGAAAAACTATAGCATGGCTGATTTATTCGCAAAAAAACTCCTATTAGCTCTGGTATCCGATTGGATTATCCGTGAAAATCTGGCTGCGAAATATTTTTTGAATACAAAATATCTTTAGGGCTTCATCAAACGTGTTTGAAAGGTCCAAAAAAAATGTGAGCGGAAATTAATAGTGGTAAAATAATAACCCAAACAGCTTTTGTCCGAAATCAGCTCTCCTATCCAGGCACTGATGTTTCAATAAAAGGAAATTATGCTGTTGTACATTTTATGCAATGGGTTGTGTAGTTGTGCGTCATTTTTTGTTTTTTTGTAGGTGGCATTTTTTTCTCGGAATCCGAGCATCAAATAATGTCAAACCCGTTTTCAAAGCCATTCCCATAACCTGCATGTGGTGCGTATTTGATAAATTCTCCGTTCCACGAGAAACAGAATAAATGGGACTGACCGGAGCGGACGGAATTTAGGGTAAGTTTTACGAGCGTGATGTTTGGTAATCTACGCTATAAATGCAAACCACCGATTCAAACAATGTACGGACCGAAAATCGAGGCACGATTTCAGGTGAGTGGATGTTATTGTGAAAAACGAATCCGCAAAACCAGCGTGAATTTTAAGTTCCATCGTTGATGCATTTCGGAAGCACTACCACCGGCGCCCACTAGCATAGAACAATTTCTCTTTCACACACAAATGCACGAACCAAAAAGCTACTCCAACGAATGACCATATTTTATGATTTTGCTATAGGAAAGCGTAATTTACAAGGCTTTGCATTTTCACGATACAATGAGGTTCGGTTGCGCTCCGTACCGCTATGGTCACGGTTTCATTCTCGATTCATGGTTTTATTCACTGGTTTTGAAAATTTGAAATTTGCTCATGTTGGTCTCGGTCTACACAACAGTTGGAGAAGCTTTTGGGTGAATTTCATGGAAAAATTTGAGCGGTTGGTCAATTTATTTTTTTTCCGCATGCCTCAATTAACAGGACCTAACATGTGACTTCATTTTTCCGGAATGAAATTATGTCTTCTAAGGAGTGTATCGAAAATAAGCTATCCACAATTTTTTCTTTCAAATTATGATAAAAAACGATTTTTTATTCCAACTAAAAATTGATCCTATATTGTGCGAGGTTAAACTTGAGCATTATGAAAACCGAATGAAATTTGAATTATTCCTTCACGATTTTTCGAACTTTTGATCGAACGCTTTTCATCAAGTTCCGGACAAGTGCTGCATCGCATTTTTTGGACGATTGAGCCCCAATTTTTGTGAACTCCTGCATGTTCCCAGCTGCCTTACCAGTCTTTTTGAAGGCCCTCTTCACGATTTCCCAGTAACGTTCAATGGGTCGAAGCTGAGGACAATTTGGAGGATTGATATTTTTCTCAACGAAATTTATACCCTTTTCCGCAAGCTAATTGAGAGTGGTTTTGGCATAGTGAGCCGACGCTAAATCCGCCCAAAACAGTGGAGGTGCACTATGCTTCTCATATAAAAGCAGCCATCTCTTCTGGAGACACTCAGATCGATAGATTTCTGCATTTATAGTTCCGGTAGTGTAAAAAATGGTCGATTTCAAACCACAGAAACATATTGCTCACCATACCAGTACCTTTCGACCGAATTTCTCAACATGAATCGACCTTTCCGCATCGCTTACATCCTCCCCAACGACGACAGTGAAGTATTGTGGACCTGAAAGGGTTTTTGAGTCCTCCTTTACATAAGTCCCATCGTCCATCAAAACGTATGCATCCGGACAGGGCCGGTGAAAGAGGTGGGTACGGTGGGTAGTACTACCCACCTAAAAATTCCAAAGGTAGGTAATTAACCACATGAAATTTCTAACGAAAAACAATGGTAATATAAGTATTGTTCATGAATATCGAAGGTTTAAGAATAAGTATTATTTATAACAATAAGAATATTTTTAATGTAACTCGGAATAATAAAAAAATCAAAATTATAGAACCCTAGTACTCAGCTAGTAGAGTAATGGTGTGAAGATATATTGCAGAAAGACGTGACAAGGATCATTTGAGTAAGCAGAAACCTTTTAGTAACTTAACTTTTCCTTTTTTCTAACCAGAGGAGAGCATCTGATCAATGAATCACTCGTGTATTGGAAAGTACCGATAAAAAAATAAAATTACTCAAAATCTGTTGACGTAGGGCTACGCCCTTGCTTGCTATACCGAGGCGCAAGTTCAAAATACAGGAAGTAAAACTGTACAAACAGTGGTTTGAACACATACTGCTTGGATATATTTTTACGCAACGATTCGAGTAGATAAATCTATATATTCTAGATAATTGGTGATTCAAACTTCAATGTGTAACGAACCATGTCCAATTTTTCTTGTTTCCCAAAACATTTTATCAGGATTTCCCCGGGTTTCATAAGATTTCTGCTCTTCTATGAGTACGTTCCTCTTCTATCATCAAAATCACCGCCCACGGAAGACCGCTTCAGTCGATGACCAGCATGCGGGCCACTCGCCGGGCCTTTGTAGGACAGGTAGTCGCTGGGGGCTAGGTTATTGAGAATATGGTGGGTGAGGAAACAGAACGAAGACCAATCCGAAGTATCAATAATTCAATGTAATATTCACTTTAGATGGTGCTTTCTTTTTCAATATAGTCAATGTTTATTATACCTCGAGTATCTGAAAACTGACGCCATGATTGTTCCAGCTACATGTTACATTTTCGGACGACTTTCTCCGTATGAATGCTAATATGACTCCGGAGATGATGGATCCAAATCACTGTTTTATACAAACGAAAGAAATCCTTTTTATTGCGACTTAACAGTGCCAAACAGCTTTCTAAATCGTTAATGCGTTGTTGATTTTGATCGATTGGAAAAAAACCTTTTATATGCCCAGCTTTTCGCGTAAGATCATTAAAGTGCTTCCAGGTAATGTCCTAACCATTTCAGCATATTAAATTTTACGAACTTCAATTTTGCGTTCAATCATCTCGATTATCAAAACTTGCTTGACTTTTTCTGACAATTGCATCATTTGGTCCCGTTTGAAATCAGAATACACACAAATCTTTATTTTCAATGGATCCGAGTGTGGGTAACACCTCTCAAACCGTTGCTTTATCAGCATGCAGAACTCGTTATTTCTATTTTTCCATAAGTGAACAAGTAACGCCACGGTAACGCCGATCAAGGTGAAAATTTGACATCTGAAGGTTGGTTCATTCGAAAAATGAGGTATGTTTGACATTTGGGTCAGTCTGCGGACTTTTTGATCAATGTGATATGCACATAGGCGACTGTTCTGTTTATGGATTTGTTTTATGCGCCGTTCGCTTCGCACGAGACATATTCTGATCGAAAATCGGCAGGATGACATGCGCGAATTCAGCAACTTCCATCATCAGCCCCAACGAACTTAACGGTCAGAGTAACTAAAATTCTCAAAGGAGTAATTTCGAAAATTCGCACACACAAATAAGTTTATACGGAACAAGACAAGGCCACTGCCCTAATACTCAAAACAAATATAGGCAGTGATTTTGAATCTAGTTGGGGAGTCCTATGTCAACAGTTCGAATAACCCCACAATAGTTTCATGGCGTATTTATTCCTTAAATGTGCAATGTGCTTCAAACTTCGAATTTACACGTTTCATGCAAATTAATGAAGAAACAAAATATTGTTAAAAAATCGAAAAACTACACACCTGGGCTTATCATGTTTCACCGGCCCTGCATCCGGACACAGCAAAAGACGCAAATACAATTTCTGGGCCCTTGTTGCTGCTCGCTTCTTCTGTTCTACACTTGGTTTCGCGATTTTCTGCTTCTTGTATTTCTTTAGGTGATTTATCCTCTTGATACACTGCTTTTTTGACCAAACCACGTATTGACATTGATTTGTTCTTCATGATTAGATTAACCACTTTCTGGTCCAGTTTCGGATTTTCTGCCTATTTCTGGTAGCTCATCAAAAGAATAGTGTTCCCAAAACTTATTAATGATGGTTTTAACACTGGCATGATGAATTCAAAACCGCTTCGCCAATTTTCGCATAGTAATACCATTCTCACTTAACCATGTGTCCAGAACCTTAATTTTCACTTTCTTTTCAATACGCGACATTTTGAAAACGCAAAATTTCAACCGCACAAGCAAGTAAACAAACAAAAGCTAACAGCCAAACGCACAGCATGCTGTGATCTGAGCTTAAAAACCATCACTAATACATACGTACAACACTTTCTTTTTTTCGATACACTCCATACTCCGGTTACTCCCTGTTATAAGCAATACATCTCTCACGACCACGGTTGCCAATCGAATTGTTTATTCGTGCATTACTTAGGGACCGTTCATAAACCACGTTGACAAAAATTTGGTACTTTGAATCCAACCAAAATTTGAAATGTTTCGACTTGTGTTTTAAAACGATCAAAAATGCAACGAACGCCAATGATCTTCGTTCGCTTACCTTCGCCTTCGTTCGATAATCGCTCTGATATTCGGACTTGTTCGTATATTCGGTTGCGAACTTGTCCGTATATTCGGGTCCTAGCAGTTGTTATTCGCATTGAACATACCCCCGAATGACTTAACGCGAATGCGGAACGAGTATTCATGCAGCGATCATCGTCAAAACCTAATTCGCGATGATCGTTCGTGCTGTCTTTGAAACAAGCAAATTAAGACGTTTTCCTCTGTATTAGTACCATAGTCTTATGTGTGTGTGATGAACCATATTCCAGCACTCTCCCATTGCAGGTACCTCATGAGATATGATAAATTTATTAGATGAAGAATGCTTCGCGAAGAATGGAATCCAGCGATCATCGCAGTGACGCTTTTCGAAACAATTCGAAGAGTGAAGTAAATAAACGAATGAAAAACGATCATGCACGATGTATACCAGCAGCGAAAAATGTATTAGTAGAATCGGGTTCTCTACGAATATTGCTCGTTCATTTTCACCCTTCTTTCTTTCGTGCAGTGAATAGTTCAACATTGTTCGAGACAAGCATGAGTATAGACAGGATATTCGCAGTAAGGATGCGAGAAAGAATTAGTTACACGAAGAATATGTGCAACATTGATCGGTATAATAGAATCTAGGCGCACTTTGTGTTACCGGAAATGCTCAAGAAAACGGTTTGTGAAACTTTACTTTCTTCCAAAATGAGTCTGCACCCAGCACTGCGAATCGAAACAATGGACTATCTGAGTATATTCTGAGACAATGAAAATCCATCCCAAGTAGCATGTTAAGTTACTGTTCTATTTTTTTCTACTGATTGTGCAATTTATCAAGTTAGTCTATATTACTATCCTAGTAATTGTTGTGTTATGGATAAAGCGCAATTTTTCTGCGTTGTACAACATATCTTCCAACAGTCCATCAGGAATCAAAAAAATGTACTGCATTTTCTGGAAGTATATTAAAGAGTCTATTCATCCATAAAATTAACTCAAAAATGGCGAACATCGATATGGGACAAATATGAGAATAGTACCTATAGCTATCAAATTTTATTCGGATCTGATTCTCGGTTACAGGGAGTTGAGAGCTGAGAAATTCATTCGGTAATTTAAATAAATACGCAAATATGAGTGAGATCTACTACACTTGTTTAAAAATACTTCCAATTTGTTGGTCTTATTAGACCATGATAGAATAAACTCGTCTATTCTATTAAAGATGCTCGTGTTTCGGGTATTCGTACCCAACCGAACCCGACGGGTCGAGTGTGGGTTGAGAAAAAAAATGGTTCGAGTCGGGTACGGGTAACGAATTTTTCTTTTGAAACGGGTTCGGGTCGGATTCAAAGTGAACAATTTGATCGAGTTTCGGATATTCGAGCCCGAATTTTCCGGGCTCGGAACGGGAACGGGTGAAGATTTTAGTTCTTTTATCGAATAGAAGCCGGGTTGGGGTTTGGAAGAAAAAATTCTCTCGGGTACAGGTCGGAATTGAAGAAATTGCCTATCTGACCTTTTTTATATTAGATTGGATTATATAAAAAACAAATTTAGACTTAATAACATCAATAGACGGCTTAAGAAAGGTTTTTGATTGAGTATGTATAATTCTGGCACGTATGTATAATTCGTTACTTATTCTATGGGACAAATTACGACTATAATTTATTCAACTACCGTAGACTTAGTTCGCTTTCTCATCTTATCCAAGTCAGTCTCATCCAAGTCCCGCTTACGTTCGGGATGGAAGAAACCAAGTACAGTATTGCGTAGTGAACAATAGAACGACCTCGAAAATGAGTGAACCAAACGAACAAAAGCTACCGCCGGTACGAAAGAATACAATTATTGTTGATTTCAGGCAGTGCAAAATTCGACCTTCGATACGAGAATTTGAAGGTTTGCTTAAAAAGCAAATGCATCTTGACATTAAACGTGTGCATTTACTTCAATGCAATAAGACAAATAATGTTGTTTACATCCAGTTTTATAAAGAATTGGATGCAATTCAATTCGCAAAAGTCAATAACAATGTGCACTATGTGGAGCACGAAAACATTAAGAACAACATTCCAGTATATATGGAAGATAATGCTATAGTGCATGATCTTCCCTCAAGCGTCATCGATCCTTATATTCGCAAAACTATGTCCCAATACGGATAGATTCCCTCTATCGATAAAGAAAAGTGGACGAACTTTTTCCCCGGTATTCTGAATGGCGTACGTTTGATACGCATGCGCTTGAGGAGACCTATACCTTCTTATGTAACTTTCGGCCAGGAAAGAATTCCGTGCAATTCACTTGTTACCTATGACAATCAGATGGCCATATGTCAATATTGCCAAGAAGCTGTTCACTACGGTAAGCCATGTGATAAACCGGACAAGGAGACAACTATACCAAAGGACAACGGTGCTTCCTTTACACCAACCCCAAGCAACCCCAGTACACCTGTGACAGCCACCAACAACAATGAAGCATCCCCTTCAACGAATCCATCATCATCCCCTATAGAACAAAGTGCACCAGCTGCAGTTAACAACTTACCCTCCAACCAACCAGCAATTGCAACCAATGTACAACAAGGTGCATCTACAGCAACTAGCAAGGAGCTCAAGACTGCGAACAATAAGGAAAACGAAAAGAAGACGGAAATCAACAACAATACCACCGATGAGGCAATGGATGACGAGACGAGCCACGAACAAAGTGCTCCTAAATCCTCGCAGGAGGGAAATGGAAGCTCATCTCCCCCTAGATAAAAGGTGACAACAAGATCCAATACAAAAAAAAATCTTTTATTTAAAAATTCGGCTCATTCGGCCACGTAAAGTTTGTACGCAAATAGGCCTGAATAAAACTATCTTTTAAATAAAAAAAAACTACCCGAAACTAAAATTTCAACAATATTCAACACCGCTTCCGAAATTACTTGTAACTCAAATTCAAATGCGAGGCCAACTTTCGGGTGAACCACAGGAAAATTGAATTTGAATTCCCATTATCATTCAGTTTCACCGTATTTTTGTTTTTGATGCTTCAACAACCCTCACAAACAACAAGAAGCAGCAATACGAACTAACTATTTGAACAATTTTTAATTATTCACTTCATTGCACGTTTCAAACGTGCCTTTGTCGGTGCAGGCTCAGGTGCTCTCCAGTAGAATATTGTATCCACGTGTCCAGCCCGGTACCGCCATTCTTTTGTGGTTCGTGACAGTTGTTGTACGGTGTTGTGATCGTGCGGGATGCTTCATTTAAATTTAAATCAACCCAATGCACAGGGGCCTCCCTGGGTCATCGGGCTGAACTCGTCAGTAATGCGAAAACGCCAACCCAACAGCGGGTGTGTTTCGCATTCTCTCAGAACTGAACTGAAAACTTCGTTGACTGGTCGACACCTGCAGCTCGCAACGAATTCTTACCATGGAAATAGTACGTCGCAAAGTGGTCCAAAATTGGAAAAAGATGGTCAAAAGTCTATACTGACTTTCACTGATTCGAAGAAGTTTTACAAAATTATATAACGCTTCTTTTTAAAGTGGCACCTTTTTTTAATAACTATTTATTGGAATATGAGTTAAAATTAAATTAATAAGATTTAAATTGGGTGTTCAGCCACAAGTGGTGACTTTTCAGCCCTAATTTATACATGATTTGGTTATTACCATGAAGACATCATTTGCTTCCGTAATTCTGTGATTTTTGTGTAGGGAAAATTCTAAACCTACTTGTATTGTGTAATAGGGAAAAGGAACTTATATACTAACTTACTAACTAATACAGAGAGCGAATCGATTCAATTGAAGATTGCATCGATTTTTGTCGGAATTTGCTTATAATATTATGTGACATTACATCTAATGATTCTATATTTGTGAGTCTGTGTAGCTCATTCGCACTAAACCATGGAGGACGCTTCAAAATCATTTTCAGAATTTTATTTTGAATCCTTTGAAGCGTTTTTTTCCTGGTGGAACAACAAGTTGACCAAATTTGTACTGAATAAAGCATGGCTGGTCTGAAAATTTGTCTATAAATTAACAATTTGTTTTTTAGACAGAGCTTAGAATTTCTGTTTATAAGAAGATATAAACATTTGATATATTTATTACACTTTGCCTGGATTCCTTCAATGTGATCCTTGAAAGTGAGTTTTTTGTCATACGTTAAACTTAAGTATTTAGCTTGATCAGACCATGTCAATTTACAAGCCATTCAAATTAAGAATGTGGTTATTGTTTGGTTTCAGAAAAGAAGCTCTTGGCTTATGAGGAAAGATAATTAATTGAGTTTTTGGTGCATTTGGTTTAATTTTCCATTTTTTTATAACAATTTTTATTCAGGCCAATTTGCGTATACATACATAAGCTTTACGTGGCCGATTTACCAATGTTTTTGTTACACAATATAATTTTTTTATTGTTGGATCTCGTTGTCACCCTTCTTCTAGGGGGAGAGGAGCTTCAATTTCCTTCTACAGAAGATTGGAGGTCATTTTGTCCGTGGCTCATATCATCCATTGCTACATCGTTGGAGTTATGAGTGGTTTCCGTTTCCTTGTTGATCGCAGTCTTGGGTTCATTGGTAGTTGCTGTAGATGCGCTTTGTACATTGATTGCAGTTGATAGTTGGTTAGATGGTGAAGGTGTTTTTGAAACAGGAGCACTGCTTTCACTAGTTTCCGTTGTTGAGCGGTTGTCCTTGTTTTTGTTTGTTTTGTTTGTTTTCGCAGTTTCAGTGCAAGGTTTGCCGTAGTGTGCAGGTTGTTCACAAAACTGACATGTAACCAATTGATTTTCATACGTAATCAATGTTTTACACGGATGTATTCCATCTTGACCACAAATGATGTAAGATGGAATTGCTTTACGTAGTTCCATACGTACCACTCGCACGCCATTCCGGATACCCGGGAAAAATTCCGCCATACTTCCTTTTCGATGGAAAGAACTTCACCGTACTGCGAAATACCCATCGCTAGTTTGCGGGGGAAGGTCATGCACGCGAACTTCTATAGCATTGTCCATCATGTACACAGGGATTTTATATTTAACATTGTCATGATCAACACTGTACACCCCGTTATTAACCGAAGCAAATGCAATTGCATCTTTTTCGCGTTTGAACATAATGTACACACAGTTAGACGCCTTGGTGAATTGAATCTCACTTACATCATTAACGTTTAGATGCATTCGTTCCTTAAGCAAGATTTCAATTTCGTTGCTGCTGGTCTAATTTTGCAGCGCTTGAAATCAATACAAGTTTCAGCCTTTGTTAAATCGTATTTGCCCATTTCGTACACTCTATTGTTCACTGCACTGTATTGTCTTTGTTTCTGTCGTCGCGTCCGTAAGAAATTTTCGACTGTTTCGGTTGAGATGCTAGCACGAACTGTGAATTTTCCATTTTGACAGATAATCACTGAAAATATTTAAAATTCTTCGTAGGCGACTGCAGATCATTCTTAGATTTCTACCTGTGACTAACAGACTTGTGTCGTCACAGAATAGCGATTTCTGACAATAAACGGGTAGATTTGGAAGATCAGAAGTGAAAATATTATACAAGATTGGAGCTACACTCGAACCCTGCGGAACACCGGCTCGTACGGGTAGCAATTCAGATTTACAATTCTGATAGCTAACCTGAAGAGTACGATCAGTTAAATAATTTTGAATCATTTTGATCAAATAACTAGGAAACTGGAAATCAGACATTTTTGCTATTAAACCTTTGTACCAAACACTGTCGAATGCTTTTTCTATGTCTAGAAGAGCAACTCCAGTGGATAACCCAGAAGATTTATTTGCTTTTATCATGTTCGTAACTCTGACAAGTTGATGAGTAGTTGAATGTTCATGACGAAATCCAGACTGCTCTGGTGAAAAAATTTAATTCTCATTTAAATGAGACATCATTCTCAACAAGATAATTTTTTCAAAAAGTTTACTGATAGAAGAAAGTAAGCTAATTGGTCGATAACTTGATCTTTCTGCTGGATTTTTATCAGGTTTGACGATAGGAATTACTTTAGCGTTTTTCCATCTTTTTGGGAAGTAAGCTAATGAAAAACGCTTAAAATTTAAATAAAGTGACTCAAGGCAACATCGGGAAAAATTTTAATAAGAATATTAAAGATTCCATCATTACCAGGAGCCTTCATGTGTTTAAGTTATCTAATAATTGACTTAATTTCATCAAAATTCGTCTCAATGATGTCATCTTGTGATAACACTTGGGTTTAAATATGATCATATTTTAGTGAGACTTCATTTTTAATAGGACTCACAACGTTCAAATTAAAATTGTGGACACTCTCGAACTGCTGAGCAAGTTTTTGAGCTTTTTCGCCATTTGTGAGAAGTATTTGATTTCATTCCTTGAGAGCTGGAATTGGTTTCTGAGGTTTCTTAAGAACCTTAGAAAGTTTCCAGAAAGGTTTAGAATATGGTTTAATTTGTTCAACTTCTTTAGCGAAATTTTCATTTCGCAAAAGAATAAATCTATGTTTAATTACTTTTTGTAAATCCTTAACTATATTTTTCATAGCAGGATCACGAGAACGTTGATAATGTCGTCGACGAACATTCTTCAACCGAATGAGCAGTTGAAGATTGTCATCGATGATAGAAGAATTTAATTTAGTTTAAGCTTTGGGGACTGAAAGATTTCTAGCTTCGATAATGTAATGATTCAAATTATCAATTGTTGTGTCGATGTGCGCAGAATATTTTAAAATATTTTCATGATCCACATGATTTTCAATGTGAGATCTGTAATCCAACCAACTAGCTCTATGATAGTTGAAAATAGAACTAATTGGATTAACTATAGCTTCGTTGGAAAGTCTGAATGTTACAGGAAGATGATCAGAGTCAAAGTCAGCATGTGTAATCGGTTCACTACAAATGTGACTATGATTTGTTAGAACCAGATCAATTGTAGACGGGTTTTTCACGGAAGAGAAACAAGTAGGATTACTGGGATGAAGAACTGTGAAGTAACCAGCTGAGAGTTGATTATGAAGTATTTTACCATTACTGTTATTTTGCCTACAATTCCACTGGACATGCTTAGCTTTTAAGTCCCCTATTACGAAAAATTTCGATCGATATCTTGTAAGTTTTTGCAAATCGCCTTTAAAGAAATTTAATTGTTCGCCGGTGCATTGGAATGGCAAATATGCTCCAGCAATGAAATAAATTCCATGAATGGTTTCAACTTCGATTCCCAAGCTTTCAATAACTTTAGTATTCGTAGTAGTGAAATTCTATGTTTAATTTGCCGTTGAACAAAAATGGCAACTCCACACCCCATTTCAGTAAACCTGTCAAATCGATGAACCACATAATGTGGATTGCTTTTCAATTTGACTAATGGTTTAAGAAAAGTTTCTGTCACAATGGCAATACGAATTTCGTGAACTTTGATAAAATTTTAAAATGAAGTCGAATTCATTCGGATCATTTGAAAAAGTTGAACTTGTAGGTAGATCATTTTATTTTCAGTTATATCGCCTAAATCGACTTCGTTTAAAGAAGCGAATGGCATTGAAGGAATATTGATAGGTAGATCTCTACCTGTTACACTAGTGTAACTGCCATTAGAAGAAGATGATTTGGCTGATCTACCTATTAATAAATCGTGTCGTTAGAAAATTAACTAAAGGGCGTTCCTGTATTTTGATTATTTACATTAGAAGAATTAAGAGGTATTTGTCTACCTGTTACCAAAGCGTAACTGTCATTAGAAGAAGATGATGACGAGGTCGATCTACCTGTCAATAAATTGTTTTCGTTAGAAGACGAATTGGAAGGCTAACCTATTTTTTGTTTTAAATTCGAAGAAGTAAGTGCCTTAGAAGAATTAGGCGTAGCATTTGTAACGGTTTTTGATTTTCAGGTATGTTCTGTAAATATATGGTCGTTGATTTGACTTGTTGTCTAAGCGAACGAGCGTTTAAAAATTTTTCACTGACAGGCATTTCAAATAATTGGATTTATGATTTCCATCGCAATTCGAACATGAAAATTTATCAGTGGTTTCATTCATTGGACAAACGTCTTTCGAATGCGATTTACCACAATTCAAACACCACACATCCATATAACAATTTTTGTTTCCATGGCAACGACGACATTGCGTTAAGTTTGCAATACCATTATGCCGTTTATAATGTTCCCAATGAATTTTAATGTTGGAAATGAAACGTACTTTTTCTAAAGTTTTCAAATTGTTCAAATCACTTCGATTGAAGTGTATTAGGAAAAGTTCATGGGAAATTCCAGAGCATGGTTTAGAAGTACCATTCGCTCTTTTTTCGTGAGTATTACTTGGAAAGGGGCAAAACCAAATAATTATTTTTGTTTATTTTTAATTTCTTCAGTATTTTGATCATTTGATAAGCCTTTCAAGACAGCCTTGAAGGGTCTGTCTGATTTTATGTCATACGAAAAAAATTTATGAAGTTTCTCTGACAAATATCGAATAAGACGTTCGTAATCTTCCAATCCATCAACCAAGACTCGACATTCTCCTCTTCGTCCGATTTGAAATGAGACTTTTACTTCCGGGAGAAAAGTAGAAAGCTCAGTACGGAATACTTTGAAGTCGGAAATCATCACCGTCACTGGAGGCATAGATTGTAATTTCTTCCCAGAACGACAAGCGTCCATTTTGGGAATTTTCGAAGAATTTTCTTCTATGTCGCTACAATCGGATTCAGGAAGAATCTCGTAAATATTGTTAGACGGCATAGCATCAAAGGAAGGGAAATCCGTCCGTTGTCTTTTATTTTTACATTCAGATTCTATAAGATCGTGAATGTTATTAGAAAAATGTTGAATAATGGATAGTGATTTATTCCGTATTGAATTATATTTAGCCTTAGGCTTGTTGCCTTTCCGGTTGGACGCAGGTATTTTTGAAATTTTAAATTAAATTAACTAGGCCAAATTAGTCTTCGATTTGACTCCTAGTTTAGAAAAGTGTTGATAAAGACTGATTTTGTGGTAGTCTTAATAAAGACTGATTAGTTCGAAGAATAGTTCTTTGAATAGCTAGCCTTTAAAAAGACTGATTAATTTCTTAGTCACTCTAATATCACTCTTTGTTTCACTTAGTTACTCTAATATCGCTCTTTGTATAACCTTGAGAAAGGCTGACTAATTGTTAGTCTTTAAAAAGACTGTTAGTGATTCAGGTAGCCTTGAATCAATGAAACTCTAGGTAGCCAGAAAAAATTTCCAGGAGCCAAGAGCTATACGCGTGCGGTGCGAACGACTGTTCAACACCGACTGGATCCAAAACTATGTTTTGAATGAATATAAACATATCTTTCTTTTTGTTTCGATATAGCCTTCAGCTGAAAAAACTACTACCAATTGCAATATAGGTTCATTTTTGTTTTCTTTGCGCTGTCTTTGATGATGGTAACAGAATGATAGAGTCAAATTTTCTGATTTTAATCGCAAAATTGGCAACTGTCAATGAGAATTCCATGTTCCAATGAGTACCGTAAATAGTCGTCAAAATCATAAAAATGAAACGCACGTCGTTTTCTCAAATATGATTGAATCGATTTTCACTTACTTATATTCAAATTAAAAGTGTTATAGCAGTTTGCCAAAGAACGTAATTTTTTATGAATGTTAATACGAGACTGGTTCATGCGTACTTTATTTGTTTATTAGTTTTCGTGAACCATTGCAGCCTGTTTTAAGGAGATTTTCCATCAGCGCGCGTCTTATCGTCGATGAGTTCTGTCCTGTGCAATTCACAAACAATACGAATTGATTCAATGATAATTTCCATTGCCGTTTCAACCTTCCGAGCGAACGGACGTGCTTTGTGTTTACTGCGAAAAAAACCAGTGCCGTGTGTGATAACGTGACCGGACGACCAAATTAGATTATCGCTATTGTGTAATAGACAATAGTGCTTTTTTTTCTGTGAGAGGTTTTTTGTACATTATACACTGAAGCAGTGCATTGTTGTGAGCGGACGATCGAAACAGTACCGTTAGCCGGTGATTGTTTGATCGATCAAGGCCAGATTTCAGTGGCCATTGTGATTATACTGTGCGGATTATAAGTGAGTGTGCTTTTTCCTCTCGGAGGTTTTTTGCACACCCTCGAAGCGGCGATACGCCGATCGACGAGGGCTTGGCCTTGGTGGCCCCCGTTGGATTAAAAGTTAAGTACTATTATTTTGTATATTTTTTTTTCTTCTTCATTCGACCGTTCATTACCCCCCCGAATCATTTATTTCTGCGCGGAGGTAGCTCCGCGACATGTTAAATTTGAATCCCGACCCCTCCGTTATCGATGATCAGATGGAGACTTCTGTTGGCAGCAATAAGTCTCGCATAAAGAGTTATCCCGATGGGCTTGCACTCTCGGCCGGGCCTTACTCGGTTTATTTCCGGACCAAGGCTAAAGAAAAAAAATTGAATGTTTTGAAAATATCGCGGGATCTGTCCTCGCGATACAATACTATAAAAAGTATTGATAAAATACGCCCAGATAAGCTCAGGGTTCTGCTCACCAGCTCAAAGCAGGCTAATGAGCTCGTTCAAAATGATCATTTTACGCGGGAGTACCGCGTCTACGTGCCAGCTCGCGAAGTAGAAATCGACGGTGTGGTCACCGATTCGAGTTTGACTTGCGAGGACGTTCTTAAGTACGGAGAGGGCTGTTTTAAGGACCCCTCACTTAAGAACGTCAAGATACTGGACTGCAAGCGATTGCATTCAGTATCGATCGCCGGGGATGGAACAAAGTCTTATCCCCAATCTGACTCTTATCGTGTGACCTTCGCCGGCTCTGCTTTGCCCAACTACATCCTCTTGGACCGGGTTCGTCTGCCTGTTCGTCTTTTCGTACCTCGAGTAATGAATTGTACCAATTGCAAACAATAGGGGCATACAGCTTCTCATTGCTGCAATAAGCCCCGGTGTGCTAACTGTGGGGAGGCTCATGCGGATGGCTCTTGCGGTAAGGATGCTGAAAAGTGTCTCTACTGCAAGGAGGGTCCGCATGATTTAATGGCATGTCCTGCGTATAAGCTGCGAGGAGATCGGATGAAGCGTTCCCTGAAGGCACACTCCAAGCGTTCCTTTGCCGAGATGCTTAAGAGTGCCACCCCTCCTAAACTGACAACGAACCCATATGCCTGCTTGTCAACTGACGAGAGCGATTCTGACGACCCTTTGGAAGGTCCATCATCGGCGGTCCCTCATAGCTGTAGGAAAAGAATGAATAAATCCTCTCATAAGCTACCTAGTAAGGGTTCGAAGGTGTCTTCTGAAGGGCTTCGAAAAGTTACAGCTAACGGGAATCGGGACAAACCACCGAAGCAAAAGGCTCCTGGTCTCGGAAAACTCAGTTCCGAGATGGAATTCCCACCACTTCCCGGGACAACAAAATCCCCAAACGTCCCTGAAAATCTACCAGAGAAACAACTAGGTGCTGGACTTATCAAGTTCTCTGATGTTGTGGACTGGATTTTTACAACTTTTAATATTTCTGACCCTCTTAAAAGCATTTTAATTGCTTTCATGCCAACAGTAAAAACATATTTAAAGCAGTTGACTGCAAATTGGCCCCTTCTCTCAGCGATTGTATCCTTTGATGGCTAAATCATCCATCGAGGTCACGGATCTAATCACTGTTTTACAGTGGAATTGCAGAAGTATCATTCCAAAAATAGATTCTTTTAAATTTTTAGTAAATAATCTGAAATGTGACGCATTTGCATTGTGCGAAACTTGGCTAACTTCTGAAATATCCTTAAACTTCCACGATTTTAACATTATTCGCCTGGATCGAGATGATCCCTACGGAGGAGTACTTTTGGGGATCAAAAAGTGCTATTCTTTTTATCGAATTAACCTCCCCTCGATATCAGGTATTGAAGTTGTCGCATGTCATGTTACAATCAAAGGCAAGGATCTTTGCATTGCTTCAATCTATATTCCCCCAAGAGCCTCGGTTGGGCATCGGTGGCTCAGTGATATCATTGAGCTCCTTCCCGCACCGACGTTGGTTTTAGGGGACTTTAACTCACACGGTACGGGATGGGGCTGTCTTCACGACGATAACAGATCAGCTATGATCCATGATATCTGCGACAACTTCAATATGACAATCTTGAATACGGGAGAAATGACACGGATTCCTGCACCACCAGCAAGACCAAGTGCGCTGGATTTATCACTTTGCTCGACATCGCTACGGTTGGATTGCACGTGGGAGGTAATTCCTGATCCCCACGGTAGCGATCATCTACCGATCGTAATATCAATCACCAGCGGCTCAAAACCATCGAAGACAATCAATGTTTCGTATGACCTCACACGAAATATTGATTGGAATAGCTATGCGACCGCGATATCTGAGAAACTTGAAAGAACTCAACAACTTCCTCCGGAGGAAGAGTACACGTTTTTGGCTGGCTTGATTCTCGACACCGCGACTCAAGCTCAGACGAAACGTGTACCCGGCGCGAAAACTAACATCCGTCCTCCCAACCCGTGGTGGGACAAAGAGTGCACAAATTTAAACGCGGAGAGAGCCTCCGCGTATAAAATATTCAGAAAAAATGGAACACCTGATAATTACCGGAATTACGCGGCGTTAGACGTTAAAATTAAGAACTTGATTAGAGCTAAGAAACGCGGTTACTGGCGTCGGTTCGTAGACGGCCTAACAAAAGAAACATCTATGAGCACTCTTTGGAACACAGCCCGACGAATGCGCAATCATAACACAACGAATGAAAGCGAGGAATATTCTAACCGCTGGATATTCGATTTCGCTAAAAAAGTATGTCCTGACTCTGTTCCGGAACAGAAGATCACCCGCGCCGCGACACCAAATATAAACGAAACACCGTTTTCGATGGTAGAGCTCTCACTTGCGCTCTTGTCATGTAACAATAAAGCCCCGGGATTAGACAGAATAAAATTCAACTTGTTGAAAAATCTGCCTGACCCCGCCAAAAGACGCTTGCTGAGTTTATTCAATAAGTTCCTTGAGGACAACATTGTTCCACATGACTGGAGACAAGTGAAAGTGATATCCATTCAAAAACCAGGAAAACCAGCCTCCGATCACAATTCGTATCGGCCGATTGCTATGCTTTCCTGTATCCGGAAATTGTTCGAAAAAATGATTCTGTTTCGTCTAGACAATTGGGTCGAGACTAATGGCTTACTTTCAGATACACAATTTGGTTTCCGCAGGGTCAAAGGAACGAACGATTGTCTTGCGTTGCTCTCAACAGAAATTCAAATGGCATTTGCTCGTAAGGAACAAATGGCGTCAGTTTTCCTAGACATTAAGGGGGCTTTTGACTCAGTTTCTATAAATATCCTATCTGAGAAGCTGCATCAGCATGGTCTTTCGCCAGTTTTGAACAACTTTTTACATAATCTATTGTCTGAGAAACACATGTATTTCGCGCATGGTGATTTGTCGACAATACGATTCAGTTACATGGGTCTTCCTCAGGGCTCATGCTTAAGCCCCCTTTTATACAATTTTTACGTAAACGACATCGATAAATGTATCAACACATCTTGCACGCTGAGACAACTTGCCGACGACAGCGTTGTGTCCATTATAGGACCCAAAGCTGGCGATCTGCAAGGGCCGTTACAAGATACTCTTGCCAACTTATCCAGATGGGCTCTTCAAATGGGTATCGAGTTCTCTACGGAGAAAACTGAGCTGGTTGTATTTTCAAGGAAGCGAGAACCAGCACAACTACAGCTTCAACTAGGGGGTGGAAACATAGCTCAGGTCTTCACATTCAAATATCTCGGGGTCTGGTTCGACTCCAAAGGCACCTGGGGATGTCACATTAGGTATCTGAAACAAAAATGCCAGCAGAGAATCAATTTTCTTCGTACAATAACCGGAACTTGGTGGTGTGCCCACCCAGGAGACCTGATCAGGTTGTACCAAACAACGATATTGTCCGTTATGGAATATGGATGCTTCTGCTTCCGATCCGCCGCGAACACCCATTCCATTAAGCTGGAAAGAATTCAGTATCGTTGTTTGCGTATTGCCTTGGGTTGCATGCAATCAACTCATACGATGAGTCTTGAAGTGTTGGCGGGCGTCTTACCGTTGAAAAACCGGTTCTGGGATCTCTCATATCGTTTGCTCATTCGATGCGACATTTTGAATCCTCTGGTGATTGAAAACTTCGAAAGGTTAGTTGAGCTTAATTCTCAAACCCGTTTTATGTCCTTGTATTTTGATTACATGGCTCAGAATGTTAATCCTTCTTCGTTTGCTTCCAACCGTGCTCATTTCTTGGATACTTCTGATTCTACTGTGTTTTTCGACACATCCATGAGAGAAGAGATTCGTGGAATTCCGGAACACATGCGCCCTCAAGTGACCCCTAATATTTTTTACAATAAGTTTAGAGCAGTCAACTGTGAAAAGATGTTCTACACTGACGGATCAAACATCGACAGGTCCACAGGCTTCGGCATCTTCAATCAAAACATCACCGCTTCTTACAAACTCAGTGATCCGGCTTCAGTTTACGTCGCAGAATTAGCTGCCATTCAGTACACCCTCGAGATCATTGAAACATTGCCCAAAGACCATTACTTCATTGTCACGGACAGTCTAAGCTCAATAGAAGCTCTCCGGGCAATGAAGCCAGGAAAGTATCCCCCATATTTCCTGGGGAAAATACGGGAACACTTGCGAACTTTATCTGAACGGTCTTATTCAATATCGTTAGTCTGGGTCCCTTCGCATTGTTCCATTCCGGGCAATGAAAAGGCAGACTCATTGGCTAAGGTGGGCGCATTACAAGGTGACATTTATGAAAGACCAATCTGCTTCAATGAATTTTTCAGTATTTCTCGTCAGAAAACTCTCGAAAGTTGGCAAACTTCATGGACGAATGACGAACTGGGACGATGGCTACACTCCATTATCCCTAAGGTATCGACGAAACCTTGGTTCAAGGGGATGAACGTGAGTCGTGATTTCATTCGCGTTATGTCACGACTCATGTCAAATCATTATACATTCAACGCACATCTCCGGCGTATCGGGATCGTGGAGAACGGGCTCTGCACCTGTGGCGACGGTTATCAGGACATCGAGCATGTCGTGTGGTCGTGCGTAGAGTATCGCGACGCCAGATCGGAGCTATTGGAATCCCTCAGGGCCCGAGGTAGACCGACTGAGGTTCCGGTTCGGGATGTGTTGGCGAGTCGGGATAGTTCATATATGCTTCTGATATACCAGTTCCTCAAACACATTAATATACAAGTGTAATCTGTTACATCTTGCTTAGAAAGTTCCTCCTATTTATCGACGTTATTTCAACTGTGGCTAAGAATTATTTTCACCTGCAGGTTCGACACTAACTTCCGCCGATTATCCCGATTCCTCATCTGTCCACCATCTTCATCGGAACTAACAAGATCTTCTTGCTGTCACTAACCTTTTCGCTTCCCCCCTCCCCGTCTCTTCTCCATCTCGATGTCAACTAATTAGATCTCTGTCGTTTTAGTCATTTCGTTCCCATATCCCCATTTTACTTCGTTTTCCGCAATATTTACTTCTCTATATTTTTTCGTTATATTTACATCACCATCATCGCCCACGGAAGGTCGCTCTAGTCATGCGGGCCACCCGCCGGGTATTCGTAGCCTGGGGGTGTTTCCCGCGGACCCACACGGACCGAGGGATGCGGCCAACGTCATCTGGAAGACTCATGACATATTCCATCCACCGGCCGGTGCCGACCGCCAGCTGAAGGTTGGATCAGCCAAAGTCGACCACTGCGACCCCAATACAACATTATCCAATCATACTATCCTAGTTTTAAGTTAGTCGTTAATAAAATTAGAAAAAGTCCTTGGCACCTTAGAGCTAAAGCAGTGTGCCTTAAAAAATAATTATATTATTGAATAAAAAAAAAAAAAAAATGATAATTTCCCAAATGATGTATTTTTATGCAAATTTGGGAGGCTGCGTGATTGCTGTTAAAGCGGTTTTTTAAACAATTCTCTTATCCTTATCTCTCCTTCCATGTTCGGATCTCCTTCGACCAAATGATTCATGTTTTCCTGCGCAAAAATATATTTTTTTACTGGATAAGTCCTAGTTTCATTACAACCGTAAAACATAATCAGAGCCTATTGTTACGAGTCATTCTAGTTATCTTATTCTTTAGATATACGTTGATTTCAGATTCTGATATTGAAACAACTGTTTTTTATTCTAATTTATAACTCAACAGCACAACATCAAAGCTTGTTGTTACAAGATGGAATTTTAATTTAATTATGGTTTTCTATCAGCCTACAGCTAATTGCAATCCCAATCTTTCAGGATAATTGAATTACTGAAACAATGTGAATTACTTACCGTGCAAGTCGAAAAATTTAATTTGCTTGCCATTCTCTTCGATAACTTCTTTACTACGTGACCGTTGAATCGATACTCAACCGGCCGATCTGAGAATTGCATGCAATCACATTTCGAATGACTACGTTCGTAAGCAAAAATTGTCTCACCCTTGGCCGGGCTTCATAACCCTCGATGTAATAAATTCAGCCGTTTCGTAAAACACTACAACATTGTCCGCAGCAAAGTGATTCGGCTTTCAGCAGCATGCTGCCCTCAGTACCGCTACAGTCTCCTCACCATGCTGTAAATGCAATTGGAGCAAAATTGTTAAATTGCTCATCCAAACGTGTAATGAATATGCAGAACTGCAATTTTCTGAAAATAGCGGCGACAACATCTTTCTCTACGTATGAGACCAAGCGTGGAGGAAAAAAAAGCGAAGACCTGCAACGCATTCGTTGCTACCGCCAGTGATGCCAGTAATCGAAGAGTTTCTACTTCAGTAACATTTTCTTTCAGAGAAAGGTATTATCACACCACTAAGTGGATTAAGAAGGTTTTTTTAATCTTTATTTACCAAATGGTTAAAAAATTTGCATTCAAACAATCGAAGTTCAGTGGCTTGATATACAACCATATATGTATTTTCAGTTTTTGCACACTATTATCATTTGTTTTCAATGTAGGAACCTCAGATTAAAACCTGTTTTAATCCACTTAGTGGAGTGATGATGCCTCTCTCATATTATTCCTGATCCTGTACTACAGCAAAATTCAACGAAACATAGTTTCGAAGATTTTTTTAGCATAATACTACTACATTTACATGCCACATTTGACTTTAAGCTAGTGAAAATCGGTTCAACCATATATGGGAAAACGAAGTGAGTTCCAGTTTGAACCTTGTCACCCAAATACAGATACATCCAAACCTCCGTTTACGTAAACTTTTTTTACGTTACCTCTTTTTACGTAACTCTTTTTACGAACAAAATCCCAAATAACGTAATCTTTTTTTACGAACAAAATCCCCAATAACGTAAACTTTTTTTACGAACCTACTTCGTTAAAAGAGGTTTTTGCATACAATGAAAATCATTTCCGGCTCATTTATATTCCACGGAATTTTTTTTATTTATTTATTTTTTTTATTTATTTATTTCTTATTGGGTTCATCGGACATATGTCTAAATGAACCGACAGAGTGGGAAAAAGCCTATATGAGTTGAACAAATTTCATGCCATTCTCAGACAGGCGCAAAAACCACTATCTTTTAAACAACAAACACAAAACAAAAAGTAATTACAATGCGTCAAGTGAAATAAATTAACACGTAGAAAAAAAACAGTTCTTATAATATAGATCGTTTCATTCTTTCTGCGAAGCGACGGGAAGGCTCATCAAACTCAAAAATTGTTTCAACAGAAGTAAAAGCTCGTGTGCACGCAGTTATAGGTTCGTTACTTCCAAATAAAGTCCTGTGGAATCCGTTTTGAAGTAGAGTCGTATATCGCAATGATCTGCTTGGTACTTGAAAACTAATTTTGCTACGCAATTCTGGAGAGTCGATCCCCCCGTTTATTAATTTCGGAATGGTCAATGCTTGTTGAATTTTCCTTCGGCGCTGTAAAGTATCGATTCCCAATAATTGGCATCTGTCCGGGTATGGTGGCAAGTTTACAGGATCTCTCCAAGGCAAATGTCATAATGCCATGCGAACAAAACGTTTCTGAACACATTCAAGTCTAAGGCTCCACGATATTTGATACGGACACCAGATTACTGAAGCATTTTCCAGAGTCGGGCGGACGAGTGAGCAATATAAAGCCTTCAAGCAAAGCGGATCTTTGAAGTCTTTAGCAATTTTAGAGATGAATCCCAGCTGACGGGAAGCTTTCGAAACAACTAGCGACCGTTGGACATCGAACGTCAATTTGGCATCCAGTTGTACACCAAAATCACACACCTGAGTCACTCTAGATAAATTACTACAATATGGATATTTTGCACAGTGGAATTTTCACGCTACAGCTCAAGGAAAAGGGCCATGCGGCGGTGCTGGAGGAACTAGAAAAAGAATGGCACATCGCGCAAGTACTACACGGAACGACCGAAATCAGCATTTTCGCGAAAAATTTAGTTGATTTGCTGATTTTAGTTAGTTATTTTTTGAGACAACTAAAAAAATCTTACTTTTGCTGATTTAGATTTTTTATTCTCATTCCCTTAATAATAATAAAATATTTGTTGAAATGACTATTTTTTTTAGTTGAATTCACAAATTAAACGTACTGTCATTTCTTAGCTAAGGCACACTTCATATCCAGTCAACTAATTTTTTAGTTGAATTAAAGAAATATAATGTTGTTTTCAACCAATATGAATGGTTGAATTGGCTTCTGCAATCTGCAGCTATATGGCGCCCTGTCACCGAAACGGTAACACCTTAATGACTACTAGCCACTAGATGGCACACTACTGCCGAAAAAAATTCAGACGTGGTTGTCTTTTCTATATTGGCAGGTATAAATACGATGTTGTGTTGGAGAAAAAGACATAAACGAAACGTAAACATCGTTTTGAATTTTTTTTTTCTCTAAATCACTGTTTTCTTCATTCTCACTGAAAACTTTGAGCACTCGGAAAACAAAAACCGAATACAAATAGTACACTGGACGGCGCAGCTCGGAAGGTTTGAAGATACAAAAAAAACTTCATCACAATTAGAGTGAAACATTCGAAATTCACTTCACTGTTCCGCGTAAAAACATTATTACGCACAATCGCTTCAAGTGCGCACAAATTCTGAATAAATACGATTTCCACTAACAGTTTACGACATTTTTACATATCGGTTTAGAAATTTAAATAAAGATATATCGAACACATGCGAAAAACATCAAAACAATGTTCAAGCAGTTTCAATAAGACTGTCCTTTTTAGCTTTTTAATGGATTGTTTTGCTTTGACACTTCTCATGAGTTTTTGGCTAATAAACTTGTTAATAATACCCATTTCAGTTTTGGTTTTTTTGTGCTGTCCTTCAGTAATGATGGTGATAGAGAAATAGAAACAAATTTTCTGATTTTAATAACAAAATTAGTTGTCAATGAGAATTTCGTGTTGGATTGAAATATTGCTGGTTTGAGTCCAGGATATTCACCAACTAAACACATTCTCTAAAAATAAGAGTTTTTTCAGCAAAGTAAATTCTCAATTTTAACTAATTTTATAGTTATTTTGGAAATTTTGTTGTTAAAATCAACTAATTCAAAAACAGTAATACGAATTAGGCGCAGAGCTAATTTCGGTCGTTCCGTGTACGAATGAATAGTACGAGAGGGCTAGGAAAGCATCTTCTCTACCAAATATTTCAATCATATACAAATGTTCGAAAGATTATGTAAAAGCAGAGAAATCGTTTCGAAAAATGTAAAACTATTTCTGGAACACAATGTTGAGCCGCACGGAGACAAGGAATTGAAAATGAAAGTTTTCTCTTCCCAGGACACGTTGCAAGTATTGAGTTTTTGTAAACCAGAAAAACCAAATCATATAAAAATTGCAACTTTGTAAAAGCTTTATGTCACCATTAATTTATTACTCACGTAAATCCTTTGTCCAAATTTTACTTGTTTTCTGTCTGAAACGTTGTTAACAATAAACTGACCAATTTAGGAATCGATCAGTGGCGCGACCAGTGTCGACAAGTTAAGCCCGTATCCGAGCCAGTTGCGCTGCGGTACGCTCCGTACGTGCGGGTCGTAATTGAAAAATTCACTGCTCCGAAAGTATTGATCTTTCCACTCTGAAACTTTGCCAAGATTGAGTTAAACCCCTAAGGCTTCTTTTTTCAACAAAAAAAAAGGAAAAACAACCAGGAACAAGTTTGATTTTTTTTATTTGTTTATTAATTTTTAACTTTTTTCATGAAACTAACTTTAAAGGTTGTTTTGTGGAATCGCTTATTTGAAAGCTAAAGAAAAGACGCGTATTTCATGTCTTGTTCGAATTTTTGTATCTTTATTAGATTATACAGTATAGGCTGTTGAAAAATGGCTCTTTTTTGAAAACGCGAAATTTCAAGAAATCATATTTCGAAAATTTTACGTACCATATTGAAATAAAAACCTGTTTTGATCCACCTAGTGGTGTAATGATGCCTTTCTCATATCAATCATACTATCATATATAATACTGTGGTATTCTTCAAAATTATTTTTCTTCGATTCTTAAAAGAATATCCGAAATAGATTTGCTTGACCGTCTGCTGGTAAAAATTATCAATTGGAAAAGATCGATTTAGAAAACTTTTTACGGTTTCTCGCTCTTTTCAGTGAAGGTATAAAATTTTAAACACACTTTACCCTATATTTCCGGATCCGGAAGTCGGATCCTGATGAAATTCAGGAATTACGTATGGGACCACAGGACCTTTTATTTGAACCTAAGTTAGTGAAAATCGGTTGCGCCATCTATGAGAAAAGTTAGAACACATATTTTCATTTTTTTGCACATTTTACCCCATAACTCCGGAACCGGAAGTCGGATCCGAATAATATGCAGGAATTTGTATGGGACAACAAGACCTTTCATTTGAATCTAAGTTTGTGAAAATCGGTTCAGCCATCTCCGAGAAAACTTAGTGCAAAAAACGTTACATACACACATACGCACACACACACACACAGACATTTTGCGTACTCGACGAACTGAGTCGAATGGTATATGACACTCGGCCCTCCGGGCCTCGGTTCAAAAGTTGGTTTTCACAGTGATTGCATAACCTTTCTATACGAGAAAGACAAAAAATACGTGTCGAATATTTCTTTACCGAAAAAAATTTTGGGTGGCTAATTTTGCGTGAAATGCCCCATAGGTATTTTCGGAACGGGTTTAATGAATGAATGTTGGAAAACGATGTTAGAGGTGGCTCTGAATTCCAAGATGGCATAGCATAGTTTCAACAGTCTTGATAATCTGAAGCTGATTTGTCTGGTTTTTCATCTTTTTTCTACTAAATCCGGCCATAATTTAGATCCCTCGCAGATATTAGGCTACTGCTTCAAATATGTAAGCCCTTACTAATAAAAACCGTTCCGAAAATATGCATATTGTGAAGGTATTCGAGCAATTCGAGAAATATCGACACAAATTGTAAGGGTTTTCAAGGAATATGAATAAACCGGAAGTCGCCATCTTAGATTTCAGAACCACCTCAAACATCGTTTTCTGACATGTACTCATCAAAACCGTTCCATAAATACCCATATTTTGAAGGTTTGTCACGAATATCGATGAACCGGAAGTCGCCATCTTGGAAGTTGATGAGACCTAGAACATCCTTTTCCTGCAAATACTAATAATTTTTTTTTTTTTTTTATTCAACAATATAATATAATTTTTTTAGGCACACTGCTTAAGCTCTAAGATGCCGACTTTTTCTAATTTTAGTTAACGACTAATATAAAACTGTAATATTGGTGTTGAAATTGTCTATTCTCGAGAATCCAGTCTACAGCTGGCAATCCGCAGTGGTTGATGAACTGAATATAGCGTGTGTCTTCCAGATGACGTTGGTAAATATTTATGCTGGCCGCATCCTTTGGTCCGTATGGGTCCGCGGGAAACACCCCCAGGCTACGAAGACCCGGCGGGTGGCCCGCATGCTGGTTATCGATTGGAGCGGTCTTCCATTGGGGTTGATTGTTATGTTACGGAAGAGAATAAAAGAGACATAGACTAGTAAATATTGTAGAAAAACGGGGTAAAAAGGGGATATGGGAACGAAATGCCTAGAAAACGACAGAGATCTAATTAGTTGACAACGAGATGGTGAAGAGACGGGGAAAGGGAGAACAGAAAAGTTAGTGACAACAAAAAGATCTAGTTAGTTCCAATGAAGATGGTGGACAGGACGAGGGGTCGATAGAATCGGGCGGATGTTAGTGTCGAACCTGCAGTTGGAGATTATTCTTAGTCATAGTTAAAATATCGTCGAGGAATGGGAGGAACTTTCTCTGCAAGATATAATAGATTACACTTGTATACGAATGTGTTTAAGGAATTGGTAAATGAGAAGCATGTATGAACTATCCCGACTCGCCAACACATCCCGAACCGGAACCTCAGGCGGTCTACCTCGGGCCCTAAGGGATTCCAGTAGCTTCGACCTGGCGTCACGATACTCTACGCACGACCACACGACATGCTCGATGTCCTGGTAACCGTCGCCACAGGTGCAGAGATTGCTCTCCACGAGCCCAATACGCCGGAGATGTGCGTTGAATGTATAATGATTTGACATGAGCCGCGACATAACACGAATGAAATCGCGACTCACGTTCATCCCCTTGAACCAAGGTTTCGTCGATACCTTAGGGATAATGGCGTGTAGCCATCGTCCCAGTTCGTCATTCGTCCATGAAGTTTGCCAACTTTCGAGAGTTTTCTGACGAGAGATACTGAAAAATTCATTGAAGCAGATTGGTCTTTCATAAATATCACCTTCTAATGCGCCCACCTTAGCCAATGAGTCTGCCTTTTCATTGCCCGGAATGGAACAATGCGAAGGGACCCAGACTAACGATATTAAATAAGACCGTCCAGATAAAGTTCTCAAATGTTCCCGTATTTTCCCCAGGAAATATGGGGGATACTTTCCTGGCTTCATTGCCCGGAGAGCTTCTATTGAGCTTAGACTGTCCGTGACAATGAAGTAATGGTCTTTGGGCAAGGTTTCAATGATCTCGAGGGTGTACTGAATGGCAGCTAATTCTGCGACGTAAACTGAAGCCGGATCACTGAGTTTGTACGAAGCGGTGATGTTCTGATTGAAGATACCGAAGCCTGTGGACTCGTTGATGTTTGATCCGTCAGTGTAAAACACTTTTTCACAGTTGACTGTTCTTAGTTTATTATAAAAAATATTAGGGGCCACTTGAGGGCGTATGTGATCCGGAATTCCACGAATCTCTTCTCTCATGGATGTGTCGAAAAACACAGTAGAATCAGAAGTATCCAGGAAATGAGCACGGTTGGAAACAAACGAAGAAGGATTAATATTCTGAGCCATGTAATCAAAATACAAGGACATAAAACGGGTTTGAGAATTAAGCTCAACTAACCTTTCGAAGTTTTCAATCACCATCGGATTCAAGATATCGCATCGGATAAGCAAACGATATGAGAGATCCCAGAATCGATTTTTCAACGGTAAGACGCCCGCGAGCACTTCGAGACTCATCGTATGAGTCGATTGCATGCAACCTAGGGCAATACGCAAACAACGATACTGAATTCTTTCCAGTTTAATGAAATGGGTGTTCGCGGCGGATCGGAAGCAGAAGCATCCATATTCCATTACGGACAATATCGTTGTTTGGTAAAGCCTGATCAAGTCTCCTGGGTGGGCACCCCACCAAGTTCCGGTTATTGTGCGAAGAAAATTGATTCTCTGCTGGCATTTTTGTTTCAGATACCTAATGTGACATCCCCAGGTGCCTTTGGAGTCGAACCAGACCCCGAGATATTTGAATGTGAAGACCTGAGCTATGTTTTCACCCCCTAGTTGAAGCTGTAGTTGTGCTGGTTCTCGCTTCCTTGAAAATACAGGTGTTCCATTGGCTCTAAACTGTTTGAACGCGGAGGCTCTATCAGCGTTCAGTGATGAGCACTCTTTGTCCCACCACGGATTGGGAGGACGGATGTTAGTTTTCGCGCCAGGTACACGTTTCGTCTGAGCTTGAATCGCAGTATCGAGAATCAAGCCAGCCATAAACGTGTACTCTTCCTCCGGAGGAAGTTCTTGTGTTGTTTTGAGTTTCTCAGATATCGAATTTGCGTAGTCTTTCCAATCAATATTTCGTGTGAGGTCATACGAAACATTGATTGTCTCCGATGGTCTTAATCCGCAGGTGATTGAGATTACGATAGGTAGATGATCGCTACCGTGGGGATCAGGGATCACCTTCCACTTGCAATCTAACCGTAGCGATGTCGAGCAGAGGGATAAATCCAGCGCACTTGGTCTTGCTGGTGGTGCAGGAATCCGTGTCATTTCTCCCGTATTCAAGAGTGTCATATTGAAGTTGTCGCAAATATCATGGATCATAGATGATCTGTTATCATCGTGAAGACAGCCCCATCCCGTACCGTGTGAGTTAAAGTCTCCTAAAACCAACGTCGGGGCAGGAAGGAGCTCTACGATATCACTGAGCCGCCGATGCCCAACCGAGGCTCTTGGGGGAATGTAGATGGAAGCAATGCAAAGGTCCTTACCTTTGATTGTAACATGACATGCGACAACTTCAATACCTGGTATCGAGGGGAGGTTAATGCGATAGAAAGAATAGCACTTTTTGATCCCCAAAAGTACTCCTCCATAGGGATCATCTCGATCCAGACGAATAATGTTAAAATCGTGGAAGTTTAGGGGTACATCAGAAGTTAGCCAAGTTTCGCACAATGCAAATGCGTCACATTTCAGATTATTCACTAGAATTTTGAGAGGATCTATTTTCGGGGTGATACTTCTACAATTCCACTGTAAAACAGTGATTGAATCCTTAACCTCAGAGGGTGACTTAGCCATCGAAGGACACGATCGCTGAAAGAAGGGGCCAATTTGCAGTCATCTGCTTCAAATATGTTTTCACTGTAGGCATGAATGCAATTAAAATGCATTTAAGAGGGTCAGATATGTTGAAATTTTTGAAAATCCAGTCCACAATATCTGAGAACTTGATAAGTCCAGCACTGAGTTGGTTCTCAGATAGATTTTCGGGGACGCTTGAGGGGTTTGATGTCCCAGGAAGTGGTGGGAATTCTTTCGTAGAATTTAGATTTCCTAGACCAGGAGCATTTTGCTTCGGTTTTGCTTTAGCACCACTTCCTCTAGCTGTAACTTTTAAAGGCCCTTCTGAGGATATCTTCGAACCCTTACTAGGAAGCTTGTGGGAGGATATATTTCTTCTCTTTCTATAGCTTTGAGGGACAGCCGAAGATGTACCTTCCAAAGGGTCGTCATAATCACTCTCGTCATTTGACAAGCAGGCATATGGGTTCGTTATTTGTTTGGGGGGAGTGGCACTCTTCAGCATATCGGCGAAAGAGCGTTTAGAATGTTCTTTCAGAGAACGCTTCATTCTGTCACCGCGAAGTCTATACGCGGGACATGCCGAGAGGTCATGCGGACCCTCCTTACAATAGAGGCACTTTTCAGTATCCTTACCGCAAGAGCCATCCGCATGTCCTCCCCCACAGTTGGCGCACCGGGGCTTATTGCAGCAATGAGAAGCTGTATGCCCCAATTGTTTACAGTTGGTACAGTTCATTACTCGCGGTACAAAGAGACGAACGGGCAGACGAACCCGGTCCAAGAGGACGTAGTTGGGTAAAGCCGAGCCAGCAAAGGTAACTCGATAAGAATCTGATTGGGGATAAGATTTTGTTCCATCCCCGGCGATCGATACTGAATGCAAGCGTTTGCAATCCAGTATCTTGACATTCTTAAGTAAGGGGTCTTTAAAACAACCTGCTCCGTACTTAAGAATGTCCTCACAAGTCAGAGTCGAATCGGTTACCACGCCGTCTATTTCGACTTCACGAGCTGGTACGTACACGCGGTAGTCCCGCGTAAAGTGCTCATTTCGAACAATCTCGTTTGCCTGCTGAGAGCTGGTTAGTAAGACCCTGAGCTTGTCTGGTCGTACTTTATCTATTCTTTTTATAGTAGAATATCGCGAGGACAGGTCACGAGATATTTTCAAAGTATTCAATTTTTTGTCGATTGATTTGGTCCGGAAATATACAGCATAAGGTCCGACCGGGAGTGCAAGCCCATCCGGATAGCTCTTAATGCGAATCTTACTGCTGTCAGCAGAAGTCTCCATCTTATCATCGGGAGGGGGAGGATCAGGTTCAGAGTTGCTCATGTCCTCACGGATAGTTGTGAGGATAAAATGATGAGGAACCGATAATAAAAAGGCGGGAGAATAAACAATGAGAAGACAGTACTTATCTTAAAATCCGGCTGATCGTCCACCAAGTTCTCGCTTTTGCAGATCGGTGTATCACCGCAGATGGTGTGTAAAAATCCTCCACGAGGAAAAAAAAACACAATTGTCTATAATGTTCAACGTATAACGGCACTTTTCACCAGAACACAATATACAGTGATATCACAATAGCACCCGACACTGGCCAACTGTGCCTATTGATACTAACACTCGCTAGCACACAGAGAGAGCAAAATGACCTTGAGAATGGATTAAAACGCTCGACTGGACAAATGTTAAGAGAAACGTAAATACGCATCCGATCACATCGACTGTTGATTTGGAACTGACTAATAATTTATTCATTATATTACACATATCCAATAACATACTTACATAGGGAAAACTTTTTTTACGTCATAATTCGATTTACGAAGTCCCGATTATTCCGTAAATGGAGGTTTGGGTGTACCGGTGTAGTGAAATTCAAATCATTCAAACATAAACTAATATGAACTTCAAATTGAAACAGTTTTGAGTTCAACTGAGAGAATTCTTTACGATTTTTCGTAACGACTAATTTATTTATTTAATAAATTATTTATTTATTTATTTATTTGTTTATTTATTTATTTATTTATTTATTTTTCCATTTTTGACTTTCCCTCCAGGCCTCCGTTAATGTCATATACCATTCGACTCAGCTCGACGATATCTGTATGTGTATGTATATATGTGTTATGTGTGTATGTGACAAATAATGTCACTCGATTTTCTCAGAAATGGCTGAACCGATTTTCACAAATTCAGATTCAAACGAAAGGTCTTATAGTCTCATACGAGGTCTGTTCAAAAAGTACCCGGAATTCTCATTTTTCTAAAAAAATATTTATTTATTCGTCTACATCTATATGGTCTCCTTCAAAGTAATCCCCCCTAGATATAATACACTTATGCCAGCGTTTTTTCCAGTCTTCGAAACACCCCTGATAGTCACTTTTTGTAATGCTCTGTAGCACTCTCAGCGATTCTGCCTTTATCTCTTCAATCGATGAAAAACGCTATCCTTTCATGGGTCTCTTCAACTTTGGGAACAGGAAAAAATCACACGGAGCGATATCTGGTGAATAAGGAGGTTGGGGCATGATTAAAGTCTTGTTTTTAGCCAAAACAACGATGAATGAGCAGCAGTTTTGGAACGAATTTTGCTGCCACTCGTCTCATGCCCAAAACATTTGAAAAAATATGATGGCATGAGCCAACTGATATGCCAACTTCATCAGCAACTTCTCTAATAGTGATTCGGCGATCATCCATAATCATTTTTTCCACTTTTCCCACATTTTCATCGATTATTGACGTGCTGGGTCGACCGGAGCGTTCGTCGTCTTCAACGTCTTCGCGGCCATCTTGGAAACGCTTATACCACTCGTAAACACTTGTTTTTTTCATAGCAGACTCACCGTAGGCTCTCTGTAACATTTCGCACACTTGGTTACACTTTATTTCATTTTTCACGCAAAATTTAATACAAATTCTTTGACTCTTCAATTCTTCCATTGTTTAAACTAACAAAAATCGCCGAGCTCAAAAAAACACGTCTACACCAGCCGCTACAAGACAGAATGTAAACAATGAATACAGCTGAAAATTTCACCATACATTAGGGACATATGTACCAACACAATAAAAAAAATTTTTTGACCACCGGACTCTCCAGACGCGCGCAATTAAAAAATTCCGGGAACTTTTTGAACAGACCTCGTATATCGCTATTGAATATAATCTTTATCCGACTTCCGGTTCCGGAATTACAAGGCAGTATGTGCAAATCTATGAAAAAATGCACATTCAATTTTCTCGGAAATTTGTTAACCGATTTTTACAAACAACGATGCAAATGAAAGGTCTTGAGATTCTTCTAAAAGTCCTCTAAAAGTTGATCCAGATCCGATTTCCGGTTCCGGTATTACAGGGAGATTAGTAAAAATGAGGATTTTATCACCAGTGATGGTAAAAAAAGTGCACATTTTCATAAAATTTACTGGAAAATTCATCTAGTTCACAGACCTTGTTAGTTGGTGGATATATAAATCCACTTTGGGACTATTAGTGTCCGGTTTACGCTTCCGAACGCACCAGTAATAGTGACGAAAAGCTCCAAAAACGGAACTTACTTCGGTTTCATAGCCACGGTTAAACCGCTTTTCACAAATCATGATTCGACTTTTTTGGGGAATTATTTTAGGATCCAAAAAATGAAGTTATCCGAATTTTGTACAAAGCAATTTTTAATATGTATATTTAAGTACAAAAACGTGCCTAATCCACCTAGTAGTGGGATGATACCTTTTTTACCAATCCGCATGTGTTTTTTGCATGAATATTCTTCGGTGTTTCAGTTTTCATGCCATTATTCTAATGTCCGTCGTTTTAAAGGGGCAATTTGAGATTTTAATCACTCATTACTCTGTAATGTCGAAACTGCAAATCGGATCGAATTTGAATCTAAAAGTGTAACAATCGACATTCCATGATATGTCGAAGTAATTTCCACTTTAGAGTTTAGGGTAATTTAAGGTACTTCCAGAGCCGGTATCCAGCAACCAGCATAATCCAAACCGATTCGTATGGCCATATGACGAATAAATAGCAATAGTTTTGAGTCCAACTTTAAAACTTTTCGGGATTGTCATCTTCTATATCGCTTAGAATTTTAAAAATTCATCATCCTATAATTCCTATTAATCGGAAGTCAGAATTGAATAAAATTGGATTTATTTTATTTGAACTTTTGTTTCTGAAATTCGATTTGGCTTTTTTATGAGAAAACGATTGAGCTTTGAAAAACGATTCGATACTGGAACCGGAATTCGAAAATCGGTATATCCGAAGTCAGATAAATTCACCTGAGTAGCTGTCTAGTTTACATTTGTTTCAAAATGTTTGAAAATCAATGAAGACATCTTTGAGAAATCGTAGTACGAAATAAATTTTTGAGTGCCTTCCGAAACGAAAACTGGATACAACCAAAAATGAAATAAGTTTATTTGGTTATCGACTATCCAAATCTGCTAACCCGATAAATCTGATTAATTTATGTGAAATAGACATTTTTATACTAATGTCCCGGGTTGGCGGTTCAATGCATAGGACGCTGGTCTTACAAGCCAGTTGTCGTATGTTCGTACTAGCCATGCAATGATTCTGTGATTCTGGCATACGAGAAAAATGAGTTACACAATTTTAATTTCGTTTCACATATCATCCTGTAGTTCCGGAACCCGAGGTCGGAACCAATCATAATTTAGGAACATTGTTTGGGAGTTTACACCTCTATGGAGATTACTATCGAGAATATTCTGTAAAATTTTTGAATCGATTGGTCAAGATTTACTTCACTTATGTTTCCGGCTGTTAAAATGTAACACTTTCGATCAGTTATATCAAGATCAGTTATTATCAGTGCTATATACAAAATTCGGATTACTCCATTTTTTGAATCCCAAAATAATTCCCCAAAAAAGTCCTTCTCTTTTTTTTTACATTGTTGTAACCCCTTAATAAAACAACTGTTTACAAATTGAAAAGGTGATAGTAGTTTATACCAAAGAAAGTTTTGATTTTATTCATCATTCATAAGAAGAAACTTGACAGAATCTTTAACTGATGTTTTTGAAAATATAAGTAATAAGAGAAAAGCATCATTACACCATTAGGTGAATTGAAAAAGGTTTTTATTTATTTACTCATTTATTTATTTATTAATTTGTTTATTTGTTAATTTTGTTTTTTTTTAATTTAATTCATTCGCCATTGAAAGGTCCTAATGAACATAATGCAGTAAAGTTATGAAATTGTGGAACGTAATCTCGGACTATCGCGACCTGCAAACTAAAGGAATTTGTTACCCAATTTTAGAAATTCGCTACTCATCACATCGTAACTTTTGAAAAAAAAAACTCTTGAAATTGACACTTTTTTTAAGCACCTTATCCCCGGAACCGGATGTTGGATCTTCATAAAAACCAGCACATTCTTATAGCAAATTTCAATTGAATCTAAGGTGGTTAAATTCGGTTGAACCACCTCGGAGAAAAGAGTGACATTGTTTTAATTTTGCCACACAAATCAGCTTTCCAAAGTTGCAAATCAGAACCGAAGGAACTTTGTACAGGACTGTAAGACCTTTCATTTGAATCTAGGTTTTGTGAAAATCGCTTAGTCAGTCGAGCTAAATGGTATACGACGTTCGGCTCCCTTAACCATAACCTTTCTATACGAAAAAAGTAGTTCGCATTATGAAGTACTTCAAAATGTTCCTCTTTCCTAATTTACTGCAGAAGGCGAAGAAATCTAAAAGAGAAAAAGAGCTTAAATTTCGGTTTTATGCTAGGAACTGCACGAAAAGAAAACCATAAATAAAAACAACATAAAAATTCTCAATGTTTTAAAAGTTTACCATCATTGGAATAAACTTGAAGGTATCAAATGTCGAGACTAAATCAAACGTTATCCAGTTTTAGGAAAGTAGTCATCATTCTCCACATCCCAGATTTTTTTGATTACATTTCTAATAAAAAAATCAATTTCTCTGGCATCACTGGCACCATTGCAATCCGGCGAGAGCTGCATAATCCTTTCCCATCGTACATGTCACGCTAAATCTGCACTTTTGCGGTCATTGTTGGGATCCACTGTTGAAGAATTCACGGCCTCTTGGGCGAAGGAAGCCAGACGCGTTGAAACGGAAATGAATTATGAATGCCGAGCCAAAGCGGACAAGTTTTCATCTTTCTGAACCGCATGGGGCGGATACTTGAAACGGAGTTGCTGGAATCTTCCTGCCGGTGCATTGAATTGGATATTCCTATGTTCTAAAGATATGCACGTTGCTATTTGGCGTTTATTTAGGCGCACAATTGGCGCATCCTGGCGTTTGATTGCGAAATATTTCGCAAAATCTCAGTACAGGACCATTAATCATCGCACAAGAAGGACGCCGTACACAAATTCTTGCTTGCTGCATCATACCGGCATCCGTATTGTAAATCTTTTGGACATGCCGAGAAGTACGCATCTATCCAGCCGGGTCAGTCTTTCAGCTATGCTCACCGGTTTCCGGCAGCTGGTTTGGGGTTGTCTATTCATTTTTGATATACGTGATTAGAGTAATTACGTACGGAAGATGAATGATGCTGATCGGCTGCGGTGGTTCGTAAGCAAAACACCGCGAACCACCAGCGGCTTAGCAGGAACGGAAATGCATGCGATCGGCTTTTGTTTGACGCTCGATCTGACCAAATGGTGCTGCTGAATGGAGCGCACTCCGGAAACGAACGCAGGGCTTTAAACCGGCTGTTGAAAACTTCAGAGAGTTTGGTTTTGTACATGAGAAAAATTAGAAAAGTGCAAGGAAAATTTTTCTAACTCAATTTTAAAAATATGAATTAAGATCATGTTATTTTTAAGATCGACCGAATATTAAAGTGGACGCGTGGTTGTTTATCCCAATCGATATGGTTTACACCTCAATCAAACATTCGTAACGCCATAAGTGACTAGGAAATTTTCGAGATTTCTAGTCACAAGTTTGGGAAAAAATCATGAGTTGTGAACAAAACTGAATCCTGTATCCGGAGAAACTACAAACTCCGCTCAATTGATTATTCAACACAAAATAAGACATCTTACATGAGTTTCAATTTATCTCAAAGTCATTAATTTCAATTTCAAACAGTTTGACGGCTCTGAGAACTTCCGGGTCAGGATATGGCCATTTGTGTAACGGAATGACATCACAACAACCCACATGATGTTGCAATTCCTCGATTCATTACCGTTCCACAAATCGTCTTCGCGCGTAACCACTCTTACTTGGTATGTTCTCTCAAGATGGTCAGCATAATATATGTAAACCGAGACGCTGGCTAATGTGTGTTTAACGCAGGAATTTAATTTCGTGCCAGATTTACAAGACATGATTCGTGATATAACAACGTAGCCAACAACATGCCTTTGCATTACACCACACCTACAGTAAGACAAACAGAGACGGACAACCACGATCCTAGAACAATGAGTTTGGATACAAAAGATAATTCTTTGATTATCGTAATCTCTCGAGCTAATGCCGCCTTTCGACGTTGTCCCCGATTTTAGGTTGGAGTATTATCCGGATAAAAGAATTAAATCGCTTCCATCAAATTGCATTATGCTTCAACAAAAATTCGGCACAGAATTGCCTATCTCATATCAACAAATGAATAAATTGAAAAAACGATATTCGTTTTTATTGCGTTAAGGAATAAACGTACAGAACAACAGATTTCAATTACTCATTTGTGCATTCTCTAAAATATTCGAAATAATGGAGAATTAGAAAAATTTTAGAAACAACACTCGCTATCGCTTCTGGCGCAGGGGTCGGGAACCTTTTGAGTCGAAAGAGACAAAAACGCTCTTCACAATATTTCAAACACTTTACAGAGCCACGAAATATTTTCTCAATAACAATAATTAGTACTTGAATAAATTCCATTTTTTTCTATTTAACTAATTACCTTCAAAAGCCTCAAAGTGGATGACGTTACTATTTGTGTTAACAGGATTTACTATATACGTTTGAGTAGTTTTGTTGACTTGCAAAATTATTCGTCAAAACAATAAATTTTTCCTCGAAGCAAACCAATTCTTGTGTCAAAACAAAAGCTGGGATTTCTGCATCTCCAAATAACCTGGGTGACGTGCTACTTGAGCCAATTGTTTTGATTCCATTCCGGGTTGGAGCTGAATCAGTTTCAGTTGTCTTCAAAGTTGTCTTCGAAAAAGATGCACTCGATTTTCTCAGAAACCACCCAAACGATTTTATTCAACTTAAATTCAAAACAATCGATTTTTATCTGGATCCGACTTCCGGTTCCGGAGTTACGGGGAAAAATGTGGCAATTTTCACAAACTGGGGCAGAACGAACATGACACGTAAAAATCGAAATAAATACATTTAAATAGCCGTATCAGAGCTAATAAAAGTCATTTTCATTTACTAAAAATAGACGAAAATGACAAGTAATTACTCTAACTCTCAGCTTCGCTTGCAAACTATGAGAACGAAATCCATGTCCAGTCAATGACATAAGCGGAACAGTAGTTTCAAAATTGTGTTTTTTTTTCATTTGCCCTTTCAGTCATTTGCAGTTTTCAGTGAAAATCCCATAGTATGAAGTGTCGATATTCAAACGAAGCTGTGAGAATCGAAAATGATAGAAAAAGGTTTCACAATAACTTTTACCTGATGGTGGTCGAATTTGTAGTAGTTTTGGTTTCCAAAGAGGTTCTGGGATGTAATTACTTCGATTTGTCATATTTTATCACTATTTATAGACAAGCGTCACAGATTTTCAATACATCGATGAAAGAATGAGAATTGAAATTCTACTGATGCTCCCTGAAGACGTTAGTTATGTTTCGTCTTGTCATACAGGAAAGAGTGAGGTTGGCAATTATTCTCTCTCATTTTTTCAATGAGAAACGAAAATGCTTCGTCTCTCTTCGTTTGTTCTGTTGTCGGTCATTTACGAACGAAACAGTAAAATATTGAAAATGAGGCTGTTGGATTGGATTCATTCATTGAGAATACGTGAAAATTTTAAGCTCTAAGCCGTATAACTCTTCTATCCGGCTGGTGTGGTTAGTTGATGACCAATTACGTTGATTTTGGGTATACCGGTGATACTGGAAATGTGCTCGTGTGCTCCAAACCGGAAATAACTCCAATATCTCAGAAACGGCCAGACCGATCTTAGCAAACTCAGATTTGAATGAAAAGTATGAATGTTTCCATGAGTTAATGTAGAATTTTATTATAATTGTTAATGTAAGAAACGTAACCGTCATCTGAATTTGATTCAAAACTACTTCAATTTACAGGTTTTGCTGGCCAAACGAACCGATTTCAGCTATACCCATTCCCAGCTCACGGTTCCAGGAGTACCGGAAATATAGACACTTAATTTTTTTCAGAAACAGCTGAGTTCCAAGGGGTCAACTTCTATAAAAGTAGACTGCTTTTCACTTCCGTTTCCGGTACTACAGGGTGAGATGTGTTTAAAATTTTAAACCGTCATTTTGTGCGAGGTCAAAAATGAACAATTCCTATTAACTTGAGTCACAGCTGTTAAAAACTAAAAGAGTTGTGCTAATATATGCCCGAACAAACTTTTGTTTTCTTATTCAAAAATCAAAGAAACGTAGTTGAAGTGCAATCTTCTTTTTTTGAGCATTTCGAGGCCAATAAACAGGTAGTCGTTAGGGGCCATATACGGCGAATATGGTGGGAGCGGCAGCACTTCGAAGCCAAATTCATGCAATGCAATTCATCAAAAGCCACCTTATAGACAAACGTTCATGCAAAATAGTGAAAACACTACCGTTTGACGTCTCCACGAAGACAGCTATCTCACGCAATTTAAATCTACGGTTTTAAAAATCGATTCGGTTGAATGTTGTCATGATATTACTTCTTTTTCGACCGGCCTGTTTCTGTTGTTGTTGTTGTTGTTGTTGTTGTTGTTGTTGTTGTTGTTGGTGTTGTTGTTGTTGTTGTTGTTGTTGTTGTTGTTGTTGTTGTTGTTGGTGTTGTTGTTGTTGTTGTTGTTGTTGTTGTTGTTGTTGTTGTTGTTGTTGTTATTGTTGTTGTTGTTGTTGTTGTTGTTGTTGTTGTTGTTGTTGTTGTTGTTGTTGTTGTTGTTGTTGTTGTTGTTGTTGTTGTTGTTGTTGTTGTTGTTGTTGTTGTTGTTGTTGTTGTTGTTGTTGTTGTTGTTGTTGTTGTTGTTGTTGTTGTTGTTGTTGTTGTTGTTGTTGTTGTTGTTGTTGTTGTTGTTGTTGTTGTTGTTGTTGTTGTTGTTGTTGTTGTTGTTGTTGTTGTTGTTGTTGTTGTTGTTGTTGTTGTTGTTGTTGTTGTTGTTGTTGTTGTTGTTGTTGTTGTTGTTGTTGTTGTTGTTGTTGTTGTTGTTGTTGTTGTTGTTGTTGTTGTTGTTGTTGTTGTTGTTGTTGTTGTTGTTGTTGTTGTTGTTGTTGTTGTTGTTGTTGTTGTTGTTGTTGTTGTTGTTGTTGTTGTTGTTGTTGTTGTTGTTGTTGTTGTTGTTGTTGTTGTTGTTGTTGTTGTTGTTGTTGTTGTTGTTGTTGTTGTTGTTGTTGTTGTTGTTGTTGTTGTTGTTGTTGTTGTTGTTGTTGTTGTTGTTGTTGTTGTTGTTGTTGTTGTTGTTGTTGTTGTTGTTGTTGTTGTTGTTGTTGTTGTTGTTGTTGTTGTTGTTGTTGTTGTTGTTGTTGTTGTTGTTGTTGTTGTTGTTGTTGTTGTTGTTGTTGTTGTTGTTGTTGTTGTTGTTGTTGTTGTTGTTGTTGTTGTTGTTGTTGTTGTTGTTGTTGTTGTTGTTGTTGTTGTTGTTGTTGTTGTTGTTGTTGTTGTTGTTGTTGTTGTTGTTGTTGTTGTTGTTGTTGTTGTTGTTGTTGTTGTTGTTGTTGTTGTTGTTGTTGTTGTTGTTGTTGTTGTTGTTGTTGTTGTTGTTGTTGTTGTTGTTGTTGTTGTTGTTGTTGTTGTTGTTGTTGTTGTTGTTGTTGTTGTTGTTGTTGTTGTTGTTGTTGTTGTTGTTGTTGTTGTTGTTGTTGTTGTTGTTGTTGTTGTTGTTGTTGTTGTTGTTGTTGTTGTTGTTGTTGTTGTTGTTGTTGTTGTTGTTGTTGTTGTTGTTGTTGTTGTTGTTGTTGTTGTTGTTGTTGTTGTTGTTGTTGTTGTTGTTGTTGTTGTTGTTGTTGTTGTTGTTGTTGTTGTTGTTGTTGTTGTTGTTGTTGTTGTTGTTGTTGTTGTTGTTGTTGTTGTTGTTGTTGTTGTTGTTGTTGTTGTTGTTGTTGTTGTTGTTGTTGTTGTTGTTGTTGTTGTTGTTGTTGTTGTTGTTGTTGTTGTTGTTGTTGTTGTTGTTGTTGTTGTTGTTGTTGTTGTTGTTGTTGTTGTTGTTGTTGTTGTTGTTGTTGTTGTTGTTGTTGTTGTTGTTGTTTCGAACCTATAAGAAGCAGAAACAACCAAAACGTAGTCAGAACCAAGAAGCATCGATCAGGCCGAGCTGTACAATACGATTCTTGGTGGAAATTAGAAATGCATAATCATGGACGACGAAACCTACGTGAAACTCGATTACAAATCCATGTCGGGAACACAATATTATACGGTGCAAGAAGGGCAAGTGTTAAACCAGTCGGAGACATCGATTGAAGTCGAAAAATTTAGTAAGAAAGCTATGGTCTGGCAAGCAATTTGTAGCTGCGGTAAGATTTCGAGACCCATCATCACCACTGCTTCAATGAACAGCAAAATATAGATCAAGGAATGTTTACAAAACGACTTCTACCCATGATTTGAAGCCACAAAGATCCTGGCCAGACCTTGCTTCTTGCCACTACTCGAAATCAACGGTAGAATGGTATACTACCAAAAATGTCACTTTCGTTCCAAAAGACATGAATCCATCAAATTACCTACAACTTCGACCAATTGAGGAATTTTGGGCATTAACGAAGGCACATCTTAGGAAACATGTCTCGGCAGCCGAAACCATTCAATAGTTCGAAAAAGATTGGAAAAAAGTGTCAAAACTTGTATGTACGGAATTTAATGAGGAACGTTCGCAAGAAGGTGCTAGCTAGTCTACAATGGCTAAGTAGCAAATGTTGAGAATAATATTCTGTTGTTGTAGTCTAATATTATCAGTATATCGAATAAAATTTGAATATCTAACACTTGTGAATTATTTACAGCAAAATCAAAGTGTGTCCATACTATCTGGGACAGTCTTTATTGGTTGCTCATAACTTGAATAACCTAATTTGAGACGCGTTCGAAATAGTTGGATAAGTAGTCGTTTTGCCGTTAAGTAGATTAAGTGTGCTTCCCCGCGAATGATAGAATTGGAGTTGGAATAATATATCCAATATAAGCATGACTGATATAAAATTCCAAAGTACCTCTCTTATTGGTACAACAACACAGAAGAACAAAGGAAAGGGATAGGAAACAGAACACAATTCGTCAAAATGTCGTCTCAATACTCCGGGCACTACGTTGCGAAGCGGAAGCGAACTTCTGAAAAATATCAAAACAAGAAAAATCACATGGCTTGCTATAGAATCTTAGTGACACTAATGTCGTTTTCGCTTGAGGAAACTGAAACTGACCCAGGGTAGTTTCATCAAACAAACACTTTTCATGGAACTGTGTTGATTTCGCACCTAGCAACGGGGGTTTAAGCAAACCTGATATAACAACCAGGTTCGAAACTGACTCGATTTTCAGTTCAACAACGTTAGAACTAGGCTCGAAACTAGCATCAAATAAACGGGATGAAAGCAGTTAGAGTGGACACTGGGTTAGGTTTGGCATCAAGCGAAAACGACATAAGCATTCTCCCAGATTGAGGCTCGAACTAACAGCATCTGTTTGGATAGACCAAAACCTTAATCTCTGACCCATCGACCTGGACAGAATTGAAGTGTGTTGGAAATAACGCAATACAAAATTATATTGGAAATGGATGAACGTGTACAGAATTCGTGTTATAAAGGGTGATTTTTTAAGAGCTTGAGAACTTTTTTAAACAATAAAACGCATAAAATTTGCAAAATCTCATCGGTTCTTTATTTTAAACGTTAGATTGGTACATGACATTTACTTTTTGAAGATAATTTCATTTAAATGTTGACCGCGGCTGCGTCTTAGGTGGTCCATTCGGAAAATCCGCTTTTTTATCGACAAATTTTGTTCAGCGATGAGGCTCATTTCTGGTTGAATGGCTACGTAAATAAGCAAAATTGCCGCATTTGAAGTGAAGAGCAACCAGAAGCCGTTCAAGAACTGCCCATGCATCCCGAAAAATGCACTGTTTGGTGTGGTTTGTACGCTGGTGGAATCATTGGACCGTATTTTTTCAAAGATGCTGTTGGACGCAACGTTACAGTGAATGGCGATCGCTATCGTTCGATGCTAACAAACTTTTTGTTGCCAAAAATGGAAGAACTGAACTTGGTTGACATGTGGTTTCAACAAGATGGCGCTACATGCCACACAGCTCGCGATTCTATGGCCATTTTGAGGGAAAACTTCGGAGAACAATTCATCTCAAGAAATGGACCGGTAAGTTGGCCACCAAGATCATGCGATTTGACGCCTTTAGACTATTTTTTGTGGGGCTACGTCAAGTCTAAAGTCTACAGAAATAAGCCAGTAACTATTCCAGCTTTGGAAGACAACATTTCCGAAGAAATTCGGGCTATTCCGGCCGAAATGCTCGAAAAAGTTGCCCAAAATTGGACTTTCCGAATGGACCACCTAAGACGCAGCCGCGGTCAACATTTAAATGAAATTATCTTCAAAAAATAAATGTCATGTACCAATCTAACGTTTAAAATAAAGAACCGATGAGATTTTGCAAATTTTATGCGTTTTATTGTTTAAAAAAGTTCTCAAGCTCTTAAAAAATCACCCTTTATCTGTAGATACATGTAACAAATCAAAAAATTGTGACAGAACACCCAATTTAAATCTTAATAATTGAAGATTAACTTATATTTCAATAAATATTTCTTTAAAAAAAAATAAACAAATCAGGAAAATGTAACATAGACAACAAGTCAACAATAACTCAATCAATCTTTTATATTCTACATGGTTGTAATCCGGGTTCCGAGACACATGACTTGCTTCAAATGTTATCCTTGGCATATGAGAATCATTTTACTCCGACATGCAAGTAAAAAGTGATGACGTCTTTTAGCAAAACCTAAATGTATGCATGATGCAAACCTCTGATGGAAAATTAATTACACTTGGTTGCGATGTTTCTGGTGTCATCGTTCTACTAAATGTCTTAGAATGAAATATCCTCTGAAAGTAAGTTTTTACGGTTGTAATTTCACGAAATTTCCTATGAAAGACCAGCACCTTTTGTCCTGTGCTCCTTACCAAAAACCTATGCATTCAAACCAATACGACTTTTCATCGTTTCACTAACAAGAACTATCCGACGATCTAACCACCCTACAAAAACCAGCTTACCAACTAGGACAAAAAAGTCCCACACATCGTCTCCGTATCTAAAGTGTTCAGCGAAATGGAAAACCGCTTTTCACCTTCATCACTATCAGGAGCACCATCTTCTAGCGGAGTCATTATCGTTATCATGAACAACATTTTGCGATATACATGAGCATAGCCAGTCTGGTGCACAACGAAACGGTTAGTGTGACGACCAGGAAGTGGGAAATAACTTTTTCCTTGACAGGCAGGCGATATCAACCGGTTTCGTCCATTATTCTAAATGCTTTCCTCGTCCTGTACCTGCCATGCCGCTTTAGAAGGAAAGTCGTCATTTTTCATCGGGGTTTTTTTCCAGTCTATACGACACTGACAGCTCTACTGGGACGGCCTGATGGATAGTAAACCGAACCAGTGAACTCGGAGCGAGAACTGTTGGTTGATCGAGCAACGATTGTTCCCGGACTGATGTTCAAGTTTGCCATGATTGATTATTGGTAACATTGATGCTCGGTTTGCAACTGCTGTGCTGAATGCATGCACGGAACCACTCGTTTGAATGCATGCACGGAATCAGTCGTTTTTTCTGAATTCTATTGGTTGAAACTTTGTACAACTAGTCGATTGTTTTTCTTTTTTTTTTTTTCTAAACTGTCATTTTTGTTTTACAATTAGCAGAAACGATGGTTGAAACAACTAATATTATTGTTGAAAATAAATGATTTTAGGAAGTTCGGGTATTTTTTATCTGGACGAACATAACACAAAATCGTGTTAGAAATCTTTGTAACACCCTAAAAAACGTGTTTCGGGTTTTTTTAATAGTATTGTACTGTAGCTTTCGTGACTCCTATGGTAACACTCCTATGGTATTGTTAAATATATCACAAGCCGAAGGATTGCTACTTCTACCAAACAAAAATAACTGGTCACCATCATAAATCACCTATTAAAATATGTCTAAGTGATGACTGTATCGAAACCAGTCCCAAGAGAAGAACAAGATTTACAGACAAAAATCCAGGAAATTCTCCTAAATTAAGCAACGAATCTTCTGAGCGAAATAATGAACCTATGATCCGTACGGAGTATTGGGTATCGTGTGACATTTCGTGTCAAGTCAGGATTATCGTGATCTTTCATTCAAAATGAACGTTCCAACTTTTTTTACTTCCTTGGTACAGAGTTGCAATTTGTCAGTCACGTCGTATGACCACAGACCACAGACTGACTAAAAACATCGTCAACTGTAATCGGTACTGTGAAAGTGACTGTCGAAAGAGATACTCGATAGTTATATGACCAAGTAGAAGTATCCTCAGTCAAGCACAGGCGAGTATTTTGTTCTCTCTCTCATTCTTCTATTCCCTGTTGAAGTAAAAAAAAGTCAATGAGAGTACTAACATAAACATAAATTGATAAAGTTCATTGTTCTTTGCAAAAAAATGATGAAAAAATGACTTAGTCGTCGTCAAGTTCGAACGTGTTTTTCATTCGCTCCCAGTGCCGCGCGCGAAATATTATTTATTGTTTATTTTAACTGTTTTTAGTTGTGTAATCCACATGAGTTGTGAAATTTGTGCACTGGATACCTCCGTCGACACAATCATGTGGACATGCGTTGGCTGCCCTCGAAAATTTCACGCGACTTGCATCGGTGTTACCATTCAGCGCGGTTCTCTCAGGAAGAGAGACAAAAAAGCATTATGTGCTGCCATGTTGCGAGGTATGTCAAGAATTACTACAAGTAAAGATGCATTATAGTAGCCTTGTTGAGCAACCAAAACTGCTGGAGAAGCAACTTCAGGCCAACACGGAAGTGCTGCATAAGTTTGCTTTTCAATAGGAGAAGACAACTGTAATACATGAGGCGATTGACGGACTAGAAGTCTTACTAACTACCATAAAAAATGAGCTGATCGCACTAAATAAAAATAGCAGTTTGCCGGGAAGTGTGACAAGTATTAAAAATCCCATGACTGCACTGCTAGATACAGCTTTAAAGTCGACAAAGGAAAGTGTGTTCTCGACACTGCAAACCGTGACGTCAGAATTTTCTACAAATTTGCGAGACCTGAGTAACGAAATAAGTCAACTCAGCCAGCTATCACTTGACACAGCAACCTGTTTACCTAAAAATCCGAATTCTACGGTTGAGTTGGACATTCTAGAGGAGTTGAAGTCTTCATCAACAAATATTGCTGGAATCCAAATTGCTGTATCATCATCATCGACACCTGACCCATGCCCCAGTTTGGATGACGAATTGAACTGTAAAAACCCCGACTATTCTGGGTGGCGTTTATTAGGCACCAAAAAGGTATGGAAAGCTGATTGGAGTGAGTAAGACGCACGCCAATCTAGGTTCCGACGTCAGCAAAATGACAAGTCAATAACAGATCCAATATTCTTTCAACGCATCATTCATCTACAAAACGACGTCGTGATAACGTTATTAGTCACAACATGAATAATAATTACAATAACTATAATAACAACAACTACAACAACAGCCAAAATAATCTTCCACCTGATAGAATACTTCTTGCTGCGGCAATTTTGACGCATTACCCGGAAGAAGAAGAGATGACAATATTATCATAAGTCAACAATCATGATCAATAAGATCTCCTCATCTAGCGTCGTCGACAGAAATCGTAGCATATTGTCAAAATGTCAACCGTATGAAGAGCGCGCTTAAGATTAATGAAATCCATAAAAATATTTTAGGGTGTTCGTATGGAATTATTCTAGCAACCGAAACTAGTTGGGATGAAAGCGTTAACAGCACGGAAGTCTTCGGAAACATTTACAACGTTTTTAGAAACGATCGGGAGCTCCATACATCTGATAAAAAATCGGGGGGAGGTGTTCTTATTGCTGTTTTAGCTGAATTTGACGCCGAAATGATAACCACTACGAAATTTAAAGAATTTGAACACGTATGGGTAAGAATTCATTTAGCAGGTTAAACACATATTTTTGTTTCAGTATATTTTCCTCCTAACAATGCCCAAAAAGCCACATATGAAAAGTTTTTGCATGTTGCTGATGAAATAATGACTAAGCTTCCATCGGAAGTTAAAGTTCATATATATGGAGACTTTAATCAGCGCAATATCGACTTTATTCCAGACGCTGAAAATGATAGCATTTTACTTCCTCTCGTTGGGGAGAATGAAACACTTCATTACTTATTCGACAAAATATCCGGTTTAGGTCTTAATCAAATTAATCATGTAAAAAATCAGCAAAACTGTTACTTAGATTTTTTATTTACTAATATTCACGATGATTTCTGTGTAATAGAATCACCAACTCCATTCTGGAAAAATGAAGCTTTTCAATCAAGCAATCGAATTCTCAATATTTATACATCAGATTAATAGACCCGACGACTACGAGTATGAGGAGATTTTCGATTATCACTCAGCAAATTATGATAGTATTAGTCGTAAGCTACGAGAAATAGATTGGCAAGAACTGAAAATGTCGAAATTTCTGTTGATATTTTCCACGCACGGCCGTATGACATAATAAATGAACATGTCCCATTAAAGAAAATTAGGCGACAAAATAATTCAAAGTATCCTATTTGATATAACGAGCATATTAGGAACCTAAGAAATCGAAAACAAAAAGCTCATAAAAAGTACAAAAGAGAAAATAATAGTGACAATTTATCGAATTACATACACATCTGTGACCAACTAAGTTTAGCAATTGATACTGCATTCAAAGAGTATAACTCAAGAACTGAACAGGAAATAAAGTCTTGCCAAAAAAATTCTTTGGTTATGTTAGAAACAAATTGAAATCAGAAAACTTTCCGTCAAGAATGTATCTACAGGAAAACATTGGTAATAACTCACAAGAAATTTGTAATCTTTTCGCTAAAATTTTTCAACAAATCTACACGAAGTTTTCTGAAGATGACCGCGATCGTGAATATTTTAATTTCTTTCCAGAGTTTACTGAAGATATTAATGTAAATCAAATCGAAGTGCTAGACATAATAGATGCCCTAAACAAATTGGATGTCTCTAAAAGTGCCGGACCTGATGGGATTGCACCCATATTTATGAAAAAATTAGCATTAGATCTTGCAACCCCTTTATGCTGGCTTTTTACCTTTTTACCTTTTTTTATATATATAAAAAATAGGTATAGAATTCGCTCAAACTTTCGAAAAATTTTCCGAGGCCCGGAGGGCCGAATGTCATATACCAATCGATTCAGCTCGACGAACTGAGCAAATGTCTGTGTGTGTGTGTATGTGTGTGTGTCTGTATGTGTGTTGTCAACTAAGAGGTCGAGATCTCAGAGATGGCTGAACCGATTTTGATCAAACTAGTCGCAAATGAAAGGTCTTCCCGTCACCCAAAACGCTATTGAATGGTTTTGAGATAAGATGTTTACTTTTTGAGTTATACGGAGTTTCATGTCAAAATTTTCAGTTTTTTGACAGTATCTGTCACAATTGACCTTGAAAACAGAATATGTTTTCAGACTTAGATTCCGCACGGTAATAGCTATCCAATAAGCCATAGATTGTTAAAATCCGTCCATTTTTAACGGAGATATCGAAATTTTTGTGTAAACGACTTTTCGCCTTATTCCAGCAGTAGAAGTTTTGAGCGCTGTATGACAAAAAAATGCTTGGGAGCAACGGAAAACACGATTTTTATACTGTGACATACAATTGTTTCTAAGTGCTTAAAAGACTGTGTACATCATCCTTTTTCATGACAATTTGCCTTGGACCAATTTTAGCACGGTTCGTTTTTGGCAACATAATCGTTCGAATATGGCATTTATAAACCAGATGATATCAGCATTTTCGAGTTGAAAGTAATTCCATAATTATATTGATTTAAACTTCTTACAGCAATAAATGCTGGAAGAACATAACTTCCATATACCATACGACTCAGTTCGTCGAGATCAGCAAATGCGTGTGTGACGAATAATTTCACTCAATTTTTTCGGAGATGGCTAAACCGTTTTCTACAAACTCAGATTCATATGAAAACTAGTATACTTCCAAATTTGGATCCGACTTCTGATTTCGGAACCACAGGATGACATGTGAAACGAAATTAAAATAATGCAATTCATTTTTCTCGTAGATGGCTGAACCGATCTAAGATTCAAATGAAATCTAAGAATCATCTATGATTCAAATGAGAGGTCTTAAAATCCTATAAAAATTAGTCAGATCCGATTTCTTGGTTAGGAGATACAGGGTGATTAGTATAAAAATGTCCATTTCACATAAATTAATCAGGTTTATCGGGTTTGCAAATTTGGATAGTCGATTACCAAATAAATTTATTTCAGTTTAAGCGGTATTCGTTTTTGGATTCGGAATGTACCCCCAAATTTTAATTCGCACTACAATTTCTCAAAGATGTCTACACACTCCTCAGGTGAATTTATCTGATTTCGGCTACACCGATCTTAGAACTTCGGATCCAGTTTCGAATCGTTTCTCAAAGTTTAATCATTTTTTCAAAAAGGCCAAATCGAACTTCAAAAACAAAAATTCAAATTAAAGGACTTCCCATACAAAATTGGTGAATTTTATCCGATTCAGGAATTACATTTTTTTAAATTCATACCGGTGATGAATTTTTAAAATTCATACCGATATAGAAGATGTAAATTGTTTGGCGTATTAATTTATGGCCATTCGAATCATTTTGGGTTATGCTAGTTCCTGAATACCAGCTCTGGAAGTACCATAAATAATGACGAAAAACTCTAAAGTGGAACTTACTTCGACATCTCATGGAATGTTCAATCGAATGTCACACGTTAAGATTGAAATTCAATACGATTTGCAGATTCGAAATTACAGGGTAATGAGTGATTAAAATCTCAATTTGCCGTTTGAAATGACGATAATTGAAATAATGTCATGAGAACTAAAACACCTAAGAATATCCATGCAAAAAAACACATGCGGATTGATAAAAAAAAGGTATCATCTCACTGCTAGGTGGATTAATCACTTTTTTATAATACGCTTCAATCTGGAGTTTTTTCCAGATGCGTGGAAAAACTCTTTCCTTACACCAATTTTCAAAAATGGGAAAAAAGCAGACATATGCAACTATCGCGGGATTGCTATTCTTTCTTGCATTCCGAAGCTCTTTGAAGCGATCGTTAATGACAAACTGTTTAGTCAAATAAAAAATAGAATTACTCATATGCAACATGGATTTTTCAAAGGACGTTCCACTACTACTAATTTGCTTGAATTCGTCCACTATACCCTGACCGCTATGGACAAGAGAAATTACATTGAAGCTCTTTATACAGATTTCAGCAAAGCATTCGATCGTGTTGACATACCCATGCTTATGTTCAAATTACAGAAATTGGGAATTTCACCAGGTCTTCTTAAATGGTTGGAATCTTATCTAACAAATCGTCAAAAAATTGTAAAATTCAAGGGTAAAAAGTCGAGCCCCATTCACGTCAGTTCCGGGATCCCCCAGGGATCTCATTTAGGTCCTCTTTTATTTATCTTGTTTGTTAACGACATTTCCTTTGTTTTCAAAAAAAAATTAAAATTCTAATATACGCAGACGATATAAAACTATTTTTAGAAATAGAGAAAAGTGAGGATGCCAAGGTTCATCAAGAAGAAATTCTTTCTTTTTATACATGGTGTAACAAAAGTCTTCTTCAACTAAATGTCAAAAAAATGCAGTAGAATAACATTCAATAAAAAACAAAATACACCTGACTTTATACTTACTCTTGGAAGTCAAACAGTTAAAAAATGCGAAAGAATTAGGGACTTAGGAATAATACTAGATTTTAAAATGACTTTTGTTGACCATTATAATACAATCATAAACAGATCCAATAACATGCTAGGATTCATAAAACGATTTTGTTACTGTTTTCACGATCCGTATACAATTAAAACATTATACATTGCCTATGTTCGGTCAGTACTAGAATACTGTAGCTTAGTTTGGTCACCTTACTTAATCACATGGGAAGATCGAATAGAATCAGTTCAAAAACAATTTTTGTTATTTGCACTTCGTAAATTAGGTTGGACAAGACTTCCTCTTCCGTCATATAAAGCCCGCTGTATGCTGATAAGTATTCAAACATTAAAAGAACGCAGAGAATTTTCAATGGTCTCGTTTGTAAATGACATTGTCTCGAATCGCATAGATTCCAGTCCACTCCTGTCCAAACTACATTTTTACATACCATCTCGGCGTTTAAGAAATCGAAATATTTTTATTACAAACCACCAGCGAACAAACTGCAAAAAATGGGCCAAAAAATCAATTGATGGCTGTATACAACAAGCATTCAGAAGCTGTCGATTTCACTATGTCAAAAACAAACTAAAGCAATATTTGAGTTCTATTCGGTAAGCTAATTATTATTATTTGACTCATAATAAATTATACATAAATATAAATTATTTAGTGATCTATTAAGAATAGTTTACTAAGACGATTATTGTAATTATCCTTATGGTCTACTTTTGATTGACGACAAATAAATAAAAAATAAAAAGTCATCGAACTTCGGAGTTTTTGCTTTCTAATTTTTACGTTTTTCCTTCGACTCATCAGTGCATTAGCAGTTCAACTGCTAACGCCACCACCACTGCTCAAAATAAACTGCTGCTGATGTACTGTTGAATCGAAGACGAAACGTAAAATTAGACATGTGCAGCCGTCCCAAGTTTCCTTCTTTCGGCACTTCAGTAAGCATGACATTCGGGTGCAAATAGTATAAATGTTAGTAGCATTACCTTTATGACTACTTAGAGGTCCATTAGGAGGCGTTGCACTGTGAAAACCGTTGAAACACAAAACAAAAAGAAAACAGTCATAATCACTTTAGCACAAATCGGCGCTTGTTCGGTACGAAACCCCTAAATGACGTGATCTTACACAATTTTAAGAACCCTTGAAACCTGATAATCAAAATATTTCATATCTTATACATTTGGACAATCTTTTCTGGTTTTCGGAAGTTATTGCATTGAATATTTTCGGCGGTGCCCAACAAATTTTAAATAAAACATGGCACAACAGGGTATATAGTCAATATGACTGGCCCTTACAAATGAGCTGTAACAGCTCGACTACAAAAAGAAGAAGAAGAAATAAAAGATGTGACCTATGACGCATGCTTATCTTTCCCTTACTCGGAAGACGGATTAGATGTGACTTATCAGTATTGAACAATACTGGTACTGAAAGAGTATAAAATACAAGACTAAGTCATTCAATATTTCAAGCGATCTTTTTACGCAATGAACAGATTATAGCAGCGGAATCTGTACTTTTCTTCCAATTAAAAAATAACTAAAACTTTCTACAAAAGCTGCCCAGTTAACAAAAAAATTGCACATAATTAACACAGTGAAAAACAAAGTTTCTGTTTTTTTTTAACTCGAAGCAATATGAACTGAATCTTATTAAAAGACACCTTAGACACCTCTTGAAACCGATCGACATCGGCTGTTACTGTTCAATATTCATAACAGCCAGAGCAATCTTTTGAAAACGGACCAAGCTAATTTGTACTCCCAATATTACTGCGGTTAACAAACCTAATCAAAGCAAATAAAAGTCATTTTCACTGACTCAAAATAGACGAAAATGACAGGAAATTACTGTAACTCTCAGCTTCGCTTGCAAACTATGAGAACGAAATCCATGTCCAGTCAATGACATAAGCGGGACAGTAGTTTGAAAATTGTGTTTTCTCTTTCATTTTCCCTTCCAATCATTGGCAGTTTTCAGTGAAAATCCCATAGTATGCAGTGTCGATATTCAACCGAAACTGTGAGAATCGACAATGACAGAAAAAGGTTTCACAATAACTTTTACCTGTTGGTGCTCGAATTTGTAGTAGTTTTGGTTTCCAAAGAGGTCCCGGGATGTAATTACTTCGATTTGTCATATTTTAGTCACTTTTTATAGCCAAGCGTCACAGATTTTCAACACATCTATGAAAGAATGAGAATTGAAATTCTGCTGATGCTCCCTGAAGAAGTTAGTTTGGTTTCGTCTTGTCATAGAGGAAAGAGTGACGTTGGCTATTATACTCTCTCTTTGTTTCAATGAGAAACGAGAATGCTTCGTCTCTCTTCGTTTGTTCTGGTGTTGGTCGTTTACGAATGAGACAGTAAAATATTGAAAATGAAGGTGTTGGATTGTATTCTTTCATTGAGAATGCGTGACAATTTTAAGCTCTACACCTTAGTTACGCGGAGCACCAAGTCTGAAAAAAGTTGGAACGGCAAATTTGAGCTGTCAAAGCTCAGTTGTTCCTTGACCAACTTCGATAAATTTCACACCATCGAATTTTTATTGAAGTTTGTAGATTATTTTAAGTATATCATTATTGACGATCGTTTAGGAGAAACTAACGAAAATCTGATTTTTCCCGTTCCAAGTTTTTTTTCAAGCTAAAAATATGCTCTATCTGCATTCATGCGGCACCTGCATCGCGAGTCGGATATTGAGAACTTCAACTTTACCGAGTCATAACTTTGTTGTTGGTCAACCAATTTCGAAATTTGTTCACCATTAGAAAGGTACTACTACCAGAAAAAAAATGCACTGAAAAAAAAAGGAAAAATAGGGTTTTATACCCAAAGTTATAATGAAAACTGTAGACCTCAGAAAAGATGACTTTTTACAATAATCGTGAATATCTCGAAATTCAAAGCAATGACCTACATATTTTTACACATCATTCGATTGCTAGCGACACCAGCTACAATTTTCGCCCAACTACCATTCCTGCACTATCAAAAGAAAACTTTAAAAAATCGATAAATTTATAAAAAGATATTAATTTCTAATTTTTTTTTCACATGTTTGTATATAACTCAAAAATTAAAGCAATAGCATATACATTTTTCTGCTCCAAAATATTGGAATCATTACCAGAACCAATGTATTGATGAACAAAATTATATATCCGTTCAAAGAATCTCAAGAAATTTGGTACAATTACAGAGATATTCTATTATTAGGAAAATTTTGACAAGCAAAATCAAGTCAAAACTTTTAAACTTTATGACATATATGTTTTTAATATTTTAGTTGGAAATTTATTATGAACAAAATTTACAAAAAAAAAAGTGCCTAATCCACCTAGCAGTGAGATGATACCTTTTTTTATCAACCCGCAAGTGTTTTTTGCATGAATATTGTTCGGTGTTTCAGTTTTCATGACATTATTCTAATATCCGTCGTTTTGAGAGGCAATTTGAGATTTTAATCACTCATTACTATGTAATGTCGAAACTGCGAATCGAAACGAATTTGAATCTAAAAGCGTGACAATCGATTAAACATTCCATGATATGTCGAAGTAATTTTCACTTTAGAGTTTAGGGTAATTTAAGGTACTTCCAGAGCCGGTATTCAGGAACCAGCATAACCCAAACCGTTGCGTATGGCCATATGACTAATAAATTGCAATATTTTTGAGTCCAACTTTAAAACTTTTCGGGATTGTCATCGTCTATATCGCTTTGAATTTTAAACATTCATCGTCCTACAATTCCAGAATCGGAAGTCGGAATTGGATAAAATTGGATTTATTTTAATTTGAACTTTTGTTTCTGAAATTCGATTTGGCTTGTTTTGAGCAAACGATTGAGCTTTGAGAAACGATTCGATACTGGAACCGGAATTCGAAATTCGGTGTAGCCTAAGCCAGTTAAATTCACCTGCGAAGCTATAGTTCACATTTGTTTTAAAATGTTTGAAAATCAGTGTAGACATCTTTGAGAAATCGTAGTGCGAATTGAATTTTGGGGTACCTTCCGAATCGAAAACTGAATACCACTAAAACTGAAATAAGTTTATTTGGTTATCGACTATGCAAATCTGCTAACCCGATAAACCTGATTAATTTATGTGAAATAAACATTTTTATACTAATCACCCTGTATCTCCGAAACCGGAAGTTGGATCTGACTGAAAAACAAGATGTTTTATAGAACCTTAAAACTTTTCATTTGAATCTTAGATGATTCTTAGATATCATTTGAATCTTAGATCTGTTCAACCATCTACGAGAAAAATGAGTTACATAGTTTAAATTTCGTTTCACATATCATCGTGTAGTTCCGGAACCAGAGGTCGGATCCAAACATAATTCAGTAACCTTGTTTGAGAGTATACGACTTTTCACATGAATCTGAGTTTGTAGAAAACACACATACAGACACACACACATACACACACACAAACACACACACACATACACACACATACACACACACACACACACACACACACACACACACACACACACACACACACACACACACACACACACACACACACACACACACACACACACACACACACACACACACACACACACACACACACACGGACATTTGCTCAGTTCGTCGAGCTGAATCGATTGGTATATCAAATTCAGCCCTCGGGGCCTCGGAAAATTTTTCTAAAGTTTGAGCGAATTTAGGGGGACACAAACATTTGTGGTTTAACCTTTATATTTTAGAACTATGATGTATTCCAAACAAATGATCAGTGAAAATTAAATTTTTTAAATTCATGTAAGGCATTAATTAGCTATATATGAAAATAAGGTATTTTTGTCTTCTAGAGTGTTAAAACTAATTTAGGTGCATATTGGGGAAGTTGAAGTTCACTCACGTTGGTTGTTACTCTATTTGATAATGCTATTACAGAGATTACCTGACTTTAAAAGCAATCGTTTGAATACCTCCTCCAGGTTCACTAAACGATTGTATTTTGCTATACTTGTGTATTGATTAATATTGACTTTCTTGCGCGTCCTCACCGAACGTCGGGATCATGAGTCATCTCGATTTTTTTTTTCATTTTCACTCTGATATTTGATATAAAAAATAAATTTCTGATTTCGGTGAATTTTTTTCTGAAAAAATTATTTTTGGATGACACTAGATCTTAACGTTTCAGCCAGTTTTAAGATATTTGTAATTGAAAAAAATTGTGTGGTGATTTCTTACAATGGAAAATTATCAAACCTTTACGTTTCACCTTTACGTTTCGTCTTAGACTCGTCAGTGCATAGCAGTTTATGTTGAACTGTTATGCCACCTGCTGTTCAACATAAACCGCCGAGGCTAAAACGAAACGTAAACATTATGAAATTGGTTATGTGCCCTAGCACAAACAAGTTTAATTCCTAAATGACTTCCAATGACGGCCGGTACCACTCACCAACCACCCGCTTTACGAAATTAAAGATGATTCCAAAGTATTGGTACCCTAGTGTTTAATTATAATGGTAGTAGTAATGATAAAAATCCAATCACAAACAATATTTTATGTTTTTGGTTAAAAATTATTCCCTTATATAGTATGAATTTCATATACAAATGTAACGTAAGTGCAGGGTTTCATCCAGTAGAAAGCATTCAAACGGAGGGGTTGTGTTTCGAGACGAAGACAACTGCAATGTGCAGGTAGATTGGTTAGTTGGTGCTAATCGCAAAGGTTGCGGCAAAGCCAACATTCGGGGCGATTCCAGTTTCACAAGTACCTGGAATAATGGAACTCACTCCGCTGAGAAAGATGGCCTAACCGATCTGAGAACTGGTTCATTCTGTAAGTTACACTAGTTCATGTATTAGCTTTCATGTTTTTCAAAAATCAAACAAAATTGTTTGAAGAATACCTTTTTTATATGAAAATAAGAGAGATATGAGAAAGGCATCATTACATCATTAGGTGGATAAAAACAGGTTTTACTTAATTTCGTGAAATTTTTTGAGCTTAATTCGTAATTCTACTTTTTCCGAGTTGATAAACAAGTATATGATAGATTTTCGAGTAGAATTTACTAATAGAAAATTCAAATAATTTTCGAATACTATACATTCCGAAATAATTCTAAGTTTGTGAAATTAAAAATTTAATATTCTATCGATTATAATTGATGTCGTTTAAGATAGCGGAAAATTTAAGATATATGTTTTTGTTCTTAAATGCTTGTAAAACAAAAAACCAAGCGATAAGTTATTTTTAAATTGTGGTTGGTTTCTTTTGCCATGAGTTAGTATACGAAATTCATGTAATTTTACGTTCCATTATTTATAGTACAAAGCCATTGAAATGATTTAAAATTTTTGTGTTGTCACAAAATTTATTTTATTAGTAAATCGGATTGCAATATCTTCACTATGATTTGCAGATACGTTAGAACGTAATATAAATAAAAATTGCATAAAAATTGTTCAATACAAAAATATAATTATTTTTAGAGTTTAGGTATATTTACCAAATTTTTAAGATTTTCAGTGAAATCCAAGTTTAAGTTTTTTTTGTAAATTTTGTTCATAGTAAATTTCCAACTGAAATATCAGGTGTACAACTTTGCTTCCGCCGTTTTTTTTTTCAAAATTAAAAGCTTTATTGTGAAAAAGTGCTTACAGATGTATTATTCAAAGTATTGCCCATCGCTAGCGACAACTTTCTCCCATCTTTCCGGCAATTTTCGGATCCCGGCTTGAAAAAAGGAGTCCTCTTTTGACGCTATCCATGAAGCAATCCATTTTTCCAACTCTTCGAAGGATTGAAAATGTTGATCTGTCAGGCCGTGTGCCATCGAACGGAATAAGTGGAAGCCAAAAGGGGCGACATTTGGGGAATACGGCGGGTGGGGCAAGACTTCCCATTTCAGCGTTTCCAGGTACTTTTTGATCACTTTTGCGACGTGAGGCCGAGCATTGTCGTGTTGGAGGATGACTTTGTCATGTCCCTCTTGATATTGTGGCCGTTTTTCTTTTAGCGCGCGACTAAGACGCATCAGTTGTGTTCGTAGCGATCTCCTGTGATGGTTTTACCCGGTTTTAAGAGCTCTTTATCAAGCAATGCTTCTAGTTGTTCATCTTTGAAGGTTTCTTCTCTTCCACCACCATGTTTGTCTTCGACATCGGAATCACAATTTTCAAAACGTTGAAACCACTCCCGATACGTTCTTCTACTCAGAGCAGCATCACAGTAAGTTTCTAAGAGCATTCGATGCGCTTCAGCTGCATTTTTTTGCGAATTGTAACAGAAAAGTAAAACTTCCTGCAAATGGCGAGAATTGGGCACATAAACAGACGTTTTAGAGCGTGAATAATACGAAAACAAGAACAACTGTCACTGAAACGGCGATGACAATTCGTTAAGCACTGTACACAGTCACTTTAAAGGCATCATCATAAATGTATTTTGACCAGCCTCAGCCGGTACAGCCACCTATCGGAAAACGGCGGAAGCAAAGTTGTACACCTGATAATAAAAAAATTGTGTCATAAAAATGGAAAAGCTTTGACTTTATTTTGTTTGGCAAAATTTTCCCAATAATAGATATTCTCTGTATTTTTACCAAATTTCTTGAGGATATTTAATTTTGTTCATCAATTCATTGTTTCTGGTAATGATTCCAATATTTCAGAGCAGAAAAATGTACATGTTATTGCTTTAATTTTTTAGTTATATACAAACATGTAAAAAAATGAAAAATTAATATCTATTTATAAATTTATCGATTTTTTAAGGTTTTCTTTTGATACTTCCAGAATGGTAGTTGGGCGAAAATTGTATCTCGTATCGCTAGCAATCGAATGATGTGTAAAAATATAGGTCATCGCTTTGAATTTCGAGATATTCACGATCATTGTAAAAAGTCTCACCTTTTCTGTAGTCATCTATCTACAGTTTTCATTATAACTTTGGGTAGACAACCCTATTTTTCGTTTTTTTTTCAGTGCATTTTATTTCTGAAAGTAGTACCTTTTCAATGGTGAACAAATTTCGAGACTGGTTGACTAACAACAAAGTTATGACTCGGTAAAGTTGAAGTGTTCAATATTTTCTATGCGACGTTTATGCCAAAGGAAAGAAAACAGGAAAGCAGATAGGGCATATTGGGCGCGTGAAAAAGCCAGGAACGAGAAAAATCAAATTTTCATTGGTTTTTCTTCACCAATCGTCTCCTACAAAGTTTTTGAATCCATGTACGAGCTTCACAAAATTCGAGGGTGTAAAATTTATTGAGATTCGTTGAAAAAATGCTGAGCTATGACAGCTCGAAGTTACCGTTCCAACTTTTTTTCAAGCTTGGTATATGGAGTGTAAGCCATCAAAAATGATAATGAACTTCTCTACAAAATTGTTAATATGTATAGGGTTGAATCTAGATTTGTTTCCGGTTTGAAGTAAAACGGCATAGGGCAAACATCTCTGACGTCATTGTTTAGACGGAAAGTGACTATTGTAATTACTTTCTCGAAGATCTGTCAGTGATACCACAATGGCTTTCCGTCAAATTCGTTTAACAGCAGCAGAAATCTTATCAGAATGCATAAACATCTAGTTGAATCAATTGTAAAATTTTGCATTAAACATTTTGACACGGTAGTATCTATATATGAATCCAGAAACTGTGAAACACAGCAACAAGTTAAAACACAGTGTTCGAACAAGGTCTGTGCTGACATCCCGATTACTACCGAAAACAACCGTTACAAATTGCCTACAATATGTAGCATTGAATTGAACATACCGATTGTTACAAAAATATTTGTTGCATTACCCTCAATCGAATATATAAACAAAATTATCAGCGGCTTGCTATTTTATCCAGAAATAATTGCCTAATTGGTCGTGAATATTCCTTCCCATCCTCTAACGCTTCTATCAACGCCCAAAAGTCACGAGACGGGTTCTGTTTTTCTCTTTTTGAACTGTGGGCATGCGGCTGCTCTCTGATGGACCGTTTTAACTTTATTTCGAGAATTTTGTTCGTTTCCTTTCTCCTATCCGAATGATTAACGATCGTAAAATTTTTCATCCAGCACATAAATAATTGCGTTAATACACGCGATTCGCTACCGTAGTTTTTCGAAGGCTGCGCTAAAATGCTTTCAATCATGTTTACAAATTTAATTATAAAATTTATCACGAAATTAAGTTTCCCTGTTTGGCCGCACTGGGCGATCCAGCAGGTTGAGTCCGCCCCTGCCACGAAGTCAGAAATTAAAACTCATTTGAAAAAAAAAACGATCTGAACTTTCGATAAACAAAGTCGTCCCATATCAAGATTCCGTCTTGGACATGAACATGGGTCAGCCTAGGATTGAATCGAGACAGCCATGACGACAGAAGAAATTTATTTCTGGAACAACAAGCAACAGCTCCCATGCCTGTATTTGCCCTGGTCCAGAGGCTTAGCGATGGTAATCCCATTCGAGATACCATTTCTGGTAAGAACATGACAGTAACCAAAGCTCGCCGGGGACTTTGCTGGTTCGGTACAGATGTTCGGAAACAATTGCGAATGAAGAGGGATTTTGTTGATTTCCTTATTCGATAGTGAAGTGGAGTCTATTTCTATCTTCTCCTTTTCAGTAAAACGTTGTTTAGTCTTTGCCATGTTAAATAGAGCATGAAAAATTATGAGTACAACAAGTTTATGAATATAATAGAAGGTAGAGACATGAACTTAAAGGTTCGCATCAGAGCTTAAAATTGTCACGCATTCTCAATGAAAGAATCCAATCCAACAGCCTCATTTTCAATATTTTACTGTCTCATTCGTAAATGACCAACACCAGAACAAACGAAGAGAGACGAAGCATTCTCGTTTCTCATTGAAACGAAGAGAGAGTATAATTGCCAATGTAACTCTTTCCTCTATGACAAGACGAAACCAAACTAACGTCTTCAGGGAGCATTAGCAGAATTTTAATTCTCATTCTTTCATAGATGTATTGAAAATCTGTGACGCTTGGGTATAAAAAGTGACTAAAATATGACAAATCGAAGTAATTACATTCCGGAACCTCTTTGGAAACCAAAACTACTATAAATTCGAGCACCAACAGGTAAAAGTTATTGTGAAACCTTTTTCTGTCATTTTCGATTCTCACAGCTTCGGTTGAATATCGACACTTCATACTATGGGACTTTCACTGAAAACTGCAAATGACTGAAAGGGCAAATGAAAGAGAAAACACAATTTTCAAACTACTGTCCCGCTTATGTCATTGACTGGACATGGATTTCGTTCTCATAGTTTGCAAGCGAAGCTGAGAGTGACAGTAATTTCTTGTCATTTTCGTCTATTTTGAGTCAATGAAAATGACTTTTATTAGCTCTGATTCGCATAGTTCAAAATCGGGTTACAAAATTACCTTACCAGCGGGATTATTTTGAGTTCATTAGAAAAAAAGTTTGGTCAGATTTTATCAGTTCTTAACACTAAAAATTTCCCTGGATTCAGAGACGCACCTTGTTTTCGTCTTGAAAATAAAACAAAAGTATTGAATATTATATTTTTGTTGTATATAGTATTAATATTAGACTAGTACAACAGATTGGTAATCTAAACATTCGCTGTATGGCTGTTGTAGACTAACTGGTGAACGTTCTTCATTAGATTCAACACAGACTTCTTGATGACAAGTTTTGACACCTTCTCCAATCTTTCTCAAACTGTTGAATGGTTTCAGCTGACGAATGCTGCTTCATTAATGCTCAATACTCATCAATTGGTCGAATTTACGGGCAATTTGGTCGGTTCGTGTCTCTTGTAATAGTCGATGCTTCATGTTTCGGATTGCCTTCTGGATACTTCTGCTTCTTATAGGATCTAAGATACAACCGTTTTAAAACCCAACGAACATTTTTCTACGAAGTGTCTACTTTTTTGAGCCACATCTCACACTAAAACCTCCTTCTTCCGCTCGAACGCCTTCAGTATATCCAGTTATCCAAACGAGGGATAGCAGGACCCTTTTTCGGTTAATCCCCAAAGGCATTACATTCAGTGAACTTTCTGATCGCTCTTCACACGGCTTTCTCACTTGCTTCATTTTTGCTATCTTTATCAGTGACAGCACGGATTCGGCCCATCATTTTAGAGCAATATTTCACCGAATTCTGCTGAAAGTCCACGCCTTTAAGCACAAACTGGTGGAAACAAATAAACGGATACTCAAGTGATGAGAGAAAAGTGTAAACAAAAAAGGGGGCTGTCACAAAAAATTACAGATTCTCAATTATTTCGAAATGGTTGCGGTCAGCCAGTATTACCTACAAAACGAATCAGCTCTCAGATCGGTTAGGCCATCTTTGAGCAAACTGAGAAGTGTGTTCCATTACTATATTATTTATTATTTATTATTTATTTGTAGTCAATCAAGAGTAGGCCATAGGATTCATTGCAATAATCGTCTATACTGAATAAATCACTAAATGATGTCTTCTTCTGAATGCTATTCAGGAATTTGAAGTCCTAGAAAGTATGGACGCACTTTGATTTCGCTGTAAATATTTCACAAGTGTTTGATATTCAAATTTTATTCGATATACTGATATTATTAGAATACAACAACAGAATAACTGGTTTCTTTCGGGACATCAGTTTTGATATTACACTTAGTTACCAGACCATAGCTTTCTTACCAAATTTTTCGACTTCAATCGATGTCTCGGACTGGTTTAACACTTGCCCTTCTCGTACCGTATAATATTGTGGTCCCGGCAAGAATTTGTAATTGAGTTTCACGTAGGTTTCGTCGTCCATGATTATGCAGTTCGAATTTCCAGCAAGAATCGTATTGTACAGCTTTCGAACCCTCCGCCTGATCGATGCTTCTTGTTTCGGACTACGTTTTGGTTGTTTCTGCTTCTTATAGGGTCGAAGATTCAAACGTTCTCTAGCACGAAGAACATTTGACTTCTAAATGCTCACTTTTTTGGCCACATCCCAAACTGAAACCTCCTTCTTTTGCTCGAACGCTTTCAGTATACCTTTATCCAACTGAGGGTTAGCAGGACCTTTTTTTCGACCCGTTTTCGGTTTATCCTCAAAGGTGTTATCCTCATCGAACTTCCCGATTGCATTTCGCACGGCTTTTTTACTTACTCCTTCCATTTTTGCTATCTTTCTCAGTGACAGTCCGCGTTCTGTGCACCATTTGTACACAATTTTTCGACGTTGCTCTGCTGAAAGTCCACGCATTTCGAAACAAACTAATGAAAACGAATAAACAACTGCACAAGTGGTTAGAGAAGAGTGTAAACAACCATAAAAATTGACAGATTTTGAACCATTGCGAAATACCAGCGGTTTTTGGTTGCGTCCATACTTTCTGGGACAGTCTTTAGTCTGCGCTGAGATCTCAAATCATGATTTATAAAAAGCGTCCTCAAAAATATCTCTCCATTGACTTATTTCTCAATATTTTTCCACGAAAAAATTACAAAATGTTGTTCGAATTATGCTTTTTATAATGCAAAACGTTTGAATTTATTTTGTTGAATGATAATTCTGGAATGAATTCGCAAAAATGATGATTTTTTTCATCGTTTTCATTTCCTGTAAGTTATTACCAAAGTTTTCCTGTAGATACATTATTAAGGTAAAATTTTCTGAATTCAATTTGTTTCTAATATAACTAAAGATTTTGGGTAAGATTTTATTTCCTGTTCAATTTTTGTGTTATACTCTTTGAGTGCAGTATCAATTGAAAATGTGTAAGTAGTTCGACAAATTTTTAATGTTGTTTTCTCTTTTGAACGTTTTATGTGCTTTTTGTTTCCCTTTCCTCTTGTTTCTAAAATGCAATATCCTTTATGATGGCTTGAATGAGTCTGTGTTTTTATTCACCCCATGAGAGGTATGCATTTTTTCTAGCCCGAACCCGACCCGTAACCGAATGAAAATAAATATCTTTTTCCCGTACCAGACCCGAAAGATCAGGCTCATTTCGCCGAAAGCCATTCCGCCGAAAGCCGTTTCGCTGAAAGAGTTATTTCGCCGAATGGGCCACTTCGCCGAATGCCATTTTGCGAGAAAGAGTCATTTCGCCTAATCTTGAAATTGTTTTTAAACCGTGATTGGAATTGATTTAAAATAAAGTTTTAAACTGAAAGATGATAGCGTTAATGCCCATTCTGTTGACTTACAATTATACTTCTTAAATAAATATTGATTCTTGTACTCTTGAATAAAGATTGATTCATGAACCTCAGAACGGAGTTCCCAAGAAAACTTGTTGACTATTAGCTACTAAGCGTGAAAGCAATTGCATAGGTGTATCTACCAGGCAAATGTATGTGGTATTTTTCGTTCATTAAGTGAAAATGAAAAATTATCTAATGCGGCTATGCTACATCGTTTTGGTACATGTGCTGTCCGACCTCGCTACCGCTTGTTCGGACCTAACTAAAGCAAAGAAACTTAGCTTTGTGTAGACCGGGCAAACGAGGCGGTTACAGGTTTTATGTAAGAGGTTATCTGTAACCAAACCCGAACAATACCCCTCATCTCTAATGAGAGTTTTAAATTTATCTAACGATTTTTTGGTGATCATTTTTGCCTGTTGCATACAGTCCATGGCCATGCCACCCCCTTCATACGAACCGGAGAGAACTGTCATGCCATATTTTGACAACTGGAATAAATATCAGGTGTTCCGCCGTTTTCCGATAGGTGGCTGTACCGGCTGAGGCTGGTCAAAATAAATAGATAATAATGCCTTTAAAGTGAGTGTGTACACAAGGAGAACCCGCAGATCACAAAATTACAATATTGTAATTGTTGTTTCACGCCCTGGTTGTTTCAACTAAAATGTTGTTGATTTAACTAACATATTTGTTGATTTTGTCATAACCATTCAGTTAACCTAAATTGTTGTATTCGAACGCTGTCACTTGGCGGAGAATGAATGTTCTAGGACAGGTTATGTCAATGTTATTAAAACGCTTAAAAATTTGCTGCCAAAGTGAAGTGGTACTATTTGTATTTTCTTGAAAGTGTATCTGTAGCATTAGGTTTACCAGCGAGCCATTCTGCAAGTGAAGGAAAAATTTTCAAATTCCCTGTGACCATTTTTCTGGTGAGTTCCCTTTGAAGAACTATAATCTTTTGGTTCATTTCTATATCCTTCGTGAATTTAGTGATAAAGATATAAGCTGTTAAGTAGGTAAAATTTCGTTGTTCAAGCAGTGAACGATTAGCTGCCCCCGAAGAGGCTAACCGTAAAAAAATATTTATTGCAATTGGCAATTTATTGCAAGTCATCCTCCAACACGACAATGCTCGGCCTCACGTCGCAAAAGTGGTCAAAAAGTACCTGGAAACGCTGAAATGGGAAGTCTTACCCCACACGCCGTATTCCCCAGATGTCGCCCCTTCTGACTTCCACCTATTCCGTTCGATGGCACACGGCCTGGCAGATCAACATTTTTCAATCCTTCGAAGAGTTGGAAAAATGGATAGCTTCATAGATAGCGTCGAAAGAGGATTCCTATTTTCGAGCCGGGATCCGGAAATTGCCGGCAAGATGGGAGAAAGTTGTCGCTAGCGACGGACAATACTTTGAACAATACATCTGTAAGCACTTTTTCGCAATAAAGCTTTTAATTTTGGAAAAACGGCGGAAGCAAAGTTGTACACCTGATATTAGAAAATTTGCTGAAAATATCTTATGATATAACACTTTTTTCTGTTCTCCCTGTAACTCGTATCTGTAATCCTTCATATTTTGTAAATAAGTTACTAGAATTTATTAACTATTTTACTACATTGTGAAATGTGCTGTACTTTACCACTTTCGAATATTGGTTATTACTGGAATAGTAGGCTTGTGGACATATTCTTTGCGACACACCTTTTGTAAAATTCTACTATTCTGTTGGAGAGTTCGCAGCTGACTATCAGTGCACAAAGCCATAGCAACAATACGATTCAACCAAAACGAAACAATTTTCAGATCAAAATTCAAACAAACAAAAACCTTCATAGACCAGCGCCATATGCATTGGAACCCCAAACCGCAATAGTCCATCAGTGAATATTCAATTTCTTTCTTACTAATGTTAGATTGAATTGAAATACACAAGAGTATCCAGAGTTCACAAATTATTGGTGGAACGTAATCGAAACTGTTCAGGCTTTCTCAAAACAGACTTAAATTGGCAGCGCGGTTATTTTTTCTGCTATTTAGCACTTCCGACAAACTGGCAGCTCAATTCCTTTTTCCTGACGGAAAGTATAAATTTTCTGCGACGTGGCTCACTTCCCTTGTACGTCGCCATTATCTTCGACGGCAGTAAAATGAATTGTGTCGACACTAACCAGCAGGGTAAGATATACTACTTTATCTATTATTTCACCAAGAATCGCCGGAAACGATACTCGCAATTCAGTCATTGTAAAATTGTAAAGACGGCTTGTGCAGTTGCCTTGGAACCGAGTGCTCAAAGGGGCACAGTTTTAGAGGAATATATCGTTATGCTAAAATAATGCCTGGTAGCTTTGAGCTATAAATCATTGTTCACAGTTGAATATAACAAAATCTAGGGTACAGAAAATGCCACAGTAAGATACTTTTAGGTATGTACAATATATATAATGTAGTAAGGCCATCGACGACAGTCACACTTGCCAGTGAAATGAAGCATTCTTCTTTGGTAGAATTTTTCAACCATACTACATAAATTGTATCCATAACACATGCCTTGGTGAAAGTAAAAAAGAAAGTATTTTGTCGCCAACTGTCTATTAAGTCTCTTAGTGCTGCGTAGCATTGAGACGATAGTCTTAGCGAATTGCACATGTATATATTATAATGTTCGCGCTAGTTGACTGATAAAAGCTACTTAGCCTATGGTATGGGGAATTTAAACCATTCCAGTTAGGATTGAACATCTCAACAGCATTATCGGCTTTGAATCCATCTCCATAGTTCACAGAGAGAATAAATGAATGATATGGGAGAGTCAACCTGCCACGAAACTATCAATTTTGACGGACATGAGGCCCAGGTATTGATCTAAATACAAAAGGCTTGAGTGCACACTTTACGAACGAGTGAGAAGAATTTCTGCTACCGCTGGCTACCGAAATCGTGCAATATCGTGTATGAGTATTCCTGTAGGCATCGAGTTAAAACAACTATTGACAGAATAGTACCCAAGGTAGACTATCCAATCAGTCAGTGTGGGATTCTAAACAGTGCTGACACGATGGTCCTCCGGCGAGACAGGAGGTTGGTGCAGGCCTAACAAGCTTCCCGGAAAACACTTGTTACCAATAATCAAGGAAGAAATACGACTCGGAATAATCGGCAAAGACATACGCGACGAGCTAAGGACTACCATTAGAAGCTTGACACATGGCACTGCAAATCGCTTGGCTTCCCAGGATGCGACCGAATGCTGCATGATGAGCTTCAAATCCGCGGCTTCGATGTCGTAGCACTGCAAGAACTTTGTTGGACGGGACAGAAGGTGTGGAAAAGTGGACATCGAGCGGCTATCTTCTACCAGAGCCGTGGCACAACCAGCGTTCTAGGAACGGGATTTGTAGTGTTGGGCAAGATGCGCCAGCGCGTAATTGAGTGACAGCCAATCAGTGATAGGATGTGCGTATTGAAGATCAAGGGCCGTTTCTTCAATTACAGCATCATCAACGTGCACTGCCCACATGAGACGAGACCCGATGACGAGAAGGAAACATTTTACGCGCAGCTGGAACGAACCTGCGACAGCTGTCCACGGAGGGATGTAAACCTCGTCATCGGCGACATGAATGCTCAGATAGGCCGGGAGGCTTTTTTTTTGTTCAATAACATATATTAAGGCACACTGCGTTAAGCTATAAGATGCCGAGGGCATTTTTATACTACTTAAAATTAGAGTAAATTAGAATCTTCACTTTCATGACCATATTTTCCAACTAGTCATTGGTGGAGGCTGTTCGGTTGGTGACGTTGGTGCCTGGTGACGATGGTATGCATCGATGGTGGTTTCATTCTTCGTGTGGGTCCGCGGGAAACACCCCCGGGCAACAAGAACCCGGCGGGTGGCCCGCATGTTGATCATCGACTCGGCCCTCCGGGGTGGTGAATTTTGCGGAAAAGAAGGAGTGAAACAGAGAGAAATAAATGTTGTTGAAAAAGGGGTTAGAAAGCGAAATTATTTAGGTCAGCGAAAAGATCTAATTAGTTCACGTCGAGATAGTGAAGAGACGAGAGAAGGGGGAGCAAAAAAAATTAGTGTCAGCACAAGATCTTGTTAGTTCCGAAGAAGATGGTGAACAGATGTTGGATGAGGAGTTGCGAGCGGATGTTAGAATCGAGCTTGAATTGAAATATCATCGGAGGATAGCAAAACACAGATCAGACTTGTAAGTTGATGTTTTTTATGAATTGGTACAAGAGTGACATATAGGGAAGGTCTCGATGGGCCAAAACGTCTCGTACTGGAACCCCGGGTGATATACCTCGGGCCCGAAGGGAGTCCATTAGCTGCGATCTGGTGCCACAATACTCGGTACATGCCCAGACAATATGTTCAATGTCGTGATAACCCTTACCGCAAGTGCAGAGACCGCTCTCCACGAGGCCGATACGCCGGAGGTGTGCATTCAAGATGTGGTGATTAGACATGAGCCGGGACATCACACGAATGAAATCACGACCCACATTCATCCCTCTGAACCAAGGTTTCGTCGATACCTTCGGGATAATGGAGTGTAACCATCGTCCCAGCTCCCCATTACTCCATGAAGTTTGCCAACTTTCGAGAGTCCTTCGACGAGATATACTGAAAAATTCGTTGAAGCAAATTGGTCTTTCGTAAATTTCACCATCTAATGCGCCCGCCTTGGCCAATGAGTCTGCCTTTTCGTTGCCCGGAATAGAGCAATGCGAAGGGACCCAGACTAAGGAAATTTGATAAGACCGTCGAGATAAAGCTCTCAAGTGTTCCCGTATTTTCCCCAGGAAATATGGGGGATGCTTTTCTGGCTTCATTGCCCGGAGAGCCTCTATTGAACTTAAACTGTCCGTGACAATGAAGTAATGGTCTTCGGGCGAGGTTTCAATGATCCCAAGGGTATACTGAATAGCAGCTAATTCTGTGACGTAAACTGAAGCAGGATCACTGAGTTTGTATGAAGCGGTGATGTTTTTGTTGAAGATACCGAAGCCCGTGGACCCGTTGAGATTTGATCCGTCAGTGTAGAACATCTTTTCACAGTTGACTGCTCTAAACTTATTGTAAAAAATATTAGGGGTCACTTGAGGGCGCATGTGATCCGGAATTCCACGAATCTCTTCTCTCATGGATGTGTCGAAAAACACAGTAGAATCAGAAGTATCCAAGAAATGAGCACGGTTGGAAGCAAGCGAAGAAGGATTAATATTCTGAGCCATGTAATCAAAATACAAGGACATAAAACGGGTTTGAGAATTAAGCTCGACAAGCCTTTCGAAGTTTTCAATCACCATCGGATTCAAGATATCGCATCGGATTAACAATCGATATGAGAGATCCCAGAATCGGTTTTTCAACGGTAAGACGCCCGCCAGAACTTCGAGACTCATCGTATGAGTCGACTGCATGCAACCTGAGGCAATACGCAAACAACGATACTGAATTCTTTCCAGTTTAATGAAATGGGTGTTCGCGGCGGATCGGAAACAGAAGCATCCATATTCCATTACGGACAATATCGTTGTTTGGTATAGCCTGATCAGGTCTCCTGGGTGGGCACCCCACCATGAACCAGTTATTGTACGAAGAAAGTTGATTCTCTGTTGGCATTTTTGTTTCAGATACCTAACATGACATCCCCAGGTGCCGTTGGAATCGAACCAGACCCCGAGATATTTAAATGTGATCAGGTCTTCACATTTAAATATCTCGGGGCAATGGTTTCACCCCTTAATTGAAGTTGTAGTTGTGCTGGTTCTCGCTTCCTTGAAAATACAACCAGCTCAGTTTTCTCCGTAGAGAAATCAATACCCATTTGAAGAGCCCATGTTGACAAGTTGTCGAGGGTATGTTGTAATGGTCCTTGGAGATCGGCAGCTTTGGGTCCTATAATAGACACAATGCTGTCGTCGGCAAGTTGCCTTAGCGTGCAAGGTGTGTTGATACATTCATCAATGTTGTTCACGTAAAAATTGTATAAAAGGGGGCTTAAGCATGAGCCCTGAGGAAGACCCATGTAACTGAATCGTATTGTCGACAAATCACCATGCGCGAAATACATGTGTTTCTCGGACAATAGATTAAACAAAAAGTTATTCAAAACTGGCGAAAGACCATGCTGATGCAACTTCTCAGACAGGATATTTATAGAAACTGAGTCGAAAGCCCCCTTGATATCTAGGAAAACTGATGCCATTTGTTCTTTACGAGCAAATGCCATTTGAATTTCTGTTGAGAGCAACGCAAGACAATCGTTCGTTCCTTTGCCCTTGCGGAAGCCAAATTGTGTATCTGAAAGCAAGCCATTAGTCTCCACCCAATTGTCAAGACGAAAGAGAATCATTTTTTCGAACAATTTCCGGATGCAGGAAAGCATAGCAATCGGCCTATACGAATTGTGATCGGAGGCTGGTTTCCCTGGTTTTTGAATGGCGATCACTCTCACTTGTCTCCAGTCGTGTGGGACAATATTACCCTCTAGAAACTCGTTGAATAAATTCAGCAAGCGTCTTTTGGCGGTGTCAGGCAGATTTTTCAACAAGTTGAATTTAATTCTGTCTAGCCCCGGGGTTTTATTGTTACACGACAGGAGCGCAAGTGAGAGCTCTACCATCGAAAACGGTGTTTCATTTGTATTCGATGTCGCGACGCGGGAGATCTTCTGTTCCGGAACAGAATCGGGGCATACTTTTTTTGCGAAATCGAATATCCAGCTGTTAGAATATTCTTCGCTTTCGTTCGACTTGTTTTGGTTGCGCATTCGTCGAGCAGTGTTCCAAAGAGTGCTCATCGATGTTTCTTTTGTTAATCCGTCAACAAACCGTCGCCAGTAACCTAGTTTTTTTGCTTTAACTAAGTTCTTCATTTGCTTGTCTAGTGCTGCGTAATTCCGATAATTTTCAGATGTTCCATTTTTTTTTAACTTTTTGAATGCTAAAAATTTTTCCGCGTTCAGTGATGAGCACTCTTTGTCCCACCACGGGTTGGGAGGACGGATGTTAGTTTTCGCGCCGGGTACACGTTTCGTCTGAGCTTGAATCGCAGTATCGAGAATCAAGCCAGCCAAAAACGTGTACTCTTCCTCCGGGGGAAGTTCTTGTGTTGTTTCTAGTTTCTCAGATATCAAGATTGCGTAGCATTTCCAATCAATATTTCGTGTGAGGTCATACGAAACATTGATTGTCTCCAATGGTCTCAATCCTCTGGCGACTGAAATTACGATAGGTAGATGATCGCTACCGTGGGGATCAGGGATTGTCTTCCACTTGCAATCTAGCCGCAACGAGGTCGAGCAAAGGGATAAATCCAGCGCACTTGGTCTTGCTGGTGGTGGAGGAATCCGTGTCATTTCTCCCGTGTTCAGAATAGTCATATTGAAGTTATCGCAAATATCATAGATCGCGGTTGATCTGTTGTCATCGTGAAGACAACCCCATCCCGTACCGTGAGAGTTAAAGTCTCCTAAAACTAACGTCGGCGCAGGAAGGAGTTGCATGATATCGCTGAGCCATTGGAACCCAACCGAGACTCTTGGGGGAATGTAAATGGAAGCAATGCAAAGGTCCTTGCCTTTGATTGTGATATGACATGCGACCACTTCAATACCTGGTATCGAGGGGAGGTTAATTCGATAGAAAGAATAGCACTTTTTGATCCCTAAAAGTACTCCTCCGTAGGGGTTATCTCGATCCAAGCGAATAATGTTAAAGTCGTGGAAGTTGAGGGAAATATTTGAAGTCAACCAGGTTTCACATAATGCAAACGCGTCACATTTCACACTATTTATTAAAATTTTAAAGGAATCAATTTTCGGGATAATACTTCTGCAATTCCACTGTAAGACAGTGATTGAATCCTCAACCCCGTTCGATGAGTTAGCCATCGAAGGATACAATCACTGAAAGGAGGGGCCATGTAGCAGTCAACTGCTTCAAAAATGTTCTAATTGTTGGCATAAATGTCATCATCATACTTTTAAGAGGATCAGTGATATTGAAATGTCTGAAAATCCAGTCCACAATATCAGAGAATTTCAGTAGTCCAGCACTTGATTGATTCTCTAGTTGAATTTTGGGGGTACTGGGGGTTTTTGTTGTACCAGGAAGTGATGGAAATTCTTGGTCTGATCTTAAGTTTGCCAAACCAGGAGCCTTTTGCTTCGGTTTCTGTGAAGCACTTCCCCGTGTTGTAACTTTGTTGATCCCCACAGAGGACACCCTTGGGCCTTTACAAGGCAGTTTAGGAGATGAGGTTGGCTTTCTTTTCCTAGAACCGCTAGGCATAGCAAAGGATGTTCCCTCTTGAGGGTCATCGGAGTCAATCTCGTCAGAAGGCAAACAATCATAAAGGTTAACTGATTCGACAGGTGGCATGGCGTTCTTCAGCATTTCTGCGAAAGTGCGCTTGGAACGTTCCTTAAGAGATCGCTTCAATTTTTCCCCGCGCAGTTTGTACGTGGGGCAAGAACTCAATTCATGTGGATTTTCCCCACAGTAAAGACACTTTTCAGCTTTTTTACCGCAGGAATCATCCATATGGTTTCCTCCACATTTAATGCATCTCTGTTTATTGCCGCAATAGGTGGCTGTATGGCCCAACTGCTTGCAGTTAGTGCAATTCATCACCCGCGGCACAAAAAGTCGAACCGGTAAGCGAACTCTGTCCAGAAGGATGAAGTTAGGAAGAACAGATCCAGCAAAAGTCACCCGAAACGAGCCTGATGGAGAATATGTTTTTGTATTATCCTCTGCAATTTTTATTGAGTTCAATTGCTTGCAGTCCAATATTTTTACCTTCTGGAGTGTAGGGTCCCTGAAACAACCAACCCCATGCTTCAGAAGGTCTTCGCAATTCAGGCTCGCTTCCGTGACCACGCCGTCAATTTCTACTTCTCGCGCTGGTATGTAGACTCGATAGCTCCGTGTAAAAGCATCGTGGCGAGCGATTTTACGACCACTTTCAATTTTTTTTGCTCAAACCTTTGTTATCTGAATCACGTCCGGATAATGTTTAGCCAGTTCGCGCGATATTTGCATCAAATTAAGCGGTTCATCTTTTTTGGACCGGAAATATACCACATAAGGCCCAGCAGAACCGATCGGCCACACGCGAGTACGAGATGGATTGTCAGAGGGAGGAAGATCATCTATACCCTCCATATTGATGAGGGAGACGCTTTACAAATATATACTAGCGAGAAGGATAGAGAGAACAAATACTACAATAATACTTAGCTTGATATAACACTGGTTCACTTCAAGGTCAGCAAAATGATCGTCTCTGCTGCTGGTGTGCAGAACGCTACTCAAGGTAACATATAATCAGCACAGCAACCAATGAACGCTGACCACGTGTTTGGTTGCACGATGGCGGTGGATGCTAAGCAGTATCTTCAGACACACTACTACTATCACACACGTCTTCACTGCACATATACAGTATTGCCGATAGGCTATCAATTTATGTCTGGAAGGCTAAGTCCGAGCTGGCTACCGTCCGGGAGGCAGAGCTCGACCTTGGCAGCCAATATCGTGATTCGTTGCTGTAAGCACGTGTTATCACAACGATTTTTGTGGTATCGAATAATGCACTTTTTATCCGTACAACGGATCGAATTTCACTTGATCGAGATGGATTAGCTCCGATCCTAAACACTGGTACTGAAATTACCCGTAACAAAAGGTTGCAATTCACAAATTTACACTCTACGCTTGGGGAGACTCTAACGAAGCGACCGATTTGAACGATTGTTCGATACGAACTGAGGGGGGGGGGGGTTATTTGCACTTTAATATAATAAGTACTCCATTGTTCATGAAACTTAATTTTAAAAAAATTCTTCATGGGGGGGGGGGGTTTAAACCCCCAAACCCCCCCCCCCCTGCGCACGGGCCTGTTCTGACCACTACATTGTCGCGGTTTGTATGCGATCAAAACTGTCACGGTCCACAACACTCGTCGCACAGTAACGCCGGGACTCAATCTCGAGCAGCTGCGTAGCTTTCGTACTGCAGAGGAATACGCGCAACAACTGGAGCTAGTGCTACCAACAGACGAATAGTGAGTAGCACTGCTGCAACCGGTTATCGAATCGAGAAAATGACTGATTTGACGGCGAATATCAGCAGTTGGTCGAAGAGAAGAATGCAGCAAGGGCGAGGATGCTGCAACATCGCACGAGAGCGAACGAGGAACGATACAGGCAGGCGCGGAGCAGACAGAACACGGTTTTCCGGAGGAAAAAGCGCCACCAGGAAGACCAAGATCGCGAAGCGATGGAACAGCTGTACCGCGCAAATGACACACGGAAGTTCTATGAGAAGGTGAACCGCTCACGTAGAGGCTACACGCCACAGGCCGAAATGTGCAGACATACCAGTGGTAACCTTCTCACGAACGAACGTGAGGTGATCGACGGGTGGAAGCAGTACTATGACGAGCATCTAAATGGCGAAGCACAGGATACAGAGAACGACACAGGAATCAATCTGAGAAAAGATAAGTGAGAAGATCGGTAAACTGAGGAACAACAAAGCCGCGGGCAATGACCAGTTACCAGGCGAGCTGCTCAAACATGGAGGAGAGGCACTGGCTAGAGCGCTGCACTGGATGATTTCTAAGATTTGGGAGGAAGAGATTCTACCGCAGGAATGGATGGAAGGAGTGATATGTCCCGTCTACAAAAAGGGTGATAAGCTAGATTGTTGCAATTACAGCGCAATCATATTGCTGAATGCCGCCTACAAGGTACTCTCCCAAATCCTTTGCCGTCGTCTATCACCAAAAGCTAAGGAATTCGTAGGGCCGTACCAAGCGGGATTTACCGCGCCATTACGGATCACATATTCGCAATAAGACGAGTACTCCAGAAGTGTCGTGAATACAACGTACCCACGCATCACCTATTCATTGACTTCAAAGCGGCATACGACACAATCGATCGAGAACAGCTATGGCAGATAATGCACGACTACGGTTTCCTGGATAAACTGACGCGATTGGTTAAAGCAACGATGGATAGAGTGATGTGCTACGTCCGAATATCTGGAACGCTAACGAGTTCCTTCGAATCTCGGAGAGGGCTACAGCAAGGTTATGTACTCACTTGTATCTTGTTCAAAATTGCTTGTGAAGGTGTGATTCGAAGAGCGAGAATCGACACGAGTGGCACGATCTCCCGAAATCCCGTACAACTTTTTGACTTCGCTGACGATATTGATATTGTGACATGTAACCTTGAGAAGATGACGAAAACCTACATCGGACTGAAAACTGAAGCTAGGAGTATCGGACTAGTCATAAATGCATCAAAAACAAAATACATGAGTAGAAGAGGCTCTAGAGAAGGAACACTATGACTGGCACCACGAATATTGATAGACGGTGACGATATCGAGGTGGTTGACGACATACAGAGGACCATCTATGGCGGAGTGCAGATGGAAGACGGAACGTGGAGACGGCGTATGAATCACGAATTACAACAGCTGCTAGGAGAGCCACCCATCGTACGGACAGCTAAAATCGGACGTCTACGATGGGCTGTGCATGTCATAAGGATGTCGGACGACAGCCCAGTGAAAATGAATCTAGTCCGACTGATACAAGAAGAAGAGGAGCACAGCGAACAAGGTGGATCGATCAAGTGCAGGGTGATCTCAGAAGAATCCGTGCCTTGAGTGGCTGGCGACGAGCAGCCATGGACCGATTTATGTGGAGACGTATGCTTGATACAGCAAAAGACACCCCACGACTATAGCTGTTAGGTAAGGTAAGGTAAGTAACTGATACAAACGAACCTTAAATAATTATAAGATCATGTAGAGTATATACAAAAATACACGTTTCTTTTCCAATCCAATTTATACCAGCTAATCATAGGATGAAACAATGTATTTGAGTAGGTTAACTAATAAATACCGAAATTCTAATTATCATATAAGTATATTATCATTTAAGGAAAGTATTAGTAATTAGAATAAAAAAACATAAATACTAACCGTTGTGACCATATTCGAAATATATTAGGTAATTATTTCCAAATCGGTTGAGAAAAGAATTTTTTTTGTTGTCTTTGCGAAATTTTGTTTTTGAAAAACATCTTCAAGAATTTTGGATACTCTGAAAAGGATCGTTAGTGTTCATTATAAAAGGTGCTAATCACGTTCATGCAGCACTCCATGATCGAAATCATCCTGCGTTTTCCTCGAAATCGAAGAAACGGCAGAGTTTCGTTGAAAATGCATCTCATTCAAAGCGAACGGCGCACAAAACAAATCCACAAACGGCCCTGTTGCTGATGTGCTTGGCAATCTTCTCTACGGCATTAACGAACCGCGCAGAGTGAAAATCGATTTGATACTGACACTTGTTCCATATCTTAAATGTATACGTAACTGTCGTTTCAGTTAGGAGAACCCGGTGTAATGGCTTGAAAACCAGACAAAATTCAACATCCTTCCCTACAATTAAAGTATCTATCACCAATTAAAAGATAAAAAGCGACTGCACTTCGTCGTTACACAAGTCGACGGGACCCAATTACAAAAAGAGATTTTTCCCTTGATCACTGTGAAAATTTCAATTTAAAATTACTTACTTCAACGAATTTTGATTCAAATGAATGGTCTTATGGTCTCATACAAAACTTCTGCATTTCATTTGGATCTGACTACCGTTCCGGAATTATAGAGTAAAGTGTGTCAAAACTTTTATACCATCACTTAGAGGGGCGAAACAAAAAACGAAAAAAAAATTCTAACTGAACTAAATACTACTCCATTCAATAGTCATTATCAGTAAACGGTCAACTAAACCGATTCCGGTTAATCTTTCAAGAATCGGAATTACGCTAAAATAATTGCAAAAAAGTTAATATTGATAAACCATCATCATCAGATTGAATTATTTGTAGTTTTTACCAGACTTGATATTCTCTTTTATTCAAGTTGTATCCAATTGTTAGTATTATTACAAAATCATGATAACGATTCTATTATATAAAAATATACGTATTGCCTTTCTCATATAGAACGTTTGTGCTGTCACTTGAAAAATTGACTACTTGGGTTAAGTGTCCAACACCATTCGACACAGTTCATCGAGCTGAGCAATGTCAGTGCGTGTGTGTATGTATGTATGTATGTATGTGTCTGAGTATCTGTCAAATAATGTCACTCATTTTTCACAAGCTTAAGCTGAAATAAAAAGTCTCATAGTCCCATAGGTTGCTATTGAATTTAATCGAAAAGTTTCACCGACAATAATTTCGGAAACAACACTGCTCAACATACATCCGCTTTGTAGTGCACTGTTTCAATGACACAACAGCTGCTTGGGGTTTTCACTGACATCCGACAGTACTTTTAGAAACCTGTTCATTCGTATGTGGTCTTCGGTAACATGACACAAGCCATCCATGCAAATCAATGCTCACCTACGAGAATCAACGAGACTAAAAGCCAATATTGGCATTAGAGGGCTCACTTTGATAAGCCTTGTGAGAAATCAGTTAAAGTACCAAAGCTAGAGGAAATTCTCGGTTGTAACGGGAGAGAAAGTGTATCAATTGGAAAAAGGGTGATTCGGACGTGTCCCGGTAAACTATATGATTTCAACAGTGAGAGTCCCGATACTATCAATTTTCCAAACACTTCAAACACTTGTTTCAATATTTGTTGGAATATATTAATAGTTGTGCTCACTTTTCATTAAGATAACGTTGTACAAAAGGAAGGCGCGTCTTTTCGAAAATTCAATTATGCTAGAAACTTACACAAGAAACACTCACGAGGACTATCTAAAGGTTTCAGTCCAATAAACAATGAACAAGTTTTACAGTTCGTCACTTTAAGGGTACATTAACTCATCAGCCAGCTTAATTTTCCTCACGTCTCTCTCTAGCATTAGGAGAAAAACGGAAGTGTCACGTTATTCAGGCAAGAAAATTTTCACGCTTTTTCTCTTCCTTGAATGTGACTGCGTTTGAAGAACAACTTATCTAATTAGCAAAGTGAAAACTGAATGAAATTTTCGCACCAGATAGAAAATCGCCGGCAAATTCGGGAACCTTGAACGGGTCCTCAAGTGTTTACATTGCAGCAGAGATCTAGGTCTTACAGACTGGATTCCGCTTTAACATGTGTACAATGCAACAGAACCCGGTGTTTTTGTCACCATAAATCTTCCTCGAGCGAAATATATCAAGATTAATTATTTCCTACAAAGAAGGGACTGAATGCTGGAATACTGGAGAGATTTATTTTTGTTCCACGAGACTTACTGTGCGTTTCATATCCTACCTTCTAACAGGATTACGAACGCCTTAGTGCATTCCCATTTCGTTGTTCAACGAGTGAAGAACTTGAAATTATGCAATGATCACTGCAGCAGATCTGTCCGAACACCGAACACCCAAGAGGAGCACTCCAGCACTCCGGGCTCAACAAAGTTCTTTGCACTTATTCCATACGGCTGGTGATAGCATGCTGGTTATTTTATACCGGGCGAGGGCAAAAGGACTTGGCTTGTGTAATTACATTGATGTAAAGCGGGCGGTAAATTTTATATTCGATTTTATATCTGATGAGTATTTGTACTTCAATTGAATATTCAGTACTTCAATGGAATATTCATTAAACTGCACCTTCAATAAACAGTTCTTGACAAATGTCGACAATCTCGTTCAATATATTCAAAATGCCTTCCAAATGACTGATTGTTCAGTAAAAAAAAACATGTTCGGCACGGATCATGACCGATTGTAGTGACATAAAAATGTATGAATGAATTTAACCTCTTAGTAAATTTCTGATGCACGGAACCACCCGCGATCCCATTTCAACCAGAATATTAGTTGATTTTCTGAATTCGATTGGTTAAAATTTGGTACAACTAATCGATTGTTGTTTTAACTAAACTGTCATTTTTGTTTTTCGATTAGCAGGAACGATGGTTAAAACAACTAATTTAACTGTTTGAAAAAAAAAATGCTGTCAATTAGTGAGGACACATACCTTTCAATTTCAACAAATATTTTAGTTGAAATAACTGGTGTTGTTATTGAAACAAAATTCTGTTAGTTGAAAAATAAATCGGTTTTGTTTGTTTGTTTGTTTTGAGATCAGTAAAGATCTAAATTCTAAAAAAATTACTTCTGATTCGATGTAGAAAAACGTTTTTAATCAGCAAAAGTGCCCGGAGGGGCGAGTAAATTAGCGAAATTATTAAATTTACCTAAAATGATGCCTTCAAACGGTTGAACTAAAGTTATGCACTGATAATTTTAGTCAATTTATATGAGCTTGTGTGTATCAACCGCTGGGAATTGGAATTTTGCGACGGCAATTCAAACGCGCCCTCAATCGCAGCACGTTCTGTGCGTTTGAAACCCTTCGCTCCTGTTACTTTTATAAATTAAATTCATGTCAAAAAGCGTTTTATTGCTAATGCATGAACATCATCATCGGTAACAAACAGCTGGAAGTAAAACAGTCTGCAGGAAGTAAATAATGATCGAATTTGAAGCATAAAATTTTTGCGCATACCTGAAAGATTACGAGATGATCATTCATTAACATTTTCTAATTTGTCACCAAATCTTTTTCATCTCAAACGAGGTTAACTTCATCACAACACCGCTGTTAGATAAACACTTGTTATCATAAAATTCTCAAATCGAATGAACACAATTTCACCAAACGCTTTAACCATCGATGTTGTTTTCATTGACATTTTGAAGCGACGCGAACAGATTTCAACTAAAAAAGTTGTTGATTTTGCATTGCAATTATTGTTTTGCTTTCAACTGTCTCCGGCATTTGACAGCATTCAAAACAACATATTTTTCAACTACTTGAATATATGCAAATCAAAAACCATTTTGGTTGAATCAAAAAGAAATTAGTTAAATCAACTATCGCAAAAATCAAAAACTGCGATATCGCAATTTTATGATCGAAGGGTTCTCCGTGTGGATTTATTGATTTGTGAAACTATCTAACTGTCATCAGTTCCTGGTATGGTTCATAAAGAGTTGAACAAACAACTGTTAGAAGTGACTCGAACTGTTACGCTGCCTAGCATCCAAGTCATACTACCGAAAAATTTTATACGATGACAATACAGCAATTCCAGAAATTAAGGGATAAAAAATAAGGCAGAATAAGAATGAATTTCTTCGATTTAGATGAAACTTTATAAAGCAAAGCCTTGGTATTACATTCCTGTAGTGGAGTTTGAGATGAAACCTTATACAAGGCTTCAAAATAGCAAATTAATTTTTCGCGGACAGTAAGACCGACTCGACTCAAGACAAATTTTCAAATAACCACAAACGTTTTTTTGTCATGAATACGACTTACTTTACTATGGAATGCCTTTTTAAAATTAGCCATATGGAAGAATGGACAGAACTTAATCGTGAATATCTCGGACTTGTATTAATGGCAGCAACATAATTCTTTCACTATTTCATCAAATATATAATCAGGAATTTAGGATAATATTTTGAACAGTGTGAGATAAACACAAAACACATTGCCGTTTCAACCTTCCGAGCGAACAGACGTGCTTTTGTGAACTGCGAAACGCTGAAAACCAGTGCCGTGTGTGATAAAGCGATCGGACAATCGACATTGTACCGTTATTGTATAATAGACAATGGTGCTCGTTCCGCTGAGAGGTTTTCATACATAATACAATAGTGCAGTGTATAGACTTTGAATAGTGAACATTTGGAGTAGTGTCGTGACCCGGTGCTGTGTGCTTTTTTTCCTCTTAGAGGTTTTTGGCACACAGATACAACAACAATTCAACCAACGCGTGGCCCCAGCGGCCGAGTTTCGTAGCACACCGATTAGCCAAGGCCAGGCATTGGTGGCTATCCATTATTAAGCTAAGTATCATTCTCTTTTCCTTTTTTTCTGTCCTTGAAATTATCTGGTGGTATCCCAGATTTCTAACCCGTGCGGATACAATTCCGTGCCATGACAAACCCTGTGAAACAAAACCCTGACCCACCAGATGATAAAATGGAGACAACTGTCGATAGCAAAACTCGCATTAAGAGCTATCCCGACGGACTTGCACTCCCGGCCGGACCGTACACGGTTTATTTCCGGCCCAAATTAAATGGAAAAAAATTAAATTGTCTCCATATATCGCGAGAGCTGACGAAGCGATACTCTACTATCAAGAGTATTGACAAAGTACGCCCGGACAAGCTTAGGGTCTCGTTAACCAGCTCAAAACAGGCTAACGAGATCGTTCAGGGTGAGCTTTTTACGCGGGAATACCGTGTGTACATCCCAGCTCGTGAAGTCGAAATTGACGGTGTTGTCACCGATGCCAGTTTGACTTGCGATGACGTTCTTAAGTACGGGATGGGTTGCTTTAAAAACCCCCTACTTAAGAACGTAAAGATACTGGATTGCAAGCGATTGCATTCAGTGTCGATCGCGGGGGATGGTACCAAATCATACTCCCAATCAGACTCGTATCGGGTGACATTCGCTGGCTCGGCTTTACCTAACTACGTCCTCCTGGACCGAGTTCGCCTCCCTGTTCGTCTCTATGTTCCACGTATCATGAACTGCACCAACTGCAAGCAACTGGGACACACAGCGTCCCATTGCAGCAATAAGCCCCGTTGTGCTAATTGTGGGGAGGCTCATGCGGATGGCTCCTGCGGTAAGGGTACTGCAAAGTGTCTTTACTGTAAGGAGGGTTCGCATGACCTGATGGCATGTCCCGCGTACAAAGTGCGCAAGGATGGTTTGAAACGTTCCCTGAAGGAACACTCCAAGCGTTCCTTTGCTGACATGCTCAAGAGTGCCACCCCCCCTAAGCAATCAACGAACATCTATACCTGCTTGTCAACTGACGAGAGCGATTTTGACGACCCATTAGAAGGTACATCTTCAGCGGCCCCTCATAGCTATAGGAAAAGAGTAAACAAATCCTCTCCTAAGCTCCCTAGTAAGGGTACGAAGTTGTCTTCCAATGGGCCTCCAACATTTATGTTTAGAAGTAGTGGAGACAAAGCTCCGAAGCAAACAGTTCCTGGTCTCGGAAAACTCAATTCTGAGAAGGAATTCCCACCACTTCCCGGGACACCAAAATCCCCAAGTGCCCCTGAAAACCCAACAGAGAACCAGCTGGGTGCTGGGCTCATAAAATTCTCTGATGTTGTGGACTGCATTTTTAACACCTTCAATATTTCTGATCCTCTTAAAAGCCTGTTTATGGCTTTGATACCTACAGTTAGAACTTTTTTGAAGCAGTTGACTGCAAAATGGCCCCTTCTTTCAGCGATCGTATCCTTCGATGGCTAACTCATCCACCGAGGTCACGGATTCAATCACTGTTTTACAGTGGAATTGTAGAAGTATCATCCCAAAAATAGATTCTTTTAAAATTATTGTGAATAATCTGAAATGTGACGCATTTGCATTGTGCGAAACTTGGCTAACTTCTGATGTTTCCCTGAACTTCCACGATTTTAACATTATTCGCCTGGATCGAGACGATCCCTACGGAGGAGTACTTTTGGGGATCAAAAAGTGCTATTCCTTCTATCGAATTAACCTCCCATCGATACCAGGTATTGAAGTTGTCGCATGTCATGTCACAATGAAAGGCAAGGACCTTTGCATTGCTTCCATCTACATTCCCCCTAGAGCCTCAGTTGGGTACCACTGGCTCAGCAGTATCATGCAACTTCTTCCCGCACCGACGTTAGTTTTAGGAGACTTTAACTCTCACGGTGCGGGATGGGGTTGTCTTCATGATGACAACAGATCAACCGCGATCTATGATCTTTGCGATAACTTCAATATGACTATTTTGAATACCGGAGAAATGACACGGATTCCCGCACCACCAGCAAGACCAAGCGCGCTGGATTTATCCTTATGCTCGACCTCGCTACGGTTGGATTGCACGTGGAAGGTGATCCCCGATCCCCACGGTAGCGACCATCTACCTATCGTAATTTCAATCGCCTACGGATTAAGACCATCGGAGACAATCAATGTTTCGTATGACCTCACACGAAATATTGATTGGAAATACTACGCAAATTCGATATCTGAGAAACTAGAATCAACACAAGAACTTCCTCCGGAGGAAGAGTACACGTTGTTGGCTGGCTTGATTCTCGACACCGCGACTCAAACTCAGACGAAACGTGTACCTGGCGCGAAAACCAACATCCGTCCTCCTAACCTGTGGTGGGACAAAGAGTGCTCATCACTGAACGCGGAAAGATCTTTAGCGTTCAAAAAGTTCAGAAAAAATGGAACACCCGATAATTATCGGAATTACGCGGCGTTAGACAAGCAAATGAAGAACTTAGTCAAAGCAAAGAAACTTGGTTATTGGCGACGGTTTGTTGAAGGATTATCAAAAGAAACATCGATGAGCACTCTTTGGAACACAGCCCGACGAATGCGCAACCAAAACGCCACGAATGAAAGCGAGGAATATTCCAACCGCTGGATATTCGATTTCGCTAAAAAAGTATGCCCAGACTCTGTTCCGGAACAGAAGACCACCCGCGCCGCGACATCAAATACAAACGAAACACCGTTTTCGATGGTAGAGTTCTCACTCGCACTCTTGTCGTGTAACAATAAAGCCCCGGGGCTAGACAGAATTAAATTCAACTTGTTGAAAAATCTCCCTGACCCTGCGAAAAGGCGCTTGTTGAATTTATTTAACAAGTTTCTTACGGGTAATATTGTCCCACACGACTGGAGACAAGTGCGAGTGATCGCCATCCAAAAACCAGGAAAACCAGCCTCCGATCACAATTCGTATCGGCCGATTGCTATGCTTTCCTGCATCCGGAAATTGTTCGAAAAAATGATTCTCTTTCGTCTTGACAATTGGGTGGAGACTAATGGCTTGCTTTCAGATACACAATTTGGTTTCCGCAGGGGCAAAGGAACGAACGATTGTCTTGCGTTGCTCTCAACAGAAATTCAAATGGCATTTGCTCGTAAAGAACAAATGGCGTCAGTTTTCCTCGACATCAAGGGGGCCTTTGACTCAGTTTCCATAAACATCCTATCTGAGAAGTTGCATCAGCATGGTCTTTCACCAATTTTGAATAACTTTTTGTATAATCTATTGTCCGAGAAACACATGTATTTCGCGCATGGTGATTTGTCGACAATACGATTCAGTTACATGGGTCTTCCTCAGGGCTCATGTTTAAGCCCCCTTTTATACAATTTTTACGTAAGCAATATTGATGAATGTATCAACACATCTTGCACGCTAAGACAACTTGCCGACGACAGCGTTGTGTCTATTATAGGACGCAAAGCTGCCGATCTTCAAGGACCATTACAAGATACCCTCGACAACTTGTCGACATGGGCTCTTCAAATGGGTATCGATTTCTCTACGGAGAAAACTGAGCTAGTTGTATTTTCAAGGAAGCGAGAACCAGCACAATTACAGCTTCAACTAGGGGGTGAAACCATAGCTCAGGTCTTCACATTTAAATATCTCGGGGTCTGGTTCGACTCCAAAGGCACCTGGGGATGTCACATTAGATATCTGAAACAAAAATGCCAACGGAGAATCAACTTTCTTCGTACGATAACCGGATCGTGGTGGAGTGCCCATCCAGGAGACCTGATCAGGTTGTACCAAACAACGATATTGTCCGTTATGGAATATGGATGCTTTTGCTTCCGATCCGCGGCGAACACTCATTTCATCAAGCTGGAAAGAATCCAGTATCGTTGCTTGCGTATTTCCTTAGGTTGCATGCAGTCAACTCATACGATGAGTCTCGAAGTGTTGGCGGGCGTCTTACCGTTGAAAAACCGATTCTGGGATCTCTCATATCGATTGCTAATCCGATGCGAAATCTTGAATCCGAAAGTGATTGAAAACTTCGAAAGGCTTGTCGAGCTCAATTCTCAGACCCGTTTTATGTCCTTGTATTTTGATTACATGGCTCAGAATATTAACCCTTCTTCGTTTGTGCCCAACCGTGTCCTATTCTTGGATACTTCTGATTCCACTGTATTTTTCGACACATCCATGAGAGAAGAGATTCGTGGAATTCCGGATCACGTACGCCCTCAAGTGGCCCCCAATATTTTTTATAACAAATTCAGAACAGTCAACTGTGAAAAGATATTCTACACTGACGGATCATACATCAACGAGTCCACAGGCTTCGGCATCTTCAATCAAAACATCACCGCTTCTTACAAACTCAGTGATCCAGCTTCAGTTTACGTCGCAGAACTAGCTGCCATTCAGTACACTCTTGAGATCATTGAAACCTTGCCCAAAGATCATTACTTCATTGTCACGGACAGTCTAAGTTCAATAGAAGCTCTCCGGGCAATGAAGCCAGGAAAGTATCCCCCCTATTTTCTGGGGAAAATATGGGAACACTTGAGAGCTTTATCTGGACGGTCTTATTTAATATCCTTAGTCTGGGTCCCATCGCATTGTTCCATTCCAGGCAATGAACAGGCAGACTCATTGGCTAAAGTGGGCGCATTAGAAGGTGATATTTATGAAAGACCAATATGCTTCAATGAATTTTTCAGAATCTCTCGTCAGAAAACTCTCGAAAGTTGGCAAACTTCATGGAGCAATGACGAACTGGGACGATGGCTACACTCCATTATCCCTAAGGTATCGACGAAACCTTGGTTCAGGGGGATGAACGTGAGTCGCGATTTCATTCGTGTTATGTCGCGGCTCATGTCAAATCACTACACCTTCAACGCACATCTCCGGCGTATTGGGCTCGCGGAGAGCGGTCTCTGCACCTGTGGCGACGGTTATCAGGACATCGAGCATGTCGTGTGGTCGTGCGTAGAGTATCGCGACGTCAGGTCGGAGCTACTGGAATCCCTTAGGGCCCGAGGTAGACCGTCCAATGTTCCGGTTCGGGATGTGTTGGCGAGTCGGGATAGTTTATATATGCTTCTCATATACCAGTACCTTAAACACATTAATATACAAGTGTAATCCGTAGTTTCCTCTCTCTTGTCGAGGCTAAGAATAATCTTCACCTGCAGGTTCGAGACTAACATTCGCCCGATTCTCCAAATCCCTCGCCTGTCCACCATCTCTGTATAAAATAACAAGATCTTTTTGCTGTCACTAACTTCTTCGTTCCCCCTTTCTCCGTTTCTCCACCATCTCGATGTCAACTAATTAGATCTTTATCGTGTTTGGTCATTCGTTCTCATACCCCCTTTTTCATCCCGTTTTCCACAAAATTACTTCTCTATACTTCTTTCATTCTCTTAGGCAAAGGCATCGCCCACGGGAAAACTGCTTCAATCGATGAACAACATGCGGGCCACCCGCTGGGTCTCTGTGACCTGGGGGTGTTTCCCGCGGACCCATTGAAACGTATAATCGTCATCTAGAAGAAACTAATGCCATATTTAATCCACCGACCATTGCCGATCGCCAGCTGCAGACTGAATTTGCAGAATCGACCATTGCGACCGGAATTCGCCACTACTTTAATGATAATACCCTAGTTTTAAGTTAGTTTTAATTTAAAATAAGAAAATGCCCTTGGCATCTAAGAGCTTAAGCAGTGTGCCTTCAAACATGTTACTATTGAATAAAAAAAAACACAAAACAACTCATAAATGAAGTTTTCTCAAAATTTGAAAACAACGCGGAAAACTCTTTACTTTCGCTTGGGTTTGTTCGCGCAAGGACGACGATTTTGAGGTAGTCAGGCACATATCTTCAACTGAACGTTATGAAAGGGGAACCGTGGTCGAAAATCGATCATTTCTTCTTGTGCTTTGGATGGAAGCAGACGTCGGGGCGAGAAGACGCATTGAAACAGCGGCATCGGAGAGCGCACCTTCTGCGTGGCTAAAAACCTCAAACGCTCAGGTCTTAGTTCTTATTTGCCTTCCGGTCGTCAAGGCGAAAATACGCATTAAACCAGTTTGGCATCATTTGGCACTGCAAGCGGATGTCTTGCTGTTTGTACGCAAAGCTAGTTTCAACTCAAACAAGAGCGATTGCATCATGCAACAGAGCTGCTGGTCGTTTGCATTGGAGAGAAAGAAAACTAAAAACGAAAAGTGGACAACATTATATAAAATCAGCCGTTCTAATAGCTCTAAATGATATTTGAAGAACTATTAAGATTACTTCTTTACAAATCGATAGTAAAAATTATCATTTTAGTGAAAATCCAAAATAATTTGATTTGCTTTGCACTTTTCGCTCCAGGAAAATGTTCCAAACTGTGCTAAATATCGTGCAGAATTCCACAATTTGGTCCTTCTAGAAGGCAGAAATGAATCACGTACAGCATTTTTATAGTTTCTTTCAATGAAATATGCAAATCCGAAATGAGATAATCGACGTCAAAAATCGTTTAAAATTTTAGTAGTGAAAAGGGGGAAAGTTTCGCAATTCACACAATCGATCAACTATTAATTCGAATTCGAAAGTATAAAGAAATCGTGTCAGTTTTATTCGTATTCACGACATCCAGTTATGTCCCTGACATTACACACCCGTACTATTTTTTTCAAATTGTCGGAACTCGGAAACCGTTATTTGTACAAAAATGGTGTCCAAGAAGAGTCAGGCATCCTATATAGATTATGCACTGAATAAAAAGGTCAATGTTTTTCTTTAATCAACAATATAATAGGCACACTACTGAAGCTCTAAGATGCCAAGGGCTTTTTCTAATTTCAAATAACGACTAACTTAAAACTTAGGTAATGTCGTCGACTCGGTAGTATCATTAGGTAATGTCGCCGCAGTGGTCTACTTTGGCAAATTCAGCCTTCAGCTGGTGATCGGAACCATGCGTATAACACAAATGTATGTGGATAGCTTATTTTCGATACACTCCTTACGATATTAAACACTGTTCGGAATATTTTCTGGAACGATTTGTTGTACAGCAGCAGATATTTTGTTTTCTTCTTCAGAACGCATTCTGATTGGCTGGTGTTGACATGAGTCAAATGAGACAGGTTTTTCAATAGTGTACTATTGAAATACTTCAATGCTTTTTCTATACACGCTTAAGTTGAAAAATTTCGATTCTATTGGTAGTTAGATTATATAAATCCTTCTACGGATACGAGAAAGGCAAACGCGCCTAATGAATTATCCTCTTTGACACTCGTTTATACCAAACATATCAGAAAAGCTTGATTTTGAACTATTTGAGATTATGTCACACAACTGAATATTTTATCATAAAATTGTGATCATATTTCCGATGGCATGTCGCAAGAATTATGTTGATTCATTAGATTCAACAGGAGATATTCACGATCAAAAACTTATCACTCTCTCAGAGGGTAAATTTTGAAAAGGCGCCCCATAGTAAAGTAAGTCGTATTCACGAAACAATTGTGAAATATAAATACAACATTCGTAACGTAACATTCTATAATTTATAAATTACTTTCTCGTAGAATATTGAGCGCATGTTATTTCAGCCAGTTATGCCACTATCTATAACCGCTACTTATTTCATCTAAATGTGTATGCTTTGCTTTATAGCGTCAACATTCTCGAAACCTTATCTATGGTGCCAGCAGACTTTCAAACATGATACCTGGATTTCAAATCAAAATATGAACGCTACCACCTGGAGCGATAGCGTGATGCACTAAATAGTTCAGTCCCAAACAAACATTTCAATAAAGCAATGCACATATTTCAGAAGCTCAACCACAAAATAACATACGCCTACAAACCAGTATTCAATATGGGTCTACTATAGAGTTTGCGCTCATTCATGAAATAACATGGAAAAGCTGTTCCCGAACGAATTTTCAGGTCGAGTGTCAACAGGAATGATCTCACAAAAGGACTCATCCGCAGTTTATTAACAATGTAGCATGTTGTCAGCGGATGGTGGTAACTAGAGCTAACCCAGTTTAAAATGAAGCAATAGTGGCCGTTTCGCGTCAACATCTACGGTTCAGCTTACAAGGTTGATTAATAATAGCAAACAGAAAAAAACAACATTAAATTCAAAACCTAGCCAGATTGTAAATGATATTTTTGAACAATATAAATATTTTAGATGCATTGCGTTTTCGATGGAGTCATATCGGAAAAAAATCAGAATGAATAGGATAACTAATTTGAAAACGATTGCTTCTTGATTGTGGGCTGTGCCGGGCCCAAAGCTACTTGCCGGGCTGCTGGGCCTAACGAAATTGTGCCGGGCCGCGCGCATATTTTTTAAAATTCAAGCACAATTCGAATTCGCATTTCCGTGTTCAGCATTAAGACGTTACTAACTTTTTCATATTTTTGCGAACCAAAATAACGGTAAGTATATATAATATATTGCTGGTTTCTATATCTCATGCTATTTCATCTCACAGAAGAATCGGAGAATTTAATACCGGTCTGTTCGACCGGTTCTGATTATTTTTCGTTCTGTATTGATAATCAACTTTTGAAGAATTCTATTCAATCAACATTTTTCATCTCTATCAGAGCACCAGAGGAAAAATAATTAAAATATGAGCTATTATGTTTACAGCAAACGCATTCTGTTTTATCTTTTTCATAGAATGCTACACTATACATATTTTCCAAGGTCCGATGGACCGAATTTAACATGCTGCTTGAATCCATTCGTTGAAAACTGTGTCAATAAATGATTAAAATTACAGAGACATTTCTCACAAACACAGGGCTTCGCCAGAACAATCATGACATGCGAATTCATTCGATGCTCGATACTATGCACATTAGGGTGGGACAAAATATTGATTTCAGATCCACTGAACATTTCGTATTCCTTTTGAGTTCTGTAAGCACTGAAAATTTAGTACGGAGAAATTCATTTTTTCCAAAAAAAAAAATCGGCTGGAGTTCAACCTATGAACTCTAAAAATCAGTGCATGTGTTTATTTTCGTAGGAGATTTATCAAGGAAAACCTTTGAACACCGCAAAATAATCCGACATTGGTAGAAAAAAGTTATTAAATGAAAATGAAACTAAAAATTTGTAAAAAAAAGTTACTGAATGAAATGGTAATATGATTTTGCTTTCTTTTCTAATGCTATAACGGTTGATCTGAATTGTTCGAAGTTGGTGTAAATACCGAAACGGGCAAATCCGTCGTCCACAAAGTGCAGCCAGATAGCCGTTTTCGACGTGATGGCGTGCCGTTCTTCGAACGCGCACACTTCTGGAAGGAGTTGCTTCACTGTTTTTGCCATCACGGTTAGAGTTTGACTGATACAGCTGACAAATTTCGGCTCATGGGTTACTGCGATGGATACTGTGTGGGTAGTTTCGTCAGTTGCGGCTGAAGAAAACACATGAAAAATCGGCATTTTTCGTACTTTTTTGCCTTTCTCATATGGAAAGGTTATGCAATAGCTGTGAAAAACGAGTTATGAACCAAGGCCCGAAGGGTCGAGTGTCATATACCATTCGACTTAGTTCGTCGAATACGCAAAATGTCTATGTGCGTATGTGTGCATGTAAAGTTTTTTGCACCAATTTTTTTCGGAGATGACTGAACCGATTTTCACAAACTAAGACTCGAATGAAAGGTCATGTGGTCCCATACAAAATTCCTGAATATTATTTGGATCCGACTTCCGGTTCCAGAGTGATGGGGTAAAATGCGCAAAAAATGAAAATATGTGTTCCAACATTTCTCATAGATGGCGCGACCGATTTTCACAAACTTAGATTCAAATGAAAGGTCTCACGGTCCCATACAAAGGTCCTGAATTTCATTTGGATCCGACTTCCGGTTTCGGAATTACAGGGTGATATGTACCAAAAATGTTAAAATAATGTCACTCACTTTTCTCGGTGATGGCTAAACCGATTTTCACAAACTTAGATTCAAATGAAAGGTCTCATAGTCCCATACAAAGTTCCTGAGTAAATTTTGGATCCTACTTCCGCTTCGCAAATAACAGAGGGATATGCACCAATAATATAAAAATAATGCCCTCAAAATGTGAAAATAATGTCAGTCACTTCTCTCGGTGATGGCCAAACCGATTTTCACAAACTTAGATTCAAATGAAAGGTCTCACGGATCCATACAAAGTTATTAAATTTCATTCGGATCCGACTTCCGGTCCCGGAATTACAGTGTGATATGCACAAAAATGTGAAAATAATGTCATTCACTTTTCTCGGAGATGGAAGTTCTTAAGATGTCATAAGAATATCCCAATTTTCATTTGGATTAAACCTCTTGTTCCGGAGATAGGGTGCTCAGTATGAAAATAATAATTTCAAAAATACTTTGTTCATAAGCTACCTCTTTATATTGACTCGAATTTGCAGACCATGAGACTCTGTAACCAAATAAACCATTGATAGTCCCATAAATGGTTTGCTGAATTTTATCCCAGTCCGACTACCAGTATATTCTTTTGTCCAATATTCAAATCGTCATAGAGAACCGTAAATAATTTTGTAGTTCATGTTAGTGTATGGTTAAATGAACCGAATGTCACTATGCCGATATCCAGCTTTCGGTTTCGGAAGCACCGGGAATAATTATCAAATATGATAAAATGTAGCTCACTTCACTTTCTCACATATGATTCAATAGATTTTCACTTTAATTCAAATGTAGTGTATCTATGTAGTAGTATTATGGAACAGAAATCTTCAAAACTATTTTCTAAACTTTTTCAAATTGTAGTATTTCGGGGAATTTCTGCTGTAATATACAGGAGAAAATGAAAATGAGAAAGGCATCATTGCACACTAGGTGGATTAAAACGAGTTTTTTTAAATGCAAACGTTGAGAGCTTAGTTACCTTAAGCCAGAAGACAGTGGGTCGCGAAAAGATTTTGAAACGACCACGTGGCTCCCTCAATTCCGTTTGCTTCTGTGTGTTTAGCAAACTTGTAGAGTCGATTATCTTTCTCTTTTCCCCTCTCCACTCCTTTTTTCGAGCGCTGCCAGAAAATTAATGTTGATAAAATGGCAGACGCATTGAAACTGACTGTGTTTCACAGAAAATAAAAGGTATAATTTTTATCGCCACAACGTATATGTTTTAATGTAATAATCGCATCGATACTAAATTATCTAGACTTTGTCACGGTAGATTTATGATTTAATTCTCAAAAATTGAGATACTCGATGGAGATTTCACCAATTCTCCAGTAAAAAAAATACTACACGAGCAGTAAACTCAATTAACCATTCTGAAAATTCCATAGAATATATAGAAAACTGATTTCATATTAAATTGAAAACTGACGACTGTCCCAGAAAGTATGGACGCAACCAAAAACCGCTACCATTTCGCAATGGATCAGAATCTGTCAATTTTTATGGCTGCGTCCTGTTGTTTACACTCTTCTCTAACCACTTTTGCAGTTCTTTATTCGTTTTCATTAGTTTGTTTCGAAATGCGTGGACTTTCAGCAGAACAACGTCGAAAAATTGTGTACAAATGGTGCATAGAACGCGGACTGAGAAAGATAGCAAAAATGGAAGGAGTATGTGAAAAAGCCGTGCGAAATGCAATCAGGAAGTTCGGTGAGGATAACACTTTTGAGGATCAACCGAAAACGGGTCGAAAAAAGGTCCTGCTAACCCTCAGTTGGATAAACGTATACTGAAGGCGTTCGAGCAAAAGAAGGAGGTGGGGATGTGGCCAAAAAAGTGGGCACCTCGAAGTCAAATGTTCTTCGAGCTAAAGAACGTTGGAATCTTCGAACCTATAAGAAGCAGAAACAATCAAAACGTAGTCCGAAACAAGAAGCAACGATCAAGTCGAGGGTTCGAAAGCTGTACAATACGATTCTTGCTGGAAATTTGAACTGCATAATCATGGACGACGGAACCTACGTCAAGCTCGATTACAAATCCTTGCCGGGACCACAATATTATACGGGGCGAGAAGGGCAAGTGTTAAACCAGTCCGAGAAATCGATTGAAGTCGAAAAATTTGGTAAGAAAGCTATGGTCTGGCAAGCAATTTGTAGCTGCGGTAAGATTTCGAAACCCTTCATCACCACTGCTTCAATGAACAGCGAAATATACATCAAGGAATGTTTACAAAAACGACTTCTACCCATGATTCAAGCCACAAGGATCCTGTTGTCTTCTGGTTAGATTTTGCTTCTTACCACTATTCGAAATCAACGGTAGAATGGTATACTACCAAAAATGTCACTTTCGTCCCAAAAGACATGAATCCACCAAATTGCCCACAGCTTCGACCAATTGAGGAATTTTGGGCATTAACGAAGGCACATCTTAGGAAACATGTCTCGGCAGCCGAAACCATTCAACAGTTCGAAAAAGATAGAAAAAAAGTGCCAAAATTTGTCGTCAAGAAGTCTGTACGGAGTTTAATGAAGAACGTTCGCAAGAAGGTGCGCCAGCTAGTCTACAATGGCTAAGTAGCAAATGTTGAGTAGTCTAATATTATCAGTATTTCGAATAAAATTTGAATATCTAACACTTGTGAATTATTTACAGCGAAATCAAAGTGCGTCCATACTTTCTGGGACAGTCTTTAATAGAGTTTGTACGTTGACACATGGGCTGAACAGTCAGCGTTAACGTTTGTTTGAGAATAAATTATTGCTAAAAGAAATCGTTTTAAACTCCATCTTTCAAGCCACTTTGATAAATTTGTTACACTGCATATATTAATTCAGTGGTGTCGGCAGGTGTAGTGTTATAAGTGTTAGTGTTACATACTGTAAAGGAAAACGAAGCATCACACCATCAAAGTTATCAGCAGATAGCTCTACTTGTATTATAAAATTATTGTAAATGCTTTTCCCGAAGTGTGAGATTGTTCGTGAATTTGTTTTTTTTTAATCTGCGTTGAATATCATTACAATATCAAAAGCTTTAGTTCTATAGAATAATAAACATAGCGTAAAATTGTTATATCATATATCTAGTTTAATATGGACTTCACATTAATATGCTGATTTTATATTATAACCACAAGGTGATCATTTTGAACATATAAATTTTCCTTCAAGAAATAATTTTCAATACTGTGATTAAAAAAAACGTGATTAAAAAAAGGGTCTAAACTGGGTTTAAACTGAAATAAATTTATTTGGTAATCGATGAAAATGCTGCCATCATCTAGTTTACATGTCATACTCGAACGATTATGTTGCCAAAAACAAACCGTGTTAAAATCGGTCCGAGGCAAAATGCAATGAAAAAAGATGCTGCACACAGTCTTTTTGGTACTTAGAAACAATTGTATATAACAGTATAAAAATCGTGTTTCATTTGGCTCCGAAACAGCGCTTTATCATCAAACGCGTAAAACTCCTGCTACTGGAATAAGGGGAAAAGTCGTTTACACAAAAATATCGATATCTCTGTTAAAAATGGACGTATTTTGACTATCTATGGCTTGTTGGATAGTTTTTACCGTGCAAAATCTAAGTCTAAAAACATATTCTGTTTTCAAGGTCAGTCGTGACAGATATTGTCAAAAAACTGACAATTTTGCCATAAAATTTAGTATAACTCAAAAAGTAAACATCCGATAACAAAACCATTCAATAGCGTCATGGGTGACGGAAAGACCTTTCATTTGCAACTAGTTTGATCAAAATCACACACACCCACACGGACATTTGCTCAGTTCGTCGGAAAAATTTTCTAAGATTTGAGCAAATTCTATACCTATTTTTTATAGTTATAAAAAAGGTAAAAATTCACGACAATTGATATCTAACAGATCGGCTGAAAAGTTCGTATCGTTTCTATGAGAGGGCGCAACTAGAATTAAATCCATACCATTTTCAGTTAGTACCAACATCCAAAAGATACGTGTATGAATTTGACAGCTGTCTGATTATTAGTTTATGAGATATTGCAAAAAAAGTGCCACCGATACCAAAAAATGGCTTGATGAGTGTTATCCAGACTCTGCACCGGGCGAAGCAACAATTGGAAAGTGGTTTGCAAAACTTCGTACTGGTCATATGAACACCGAAGACGATGAACGCAGTGGACGTCCAAATGAGGCTGTTACCGATGAAAACGTGAAAAAATCCACAAAATGATTTTCAATGACCGTAAAGTGAAGTTGATCGAGATAGCTGACACCCTGAAGATATCAAAGAAACGTGGTGGACATATTATTCACGAATATTTGAATATGAGAAAGCTTCGTGCAAAATGGGTGCCGCGTGAGCTCACAATCGATCAAAAACAACAACGAATTGATGATTCTGAGCAGTGTTTGGAGCTGTTATATCGAAATAAAACCGATTTTTTTCGTCGATTAATACACGGAACGACCGAAATTAGCTTTGCGCCTAATTCGTATTACTGTTTTTGAATAAGTTGATTTTAACATCAAAACTGCCAAAATAACTAATAAATTGGTTAATATTCAGAATTTAATTTGCTGAAAAAAGTTCTTGTTTTTAGCGAATATATTTAGATGGCGAAAATCCTGGACACAAACCAGCAACATTTCAATCCCACACGAAATTCTCGTTGTCAACTAATTTTGTTGTTAAAATCAAATAGTTTGACGCTGTTTGGCTGTCATCATCACTGCAGAAAGACAGCACAAAGAAAACAAGAATGCAATTGGTTTAATTAACAAGTTTGTTAGTCAAAAACTCATGAGAAGTGTCAAAGCAACACAATTCGTTGAAAAACAAAACAGGATAGTCTAGTTGAAATTGTTTTGATATTATTTATATATAGATTTTGAAATTTCTAACTGACCGATATGTAAAACTGCTGTAAAGTTGCTTGGTTTAAGTTTATTTGTGGAGTGCTTTCAGCTATCAGTGAATTATTAAAAGATTAACTAACAATCATTTCTGTGACCAGTGCAGAAAGTACATGTTTATTGCATATTCTATGCTTGCTTTGCCATTCCGACTTCTATCTCTGAACTTTATGTATGAGACGACATCTGAATGCTTTGGTTTCCGCTTAGTACATGTAAATAAACGAAAATATACTCGTTAAGACGCTCAATAATCAGAAAAGAAGTAAACAAATCGAAACTGACACTTCTCTGTACGGTCATTTGGAAAATTTACCGTGATGTTACAAGCAGCATCTACAACAATAGAGTAGGACACATGAATCAAAGAGCTACTATCCGATATGGTAAGACATTTTAATTGGCCATTCATTACATTCCGTGCCTAACCAAAGCAGATCGTTTGTAATTACGCTTTGTGATTGTAAGTGAGAGTTTACAATGAACAAACAAAATGTTGCTTTGGAGAAGCAAATCATTTTTACAGTGTATAAGAATTCAACGAATTAGATAAAATGAGTTATAATCAGGACCGTACCCATATGTATTGTTCCTTTTGTTAAGAGGCCTTTTACAAACTAAGGAAAGCAGCTATTAGTTTATAGTGCAAAATCAATTATTCACATTATAAACAGAAATAAATTTATTAAACTCAAGAAAGTTTATTGATCAAATCAACTGTCAATTCCAATTAAAATAAATTAATTAATTGGACTCGTTTTGGCTGTAGCTAAAATTAACAGTTCGTATTAGTTGGAATCAGTATATATTTTACTTAACTCAAGAAGGTTTATTGTTATTATTAACTGTCATTTTTCATTGAAATTAACAACAATATCACATAATTCAACAACATTTTTTACTGAAATCAACAATAATTATTTGTTAAAATCAACCATAGTTTTGCTGATTTTGCTAAAAATATTAGTTGAATGAAGGTGGAGCGTGTCTTTGCTAAGAAATGACAGCATGTAAATGTTGCAAAATCAACTGAAAAATTAGCAAATTCAACCAACTTTTTAGCATTATTAAGGGGTTCAAAAATAACAAATTTGAATTAGCAAATATAAGAATTTTTTAGTTGTCCTAAAAAATAACTAACTAAAATCAGCAAATCAACTAATTTTTTCGTCAAAAAGCTGATTTCGGTCTTTGCGTGTAACAATGGACGAAACATGGCTCCATCACTTCACTCCGGAGTCCAATCGACAGTCAGCTGAGTGGACTGCACGCGATGAACCGTGGCCACCCAAAGCGTGGAAAGACTCAACAATCGGCCGGTAAGGTTATGGCGTCTGTATTTTGGGATTCGCATGGTATAATTTTCATCGACTACCTTGAAAAGGGAAAAACCATCAACAGTGACTATTATATAGCGTTATTAGAGCGTTTGAAGGACGAAATTTCAAAAAAACGGCCTCATTTGAAGAAGAAAAAAGTTTTGTTTCATCAAGACAATCCACCGTGTCACAAGTCGATGAAAACCATGCTGAAATTGAACGAATTGGGCTTCGAATTGCTCCCTCATCCACCGTATTCTCCAAATTTTGCCCCCAGTGACTTTTTCCTGTTCTCAGACCTCAATAGAATGCTCGCTGGTAAAAAATTTAGAAGCAATGAAGAGGTAATCGCTGAAACTGAGGCCCATTTTGAGGCAAAGGACAAATCGTACTACAAAAATGGTATCGAAAAGTTGGAAGATCGCTATAATCGCTGTATCGCCTCTGATGGCAATTATGTTGAATAATAGAAACGAATTTTGACAAAAAAATGTGTGTTTCTGTTTAACGATACGAACTTTTCAGCCGAACTGTTATAACCTTCAACTATATCATTTTTGATCTTGAAAAATCAATAATCGAAAGAGAAAGTATGTATACAAAGAAAGTCTGTTAATTGAGGAATAATATAATTTCACTTTCGAATTACCCGATAAGAAGCGTTTAAAATTACGGTAATCCAGAGCCTACTTTGTAAGTACAGCGTTTTCTTCAACCGCATCATTCACGCTGAGCCAAAATTGATAGCGAATTGCAGTGCTGTGAGCACCCACACAAACGAACACATATTTACCATTTCCGCATACAGCGCCACACTACACATCGATCAGATGACTACAACCATTTTTCATGCCAATATAATGCTTCATATAACTATGTCAAGTTCTAACCATTTAATTAAGGTAAATGATTATTGTTTGGGTCAATAATAGCAACTAAAGGTTTACGCTGAAAGATGATTCAATATGTAAGTACCCAAGTAGCACACGTTATTTCACTTCAATGACTGTAACCTATATAAAACAAATTCATAGAATAGGTTGAAGACAAAGCAACGTTCATTAGAACTGCTATGTAACCTGAAAAGCGTAAGAGGCGGAGCTTGTGCGACTTACCGAGAGTTGCCAAACAAGTTATCAGTAACGAAATAGTGAACATCAGTCTCATAGAAACAGGAATATTTGAGCCTGTTTGTGGAAATCGATCAAATCATCTCTGCAAAAATTAAGTGCGTCTCGTTAGAGTTTTGACCACTATTTCCGATACTTCGGAAACATTAGAACTTGGAACCAGTATAGCCGAAGTCGAAGATCGTTTAGTAAATAAATAATATAGCCAACAAATTGAATCAGTTTTGAGCCAAATCTAGAAGAATTTTACCCTTTTTTGCATCATCACTGTAAATCACGGTGTGAAATTTTAAATACACTTCACCCTATGACATTCTTTAGCAACCTATGAGACTATGTGCCCTTCGGGCCTCCGTTGTAATATCGGTTTTCACAGCGATTGTGTAGCCTTTCTACATGAGAAAGGCAGAACGTGCCTAACGGGATTCACCAGCCGAGTGCGGCTAGGCCTTGTGGTACAATTCATATGTGGTATAGGAGTCCGTAATATTGCTATCCCCCGAGGCCCCTATTTTCTCTCGGCGGCCCTGGATGCAGTAGTCCGTGAAATGTGCTTCCAAGACGTATAAATGTAGTACTTTTAATTGTTAGCCATACCAGCTTCAGGAAACTGGAATGAATAACATCATTTACATAGCCCTTAATTTGGATTCCACAAAAATTCTGAAATTGTTTGGGTTGATTGTCGGTCTGACATCGAAGGGTGTCGGTTTTACCCGCAGTAATTGAATCAACTTAATATTAGTCAAGTTGTTTTGAAGCACGTTGGTTGATAGAATAATAAACAATTTTTCATGACGAATGGTTTCTGAATAACAAACCATTTTTTTCCGGAAATGTACCTATATCACGAATGGAATCGTAATTCCAGCACTCTGATATTAAAAAGTTAACCAAATGCTTTGAGTGACGTGCTTCCTCCTACTTTCCCTATGACTGCCCGGATAGCAAACAACAAGAAAGTTTCCTGTACACGGCTTTGAAAGCAAACATCTACAGTTCTGAGTACCAACTTAGGAACTTCACTTGTTGGAAACGGCTTTTATATAGGAGAAAGTTTGAAACCCATCCTGTAAAAACATAGCTCTAGATCTTACATCTGATATCAAATCAAACAACTAATCGAAACCGACTACAACTACTTAACCTCTGTTCCCGGGAACGATACTCCAGTAGAAAGAAATAGCCATGAAATAACCGCGTTGTGGTAAAACATATGGGAGTACGCAATCATGTAATTAGTGCAGTGCACAAAGTACGAACAGTTAAAGTTTAATTATAATCAGCGATTTATTTCGGTTTTGTTTCTTCTTCGTTGCATGCGGCACTGTCCCGCAGATAAAAACTTGGGTGCGTCCGAATACGACCAAGCCGTCTATAGACGAAGCAAATTCTAAATTACACCCGAAACAGAAACCAATAAATCTCCGAAGGTACAGCATCTTTTGCATGCTGTCGGCTTAGGTAGAAATCATTCCACAGATATGCAGACGAAACAAGATTTATTTTTAATCATTACGCACATTTTAAAGTTTTAAGTTGAAGTAGAACAAATCCCAGTGGACTCTGAAACAGTGTGTCCAAACAAACTGTCGGGACTAGAAGCAATTCAATCTTTTTTTTGGAGCCGCACTACTAGATCCTGTTGTCTGTGATCAATCAAGCAATTGCCTTATCATGGACAAACGGGAACACGACGGCGATGACAATGTAGTTGCACCTCTGCGCGAAGTTGTTCGGGAGTTTGAAACGATCGTGTTTTACTGCTATTGCTTGAACTGGAAAGCAACCGGTAATCGTGTTAATAATCAGCGTTCAATTCATGCTTGGTTACTCGAGAAAAAAAATACTGCATCACAGATGGTAGAATAATAAAAATTTGCACTTAGCATCATTCGATTTCTTTTTTGCTACTCAGCAGTCGGACTGACGAGCGGAAAGTGTGAAAAGTTTGTTCGGGCAGAGGAGAGAAAAAAAAACATCGAGCAACGGTAAAGTGGTTCAAAAGGAGGAAAAGTTTACAGCGATATTTTTCTGTGCTAGTGTTGATGACGAGTTGTAGTGCGAAAAAGAAAGTTGCTGCAAAAATAGCGAAAATTAAAGAAAACTGGTCTGAAAAGGGAAGTTTGGATTTTTTTACGGGAAACTTTCGTGCATCCATTTCACTGAAACCGAAAAGGAATCGATGAGTCCGTCGAAAAGCTTTATCAGTGTGAATGTTTCCCAGTGCGGGTATTTTTGCCAATCTGTAATAGCATCCAATCACCGGTAAATTCGTAACTTTTCCATTTATTTTTCTTCTAGTTAAAAAGTTGGAATGAATATTTGATTCTTTATTTGATTAGTAGAGTTTACGTTCAGTTTAACGTAAAGTTCAGAAGCGTTCAGTAAATAAAAATCTGTGAATTCTCAATAAATTTCAATATTTTTCTGGATAGTAGAGGATAATATGAGTGAACGTAAAAAAGATACGGAACTGACAACTGAATAGTTTTTATTGGAATCTTTTGCTTGATGATTAAAGACCTTTAAACAAAGTAAACTGAAGGAAAAACATTCAGATGACTAGATATTAAATTTTCGATTTTTTTTTCTCGATTACTATTTCAGAGTTTCGTTTCCTGTAGCAAGATGAACGTCAGTTTAAGAAGTAAACTTCTTCCTAGAACTGAACGTTCGCTCTTAAGTTCGACGAATTTGTTACATGCTGTTTCTGATGATAGTGAGGTGGAGTGTACCGAGGATAACATAATCGTAAGTACTACCCTAGTAGAACACGTTTCCTGTTGTAAGTTTTCAATACAATGCAAAGAGATTGTTTTGCTTCAATCCATACAACGACACGGAAAGTGTTGGTCATGACTGTGATTCATGACCGAATTTTCTAACCGATCGAAAGCCATCTTCAGTATGTCCAAACTTTATTTTTTCACAGATAAAGACACTAATTCGACTCTAACTGTTTTTAAAAAAGGGCGAATCTATTTTGGCACGCCCTTCTTTGAAAAACAAGGATTTTCTAAGTAGCATCATCCAAGATGACGACTTCCGGTTCATCGATATTCGTTACAAACCATCAGAATATGGGTTTTTTCGGAACTGGTTTGAGGAGTAGTTGTCGGAAAACGATGTTTGAGGTGGTTCTGAATTCCAAGATGGTGACTTCCGGTTTATTGATAGTTCTCTAAAAACCCTTACAATATGGGTATTTTCGTACAATGCCATTTATGGACAATTAACTCAGAATACAATATCGATCAAATGGCCGCCTCCAGTAGACATATGTACAAAAAGTGTCAATTTTCTTTCTCCCTTTATACTGTCAAGAGAACATTTAACGTTCGGTGAAAGATATTCTTAGGAACATTCATGTTGAGCTTGAACTTGAGCGACCATCCCTGGTTGCTACTTCGCTACTGATCGGGATTAGCTGAAATTGTACAGGGAATTTCTAGATGATCCAACCTGGAACTGGTAAATCATCCTTCAACGTATATCTTCTGGTAACCCCAGAGTTCATTGATCAGTATCGGCGCCTGCCAGGCCCGAACGTACATCTAACATCTGTGGCAGGTTTCTTTCATTAACGAAGAAGTCCAGTTCCCGTCTTGGTTACTGAATGAATGTCTGATTTATTTTCTGCATTTTGGTTTTTATAAAATGTACAAATTTTCTCTGTGTACGTGTAAGTTTGACGAGAAGTCTTGAGACTTGACAATTACATATATCGAACAAGTTTTGGTAATGATTATATGGAGAAGGCTAGTGTTTAATAAACAATTGAAGTTATTTATTTTCCTTCGCGCGAGGCGGAAAATCCACGCCAGCGGCGCAATGGTTTAAAGTGTTTATATTCATTGCGTTACTTTGCTTGTGCGCTGTAAGCAGTTCAAGTGTTTAAGATAGGAGGACCGTTTTTGGTACCGAGCATAATTTCGGCTGTATCGGTCCAACTCATAAAATATTTAAAGTTTATGATTTGTAAAGTGCCGATGCATCAAATCATAAAGCTGTATGTGCTACGATGTATGGCTGATTTCCGTACAAAGTATTCCCAAGAAGACGTTTACAATGTAACTACATTGTGTCGAAATGAAATGAAATGAAATGTACTATTGCAATTGTTCTGAGTGTTTAACGTGGAAAACGTGGTGGTTTTGTAATTCCGCCACACCTTCCCCGTAAAAAAAATGATGAAGTTTACGGAGTCATTTTCGGTTGATAAAAATTAAGGTCTGGTCTCAAGAAATCTCTTACAATATTGTGTGAAGTGTAATGTGTTTTACAATGTTTTAATTTTTCTTCTGTGTTATAATTCCTGAATTTTGATATTATTATGTTATTGTATAATGTCAATAGTGTAATTTGTGTGATATAATGGTATGTAAAGAAATGACAATAAGGTAGTTTTGAATGTAACAGGGATATAGTAATAAAATAATGTTTTGGAATTAATAATTGTATAGTTGTATAATCGTATGTGTATAATTATATGGTATATAATATGATATAAAATATAATAGTTTTAAAAATTTGTTCTTGAGTAAAATTTCGTGTTTTCCATAGATTTGTAATTTATTTTTGTATAACATGTGGTAATATTATTGTATATGATTACAATTTAACAATTTGATTTTTGTGGACTGTATGAGTTTGCTTTGTTTCTAGGTTTTCTACTATTGCATTTGGGTGGTCTATATTTTTTACTATGTAAGGGCCTTTGTAAATTTTGTCTAATTTTGTTCTATTGTGATTTTCTAACATTACCTTATCGTTTATCTGAATGGAAGAGGGTTTCGATTTATTTTCTTGATTTGAGTTTCGTTTAGTTTTGATTTTGTCTATGAGTTGGTTTGCTTTCAAGGCTGCAGTTTTTAATTTGTATTTCAATTCCGAGTAGTATTCGTCATAATTATATGTCGGTTCTATGAATTCTGGATTTTTCAATTCGTTTGGTACTGATGCTGTTTTACCAAAGATCAGTTCAAAAGGTGTGTATGGGAAATCGGTGTGAGGAGTCGAATTGTAGCAAAATGCGTAGTAAGGCAGCCAGTCATCCCAATCAGTATGTGATTCGTTGACGAACTGTCTTACGTACTCATTCAGACATCGATGGTTTCTCTCTAGACTTCCAATAGTTTGAGGGTGATACGGTGTTGAAAATTTTTGAGTGAACTTGAGTAATTCGCTAATTTTGTGGAAGACTTCATTTTTATATTCGGTTCCTTGATCTGTTCGTATAATAGACGGGGTTCCGTATATTAGAATGCAGTGTTCGACAAAAGCTTTTGCTATTGTTTCTGCTTGCTTGTCTGGAATTGGTTGCACGATGATATATTTAGATAAGTCGCATTGAATTGTTAGCGCGTATCTGTTTCCTGAATTTGATTTTGTAAATGGTCCCATTGTGTCCATAGCTATTGTAGAAAAGGCTTTTTGTGGTGTTGGTGTTTGAATAAAGTTTTCTGTTGTTCTAAAGGTGTGTTTATTTTCTTTGCATTTTATACAATTATGTATATAATTTGCAATGGATTTTTTCATATCTGGCCATATATAATGACACTTTAGTTTCCGATAGAGTCTGTTAATTCCGATGTGTCCGCCAATTGCAGAGTCGTGGTTTTCTTGGATAATTCTGTTAATTAGGTTTTTATCATCTATCTCGCGTTGCGGTTGATAGAGTATGATTTGGAGTGATTTCAGATGTTTATTACATGCTGACTTAAAATTATTAATACTAATAAAATTGAAAATTGTATTCGAAAGCGCTAGAGCAATTTTTCCAATATTCAATTTATTAGCTTTTTCTTCGATAATATTTAAAATTCTCTCGAGAGATTCATTCATATTTGTTATTATACATCGGGTAAATGACGCTTGAGTCAAGTCCTTTTTGTAATTTTTATTTTGAATTTTAATTTTTAGGCCATTTATATTATTTGTCGACGATTTTTCAATGCTTAATTTTTGCATGTTGTGTACTTCATTTATATTGATTGATTCAAATACTTTGAGTTGATCAGGCTCAGTATCTAACGAATCATTAGAGTTTTTCTCTTTCTGAATAATATTTTCGTCATTTTGTTTCCTTTTGTCGGCTCTAGTTTGAACCTTTAAAATAGACATATTACTTAACATGTCTGTGTTAATTTTAATCCTAGAGAGCGCGTCCGCTCCTACATTTAATTTACCTTGTACGTATTCTACTTCGAAGTCGAATTCTTCGAGGTCTAAACGCATTCTTGTTAATTTTGAAGAAGGATTTTTCATCGAAAACAGATAAACCAATGGTCTGTGGTCTGTTTTGACAAGAAATTTTCTTCCGTATAGATATGGTCTAAAATGCGTGATGGCCCAATGGATTGCTGTCAGCTCTTGTTCAATTGTCGACTTATTTGATTCGCCTCTGGTGAACGATCTACTTGCGTACGCTATTGGCAAATCAATATTGTCGTGTGTCTGAGCAAGAACTGCACCGCAAGCCATTTTGGAAGCATCTGTGATTACGATAAATTTCTTGTTGAAGTCAGGGAATTGTAAAATTGTTGGCGTTAAAAGTAGATTTTTAAGTGTTTGGAAGGATTGTTCGCATTCGAGCGACCAGTCAAATTTTGTATTCTTTCTAAGTAATTTGTTTAATGGGTGTGCTATTTTGGCAAAATTTTCGATAAAACGACGATAGTAGTTACAAAAGGCTACAAATCGCCTAACTTCATCTGCATTTGTTGGGATGGGGTAGTTTTTTATTGTTGAGAATTTTGATGGATCTGGCAAAATTCCTTTTTCCGAAATGTGATGACCCAAGTATGTGACGTCATTTCCGAAGAAATTACATTTTGCTGGATTTAGTTTTAAATTATATTTCCTGAGTTGTTGGAAAACCATCTCTAGATTTTTCAAATGGTGGTTGATTGAACAACCCACCACGATGATGTCATCAATGTACAAGAACGCACACTCTGGTGGTAAACCACTCAGAGCGATTGTCATCATACGTTGGAAGCTATTGGGTGAAATGTTTAGTCCGAAAGGTAATCTATTAAATTCATAGTGGCCTGTTGAACTCGAGAATGCTGTGTATTTTTTTGAGTTTTCTTCTAATTCGATCTGATGAAATCCTGACATCAGGTCGAGTGTCGTAAAATACTTTGCTCGACCTAAATTATCAAGTATCTCATCGATTCTTGGTAATGGAAATTTATCCGCAATAATTTTTTTGTTTAATTGGCGAAAATCAATGACTAATCGCCATTTTTTATTTTCAGTAGTTGATTTTTTCGGTACTAGTAAAAGAGGTGAGTTATACGGGGATACGGAAGGTTGGATAATATTTTCATCAAGCATCTTATTAATTTGATTATTTATTTCTCCTTTGTGGATTTCGGGTGTTCGGTAATTTTTTATGTAAACTGGTGATTTATTTTCTAGATTAATTTCTTGTTTGTAGAAAATGTTTGCACTTAACGGATCATCCTTGAGTGCGAAAATGTCGTTATATCTATAGCATAGGTCTATTAATTTACCTTTAGCATTGATTGGTATATTTTTAATATTAATCTGATTTTGTAAATCTAGTATTCGTTGATTAATTTTTCGTTTAGAGTTTTTATTTTCGTTTCCGGCTGCTTCGTAGTTGCTAGCTGGGATTATTTTGATTTTTTCTATTAAATCATTAAAAGGAATCTGTACGAAACTATCGCTAGTATTCATAATATTTACATATTGGGCACCAGGAGTGATAAGCGCGTTTGAGTAGTTCACTCCTGGCTTTATTTCACCGGATAGGATAACACTATCCTCAGTGATATTTCTTAATTTTATTTCTTTAATTACTTGGCATCTAGGTGGTATAATAAATTTTTCCTTGAATTTATCTCTAATGGGTATTTCGAAGATTTCATTATTTATTTCGAAAGTAATTAGCCATGTTTTCAGGCATATGTTGCATTCGTAGTTTATTAGAAAGTCTCTACCGAGAATTCCGTCTGTAAAGATAGGTAGCTTATCGTTAACTATTTGGAATTTATGTGGTATTAAATTATTATTTAGTTTAATATTAGCATATGTGCTACCTTCGGTTTCCATTTTACCTTCGGTAACACCATTTATAATACAGTTCTCATTCATGTGAATAAGTATATTTGGCTTTAGTGCGCTTTCTTTTAATATAGAGATGTCTGCACCTGTGTCTACGATTAGTGTGACCGGTTTGTTACAGACATCTAATTTTAAAATTACAAAATTTGTATAACTTATCTCGCAATTGAATATTTTCATTGCTGACTTGCTTGATTCGTTAACCGAGCTTGAATGTGACCCACATTCTGGTTCACATCCATTCTCATGTTCTGATTTGTCTTGGTTGTCCCATTTGCACTTCGTTGCTGGCCGACGTCTTGGGGACCAGACGTCAGCTCCGATGTGTTTTCCGCAACCATCACATTTCTGTTTGGATGTGCGTTGCTGTGATTGGTGTTGGAATTATTTCTCCAGTTATTTTGGTATTGATATGGGTTTTGTTGATAAAACTGCTGATACGGAGTATAAGGAAACTGTCCGTAACTGAACATTTGTTGAGGCAGGTTATGCCATTGGTTAAAATTTGGTCTCATTTGGCGCCCTTGACTTTGATTTGCTTGGTTAGGCATTTGTTGGTTGTTTTGATTATTCCAGCCACGCTGTGCTTGGAACCGTGGCTGAAAAGGCATATTGAAGAATGGTATCGGTTGTTGTTTAAACTGACGACCTTCACCGTTACTTTTTTGCTGTATATTCGTTTTATTCGTTTGCATTTTTGCAAATAGTATCTTTTCTTCGCAGGCCGGGTTTACCTCTAGCACTTTATTTATCGCTGAAGGTAGGTCCGTGAATGTTCCTGCTCGAAGAATAATTGATGTTTTTTCATTTTTTAGACCTTCCGCCATGTGTTTAATTGCTTCTTGGGTAGCCATTTCTTTTGCTACCTCGGCATGAATTTTTTTCGCTACATACGCAGCTTCAAGCTGTGTAGCGAGAGTTTCGATTTCATTTGTAAAGGTAATTATGTCAGACTTTTGTTTGCATAATTTTAGTTTAGATTGCACTGCTCCTACGGAGGCGGGTGCAATTGTTTTTAATTTGTCCACTATGGACTCGACGTTTTCGGGCTTGGCGGCAAATGCGTTTCGTGCTTTGCCTCTTAGTTTTGATAATATGATGCTGATAACTAATTGTTTGTTATCATTTGTGACTATTGTCTTAATAATATCCAGTGCATCAATGACACTGGTGAGGTTTGTTGGATTTCCATCAAATTCTGGCATCAAAGCCGTCACTGTTTTTATTGTATTTTCCTGATTAGTCATTTTGGTTTTTGCCTCACGATTTAGCTTAATTAATTTCTTTGTCGCCCGTTTAAATTTAGGCAATAACGACGGTTTGGCGTATGGGAGTTTAGTGTCTATGATATTGTAAATTTTTCCTGAGAGCAATTTTGCTTCTCGGTTGATTAAATTGAAAAGGTCTGAATCTAGATTGTTTTCTAGTTCGGCAAGTTTTTCGTTAATTACGTTTTGAGCGAAGCTGGCTTCGCTTCTTTTCAATAGTAAAATTTGGCTCGAATAGGTTCTATTCGGAGCTTTCCTAAAATTACTTTCGATTGCCTTTAATGTATTCAGGCTTTCTTCAATTTCGTCCATTCATATTCAATGGTTTGTTTGTTGTTAGTAAAACTGTAGAATTTACATCATATAATATGGTTGTTTAAAATTTATTTTTTTTTTTTTTCAGAGGTTATATTGTGCAGGATCCAGGTAAATTCCTTTCCGTGCAAAATAAGCCTTGTTTTTTCGAGTTGCTTCTTTTTTGTCGAAGTACGGCCCCTGCGATACTTCTATTTTAACTATTTCTGTTTTCTCAGGCTGTTCAGGAAAAATTTTAATTTCTAAATTTAATGTGTGATTTTCTGCTTCGGCAAAGGCTTTTATGTTTTCTTTGGTTTTAAAAATTTTTGCCGCTTGCCGGTCGATTTCATTAAAATATTCGGCGGCTGCCTCTATTTCTTCAAAAAATTCTTTGATATTTTCCATATTTAACTGTGTACTTTCAAATTTCTTTTTAAAGAAAAAAAATTTTCTACTGTACTCTATAGATATATAAATGAATAAAAATCAAAATCAGTACTTAACTTAGACCTGATTGGCGATGATCCTTCTTGTTGTCCGCTCGGCTGTCCTCTCCGTGTATATGTGGTGTAGCTTGGTGATGAATCTTCCAGCTGTGTAGATCATCAGGCAGGCTGCTATGATGATTCCTGTCCAGGTTTGGGCGTCGTTTCCAAGTTGGACGTACGTGGTGTTGGTATCGGTCGAGTCGAACCAGCCCATGTTGTTTTTTTTTTTTTTTTTTTTTTTGTATTTTATAACTGGTTTAGCACTTTTTAGTTTTGATTTGTTTAGTTTCATCTATTTCGATATTCTTTCAGTTCGGAAAGTAACACACATATTTGTTGCACTTGATTGTTTTTTCCAAGTTCACTATTTTTTAGCTAAGTCCCTTCTTAACTGGGACTTAGCTTGACGCGCGGTGAACAGTGTCACGGTCTGCCATGTGGCAGGTTTCTTTCATTAACGAAGAAGTCCAGTTCCCGTCTTGGTTACTGAATGAATGTCTGATTTATTTTCTGCATTTTGGTTTTTATAAAATGTACAAATTTTCTCTGTGTACGTGTAAGTTTGACGAGAAGTCTTGAGACTTGACAATTACATATATCGAACAAGTTTTGGTAATGATTATATGGAGAAGGCTAGTGTTTAATAAACAATTGAAGTTATTTATTTTCCTTCGCGCGAGGCGGAAAATCCACGCCAGCGGCGCAATGGTTTAAAGTGTTTATATTCATTGCGTTACTTTGCTTGTGCGCTGTAAGCAGTTCAAGTGTTTAAGATAGGAGGACCGTTTTTGGTACCGAGCATAATTTCGGCTGTATCGGTCCAACTCATAAAATATTTAAAGTTTATGATTTGTAAAGTGCCGATGCATCAAATCATAAAGCTGTATGTGCTACGATGTATGGCTGATTTCCGTACAAAGTATTCCCAAGAAGACGTTTACACACGGAACGACCGAAATTAGCTCTGCGCCTAATTCGTATTACTGTTTTTGAATTAGTTGATTCTAACAACAAAATTTCCAAAATAACTATAAAATTAGTTAAAATGTAGAATTTACTGTGCTGAAAAAAACTCTTATTTTTAGAGAATGTGTTTAGTTGGCGAATATTCTGGACACAAACCAGCAATATTTCAATCCAACACGAAATTCTCATTGACAACTAATTTCGTTATTAAAATCAGAAACTTTGATTCTATTTATCTATCACCGTCATTACTGAAGGACAGCAGTGTCAAAGCAAAACAATCCATTAAAAAGCTAAAAGGGACAGTCTTGTTGAAACTGCTCGCAAATTGTTTAGATGTTTTTCGCATGTGTTACGATATATCCCTATATAATTTTCTAAACCGATATGTAAAAATGACGTAAACTGTTAGTGGAAAGTGTATTTATTCAGAATTTGTGCGCACTTGAAGCGATTGTGCGTAATAATGTTTTTACGCGGAACAGTGATGTGAATTTCGAATGTTTCACTCTAATTGTGATGAAGGTTTTTTGTATCTTCAAACCTTCCGAGCTGCGCCGTCCGGTGTACTATTTGTATTCGGTTTTTGTTTTCCGAGTGCTCAAAGTTTTCAGTGAGAATGAAGAAACAGTGATTTAGAAGAAAAAAAATTCAAAAAGATGTTTACGTTTCGTTTATGTCTTTTTCTCCAACACAACATCGTATTTATACCTGCCAATATAGAAAAGACAACCGCGTCTGAGTTTTTTTCGGCAGTAGTGTGCCATCTAGTGGCTAGTAGTCATTAAGGTGTTACCGTTTCGGTGACAGGGCGCCATATAGCTGCAGATTGCAGAAGCCAATTCAACCATTCATATTGGTTGAAAACAACATTATATTTCTTTAATTCAACTAAAAAATTAGTTGACTGGATATGAAGTGTGCCTTAGCTAAGAAATGACAGTACGTTTAATTTGTGAATTCAACTAAAAAAAATAGTCATTTCAACAAATATTTTATTATTATTAAGGGAATGAGAATAGAAAATCTAAATCAGCAAAAGTAAGATTTTTTTAGTTGTCTCAAAAAATAACTAACTAAAATCAGCAAATCAACTAAATTTTTCGCGAAAATGCTGATTTCGGTCGTTCCGTGCAATGTAACTACATTGTGTCGAAATGGAATGAAATGAAATGTACTATTGCAATTGTTCTGAGTGTTTAACGTGGAAAACGTGGTGGTTTTGTAATTCCGCCACACATCTAAGGAATGGGAAGGGATGCGCGCTCCACAAGTAGCACGGGAGAAGGATATTTGTTAGTAAAAATTTCAGTATTGGTATTATTCGCGCGCGACTCAGTATGTTCCGGTTTCAAGATGCTCGGATGCACCACTAAACTCACTGACTTCTCGAGTGAACGTTTGAACAATATCCTATATTGAAGTCCCGGGAAGTCTTGATTCACAGCTCTTATTCAAGGAAACTGAAAAAAAATGTCAATACTATCGCGCAAAGAATAAAAACTTCTTTATTTTCTATAAATGAAATTACGTAATACAAAATAAACGAGTGAATAGGATTTAGACAAAATAATTGATTCATTGCATTGACATATTCTAAACAGTTGTCATAAAATCATTTTAAATCACCAAATAAAGGTCAACAGATTTCACGCGCATCTTGATTCTGTATTATGTCCACTTTATTATTTTATTATTTATTAAAATTAGCAATTGATTATATTGGTCGATCTGGGCAGCCGGCTACCGAGAAAAATATTAATTTATCGTTTGAAATATTAATATAAAGTGTTTCTGAACTATGTATTCAATATAACGATATATGTTATTTCTGTTATTAACTTTGTAATATCAACGGATTTGCGCAATAGTTGATTTTTATCATTCAATTTATAATACTGAAGACAATCAATAACATGGAAGAAGAAAACATTCCAAATAAAACTTTTCTCCGAAGCTAGACGGAAATTGATAGGTTGAATGAAGAGATAATTTAGTAAAATAGAGTAATCAAAAGTGAAACATTGAAAATATCTGATAACTGAAAGGAAAAAGAAACTCCTGCAATTGTCGCCTTTTACGACATGGAAGCAGGAACCCAGTGGATCTATTCTTGGTTCATCTTTTTCCGCCGGATTCCACACGGCATCTATGCTGGTACTGTCCGGAGAGAGCTAATAAGTACTATCAATCTCCTAGTGGACCCCAGCCCCTGATATCCTAGGAATATTAATGTTGTATGTCGTCAAACTACTCGAATACTGTTCCGACAAAGGTGGTAAGTTATTACTTAGAGCACTTTGAAAGAAAGACGCTGCTGACAAAAGCCAAATCAAGCAGTTTCCCATTATCATTAGACAAATAGTTAATTTGCTGTAAACCAAATGCAATCATGGATTCGACCAGTAAAATTTCGTGTTCAGAAGATGGATTATACGGAATTAAAGTAATGGCACAGAAGCGTAATTGATGCGAATCGAAATTTGCTCTAAACAATCAGCTTCAGCGTGAGTAACAGTATTACTACGAATGACTTTCTTGACTCCGATCAAGACACCACCACCACGATTGCACTGACTAGTAGAGGAATTTGGGTCACAGCGATATATCGTATATTCATCAGAGAGTTCTGAATTGATAATACTGTTTTTGAGCCAAGTTTCGGTTAACACAACAACGTCATAATCAGAAGAGGGCAGTGCTGTGTATAATTCATTTGTTTTTGTGCGAAGGCCACGAACGTTTTGGTAATAAGGAGTGTATCGAAAATAAGCTATTCACAAATTTTTTTTCCAAATTATGATAAAAAAAGATATTTTATTCAAAGTAAAAATTGATCCTCTATTGTACGAGGTTAAACTTGAGCATAATGAAAACCGGATGAAATTTAAATTGTTCCTTCACGAATTTTCGAATTTTTGATCGAACGCTCTTCATCAATTTCCGGACAAGTATTGCATCGCATTTTTTGGACGATTAAGCCCAATTTTTTTGAACTCCTGCATGCTCCCAGCTGCCTTACCAGTCTTCTTGAATACCCTCTTCACGATTGCCCAGTGACGATCCATGGGTCGAAGCTGAGGGCAATTTGGTGGATTGATATTTTTCTCAACGAAATGTATACCCATTTCCGCAAGCCAATTGAGAGTGGTTTTGGCATAGTGAACCGACGCTAAATCCAGCCAAAACAATGGAGGTGTACTACGCTTCTTAAACAAAGGCAGCAATGTCTTTCGGAGACACTCAGATCGATAGATTTCTGCAAACAACAGGAACATATTGCTTTCCGTACCAGTACCTTTCGACCGAATTCCTCCACTTGAATCGACCTGTCCGCATCGCTCACATCCTCCTCAACGACGACAATAAAGTATTGTAGACCTGGAAGGGTTTTTGTGTTTTCCTTTACATAAGTCTCATCGTCCATCAAAACGCATGCATCTGGACACTGCAAAAGACGCGAATACAATTTCCGGGCCCTTGTTGCTGCTCGCTTCTTCTGTTCTACACTTTGTTTCAAGATTTTCTGCTTCTTGTAGGTCTTCAGGTGATTTCGCCTCTTGATACACTGGATCATTCCGACACTCGTTCCTGCTTTTTTGGCCAAATCACGTGTTGACATTGATTTGTTCTTCATGATTAGAGATACCACTTTCTTGACCAGTTTCGGGTTGGAAGAACCGGGTTTTCTTCCTCTTCCTGGTACCTCATCCAAAGAATAGTGTTCCCCAAACTTATTAATGATGGTTTTAACACTGATATGATGAATTCCAAACCGCTTCGCCAATTTTCGCATAGTAATTCCCTTCTCACTTAGCCATGTGTCCAGAACCTTAATTTTCACTCCCTTTTCAATAAGCGACATTTTGAAAATGCAGAATTTCATCCGCACAAACAAGTAAGCAAACGAAAGCAGACAGCCAAACGCACCGCATACTATGATCTGAGCATAAAAAACCATCACAAATATATGCGTACAACACAAATGTATGTGGATAGCTTATTTTCGATACACTCCTTGTACAGTGAGGTATTGTTTTGGTTGATCGTTTGCGTTATTGATCATTTGATCGAAAGAGGGACTTTCAGAAGGGGATTGGGTTTGAACATCGTTATCAATGGATGGTGGAAAAGTGAAGAGGTGATGCTTAGTGGCTTAATATCAAGTTCATTGCGATGGTTGAAACAGAAAGGTTGAACGTGTTTGAAAATCAAACTGCCTGTAAACGATACCCTTCTGCCAAGTGGAATTAGACAATACTTAGAAAAATCAGGGTCCAAAGGGGCCCGCTCGCGAGATGTGCTTGATATGCCATCAGTGCGCTGGATTCGATTCTGAAAAACGGTCGGTATGCCCTGGAGAATTTCTTGAATTTTTTCACTATTTTGTTCCATTTCAAAACGAATGTCCTGAAGTGCTTCACTATGCTCTGCAGTTATGGCTTCCATTGCATTGTTTGTTGACAAAATTGCTTGGCGGAAAGTTGCATTTGCCATTATTTTAGTACACGCGTTACACATCCAGAAAAGCTGCGAGCATTTCGATACTGTTTCACGGATTGCAGCTGACTCTTTCACGCACTTTAGATAAATTAATGATGATATCCAAGCCACAAGCACAAGCACAACAGATGGTGGCAGCGTCCATTGTGTAGTCACAATGAAACATAATTTATCGAACGAAGATGCGGTAATTAACACGAAAAAGGTGAACTCGAGTTTTATCGCACGAAATGATGGTCGGTGAACGAGGACCTAGACGATTCACCGTTGGAATCCAATATGAAATCGTAACAAAAATGAAAATTAGAAACCGAGTGAATCACAAGCCTGTCAAAACTCTAACTTTACCTCAAACTGTCAATATCCTGCTCGCAAACGAATTTTTTGAACGGTACTGTGAGCAGCAGCGTATTTTTGAACGATTTCATTATCTGATAGTCCAGGGTGAAATTTATACCATGGAAAGTGAGTGCTAAAACAAACCGCTGTATACCCAAGTAGCAATCCGCAACTAGTTCTGATACGACAAAGTCCAAACTATGTTGCAACAAGAGCACGAATATGTTTTTTATGTTATACTGGTTAAAACATGGTGACAGCAATGTTTCATCATAACATAACTAGTTACGAAATAGTTATTTAGGTTTCCAATAATAACATATTTGTGTCATATTGAATTAAATATAATTTATAAGCTATCGTTACTTAATCCAAACATATCTTTAATCACAACAATGCTTCTAGCTACTAGTTGAAAATAAGTTTATTTGACTTCAATACACGGAACGACCGAAATTAGCTCTGCGCCTAATTCGTATTACTGTTTTTGAATTAGTTGATTCTAACAACAAAATTTCCAAAATAACTATAAAATTAGTTAAAATGTAGAATTTACTGTGCTGAAAAAAACTCTTATTTTTAGAGAATGTGTTTAGTTGGCGAATATTCTGGACACAAACCAGCAATATTTCAATCCAACACGAAATTCTCATTGACAACTAATTTCGTTATTAAAATCAGAAACTTTGATTCTATTTATCAATCACCGTCATTACTGAAGGACAGCAGTGTCAAAGCAAAACAATCCATTAAAAAGCTAAAAGGGACAGTCTTGTTGAAACTGCTCGCAAATTGTTTAGATGTTTTTCGCATGTGTTACGATATATCCCTATATAATTTTCTAAACCGATATGTAAAAATGACGTAAACTGTTAGTGGAAAGTGTATTTATTCAGAATTTGTGCGCACTTGAAGCGATTGTGCGTAATAATGTTTTTACGCGGAACAGTGATGTGAATTTCGAATGTTTCACTCTAATTGTGATGAAGGTTTTTTGTATCTTCAAACCTTCCGAGCTGCGCCGTCCGGTGTACTATTTGTATTCGGTTTTTGTTTTCCGAGTGCTCAAAGTTTTCAGTGAGAATGAAGAAACAGTGATTTAGAAGAAAAAAAATTCAAAAAGATGTTTACGTTTCGTTTATGTCTTTTTCTCCAACACAACATCGTATTTATACCTGCCAATATAGAAAAGACAACCGCGTCTGAATTTTTTTCGGCAGTAGTGTGCCATCTAGTGGCTAGTAGTCATTAAGGTGTTACCGTTTCGGTGACAGGGCGCCATATAGCTGCAGATTGCAGAAGCCAATTCAACCATTCATATTGGTTGAAAACAACATTATATTTCTTTAATTCAACTAAAAAATTAGTTGACTGGATATGAAGTGTGCCTTAGCTAAGAAATGACAGTACGTTTAATTTGTGAATTCAACTAAAAAAAATAGTCATTTCAACAAATATTTTATTATTATTAAGGGAATGAGAATAAAAAATCTAAATCAGCAAAAGTAAGATTTTTTTAGTTGTCTCAAAAAATAACTAACTAAAATCAGCAAATCAACTAAATTTTTCGCGAAAATGCTGATTTCGGTCGTTCCGTGTAGTAGCAACCCGCAACAAGTTTTGATACCACTTAACCCAACTGTGTTGCAACAAGAGCACGAACATGGTTTTTATGTTATATTGGTTAAAACAAGGTGACAGCAATGTTTCTTTATAACGTAAACATTGAACTAACTATCATTTATAAGTTATCGTTACTTGATTCTAACATATCTTTAATCACAGCTATGCTTTTAGCTACTAGTTAAAAAAAGGTTTATTTTCCGTTGCGAAACCATTATAAATACGTAAGCGTATATGTAAATCGTTACTGTGAATTGATGTAGTAATAACTTAGATATTATAAGATTCTAACATATAATTTCTTCATCGATTCAGACGGTTATCGGTTGGTTTTCCCAACGTTATGATAACGAAAATGCAAACAAAACAACCTTTGTTGGCTTGAATATGGCGAACACAATATGGAGTCTCAAGAAGTGTGTGAAACATAAATAAAACCAAGATATTACTTTTTTCAAAACTACTTTTTGCCGAATATAGTGAAAGGCAGAATAATCATTTTTGTTCTATGCACTGTCATAAACACGAAGAAAATAATATAGGGATTGAACATCGGTTGTGATAATTCTATAATTCTCATGATATATGAATTTAAAATGATGAGAAATCACTCTACTTGGAATAATTTTGAGCATTCTGAACATAGGGTTATTTTGCTGTTTATTTTTTATATCTTTATAAACTGTTCTAATAGTTTGTTTTTTTGCGTTCTGGAATTTGTCCTGAAATATGGAAGAAATCCTATGTGAATAAGGGTATAGTATCCAACTACCTTGGAATTGTTACTTTGTGCGCTGTATCGAAGCTGTTTGAAATTATAGTTCTGGATTTTATAACACATAGTTGCTCTGACTACATATCAGAGACTCAGCTTGGATCCATGCCAAAGCTTTCAACTTCCCCTGCTGCGGTCGACAAAATCAATCATCACATAACGATCTCCAAGTTAAGTAGACTGGGATTAAATGGATAATTTTTTAATTGGCTTCGATCATATCTAACTGGTAATGAAATGATAGTGAAAAAAGGAGCCTGTACAACCTCACCAAGTGCTGTTACATCTGGAGTTCCTCAAGGAAGTCACCTTGGACCGTTCATAATTTTATTGTATCAACGATCTAAATTTTTCGATCAAGTGTAAGAAACTATCGTTCGCTGATGACTTTCGTATTTCATATTTCTAAATGGTTTAAATGCCACTAAATGCTCCGTCGTCTCTTTGTGTAGCAAAAAGTCTGTATTCAAGTTCGACTACAATATGCCACAAACTGTTCTCGAACGCGCATCGTCTGTTAAGGACCTGGGTGTTCTGGAAACCAAGTTAAATTTTAAAGAGCACATAGAGCTTTCAATTGTTACAATTTGACATTCGACATCGTAGTTTTCCTATTTTTTCGGATTCCCTATGTTAGAACTAATTATGGATATAACGAGCCCATTGCTAGCATGTGCTGCATATTTAACAAATGTTTCAATTCTTTCGACTTTCATTTATTACGTAATGTTATCAAGAAATCGTTTCTCATGTTACTGTCTCATTAGATGTAGTTACTATAGAAGCACTAGATTTAAGCAAATGTATCATTTGGATGATTTTGATCTATTGATGCAAAAGATGAGGAGTTTTTATGCCTACTTGAGAACAAGTTTGACAGAAACTAATTCCAGTGAGCTTTTCCCTGATCCAAATAAAAGAATAAAAGATGATTTCCTCCTCAGACATTCAGAGTAAAATCTTTCAGCAGAAGAAGACGCTATTATAATTGAAACTGATATTAAAAAGAGTGAATCAGATCATCCCGATGTGGTTTACCTAAAAATTCTTCTTACCAAGAAGGAAATGTTTGCCGAGCAAAAAAAAGTCGAAACAAAAAAAAATATCTTCGATGAAATCTGTTTCACTTCTTTTAAAATCACAAGTGTAAGCATTTTTATTTTTACTGTAACATTTTCCGTACATCAGAGAGTATTAATTAAGGATCAAGAATAAACCAAGTTAACTTGTGTATTACGTACAATTTATTCAGTACGTTTGTTATAGATTAATAAATGCAGTGCAACGAGTTTCTTAAAGTAACTTGCAGGATTGAGTTTCAAACAATTTTTTTTAACAATAATTTATTCTCAAATGAATGTTAAACCTGACATTTTGTATGATATTTCAGCTTTGAACAATTTCTCACCAACGTTTGATGGAAAATTGCTTACATTTTATGAATATAGATTTTAATTCCCTTATAAAAAAGTTGGCATCACTGCTTCAAATCATTTGTATTAGATTGCGCTACACAAAATAAGCAAAACTAAATATTTTCTGTTAAAAAAGTAGTTTTCCGGAAAAATAAATAGTTTTACGACAACATGCCATTTCCATTGCCTCTCGCATGTTAAATTAAAGGTTCCTATTTTACGGGTTCACTTGTAGAAGCTACGAAAAAAAATTTTGCAAGAGGAAATCCATATAGGAATGTGTTTGTTGCTAATCAAATGTGTCAGTGGAAGTAAGCTGAAACTGAGATAATTTTTCTCGAGCAGTTTTAAGGAAAACCGAAGAGTTCTAGACTAAGACACTTTTCTTGAATTGCAATTTTAAGTAGAATGAACTGATTGGTTTATTTTTCAACCATATGGAAGATTTATTGATTAAAATCAGTAAAAGAAGCGCCGGAATTTGTTTTTACGCACATATTGTTGACATTACTCATACGCTTGCAAAAAGTCTTGCTCCTTAACTAAGGGCATCGAAAAAGATGAAGAATAAAAATGAAATCGTTTTCGTTGGGTTTTTCGAAGTGACGTGCTGTATGCGGACTTATTTATTGTGTTCATATGACAAACTTATGCAGATTTTTAAATTATATTTAAGTGAATTTTCAAGTACTGCGTAAAGTATCACCTGCATAAAAATAGTTGTCTAACGCTTCGCTCGAATATCGCGCGTTTCAGTTTTCAACTTCGCGCGGATTTCGCGCGTTTTAGTGTTCGACTTCGCGCGGATTTCGCGCGTTTTGATTTTGAAATTTTTCGTAACAACCCTGTTGATATGCCATCAGTGCGCTGGATTCGATTCTGAAAAACGGTCGGTATGCCCTGGAGAATTTCTTGAATTTTTTCACTATTTTGTTCCATTTCAAAACGAATGTCCTGAAGTGCTTCACTATGCTCTGCAGTTATGGCTTCCATTGCATTGTTTGTTGACAAAATTGCTTGGCGGAAAGTTGCATTTGCCATTATTTTAGTACACGCGTTACACATCCAGAAAAGCTGCGAGCATTTCGATACTGTTTCACGGATTGCAGCTGACTCTTTCACGCACTTTAGATAAATTAATGATGATATCCAAGCCACAAGCACAAGCACAACAGATGGTGGCAGCGTCCATTGTGTAGTCACAATGAAACATAATTTATCGAACGAAGATGCGGTAATTAACACGAAAAAGGTGAACTCGAGTTTTATCGCACGAAATGATGGTCAGTGAACGAGGACCTAGACGATTCACCGTTGGAATCCAATATGAAATCGTAACAAAAATGAAAATTAGAAACCGAGTGAATCACAAGCCTGTCAAAACTCTAACTTTACCTCAAACTGTCAATATCCTGCTCGCAAACGATTTTTTTGAACGGTACTGTGAGCAGCAGCGTATTTTTGAACGATTTCATTATCTGATAGTCCAGGGTGAAATTTATACCATGGAAAGTGAGTGCTAAAACAAACCGCTGTATACCCAAGTAGCAATCCGCAACTAGTTCTGATACGACAAAGTCCAAACTATGTTGCAACAAGAGCACGAATATGTTTTTTATGTTATACTGGTTAAAACATGGTGACAGCAATGTTTCATCATAACATAACTAGTTACGAAATAGTTATTTAGGTTTCCAATAATAACATATTTGTGTCATATTGAATTAAATATAATTTATAAGCTATCGTTACTTAATCCAAACATATCTTTAATCACAACAATGCTTCTAGCTACTAGTTGAAAATAAGTTTATTTGACTTCAATAGTAGCAACCCGCAACAAGTTTTGATACCACTTAACCCAACTGTGTTGCAACAAGAGCACGAACATGGTTTTTATGTTATATTGGTTAAAACAAGGTGACAGCAATGTTTCTTTATAACGTAAACATTGAACTAACTATCATTTATAAGTTATCGTTACTTGATTCTAACATATCTTTAATCACAGCTATGCTTTTAGCTACTAGTTAAAAAAAGGTTTATTTTCCGTTGCGAAACCATTATAAATACGTAAGCGTATATGTAAATCGTTACTGTGAATTGATGTAGTAATAACTTAGATATTATAAGATTCTAACATATAATTTCTTCATCGATTCAGACGGTTATCGGTTGGTTTTCCCAACGTTATGATAACGAAAATGCAAACAAAACAACCTTTGTTGGCTTGAATATGGCGAACACAATATGGAGTCTCAAGAAGTGTGTGAAACATAAATAAAACCAAGATATTACTTTTTTCAAAACTACTTTTTGCCGAAAATAGTGAAAGGCAGAATAATCATTTTTGTTCTATGCACTGTCATAAACACGAAGAAAATAATATAGGGATTGAACATCGGTTGTGATAATTCTATAATTCTCATGATATATGAATTTAAAATGATGAGAAATCACTCTACTTGGAATAATTTTGAGCATTCTGAACATAGGGTTATTTTGCTGTTTATTTTTTATATCTTTATAAACAGATTTTGATTGACGGCGCATAAAAAACAGTTAAGTAAAATTTAATTCCGCTTGACAGTTTTAAAATCGTTGTGAAATTTGTACCTTGTATCAAGTTTGTGATTTAAAGCACTCTTCTGCTTTTTTATTGATGATAAAAAAGTGTTCTGTATTCATTCAATGTTTATAATATCGATGGCGACTAAGTTTCAACTAGTTTACTTGAAAACAAGTTATTTTCAAGTTATGAAAAGATAAGTTCTTTCAGTATGACATTACAACGTAAGGACAACTTATTTTTAGCCGACCTAACAACTAGTAGAAACTGCGCTTTTTGAGTCATGCAAGTGGTTAGATGTTAGTAACAATCACTCAAATATCTGGTTGCAAACTAGTCACAAACAAGCTAGCGTAACAAAAATTGTTACTTGGGTAAGAATTCTCGCAGTGGTCACTTTCCGTGCCGTTGCAACACAAAAAGTGATTCCGGACTCTAACTGGACAGAACTTTACGTTCCAGATTACTACTTTGTAGATCTCCTGCATTGTTTAAGAATAGCGTTGATGGACTGTCAACCAATAACCTCATAGAAAGGTAATATATAATACATAACACAATATAAATCCAATGCATAGTAATATACACATGCTAATATTATTATTACAATTACTAACAAACTACTATTTTCTGTGATGTATGTTGAAGTGCAAAGATATATTTAGTTTCTAGGCAATGCTTCGAACTAACAACCGTTTCTTTCCCAAGTAAATCTGCATTCGGACGTAGCACAATGTGAAAGAACGTGTTACTCCCGAGCATGTTGCTACAACATGTTACCATTCTGTAGCCTTAATTTATCTTGATCAACGACGGAGTAGCAATGGGCGGTCTCTAGTGCTATTGCTTAATGAAGCATTATATACTAAATAAAAATCAAATTCCAAAAACAGCGCTGCAAATGAAAACATGGGGAAAGACGTACACATTACAGTCAAATTTCTCTTTGAATACTTACTTTCGAAGAGAAAAATCGTAAACAATTATGTAAGTACACTGTAGGCATTTCATCAAACATACATACACACACACACCGTACTCCGAAGTAAGAAAACCAACCAGTCAAAATAACAACGATTTCATGAAAATGTGAAATGCTTTCAACCGGTGGCGTAAGGCATCACTTTCCGTGAATGTTTTCAGACAGGCAAACGGAAAATAGTCATATCATCGTGCTGGGAAGATCCGACCGGCGGAGCTGCGTTTGAAATAAGAGACGCATCCGACGCTGGAAATGAACCAAATGATATAGTTTATGTAAGGCTTTTCGTTCTTTGTCGTTGCTGCAGACAAAGGGGCTTGTATGTGTCGTATGCAAAGTAATAGACTTTCTAAAGCATCATGCATCACGCAAAAGACTGAATTGAGGCGGTAGAAAAACATTGGCTTTATGCCGTACGTATTTCTTTATTGCAAGGAAAGCATTTCAATTCTTAATTGCAGACTTGTTTGGAATGAACTAAGTAAGTCCTTCGTGAAAATTGTTTATTTCCTATTTGGATGGGAGTGGAAATGGTAATATGATAATGCTTTAAACTCTGTTAGCGAAAAGATTTCAAGGGTATTGAAATAAATATACCGTCACTTTCTGTTGAGATTAGTTGTTTAATGATACCATTTTTCAACAGATAAACCACAATCCAATTCGTAAGCCTTTTCACTATTGCTGGTATTATATTTTATTCAGAAACAACTTCCGGTTCCGGAGATAGGGTGCTTAGAGCAAAACGGTCAATTTCAACAGTTTTTTTTTCATAAGCCACTATATAATAAGTAGCGGGTCTTCATATAAATAAATTTCTCTAGTTTGCAGATCAAGATAGTCTCGGACCCTAAAAACTCATATGAGATTTTCATAAAAAAATTCAAATTAACAGGTGTGATAGTCCCATAAAAATATTCAAATTCGATTTCCAGCTCTAGCGTTTGGATTTAGTAAATCGATAAAAGCATGAAGAAGAACATTTGGCACTGTTGAACATCCCTTCGGTTTTGGTAAACCTACAAATAAATTCACAATTTTATAGCTTGACTACATTGTATTCATTAAGACCATTTATTGTCGGATGAACTGAATAAGAAATTAATAAACAAATATTCTATTGTATGATTGATAGGAGGAGATTTTTTTTATAAAGTGTTTTCGGAAACTATGTGAATTCTCACACTAATAGACATATCGAGCAGACAAAAATGATCATCAAAAAATCACTTTAAGTCAGATGCAACACTTATTCCATCTTTTTGACAAACTCTTCTTCAAATCCTTGTCGTTATCGAAGACTTTCCAATTTTTTCGAAACTTTTCCTTCACAATCGCTCAGATGTTTTTTCTTTTGGACAAAGTTCCGAAAAGATGTGCCATCTTCAGTACAAAAAACATCAATGTTGACCACCCCTTCACCGATTTCGTGAATCAGCACGATGCCACATCCTTCCAAAACAGAGCGTTCTTCGAGGGACCGGAGGAAGAAAAACAAGAGGCTTTGAAGTCATTCTGCTTTATAAATTCTGCGATTGCGATTTTGAAATCTGTTTTCAAACGAACATATTCAAATAAGTTTTCTTTTACTTATACAACTTACCCAAAAAGCAATGAGACAGATTTATTTACATTTTTAATATTTCATCACATTTGTAAGGACGTTACCTCAAAAAAATTATTTAGCCACTAAAATCAACTGTAACTGTTTAATATTTCTGATTAATTCGCCTTGCTTCACATTTGTTGGAAATTGAACTAAAATAAAAAAAAACAGCTGAAAACACTTTTAATATGCTCACAACTCTGTTTCTAATTTCATCTAAATGGATTTTTATTCATCCTATCCGTGGTCCAATATTCGTCCTATTATTAAACAATTGCAAAAGCAATCAAAATAAAATATTGTGCTATTACACTTTCAGGTTCAAAATGTCAAAATTCTTCTTAAAATGGTCCAATGTTAAATGTGAGATAACACGCGATATTTTTAGAACCAGATTGGAATCACTTTGACATTTAAATATTTTTGGGTCGTTTTCGTTTCCTTCCATTTTCCACTAAAAAATTCTCTGTAAGGTTTATCTCAAGGGTTTCCAAATGACAATCGTGATGAGACTTAATCCAGGACTACTCCGATTTTTTGCGAGTAATCCAGTAATCGATGGATTACATTAGGAATCCAAAAGAAATCATTGGTAATCCTAAGTAATCTGAGTAATCACATTTATTCTCAGAGTAATCCAAGTAATCAGAAAATATCTCGAAATAATCCAGTAATCATAAAGTAATCATCAAATAATCAGAAAGTATTTTTTCGTTTTGATTTAAAGTATCGTTATTTTATATTATATTAAGTTTATGATTAGTTTTCTATTTAAACCATATCTGTTTTGTACAATAGAGCGTATCAACTCGTTATCTTCTAATTTGAACCAGTTACATACAATACCGTTCGTGGTTCGTGGTTCGTGGTTCGGTAGAAAAAAATGAGTAAAAAGGGCGAAAAACGAATCGTGCCTCTGTTTTCGCACAATCCTGACTTGTAAGCAAAGTTTTGTTATTACATGCCTTTTGTAAAATCTGACTTTCTGTCTCAACAGACTTCGCAGGCGATTCTTAGCGTACAGAATCATTGCATGGCTGGTGCTACGATCCTACTGACACTAAGAATCCTTCCAAGTCAGGGCTCGAACATACGACAACTGGCTTATAATCCTGGTTTGTCTTTACGTCAAATGCCCAAAAATGGTTGATATCTATAAGAATTATAGCTCTATTATCAACTGCCGAAACACATTTTATCACAAAAAGTGAGACCTGGATTTTGCAAGAAGATAATGATCCCAAACACCGGAGCCGTACTGTACTGAACGAAAACGGGAAAAATGCATGCAAATGGAAAGTACACCGAAAGGGCATTTGGTACATTTTTTTGGGTCAAGAATGCATTTATTTCAAATTTAAAGGAATTTAATGATTATTCAAAGTATCGTCCATCGCCGTCCATACTTTTTCCCACCTCTCAGGCAATTTTCGAATTCCGTATTGAAAAAATGTTTCGCCTTTTGAGGTAATACAAGATTGAAGCTAATTTTCGGTTTCTGTGAAAGAAGTAAACCAATGACCTGCCAGATCGTCGTAATCAGAAGGAGCAATGTGAGGAGAATACGGCGGGTGCCACAAAATATCCCACTTGTGCATTTCCAAATATTTAATAATGACTCATGTCGCGAAAGTCTTGAAAAATATTTGGAAAACCAGATGCCAGAGAGTAGTAACGTCATTCCCGTAGATTGGTATTTTTCTCGGAAGCTCTCGCGGTGAAAAGCTTTTTTTTTGCTCTTCAGACAAAACTAGTTTCCGTAGTTCTTCGTTGATAAATTCAAATTTCCGTAGATTTCCGTATAAAACAATCCAATTTTCGTAGATTTTGTCTACGGATCTGTTCGTATCCGTAGATCTACGGAGATTTCCGTAGATCTGACATCGCTGGACATGAGGCCGAACTCCTACCGGTATCAGTTCATAGGGCACCAAATTGTCTTTCTTTTAAATCATTTACATGGATTTTAATCGTACAGTTAGTGCTTGTTGAGCTAATTTAACTGATTCTGCAAGTTTCTTCTGCATTTGATTCGGATCTTCATCGAGTAATTTCTCTAACTGTGTCAGCCGTCAGAGCGACTGACTGTTCCCTGTCGCAAATTCTTTTTAATTTGCCTTAAGACTTTACGATTAAAGTTTTCGGATATCCGGGGAGAAGCAAGTAGGGCATAAGAGCGGAAGTACGCTTTTATGCTGGCTACGGTTCTCCAGCGGACTGTACCTGCGAAGGGAAAGGAAGAAATATTTGTTGAAGTAAATTATACTTATACAATTCTCTTCTTAGAGAGAATTACTTCCTGGGCGATGATGCTTCCTTCTAGGGGAGGATGACTTCTTCTGGTGGGGGCTCGTCCGGGAATTTTCTTTCTAGTGATGAATGCGAACGACCGTTTTCTCTGGTAACTGATGACTGATTTATTTTTAATTTCCTTAAACTATATATACATGAATCTTATGGTAAAATATTAAAGATGTTGCACGACATGCAGTGCAACATTTATTACTATCTCCCTTTCTCCTTAGATGCTGACGTTACCATTCGTCAGCACGGTAAACAAATTCCTGGTGCCTCACTACTACATAAAGATTTGATTAGATGGTTGCACTTGCATTTCGTGCTATCCCACTCTATTCCCTAACGGCTGCAAGGGCCCTCCTAGAAGGTTCAAGTTCAAGTTCAAATCTTGCTTAGCCGTCCTATCTAAACATATGCGGCACCTTATCTGTATGCTTGAAGAGCATGTTAATTATTTCACCAGATGTTTCCATGACGGTTACTAGATCGTCGATTTATTGCATCCTTCGTTAGAGATGCATTTATGACTTTATTACCACAACCCTCCGAGAGCAAGTTCTAACCGATATTTGTTATCGTTCCCTTTTGGAGTTTGTTTATGTTTTGTTCCTTCGCATTTCGTCATGGTCCTTGCTAGTTAATTTACATTGCCATCAGCACCAGCTTATCTGGTGTCTCGACCCGAACTTAGGCTTCCGCCGCTATATGAATCAGTGCAATATTAATGCATACGGGATGCGAGATTTGATGGGTAAATAACAGCTCTCATGACTGCGCTGGGAACGAACTATCGGGACAATTACTTCCCATGATAAGTGCTCCTTTAAGCACGTATTTTTTTTAAATTTTCGTTTCTTTTGGTTGATAAATAAAGTCTATTAATGCCATCATCTGATTAATGCGAATGTAGCAAACACTACGCTCGACATTTCTGGCCCCGTAAATCTTCCTGAAGAATTACCTTTATTGATAATCGAGCGACTGTCGTGGAATATTGGTGTTTACTCTTAAATTTTCAAATTGTGTTCGTCCTCTCTGTTAAGTTTATTATTCCTATAAATAATTGCAAAGACCTTATTTTTTTTATAACGAGCTTTCAGCTGTATTTCGCGGAAGTGGAAACAAACACTCCGCCGGTCTTCTGGAATTTCGTGTTGTATTACATTTTTTAACTCGTAGATAAATATATACTACCACATACATAATACCTAACAATCCTACACCCACTAATACATATTCAATAATGGGTTCACCTATATCTTGTTCCTTATAATCATCCGTTGTTATAGTGAAAATTTTGTTGTCAAATGGATTCGCAGGCTTATTTAATTCTGCTAATGCCGTTTCATTCTTCTCTAAATTGAAATTAATCTGAATTCTTTCTTTAAAGAATAAGTTTGTCCGCCTTTCTTCCCTATTCACGAATCCATATATAACACTCTTATTATTTTGGATTTTACAATCGAAATCTAATTTAACTACAGCCACCTTGTATGGTGGCGCTATAATAGAATTCTTGCAGTGAATTATAATACTAGTTGTGTCGCTGGCGAAGTAAAGCACCTGGTTCTCATCCGTGAGTGAAATCATCTCGGCGTATGGTGGCGATAGGTGCGTAATATTGCAGTGGCTTTTCGAAAGTTTGTGTGCCACTAGTCCAGATACGCAGTCAAGCTCCTTATGAACCGGGCTAGGTTCCACGATAAAATGAGTTTGGTTCATCCGTACTGGTTCCGTAGTTGGGTAGAAATATTCCCCGTTATGGTCAATCAGTATGCGTGGTTTTCCTATATCAATGATGGCATGATTTTCCATATGAGGTACAGGAATAATTCGAAACATTTCGTACACTGTTTTGCTGACAACTACAGTGTACATTGCGATTACGATAGTCCCATTGATCTGCTGCGTTTCATATTTTACCAATGAGGATTGTCGAAGAACTGTTAGTCCTGCTGGCAATGTTGACGAGATGTTGTCGAACGTTGCGGTAAGTTCTTCCGTCGAAAGTGGATATGATCTCATCCTTTTGTACTTGTGAAGCACTGCGTCAATAGTCTCTCGAGAAAGCATGATTATCTCGATCAAACGACTTTCCAAGTACTCCGTTTCACCTAGGGCGTACTTTTGCTTCAGGTGGTTTGTTTCCTTCATCAGACCGTAGAATTGATCGTTTAAGGTATTTCCCATCTCAGTGGTCTTTCCATTTAATTGAACTAACGACTCAGATAACTGATGTATTTTTTCATTGTCGTGCATTCTCATTGCTTTTAGTTCAGTTTCGATGTCATTTTCACCGAATAGGAAGCTCCACAAGAATCCAAATATCCCTTTTGAGCGTCGAGATCTTGTTCGCTCATAATCAATTTCGGAAATTGCATCCGAGCATAATTTGTCGAAGACGCTCAAAATTCTATTCATATTTTCATTTTTTATGTCCTTGGTCATGCGCTTCCTTGTTGCTGACATATTACATCTTATGCCTTCGATCAATTCCCGGTCTTCATTCGGCGATATCGACGTATTTATATTCGTCCGCCATATGCCCCGTTTCATAAAAGTAGTTCCTATGTGGTCGAGAAATACCCCATCTTGCTCGACCGGTGTTACTAATAAGGAATTCGCCGTGCTGAGAACTGCTGCTGTAGTTAACATAGCTGCAAGTACAGAACGAGGAGAAAAACGAATAACTGGTCTTTTCTTTTTGCCCGATTGAGAAATATTGTTAATTTCTCGTTTCATTTCAATCCGGTGATCTTCAAACTTAGGATCAGCGGATTCAGTTTCAGATACGTGCATTATTACATGCTCTGATTCTTGTTTACTTTGCGTCGGCTCAGGAGTTAAATCCTTCCTCTCGACGTCCAATATCGCGAGTTTAGCAACTGCGCGCCTAAAAGTACCTTTTCCGGTGATAACTTCAGCTTGTCTAGCTACGCCATCATCAGAAATGATTAATTTGACAACACGTCCTTTCAACCACCGTCCAGGTGGTTCTTCATTATCTACCATTAAGACTATATCATCAGTCTTAATTGGTTTGACATCTCCAGTCCATTTCTCTCTGGTGATAAGTGTTGGAAGATACTCTTTCTTCCATTTATCCCAAAATACCTTCATGGCGTGTTGAATCCTTGCCTGCGAGTTCTTATCGTAAGGTTTTGGATCAATCTCGAAGGGTGGTGCATATTGTCCCGGCCTTCCTAAAATCGCATGGAAGGGGGTTAATAGCTCATCATTCACATCCTTTAAAGCTCTATGTATCAAAGGACGTGAATTAACGAACCACTCCGCTTGAATAAAGGCTGATCGCAGCACTTCACTCGTAGGTGTCCTTTTAGACATATCGTCTATCATGACACCAAGCGCCTTCTTTACTATTCCTATTAACCTCTCCCATACGCCTCCAAAATGTGGAGCCGCTGGAGGGTTAAACACCCATGAAATTTCTAACTCTGCGGCTTCTCCTTGTCTCATTCTTGTGTCGAGTTCTTGTAGGAGGCGTTTCAACTCTCTTTCGGCTCCAACGAAATTAGTTCCGTTGTCGCTGTAAAGCTGAGTTACTTTACCTCTGCGACACTGAAAATTCCTAAAGCATACGAAAAAGGCATCGGTACTCAAATTTTCTGCCATTTCGATGTGTATCCCTCTAGTAACTAGGCAGGTGAATATAACACCCCATTTTTTTTCCTTGCCATTTCTACCCCTTTGAACGTAAAACGGTCCGAAATAATCCACTCCACTAAACTGGAATGGAAACGAATTTAAATTAGTTCGTACCTGCGGGAGAGGCGCCATTCTAGGTACTGCTGCATGAGCTGTATTCAGAATGCATTTCTGACAACAACTTTTTACATTTTTTAATACAGCTCTCGCGTTTATAATATAAAAACGTAGCGCCAGATTGCTTATAACAATTTCATCTGCTTGATGGTAGCATTCCTCATGATAACGCCTCACAAGCAGATTAGTTATATGGCCTTTTTGAGGTAATATTATGGGGTATTTTTGCTCATGGTTTACATGAGCACTATACTCCAATCTACTTCGTGCCCTCATGACCCCATTTTTGTCGTCTATGAAGGGATATAATTTCCTCAAGCAGTCTTCCTTGGGCACATAGTCCCTTGTTTGTTTTCTCTCCTCTTCGTTTTGAATATCATATCGCGGCATATTTTTCATTTCCTTTGAAAACGCTTCTATTTCAGCAATTTTGAACATTAACCTTTTTTTTTTTTTTGTCTTTCATCGTCCAAGCAGGATCCAAGTTATGTTTGGAAGTAATAAAATTGATATTTTCCATTCAAAATATTAGTCTCTGCATACTTTTCTCCAAACAGAGAATGCCCTGACATCTATAAATTTGATGTTTGAATACTTTGTGCCGTTTTTTTTTTTGAAAATATCTTCCAATTCAGTCCAATCATTAACGAGCGAATTCTTCAATCGAACATTTTTCCACAGTCGGAGGTGGTTCGCTACCTGGTTCCTCATTCGACACACAAAGGTAGCTTGGGAACCAGTCCTTATTTCTCTTGATTCAGGAGGGGTTTGCGAATTCGAGCGCAATGAAGGAGTTGTACCTGATCGACTTACGGATGCACATACCAACGACACACATGGCGGTGAACTTGTTTCTTTGAGCAGTTTACCCAAATTGTTGCCTGGTAGTGGTTCTGGTATAGGTAAGGAGTTCAGAGAACGTCGAGGCGTTAATCCATATGATTTGGCACTTCGTATAATTTTTTCATCTGATGATCCACCCACGGAATCTTTCTTAAACGTAAAATTATCCGACGTTAACCCCCCGTGTAGTGGCATGATGATATAATTATTTGTATCTTTACTATTGCCATCCAACTTGGCATAATAAACCAATTCCCTTTTCCATTCATATTCAAAGGGTACACTGAAGGCTTCATCGAGAGCATTGACAGGAGCGGTGACTTTTCTCTTAGTCACCATCGTAGACATAGCTAATACTTTAGCGTTGTTGTCAAATGCATTCCCAGGTGCTGGTGCCATACCAACAACAGATTTCATTTTGTTCTGTTCGTCGGAAGATCCTAATGTGACACTTCTCACCGAGGCAACCACATTTTCCCCATATGCTTCCGTAGACGACCAAAGATTTGCTTCCAGTTCTTGGACTTTTTCAGAATTTGTGAAATCGGAAATCGAACTTGAGGATCTTGGAGAACTTAACATTCCGTTCTCTCTACCAGCGACGTCCTCATCGAATCCGACAAAATCATTTTCATTACTATCACACTCTAACTCTTCAGAATCGCTTGTGTTCTTTTCTGAGCCAGTGGTTATTGTAATTCCAGTTGTTCCACCAGTCGTACTTGGCTGCAGCATATCATATCGGTGCAGCTTTGGTTGTTGCTCCATTCCTCTGGCATTACCGATAATCTTAGGCAAGGTTTCATAATAACTTTTCCATTCAATCGAGTTTCCTGAATTTACTGACATTGCGTCTTCTTTCATGCTCGTATTCTGAATGGAAGTCACGAGGGATAACATGGTCCTCTCGTGTATTCTCATCAGCTCAATAATTGCCCTGCTGCTGCCATTTTTTGCTTGGAGTGCCATATTTGTCACTTCCAAGTCCTTCGTCATTGCAGCGTATTCCTTTTTACGCTGCTGGCATTTCATACAGTACCAGTCCTCTGGTCTTGGTGGCCGTTTATCAAGATTCACACAAGATAAATGGAACCACCTATCGCACTCATCGCAAGTTATCATTTCGACCATTGCACGATCTTTCTTCGTGCAAAGGCGACAATGTCCATTTGGATTAGCCACAAACTCCATTTTAGTACAGAGAATTGCTATGTTAATCTATTTAGAAGTTCCCGCAACTCAAATTATCTACTGCTGATGGCAATGATAATAATATTTTTTTTTTTCAACAAATATTCTCCAAAATAGTTTAAAGCAACTATTCCAGAGTCTTTTGATAAAGCTTAAGCAAGTTAAAAGAATTTGCGATACGCTCCTCTCTGGAGCCACCAAAATGTCAGCCGTCAGAGCGACTGACTGTTCCCTGTCGCAAATTCTTTTTAATTTGCCTTAAGACTTTACGATTAAAGTTTTCGGATATCCGGGGAGAAGCAAGTAGGGCATAAGAGCGGAAGTACGCTTTTATGCTGGCTACGGTTCTCCAGCGGACTGTACCTGCGAAGGGAAAGGAAGAAATATTTGTTGAAGTAAATTATACTTATACAATTCTCTTCTTAGAGAGAATTACTTCCTGGGCGATGATGCTTCCTTCTAGGGGAGGATGACTTCTTCTGGTGGGGGCTCGTCCGGGAATTTTCTTTCTAGTGATGAATGCGAACGACCGTTTTCTCTGGTAACTGATGACTGATTTATTTTTAATTTCCTTAAACTATATATACATGAATCTTATGGTAAAATATTAAAGATGTTGCACGACATGCAGTGCAACATTTATTACTATCTCCCTTTCTCCTTAGATGCTGACGTTACCATTCGTCAGCACGGTAAACAAATTCCTGGTGCCTCACTACTACATAAAGATTTGATTAGATGGTTGCACTTGCATTTCGTGCTATCCCACTCTATTCCCTAACGGCTGCAAGGGCCCTCCTAGAAGGTTCAAGTTCAAGTTCAAATCTTGCTTAGCCGTCCTATCTAAACATATGCGGCACCTTATCTGTATGCTTGAAGAGCATGTTAATTATTTCACCAGATGTTTCCATGACGGTTACTAGATCGTCGATTTATTGCATCCTTCGTTAGAGATGCATTTATGACTTTATTACCACAACCCTCCGAGAGCAAGTTCTAACCGATATTTGTTATCGTTCCCTTTTGGAGTTTGTTTATGTTTTGTTCCTTCGCATTTCGTCATGGTCCTTGCTAGTTAATTTACATTGCCATCAGCACCAGCTTATCTGGTGTCTCGACCCGAACTTAGGCTTCCGCCGCTATATGAATCAGTGCAATATTAATGCATACGGGATGCGAGATTTGATGGGTAAATAACAGCTCTCATGACTGCGCTGGGAACGAACTATCGGGACAATTACTTCCCATGATAAGTGCTCCTTTAAGCACGTATTTTTTTTAAATTTTCGTTTCTTTTGGTTGATAAATAAAGTCTATTAATGCCATCATCTGATTAATGCGATTGTAGCAAACACTACGCTCGACAAACTGTTTGTCTTCGATTTTTTTATTTGTCCAGAGTGAGGACTATGTTCAACGCTGAAATCTTCTTTCTTGAAACGTCGGAACCATCCATTCTATCTGCACTTTTCTTTCAATTAAAACAAAAAACCAGAACTTCCCGTAAATGTGAAGCTGAAAACCATTTCGCCGAAAATCGTTTCGCCGAACACCATTTCGCCGAGGGGGTCATTTCGCCGAAAGGGTCATGTCTCCTGTATGTTATGTCTCCTGTATAACTGATGTGGCGGAGCCACGAAACCGAAGCCAAGATGGCTCGGCGGCACAAAGCCTTAATTTTCTTTGGTTTAGTTAGGTCCGAACGAGCACATGAACCAAAATGAAAATAAACTAACATATTTTCATTTTAACTTAATAAACGGAAAAGACCACATACATTTGCCTGATAGATACACCTATGCAATTGTTTTGATGCTTAGTAGCTAATAGTCAATAAGTTGTCTTTGGAATTCCGTTCTGAGGTTCATGAGGTGCAATCTTTATTCAAGAAGACAAGAATCAATTTTCATTCAAGAAGAACAATTTTAGGTCAAGAAAACAGGCGTTTACGTTATCATATTTCATTTGTCTTTATTTTAAATCAATTCCAATTACGATTTGAAGACGAAGTTAGGATTCGGCGAAATTACTCTTTTGGCGAAATGGCCTGTCTACTGTCTACTGCATTTCTCCAAGTATCATTGCAGTATTCTGGTCAGAGCTCTGACTGGACATTGCAAACTCAATTATCACATGGCTACTATTCAACGTGCTGAGTATTACTCGTGTGATTTGTGTGAATGCGATTATGGTACTTCATATCATCTGATATGTAACTGTCCCGCATTGACGCAGCTACGTATCCGGGTTTTTGGTTCTCCATACATGGTTGAGTCTGTGTATGCGGAGCTAAAATTGAAGGATATTCTCTCGTTTCTCACCCAATGTGGTAAGGAGCTATAGTCAGAAGGGTTCATCGTTCTTCCTGGAGTGAATGGATCCCTTCTGTATTCACCTTAAATAGGGTTTAGCAGATTGTTTGGCATCCTTTAGGGGGTACCGAATTTACTTCTGCTCGTACATACTGCGAGTCGTTCTGCATTCTTCCGGGAGTGCAGAATGGTGTCGCTTTTGTAAGATCTCTAAATCCCCTCGGGGGTTGGAGGTTTGATTAACAGCAGACTGTTCGGGACCTCGTAGAGGTTCAGAATTTACTTCTGCTTCCACTAAATGTGATCCTCAGCAGATTGTTCAGCATCCCTTTGGGGTGCAGAATTTACTTCTGCATTTATGTGTTTTTGTGTCGTAAATTTTTCCCATCCTCCTAGTCCAACCCTCACCATTTCCTTTCAATCCTTCCCTCTTATACATCGGGAAAATGATGCTAAAAACAAATTGATGGCAAGTCACAAATATCCAAATATCAAGGGGAACGTGCCATTTGAGCCAATTTGTTCTGATTCCTGATTCCATGCCATTTCAAATAAATTTCAATCCTTTGAAATCCTTTCATTCTGTCATTCAAAATTACACATCGGTAGCAAACATTCCTATGTGCATCTGGTTCTGCAACACGAATAGAACCACGTGCACATGTGTGCTCAATGACAATGAACTCGGTTGCTGCTTCAAATCCGAGCTCAGGTTTTCGTTTTCTTTGCCGCGTGCACGAAATCCAACACGGCCTTATATGTGCATGTGTTGTGTTTCCTTTATCAATACGAGCACATGTTCGTACAGGTGCATTTAATATTTTAGTTTGAACATTCTGCCACTCATCACCTTGTAATCTCACTGCAGGAACTCTTATTCGGAAGAAATAAAGGAATATGAACTTTCATTTAAACCTAAGTATGTGAAAGTAACTCAAGCTATGGCTGAGAAAAGTGTGTTCAATTTTAAAGTTTTGACCACACACCTCCGGCATCGAAAACCGGGGAATCATATAGCCAAAGTCGATTTGTTTGGACATCAACTGACAAGGCCTATCGATTAGAAATGATTTGAGTCAAGTTTCATTTTTTTTCTGTGTTTTGAATCGCTGCTCCACACAACAATTCACCATTATTCCGGACAACACTTCAGGAACTTTGTACGAGACCAGAAGACATTTCATTTGAATCTAAGTTGGTGAAAATCGACCATCTCCGAGAAAATTTAAACGTTACTTACACATATACACAGACAAACATTGTACGTACTCGACGACTGAGTCCAACCAAAGGGTTTTCAAAATCGTCCAAGTTGGATTGTTGCATCTCTATATTAAATAAATGTTTCTAAGTGGAACCTGCATGGAACCGATGTTCTGAAACGAGTTTTTTGTTGTTCCCACAGGATTGTGGTAACTTTTCATTCAACAAACAAAATGGAAACTATCGGATAATGCGAAAGAGTTAAATTTCGTGGTTGGCTCACTTTAGAAAAATTGTATATTGACGTAAATAATATAATATCCTGAAGAAATATTACCATAAACAAGAAGTAATCCCGAGTAGTCTCGAGTAATCCAGAGTAATCAGATTTTAAAAGTATTCGAGTAATCCAGAAATAATCAGGGTAATAATGTAAGTAATCGAAGTAACCCATTTCGAGACTGGCAAGTAATTCAAGCTGTTGAAAACCCTTGGTTTATCTGGATTGGCCCACTTTGACAATATGAAAATATCAGATGCCCAGCCGATGAAACACACACACACACACACTGCTTTATGTTGACAATGGAATCAGTGCTTTCAAATGCTTCCAAAATTGTCCATACTGGTTATAAATATTAATTATATAATTAAAATAATGTCAAAGATACAAAAAAATGCTTGTGGATGGGAATTTAAAGCAGAAAACAAATTTTTTCATTACATTGTGAGAAAACTTGGCAACCATGCGATACGAAATTAGATGAAAACAAGACGCCATGAGGTAAATTGGTTGCAAATATTCATCTCATATTTTTTAAGATTGCTATTGCTTAGTGGGTAATTTTAGAAGTTTTCAATTGTTGATTAAACAAGTGAAAAGTTAACATTACGAATTATGAAGTCATTCAACATTGAATAGTGATGTTATTATTTGATCACTATATGTTTAGAGAGTAATCAATAAAAAATATTCAGTAACATGACGAACTGTTAAGCTTGAGACGAAATTGTTTCCTAAATTGGAAAGTTATTTTTAAATGAAAAAAAACGATCGATGAAGGATTTAGACAAATTTTCTAATGGGAAAATATGACAAAAACTTAAATAAACGTTTTAAAACATTTCACAGTTTTGTTCAGGTATGTTGAAAGATATGATTCATGTTCAAAATTGGGTTAGGAGAAACGCAGTTGTGACAGTACAAAATATAAAACTGCGTTAAATTTTTTTACACATTTCTCTAAATCTCTTCGTTCAAGTGAATCATCTTTGGATAATTGAAAAATGAATGTGATTTTTTTCAAATAACTATTTATTGGAATATGAGTTAAAATTAAATTATTAAGATTTAAATTGGGTATTCAGCCACAAGTGGTGACTTTTCTGCCCTATTATATATATGACTTGGTTATTACCATGAAGACATCGTACGGGTAGTAATTCAGATTTTCAATTCTGATAGCTAACCTGAAGTGTGCGATCAGTTAAATAATTTTGAATCATTTTGATCAAATAAATAGGAAACTGGAAATCAGACATTTTTGCTATTAAACTTTTGTGCCAAACACTGCCGAATGCTTTTTCTATGTCTAGAAGAGCAACTCTAGTGGACAACCCAGAAGATTTATTTGCTTTTATCATGTTCGTTACTCTGACAAGTTAATGAGTAGTTGAATGTTCATGACGAAATCCAAACTGCTCTGGTGAAAAATTGAATTCTCATTTATATTAGACATCATTCTCGACAAGATAATTTTTTCAAAAAGTTTACTGATAGAAGAAAGTAAGCTAATTGATCGATAACTTGATCTTTCTGCTGGATTTTTATCAGGTTTGACGATAGGAATTACTTTAGCATTTTTCCATCTTTTTGAGAAGTGTTAAGCTAATGAAAAACGCTTAAAATTTAAACCAAGTGACTCAAGGCAACATCGGGAAAATTTTTAATAAGAATATTAAAGATTCCATCATTACCAGGAGCCTTCATGTTTTTCAGTTATCTAATAATTGACTTAATTTCATCAAAATTCGTCTCAATAATGTCATCTTGTAATAACACTTGAGTTGAAATATGATCATATTTCAGTGAGACTTCATTTTCAATAGGACTCACAACGTTCAAATTGTGGACACTCTCGAACTGCTGAGCAAGTTTTTGAGCTTTTTCGCCAATTGAAAGAAGTATTTAATTTCCTTCCTTGAGAGCAGGAATTGGTTTCTGAGGTTTCTTCAGAACCTTAGAAAGTTTCCAGAAAGGTTTAGAATATGGTTTAATTTGTTCAACTTCTTTAGCGAAATTTTCATTATGCAAAAGAGTAAATCTATGTTTAATTTATTTTTGTAAATCCTTAACTATGTTTTTCATAGCAGGATCACGATTAAGTTGATATTGTCGTCGACGAACATTCTTCAACCGAATGAGCAGTTGAAGATTGTCATCGATGATAGGAGAATTTAATTTAGTTTGAGCTTTACGAACTGAAATATTTCTTGCTTCGATAATGTAATGTGATGATTATCAATTGCTGTGTCGATGTCCGCAGAATTTTCTAAAATAGTTTCATGATCCAAATGGTTTTCAATTCATCCTCACTCAATTTTAAAGATCGATCATTCCAATTTAAAATATTCAAATATTTATTTAACATAACTGTTTAATTTTAAATGCATTATAATATTATTTGCAATATGACATCCGATTTGAAATGCTTCAAAAAGTGATAAAGTCGAATGCATTCGGATGATCATTTGAAAAAGTTGATCTTACAGGTAGATCATTTTATTTTCAGTTATATCGCCTAAATCGACTTCGTTTAAAGAAGTAAATGGCATTGAAGGATTATAGGTAGGTAGATTTCTACTTGTTACACTAGTGTAACTGCCATTAGAAGAAGATGATTTGGCCGATCTACCTATTAATAAATTGTGTTCGTTAGAAGATGAACTGGAAGGCGTTCCTGTGTTTTGATTATTTACATTAGAAGAATTTCTACCTTTTTACATTAGAAGAATTTCTACCTGTTACCAAAGCGTAACTGTCATTAGAAGATGATGATGACGAAGTCGATCTATCTGTCGATAAGTTGTTTTCGTTAGAAGACGAATTGGAAGGCGTACCTGTTGAAGTGTATTAGGTAAAGTTCATGAGAACTTCCAGAGCGTGGTTTAGAAGTACCATTCGCTCTTTTTTTCGTATTACTTGGGAAGGGGCAAAACCAAGCAATTCTTTTAGTCCATTTTTAATTTCATCAGTACTTTGATCATTTTATAAGCCTTTCAAGACAGCCTTGAAGGGTTTGTCTGATTTTATATCATATGAATAAAAGTTATGAAGTTTCTTGGACAAATATCGGATAAGACGTTCATAATCTTCCAATCCATCAACCAAGACTCGACATTCTCCTCTTCTCGTCCGATTCGAAATGAGACTTTTACTTCCGGGAGAAAAGTAGAAAGCTCAGTACGGAATGCTTTGAAATCGGAGATCATCACCGTCTCGGGTGGTATAGATTGTTGTTTCTTCCCAGAACGAGTCTTAGTCTTGAAAAAGACTGATTATATTAAAATATCACTCTTTGTATAGCCTTGATAAAGGCTGACTAATTGTTAGTCTTTCAAAAGACTGCTAGTGATTCAGGTAGCCTTAAAAAAGACTGAAGTTTTGAATCAATGAAACTCTAGGTAGCCATAAAAAAAATTCCAGGAGCCAAGAGTTATACGCGTGCGGTGCGAACGACTATTCAACACCGACTGATGAATGTGATTTATTTCAGTGTAATACTCGATACATCCGAAAACCAATAACCTGTTCAGTTTATCATATAAACATGCATTGTTCATCAAATCGGCCTGTTTAGTAAGAAAATGGGCTCGATTTCCGTCACCCGGTGGATACGTGTTCCCTTACAATGTCATCACTTCTGCCTACATATGACATAAAATATGCAGTTGATGATGAACTTACAACACAATTTAAGTTTGCCATGAGATACGAACTATTGGAAATCGAAAGCATTGCTGATAAATCGCTACTTGAAAAAAATGCCGACAAGGGACGCGGACGAAGCGAGCCCACCACCACCTCTCCGGAATACCCAGACGGGACTTACTGAGAAAAAACTCCATGCCAGGGATCTACTTGGCGTCCGCTTTAATGTACATATCGTCGACTATTACGATACATTTCGGCTGCACGGGGTTTGGCCAACGTATTCTGTTTATTGGTTCGGTTCGATGCCTTTTTTATCTCGAAGACATAAAGTCCAGCCCATTGCCGTTTCAACCTTCCGAGTGAACGGACGTGCTTTGTGTTTACTGCGAAAGCGTTGAAAACCAGTGCCGTGTGTGATAAAGTGACCGGACGATCAAAACTAGATTGCTATTGTGTAATAGACAATAGTGCTTTTTCCTGTGAGAGGTTTTATGCACATTATATACTGAAGCAGTGTATTGTTGTGAGCGGACGATCGAAACAGTACCGTTAGCCGGTGATTGTTCGATCGATCAAAACAGGCCCAGCGGTGTACGTGATATCACTGTGCGGATTAAAAAAGAGTGTGCTTTTTCCTCTCGGAGGTTTTTTGCACACCATCGCAGCGGCGATACGCCGATCGACGAGGGCTAGGCCTTGGTGGCCCCCGTTGGATTTAAGTTAAGTATCATTATTTAGTTTTTTTTTCCTTCCTGCATTCGACTGTTCTATTTCTCCCCGATTCACTTATTTCTGTGCGGAGGTAGCTCCGCAACATGTCTAGTGTAAATTCTGACCCCCCCGTTCCCGATGATCAAATGGAGACTTCCCTTGACTATAAAAAGTCTCGCCTAAAGAGCTATCCGGATGGGCTCGCACTACCGGCCGGTCCTTATGCGGTCTATTTCCGGACCAAATCGAAAGAAAAAAAATTAAATATTTTAAAAATATCGCGGGACCTGTCCTCGCGATACAATACTATAAAAAGTTTTGATAAGATACGTCCAGACAAGCTCAGGGTCCTGTTTACCAGTTCAAAACAGGCTAATGAGCTCGTTCAAAATGATCCTTTTACGCGGGAGTACCGCGTCTACGTGCCAGCTCGCGAAGTAGAAATCGACGGTGTGGTCACCGATTCGAGTTTGACTTGCGAGGACGTTCTTAAGTACGGGGCGGGTTGTTTTAAAGACCCCTCACTTAAGAATGTCAAGATACTGGATTGCAAGCGATTGCATTCAGTATCGATCGCCGGGGATGGAACAAAGTCCTATCCCCAATCAGACTCTTATCGTGTGACCTTCGCCGGTTCTGCTTTGCCCAACTACATCCTCTTGGACCGGGTTCGTTTGCCTGTTCGCCTATTCGTACCCCGAGTAATGAACTGTACTAATTGCAAACAACTGGGGCATACAGCTACCCATTGCAGCAATAAGCCACGTTGTGCTAACTGTGGGGAAGCTCATGCGGACGGCTCTTGCGGTAAGGATGCTGAAAAGTGTCTCTACTGTAAGGAGGGTCCGCATGACCTCTCTGATTGTCCCGCTTACAAACTGCGAGGTGATCGAATGAAGCGTTCCCTAAAGGAGCACTCCAAGCGTTCTTTCGCAGAGATGCTTAAAAGTGCCACCCCTCCTAAACAGACAATGAACCCATATGCCTGCTTGTCAACTGACGAGAGCGATTCTGACGACCCTTTGGAAGGTCCATCTTCGGCGGTCCCTCATAGCTGTAGGAAAAGAATAAATAAATCCTCTCATAAGCTACCTAGTAAGGGTTCGAAGGTGTCTTCCGAAGGGCTTCGAAAAGTTACAGCTAACGGGAATCGGGACACAACACCGAAGCAAAAAGCTCCTGGTCTCGGAAAACTCAATTCCGAGATGGAATTCCCACGACTTCCCGGGACTACAAAATCCCCAAGCGTCCCAGAAAATCTACCAGAGAACCAACTAGGTGCTGGACTTATCAAGTTCTCTGATGTTGTGGACTGGATTTTTACAACTTTCAATATTTCAGACCCTCTTAGAAGCATTTTAATTGCTTTCATGCCAACAGTAAAAACATATTTGAAGCAGTTGACTGCAAATTGGCCCCTTCTCTCAGCGATTGTATCCTTCGATGGCTAAATCATCCACCGAGGTCACGGATCTAATCACTGTTTTACAGTGGAATTGCAGAAGTATCATCCCAAAAATAGATTCTTTTAAATTTCTAGTAAATAATCTGAAATGTGACGCATTTGCATTGTGCGAAACTTGGCTAACTTCTGAAATATCCTTAAACTTCCACGATTTTAACATTATTCGCCTGGATCGAGATGTTCCCTATGGAGGAGTACTTTTAGGGATCAAAAAGTGCTATTCTTTTTATCGAATTAACCTCCCCTCGATACCAGGTATTGAAGTTGTCGCATGTCATGTTACAATCAAAGGTAAGGACCTTTGTATTGCTTCCATCTACATTCCCCCTAGAGCCTTGGTTGGGCATCGGCGGCTCAGTAATATCATAGAGCTCCTTCCCGCACCGACGTTGGTTTTAGGAGACTTTAACTCACACGGTACGGGATGGGGCTGTCTTCACGACGATAACAGATCAGCTATGATCCATGATATTTGCGACAACTTCAATATGACAATCTTGAATACGGGAGAAATGACACGGATTCCTGCACCACCAGCAAGACCAAGTGCGCTGGATTTATCCCTTTGCTCGACATCGCTACGGTTGGATTGCACGTGGGAGGTAATTCCTGATCCCCACGGTAGTGATCATCTACCGATCGTAATATCAATCACCAGCGGCTTAAAACCATCGAAGACAATCAATGTTTCGTATGACCTCACACGAAATATTGATTGGAATAGCTATGCGACCTCGATATCTGAGAAACTTGAAAGAACTCTACAACTTCCTCCGGAGGAAGAGTACACGTTTTTGGCCGGCTTGATTCTCGATACTGCGATTCAAGCTCAGACGAAACGTGTACCCGGCGCAAAAACTAACATCCGTCCTCCCAACCCGTGGTGGGACAAAGAGTGCACAAATTTAAACGCGGAGAGAGCCTCCGCGTATAAAAAATTCAGAAAAAATGGAACACCTGATAATTACCGGAATTACGCGGAGTTAGACGTTAAAACTAAGAACTTGATTAGAGCCAAGAAACGCGGTTACTGGCGTCGTTTTATAGACGGCTTAACGAAAGAAACATCTATGAGCACTCTTTGGAACACAGCCCGACGAATGCGCAACCATAACACCACGAATGAAAGCGAGGAATACTCCAACCGCTGGATATTCGATTTCGCTAAAAAAGTATGCCCAGACTCTGTTCCGGAACAGAAGATCACCCGCGCCGCGACACCAAATACAAACGAATCACCGTTTTCGATGGTAGAGCTTTCACTTGCACTTTTGTCATGTAACAATAAAGCCCCGGGATTAGACAGAATAAAATTCAACTTGTTGAAAAATCTGCCTGACCCCGCCAAAAGGCGCTTGCTGAATTTATTCAACAAGTTCCTCACGGGTAATATTGTCCCACACGACTGGAGACAAGTCAGAGTTATCGCCATCCAAAAACCAGGGAAACCAGCCTCCGATCACAATTCGTATCGGCCGATTGCTATGCTTTCCTGTATCCGGAAATTGTTCGAAAAAATGATTCTGTTTCGTCTAGACAATTGGGTCGAAACTAATGGTTTACTTTCAGATACACAATTTGGTTTCCGCAGGGGCAAAGGAACGAACGATTGTCTTGCGTTGCTCTCAACAGAAATTCAAATGGCATTTGCTCGTAAAGAACAAATGGCGTCAGTTTTCCTAGACATTAAGGGGGCTTTTGACTCAGTTTCTATAAATATCCTATCTGAGAAGTTGCATCAGCATGGTCTTTCGCCAGTTTTGAACAACTTTTTACATAATCTATTGTCTGAGAAACACATGTACTTTGCGCATGGTGATTTGTCGACAATACGATTCAGCTACATGGGTCTTCCTCAGGGCTCATGCTTAAGCCCCCTTTTATACAATTTTTACGTAAGTAATATCGATGAATGTATCAACACATCTTGCACGCTAAGACAACTTGCCGACGACAGCGTTGTGTCTATTATAGGACCCAAAGCTGCCGATCTCCAAGGACCATTACAAGATACTCTCGACAACTTATCATCATGGGCTCTTCAAATGGGTATCGAGTTCTCTACGGAGAAAACTGAGCTGGTTGTATTTTCGAGGAAGCGAGAACCAGCACAATTACAGCTTCAACTAGGGGGTGAAACCATAGCTCAGGCCTTCACATTTAAATATCTCGGGGTCTGGTTCGACTCCAAAGGCACCTGGGGATGTCACATTAGGTATCTGAAACAAAAATGCCAGCAGAGAATCAACTTTCTTCGTACAATAACCGGATCATGGTGGGGTGCCCACCCAGGAGACCTGATCAGGTTGTATCAAACAACGATATTGTCCGTGATGGAATACGGATGCTTCTGCTTCCGATCAGTGGCGAACACTCATTTCATCAAGCTGGAAAGAATTCAGTATCGTTGTTTGCGTATTGCCTTGGGTTGCATGCAATCGACTCATACGATGAGCCTCGAAGTGCTGGCGCGGCGTTAGACGTTAAAACTAAGAACTTGATTAGAGCCAAGAAACGCGGTTACTGGCGTCGTTTTATAGACGGCTTAACGAAAGAAACATCTATGAGCACTCTTTGGAACACAGCCCGACGAATGCGCAACCATAACACCACGAATGAAAGCGAGGAATACTCCAACCGCTGGATATTCGATTTCGCTAAAAAAGTATGCCCAGACTCTGTTCCGGAACAGAAGATCACCCGCGCCGCGACACCAAATACAAACGAATCACCGTTTTCGATGGTAGAGCTTTCACTTGCACTTTTGTCATGTAACAATAAAGCCCCGGGATTAGACAGAATAAAATTCAACTTGTTGAAAAATCTGCCTGACCCCGCCAAAAGGCGCTTGCTGAATTTATTCAACAAGTTCCTCACGGGTAATATTGTCCCACACGACTGGAGACAAGTCAGAGTTATCGCCATCCAAAAACCAGGGAAACCAGCCTCCGATCACAATTCGTATCGGCCGATTGCTATGCTTTCCTGTATCCGGAAATTGTTCGAAAAAATGATTCTGTTTCGTCTAGACAATTGGGTCGAAACTAATGGTTTACTTTCAGATACACAATTTGGTTTCCGCAGGGGCAAAGGAACGAACGATTGTCTTGCGTTGCTCTCAACAGAAATTCAAATGGCATTTGCTCGTAAAGAACAAATGGCGTCAGTTTTCCTAGACATTAAGGGGGCTTTTGACTCAGTTTCTATAAATATCCTATCTGAGAAGTTGCATCAGCATGGTCTTTCGCCAGTTTTGAACAACTTTTTACATAATCTATTGTCTGAGAAACACATGTACTTTGCGCATGGTGATTTGTCGACAATACGATTCAGCTACATGGGTCTTCCTCAGGGCTCATGCTTAAGCCCCCTTTTATACAATTTTTACGTTAGTAATATCGATGAATGTATCAACACATCTTGCACGCTAAGACAACTTGCCGACGACAGCGTTGTGTCTATTATAGGACCCAAAGCTGCCGATCTCCAAGGACCATTACAAGATACTCTCGACAACTTATCATCATGGGCTCTTCAAATGGGTATCGAGTTCTCTACGGAGAAAACTGAGCTGGTTGTATTTTCGAGGAAGCGAGAACCAGCACAATTACAGCTTCAACTAGGGGGTGAAACCATAGCTCAGGCCTTCACATTTAAATATCTCGGGGTCTGGTTCGACTCCAAAGGCACCTGGGGATGTCACATTAGGTATCTGAAACAAAAATGCCAGCAGAGAATCAACTTTCTTCGTACAATAACCGGATCATGGTGGGGTGCCCACCCAGGAGACCTGATCAGGTTGTATCAAACAACGATATTGTCCGTGATGGAATACGGATGCTTCTGCTTCCGATCAGTGGCGAACACTCATTTCATCAAGCTGGAAAGAATTCAGTATCGTTGTTTGCGTATTGCCTTGGGTTGCATGCAATCGACTCATACGATGAGCCTCGAAGTGCTGGCAGGCGTTCTTCCACTGAAAAACCGGTTCTGGGATCTCTCATATCGTTTGCTCATTCGATGCGACATTTTGAATCCTCTGGTGATTGAAAACTTCGAAAGGTTAGTTGAGCTTAACTCTCAAACCCGTTTTATGTCCTTGTATTTTGATTACATGGCTCAGAATATTAATCCTTCTTCGTTTGTTTCCAACCGTGCTCATTTCTTGGATACTTCTGATTCTACTGTGTTTTTCGACACATCCATGAGAGAAGAAATTCGTGGAATTCCGGATCACGTGCGCCCTCAAGTGGCCCCAAATATTTTTTATAATAAATTTAGAACAGTCAACTGTGAAAAGGTGTTTTACACTGACGGATCAAACATCAACGAGTCCACAGGCTTCGGCATCTTCAATCAAAACATCACCGCTTCTTACAAACTCAGTGATCCGGCTTCAGTTTACGTCGCAGAATTAGCTGCTATTCAGTACACCCTCGAGATCATTGAAACCATGCCCAAAGACCATTACTTCATTGTCACGGACAGTCTAAGTTCAATAGAAGCTCTCCGGGCAATGAAGCCAGGAAAGTATCCCCTATATTTCCTGGGGAAAATACGGGAACATTTGAGAACTTTATCTGAACGGTCTTATTTAATATCGTTAGTCTGGGTCCCTTCGCATTGTTCCATTCCGGGCAATGAAAAGGCAGACTTATTGGCTAAAGTGGGCGCATTGGAAGGTGATATTTATGAAAGACCAATTTGCTTCAATGAATTTTTCAGTATTTCTCGTCAGAAAACTCTCGAAAGTTGGCAAACTTCATGGACGAATGACGAACTGGGACGATGGCTACACTCCATTATCCCTAAGGTATCGACGAAACCTTGGTTCAAGGGGATGAACATGAGTCGTGATTTCATTCGCGTTATGTCACGGCTCATGTCAAATCACTATACATTCAACGCACATCTCCGGCGTATCGGGATCGTGGAGAACGGGCTCTGCACCTGTGGCGACGGTTATCAGGACATCGAGCATGTCGTGTGGTCGTGCGTAGAGTATCGTGACGCCAGGTCGAAGCTACTGGAATCCCTCAGGGCCCGAGGTAGACCGCCTGAGGTGCCGGTTCGGGATGTGTTGGCGAGTCGGGATAGTTCATATATGCTTCTCATATACCAGTACCTCAAACACATTGATATACAAGTGTAATGTGTTATTCCTCGCTCAGAAAATATAATCTCCACCTACAGGTTCGACACTAACATCCGCCCGATTCTCTCGATCCCCGTCCCTGTTCACCATCTTCATTGGAATTAACAAGATCTTTTTTTTTGTCACTAACTTTTTCGTTCCCCTTTCCCTGTTTTTTCACCATCTCGATGGCAACTAATTAGATCTCTGTCGTTTTCAAACATTTTGTTCCCACACCCCTTTTTTACCCCGTTTCCCACAATATTTACTTCTTTTTTTTCATTCTCTTCCGTAACATCACCATCACCGGAAGACCGCTCCAGTCAATGACCAGCATGCGGGCCACCCGCCGGGCCTTCGTAGCCTGGGGGTGTTTCCCGCGGACCCTCACGGACCGAAGAATGCGGCCAACATAGAAAATTACCATCGCCATCTGGAATCATCTCATCCTAAATTCAATTCACCGGCCACTACCGATCGCCAGATACTATATTACATAATGATACTACTCTAGTTTTAAGTTAGACGATAATTAAGATTAGTAAATACCCTTGGCATCTTAGAGCTTAAGCAGTGTGCCTTAATATTATATTATATTATTGAATATAAAGTCCAGCCCGCTTCATTGTCTGCTGGATGAACCAGACGGAAGAATTGGGCTTTTTGGTCATGTACCGAAGCAAACAGTTTGGATTGCGCTTGAAGCAAACCCTCAACTTTCTTGCGAAATGCTACTCTGATTTCTACACTTCTGCTGGCGCTCGTCGCGGGGTCCACTTAAATGATTTTACCATACGAGACAAATTTGAATTGTCGAAATTTCCGGTTCAGCCATTCCGATCTCGTAGAGCTGAGTCGAATGATACATAACACTAGGGGTCTCCGGGGCTTCTACATCCATTGTATAGAGAAAATCCAGAAACAACTATAGTGACTACAGTACTATTGGGCATACCCTAGCATTGCATTCTGTCTGTAAGTTTTCAAGGACAGTTATTCCATTTAATAAATTTCCCGTACCTTAGTATTTTGTTTCGGAAAAATATATACAGTTCCTTTTGGTCGAAGCCTCACTTCTTGCACGAAGCAGCTTCTTGCACTCTCAAGAGCGTTCATGAGATAACACCCGAACCCTAGCAGCAACGGATGCTGCTGATGTGCAGCCACCGCCATTGCAGCACCTAAACGTAATCTTCGAGAAACAACGAGCTCGAGTAGAAGTTGGCCAAAGAAGACAATCTCATTATCATCATTTGGTGTGCGCTATATTTATTCTGAAAAGAAAGTTCAACTTGCTAATGTGAGGGATGAAACTGAGCTAGAACAGTCACGATATCAAGTAGGTGGACATTTTGGCGTGTCGGATAGTGCAAGATGAGCAGGGAAGAATTTTGGGTAGCTCACCGGGGGGGTTTCACAACAGCATGGAAAGTTTTCGATTACGTAAGAAATTTCAAATTTCTTTCCAAGCTGTCCAATGCACACAGTAGGAAGAAGCTCATTATGACAGCATGACAGGGGAAGGAAACTTTGGTGAATGTTGGATTCTTATGTTCACCGCCACTCACCATCATTAAGCTATTGTGTCGGAGTTCAAGGTTGCACCGTGCTTGGCTGTGGTGCCACAGCTCAGCACCTATCGTACTGTCTTGGAATTAAGCGAGAATTTCTAGATTGCGAAAGGTTGTTAAAAAAAATAATCAATGAGTTCGAAGCTCTACGAAGAAGAGTGCTCTAAAAAAATCAAAAGTCCCTTTTGACGATTTGGTCTACTAGGAAACAATAAAGTTGCCGATTGAGCCGATTTTTTAAATAAATTTTGTCACCCTTTTTCTAGGGGGAGAGGAGCTTCCATTTCCCTTCTGCGAGGATTTGAGGGGCACTTCGCTCGTGGTTCGTCTCGTCATCCATTGCCGCATCGATGGTATTGTTGTCGATTTCCGTCTTCTTTTCATTGATAGTTGCTGTAGATGCACCTTGTTGTACATTGGTTGCAATTGCTGGTTGGTTGGAGGGTAAGTTGTTAACTTCAGCTGCTGCACTTTGTTCTAAAGGGGATGATGATGCATTCGTTGAAGGGGATGTGCTTCATTGTTGTTGGTGGCTGTCACAGGTGTACTGGGGTTGCTTGGGGTTGGTGTGAAGGAAGCACCGTTGTCCTTTGGTATAGTTGTCTCCTTGTCCGGTTTATCACATGGCTTCCCGTAGTGAACAGCTTTTTGGCAATATTGCCATGTGGCCATCTGATTGTCAATCTCTCTGTATTGGGACATAGTCTTGCGAATATAAGGATCGATGACGCTTAAGGGAAGATCATGCACCCGCACTTCTATAGCACTATCTTCCATATATACTGGAATGTTGTACTTAATGTTCTCGTGCCCCACATAATGCACATTGTTATTGTCTTTTTCGAATTGAATTGCATCCAACTTTTTATAAAACTGGATGCAAACAACATTATTTGTCTTATTGCATTGAAGTAAATGCACACGTTTAATGTCAAGATGCATTTGCTCCTTAAGCAACCCTTCAAGTTCTCGTATCGAAGGTCGAATTTTGCACTGCCTGAATTCAACAACGCGGCTTTCTCAGTCAAATGGATATAGGCAAACGATTTGTTTGTAAAATTGCCCGACGTTTCGGCCGTTTTTGATGGCCTTTTTCAAGGGAAATTTGGTCTAATCGTTATTGTCAGTCTCGTTGATTTCCAATGGTGGGATGTCTGTTGTCTATTTACGGTAACATATATAAAATAAACTAAGTTCGTTAAGGAACTTTTCATCGGATAGCACTATTGCCCCAGAGTTTGGTGATTGCATACACATGTGTGTATGTGACAGATAATGTCAATCAGTTTTCTCGGAGATGGCTGAACTGATTTTCACAAACTTAGATTCCAGTGAAAGGTCTTATGGATTCATAAAATTTTCCTGAAGTTTATTTGAATCCGAATTCCGGTTCCGTAATTACAAGTAAATATGTGCAAATTTATTAATAAATGCGCACTCAATTTTCTCGGAACTTTCTTAACTAATTTTTCAAACTAAGAAGCAAATAAAAGGTCTTAAAATTCTCTAAAAAGACTCAGATCCAGATCCGACTTCCGGTTCCGGTATTACAGTGCGATTGGTGAAAATTTTCAATTTCCTTAGAATTTTTTCACAAGCAATGGCGAAATGAAGTGCACATTCATATAAAACTAAACTAATGTTATCTAGTTGACAGATCTTGTTTGTTAGTGAATATATGAAACTACTTTGGGACTACTAGTCCCAGGTTTCCGCTTTCGAAAACACCGATAATAGTGAAGAAAATCCCCAAAAAGGGGACAGATGTAGCGTGATGGATAAGTCGATGCCTTTCACTCAGCCCGCCTGGATTCGATACCCAACCCCGCACATAGGGTCAGAAAGTTTTTCTGGCCCGAAGAGGTGAAAGATCTTAAGGTTAAAACTTCTATAATCGGAACAAAAAGAAATCCCCAAAAAACGGAAATCAATTCGATTTCTGTACTTTGCGACGGTTAAGCCGATTTGACGATGCAACACTAGTACGCGACCCCCGATGAACGACCAAAATGGTTAAAGCTGGGGTAAAATAAATTATATAAAAAATAGTACGCGACGGTACGTGCGGCTTTGCTCCGTTCGCAGCGTGCTTTGTTCAATTTCGTATAGCGTGCAGGGTTGCTACATCAAAATTTTTATTTTTCGGGTTAAAAAAATGTAAATTTTCTTATTCTTTTATTCAATTTGTACCTACTTGTTAGTGTTATAACGATGCTTTTCTATAAAAGTACACTTATTGCCTTTCTCATATAGAAAGGTTATGCCATCACTTGAAAACACGACTATTGAAAATTGGCCCGGAGGGCCAAGTGTCATATACCATTCGACTCAATTTGAGCTGAGCAATGTCTGTGTGTGTGTATATGTGTGTATGTATGTGTGTATGTGTCAAATTATCTCACAAGGTTTTCTCGGGGATGGCTGAACCGATTTTGGCAATCAAATCTATAGTCATTATCAGTAGGCAACTAAACAAACCGATTCCGGCTATCCTGGTTCCCGGTATCCGTTTCCGGAAGTACCGGAAATAGTGATCACATATACCAAAATGGATCTCACTCACTTTTCTCAGTGATGGTTTGACCGATTTTCACAAATTTTAATCAAATGAAAGGTCTCGTGATCCCATACGGAATTCTTGATTTTCTTCCGGATCCGACTTCCGGTTCCGGAGTTATAGGGTAAAGTGTCTTCAATATTGTACACCGTCTCTTAAGCCCGTGAAACAAAAAACAAAACCTGTTTTAATCCACCTAGTGGTGTAACGATGCCTTTCTCATATTACTAATATTTTCAAAAATATCACCAGAAAATTTTGTGAAGAATTTTTTTTCAATCTTGATTAAAATAAGAAACTCTCTTTGGTTATAAACTAACATAACCTTTTCAAATTGCAAACAGTTATGTCAAGTTGATAAGAATTTTTCTTTATTTTGCATCGTCGCACTAAATGATTAAACACACTTTACCCTGAAACCGGAAATCGGACCAGAACGAAATTAAACAGCAACCTATAAGACTGTAGGAACTTTCATTTGAGCCTGTTTGTGGAAATCGATCAAATCATCTCTGCGAAAATTGAGTGAGTCTCGTTTTAAGCTTTTTGACTACTACTTCTGGTACTTCTGGAGCCAGGAACTTGAAACCAGTATAACGAAAGTCGATTTGTTTAGTAAGTAACTAATATAGCCTACAAATTGAATCAGTTTTAAGACAAATCTAGAAGAATTTTACTCTTCGTCGCTCTAAATGACGGTGTGAAATTCAATAGCAACCTACAGGATTACGAGATTTTTTATGAGTGACATTATTTGACACATACCCACACATCCACATACATTGCTCAGCTCGATGAACTGTGTCGAATTATATAGAACACTTAGCCTTTCAGGTCAATTTTTCAAGTGATTGTATAAACTTTCTTTATGAGAAAGGCAATAAGTGCACTTTTATTGAAAAGCATCTTCAACATGATTTTGTATTAACACTAACAAGTAGGTACAAATTGAATAAAAGGATTAGAAATTTACATATTTTTCACCTGAAAAATATAAATTTTAATGGGGCAACCCTGCAGCTATACAAAATTGAACAAAGCGCGCTGTAAATGGAGCAAAATCGCACGTACCGCCGCGTACCAGTTTTGCATCTTTGTCATTCACCTCTTCGGGCCAGAAAAGTTTTCTGACTCTATGTGCGGGGTTGGGAATCGAACCCAGGTGGGCAGCGTGAAAGGCATCGACTTACCCATCACGCTATACCCGTTCTCCTGCATCATCATTTTGAATTTGAATGTTTTGACACTCATCGCCCTATAATTTCGGAACCGGAAGTCGAATCAGGATGAAATTGCACAGTATATTTAAAACCAACGAGAGCTTTAATTTGAAAAAATCGTAAAAATCGGCTTAACCGTTGCTGAGAAATCGACGTGATTTCCGTTTTTGGAGATTTTCTTCCCTATTACCGGTGCTTTCGGAAGCGGATACTAGCAGTCCCAAAGTAATCTTATATAATCACTAACCAATAAGATCCATCAACTAGATCAATTTATCAGTAAGTTTTATAAAAATGTGCACCTCGTTTCGCAATCGCTTGTGAAAAAATACTCATGAAATTGAAAATTTTCAACAATCGCACTGTATACCGGAACCGGAAGTCGGATCTGGATCAACTTTTCGGGGACTTTTTAAATAATTTCAAGACCTTTTATTTGCTTCTCAGTTTGTGAAAATTGATCAAGAAATTTCCGAGAAAATTGATTGCATATTTTTTCATAAATTTTCACATTTTTCCTTGTAATTCCGGAACCGGAAGTGGGATTCAAATAACATTCAAGAAAATTTTATAAGGCTATAAGACCTTTGATTTAAATCTAAGTTTGTGAAAATCGATTCAACCATGTTTGAAAAACGTGTGTAACTATTTTGTTTCTTATTTTTGGTGCATATCACCCTGTAATTCCGGAACCAGAAGTCGGATCCATACGAAACTCAGGAACTTTGTATGGGACCTCAAGACCTTTAATTTGAATCTAAATTTGTGAAAATCGGTTCAGCCATCTCTGAGAAAATAAAGTGACATTATTTGTCACACACACAGACATTTTGTGATCTTCACGAACTGAGTCGAATGATATATGACACTCGGCCCTTCGGGCCTTGGTTCAAAAGTCGGTTTTCGCAGTAATTGCATAACCTTTCTATATGAGAAAGGCAAAAACGTAAAAAAATTTCTAAACTGGTCTCAAAACTACACAAATCGATAGTCATTATAAGTAGGCAACTAAACAAACCGATTCCGGCTATCCTGGTTCTCGGTATCCGGTTCCGGAAGTACCGGAAATAGTGGTCATATATACCAAAATGGATCTCACTCACTTTTCTCAGCGATGGTTTGAACGATTTCCACAAACTCAGATTCAAATGAAAGTTCTCACGGTCCCATACGGAATTCCTAAATTTTATAAGGATCCGACTTTCGATTCCGGAGTTATAGGGTACAGTGTGTTCAATATTGTACACCATCACCTAAACTGGCGGAACAAAAACCGTACAAAATGTTGTAAACTGGACTCAAAACCGTCATTCCCAATCTTAGGGTCAAATGAAAGGTCTTATGGTCCTACCGAAAATTAGTGCATGTTTTCGGATGCAACAAACATTTAAATCGTTATTTAGAGTGCGATGGCAAAATTGTATATAATCTTCAAAATTTGAATAGAAACTAGTAGAGTTTGTAAGCCATGTTAGTTGGTGGCCATACAAACCGACTCTCGGGTTCTCGTGTTCCGTTGCCGGATGTGCATATAATAGTGAACCCACTTCGTTTTCTTCAGGATGACCGACGCGAGCAATGCACTGTTTCATTATGTATGTTATGCATAAGCAATCTCTTAGTTTCTTTCAAAAATCGAAGAGAAAAATTTTGAATAGAATACCACAATATTATACATGAGAAAGGCATCATTACACCACTAGGTGGATTAAAACGGTTTTTTTTCTGTTTCAACCACCTTACGCGCACTGAACGTTTTCAGGAAAGATCAGTTTTTGTTCACCGGCGAATATATTTATCACAACAAAAAGGGTTGAGATATAAGGGCTGTGAAAATTAATTTCCCAGGAATCTTTATTCGAGAATTATATCAGATATAATCAACGAGCGAAATTTTTTTAAAACATCATCGAGAAGAATGTTCGCTAATGAACTTTTCATAACTGATTGTTTGACATGTGAGATCAATTTCTGTGAGATACGCGTTTGCAAAAAATCAGTAGTGAACTTTGCTTCAGTGAGTTTTCTAATCGATGATTATTTTTTGTCTGAAAATCACTCGCAATTTTTTTTATTTTATCCCAATAACAACAAGCAATTTTCATAGCATCCTCTGATCTAATCTTGATCTGGTTAGTAGCATAAATCAAATAAACATAGATTTCTCATTGTACGGAGACACTAACAGCGCTTCAAGCTACTGTGGTTGTGTTGAATGCGCAGGCAACTTTTTACATGCATTTTACGAGAATTTACGCACCCATTCTAAACCAGACGTCGCTTTTGGTGTCACGGGTTGCTCAAGTACAGTACTATTACACTGGGGGATCTAGGATTATTTTATTTATGTTAGTAGTTACAATAACCAAAAATTTAAACGAATACCAAAACAAGGTAAAATATTGGTATTATTCTATTATGACCGGCTGATCGAGGAAAGGTGCTGCATTTGGCGCCGTTAACGAGTGCATATCGGCTCAATACGTAGAATATTTTCAAGCAGTCTCGTAGGATAATAATATCTAAAATCTGTTTAAAATGGGTTGAATTGCAGATGCTCAAAACCTGGCGATTTTTTCACGGATTTATTTCCTGAAATTAGAAAACGAATCGAAAAACCATAGTGCTGAAAACTAAGACCTGAGTGAAAAGCAAAGGAAAAGTAGCGACATAGCTAATGTTTTTAATTTAATTCAGTCACTGTCCCACCTCCACCAGAATCATTATTGTTGAAATAACGGGTTATATTTTTGCAAGCGATAGTTGAATTAGAAGTCGTTTTTTTTTTAATGTGAACTTTACACTCTTGAATTAATCAGAGACATAACAAAAGCAAAACAAATGACTACCAACAATTTTATAACAAATATTCAAACATGACACTTGCTGTTCCAGTGTCGATGTGGACAATCCGAGTAATGAATCTGCCAAGAGTCTGTTCAGGCATTCCATGCTCACTTTTAAGCCACTGCACGTAGCTTTTGAATTACACAACCAATTTACTGTTGTGGGACTCATCAATCTTCAGCTCCGAAGAGACAAACACACACCGAAGAGTATGATTTACGAGTTGATTTAACCCAAGAAACCACTTGACACAATGACCACCGTATCGAAGCAGGACCGCTGGATGCAACAGAGTTGACATTTCAGACGAAGGGTTTGCTTTGTCCGTGTGTACATGCGAGCAAAAGACCCGGTGGACTATTGCCCAGGGACGACACCGAACTGTTCCTGTCCATCGGTTCGACCGTTCCAGGTTACTGCTGTGCGCTCACTTCCAAACAATGAGAATTATATTAAACCATACTACTGCTGCAATCTATCACCAGGGACCGATGGCGGTGGCGTTAAGACTGGGAGTTGTAGCCGGTTCCAGGATATCGATTACAATTACGCTAATTAAACTGTTAAATATTGTAGCAACCGTCCACGCATGCTACGGAAATTTTCCTGGCACACGCAGTTTCAATAAATTTCCTGACTGTGTTGTTGTGGGATTTCCGAAACGAAAACAATCGCCGCCTTCAGATGCACCGGGACCCAAGCGGCCGATCGCCTATGTTGGTGTTGGGTGGACAAATGGGATTTCACTGAGTTTGAGTTTGGAACACTCGTAGCTATTTTTTTAAATGAATCCGACTGCTTTGAGATTCGTGATTTAGTGTGATCGTACGTAAATGAATCAACTCAGTTATAGGTTGGAAAACGTTTCCTTTGAATGTTTAGAGCGGGTCAGAAGGTAGCGTTCTTTTTTGTCATTTTCACAGGTCAAACCAAGCTTGCCTTATCCAACAGCAACAAAAACGTTAACCAAATGATTTGCAATTGAGTTGGAACAAAGCGTGATGAATAAGATGATCGCCTTTCGTACAACCTACCTGGGTTCAATTCGTCCCAATGATGCCTAGTTGTTTATCCATACGTAACATAAATGCTGCTGAAATTTTGTAGAAATCAAGAATAGTGGTTCGACTTTAGAACATTCATTCAAACATGAGAAATAAACAGAATTTTTGAAGGTGGAGTGCTATTCCTTCCATAGTAAATGTATGCCTCAAAGATGATGCACTGTGGGAAAAAATCAAATACGCGATATTAGTCAAAACTGCATTCTTATGCAAAAACTACAAGGATCAGCCCCATGGGGGTTTTCGAGCCATTGATGGGGAACAAGGCAATTGCACGAGAGTCTGCTTAGATGGATCTTGATTAGGAACCAACACCAAACATTGTTTGTCTTGATTTGTATTTATTTTATAGGGACCGTGCACGACAACAAGTAGCGCCATTGGTGGCGAATAGGCGAAACTATCTTACCATAGCTTTACACTGTTACCATATGTTTACGTTGAATAAAATAGTCTAAAACCAGTTTTAATCCACCTAGCGGTGTAATGATACCTTTCTCATATCAATCATATTCTCATATACAATACTGTGATATTCACAGAAAAAAATTATGAATTTTACTGGTGACATAATTCTACAAACGTTACAATTCATAACTAATTACCTTCATATGAAAGATGAAATATTCCATTCGTACGAAATTTTACAAGCCCCGAGTGTAATCTGCACTCGGCTACAATATGCCTCTGTATAGGATTATATGTATCAATTATCCATCAAGCAGATATGTACTTCTGTGGCTCAGTCGATTAATTCATGTGCTTTATGACCAAATGTTTCTCGGTTCAAGTCGCGCTGCTACCATCGCTTTTTTTTATTTTATCGCATTTCAAGCCATGTAATTTTCGTATCAGACAATTTTACATGTTCCTGAATATAAATTTGTGTGTAATACGACGCTCCATATATGTGCATCAGATAAGATATAAAATCACAAGATTTTTTCGAACTGTGTTCTATTAAAAATATTTCTCTTCGATTCTTAAAATAAACCAAAGAGATTGTTTATGCGTTAACTAGTATAACCTACAGAATGAAACAATTTTCTGACATGCATGGGAAAACCAAGTAAGTTCCACTATTGTAGGTATTTCGGGCACTGGAACCCGAGAACCGGTATGATCTAAGTTGGTTCGTATGACCATCAACGAACATGACCTACAAACTCTACTAGTTTTTATTCAAATTTTGAAAATTTTATACGATTTTGACATCGAACTATAAACGATGATTTTAATTGCATGCTTAATTTTCGGCAGAAGCATAAGATCTTTCATTTGACCCTAAGATTAGGAATACTGGACTGCCATCTCTGAGAAAAGTAAGTGAGATCCTTTTTTGAGTTTATAACTATTATCTAAATATTACCATTTATTCTGTTTATTTAAAAAATTCATCCTTGTAAAATCATTCTGTTCAAACACTCAAACGAATAGTTAACTGTTATCTGCCGTTTTTATTCGAAAACCGGGAATCAGAATAGCCGGAATCATTTTGTTTGGTTGCCTACTGATATTGGCTACCGATTGGAATACTTTCGAGACCAATTTAGAAAACTATTTACTTGTTTCGTTTCGATTCTTTAAATGACGGTACACAATTTTTACCACACTTTACCCTATCATTCCGGAACCGAAAGTCGGATGCGGATGAAATTCAGGAATTCCAAGTAGAACCACAAGACCTTTCATTTGAATCTAAGTTGGTCAACATCGATGACGTCATTTTCGAGAAACCCACACACACAGACATTGCTCAGCTCGACGAACCAAATGAAATGGCATATGAAACTTGGCCAATTTTTACTAGTCGATTTTCAAGTAAATGTATAACTTTTCTATATGAGAAAGGCAAAATAGTTCAGCGTTTCAATAAACTGATTATTTATTGTTAATCTTGTGACTCGTATTTTCAATATACGTCGTGCAATTTTTACGATTGCAATTTATTTCCTTTCTCCATTCTAAGAATATGGACCATTCTGCGAATTATTTAAACCTTTCGTTGAAATTTGACATTCGAGCAGTTATTTTTTATCGAGTAGTTAAATTTGGGAGCGAATCATTTCGCCGAATAGGTCATTTCGCCGAAAGGGTCATTTCGCCTAAAGGGACATTTCGCCGACCCACCGTCGGAAGCGGCGGCGTCTTGCATACAAACCTGTAACCGCCTCGTTTGACCGGTATACTCAAAGCTAGGTATCTTTGGTTAGGTCCAAACGAGCGGTAGCGAGTTCGGACAGCACACGAATCGATGTGACGAAGCTGCATTAGGTATTTTTTCACTTAGTAAACTGAAAATACCACATATATTTGCTTGGTAGATACACCTATGCAATTGCGTTGATGCTTAGTGGCTAACAGTCAACAAGTTTCCTTGGGAACTCCGTTCTTAGGTTCATGAATCAATCTTTATTCAAGAGTACAAGAATCAATCATTATTCAAGAAGTACAAAACGGGCGTAAACGTATCATTCATTTGTGTTTATTTAAAATCAATTCCAATTATAATATTAAGACAATTGCAGGAATCGGCGAAATGGCTTTCGGCGAAATGACATTCGGCGAAGTGACCCATTCGGCGAAATGGCTTTCGGCAAAATGACCCTGACCCGTTAAATTTATCTAAAACTGCGGCCCATTTCAAAGTTGGACGGATGGAAAGTTATTTGGGTCTATTTTGCTCTGAAAATAAGGTAATAGCAAGTGCTGCAATAATTGCTTTCTTCTTCTTCCTTTCTGGTTGGCGTCACCTCACTTGAGATGACGCCGAATTGATGGCACAGCAACTAAGGCTATATTGCCAGTTAATTTTCGTTTATAGTCCAGTGGACTTTCTTTTCACTTGACTACAAGCGAAAATCTCGCTGTGTGGCTGCGTCGAATCGTCAAAGTACGGCTGAAAATCCTTTCTTTCTTGCGAAATACTCGAATTTTCCCCGGACTAACACGATGCAACGTGCTCACCCGTTGAGAGTTTCACCGGAAGTGGCAATAATTGCAATTCAACGAAAGTAAAAAGAGCTTCGAGATAAACTTACTTCATTTAACAAAGTATTTAAACTCTTTATTGGGGTATTTTCTTTGAGTGATTTTTTAATCGACTGTTTCCAGTCCAGTCGATTAAAAAATCATTTAATGTGCTGAGAATATCGTGATAATAGAGTATGTTTGAGAAAATGTGTCAATATTATACACAAATCCAACTGCAATAACAGAAAATGACGTGGCCGTATTTAGATAACGTACAAAACGTATAAGCGACTGTCCATAACAGACGTCACGCCGCAAGGAGGAGGGGGGTGTTTCACAAAGCGAGACCTTTTGTGACAGAGGGAAGTGGGGAGAGTTGTTGAAATGTGACGTCCAACATTTTCAATGAGCGCATTTTTGAAATGCCTAATTATATTCCTGCTTTGCCCAATTTCCTGCAAATTTTTCCACAATAAACGTTTACATTCTATAGGAAAACGTGTATTTGTTGATGTAAAAGCTTCTTGTGAAGTCGGAAACGAATGATGCAGGAAATCATTTCTGTTGTGATCAGCTAAAGTGCACGGAGGGACGCCTAATATGAGTAAAAAAAAGATGCCTTCAAACGGTTTAACTTAAGTTATGCACTGACAATTTTAGTCAATGTATATAAGATTGGGAGCACCAATCGCTTGGAATTATGGATTTTTTAACTTTCGGAAATCTTATGATAGGTAGTAAGCAGTTGTGGAATAAAAACCACACAAAGAATGAAAGAATTTCAAAAAGTTTGTTTGGTCGGTCGCATCGAAATTTCATGCTTCTTGATGTATTTAAAATTCATTCAGCAATACCATGTTGGCGGAGTAATATCAATAAAACCATCAAATAACATTAACATATCTGCTTTGATTATCAATAATTATAATGATAAGAAAAACATGTTCAATCATAAAGCATGTCATGCAGCTGATTAATTGATCCTGTTTAGCTTAAATATCATAAAGTAACAGCCCGGGTAGAAGTGATTTGCAAACCAATTATTAAAACCAAACATCTCAATGGTAGAAAAAATGGTACTTATTTTGAAATAAGAGTTAAAATATCAAAAACCATTGCAAAGTCTGCATGAGAAAATAGCAACAAAATATAAAATTCTGCCATTGTAACATCAAAGCAAGAGCAAAACATTTATTTTTCAGTAATTTGATTTTCCAGCATTGAGAATAGTCTATCATAAGAAGTTCTCTTATCTGATTCTGATGCAGTTTATTCAATTGTATTCCATTTGAAAAAGGAACCCCTGGATTATTTGTACTTAATGAAATTGGTGTGCCTCATCAAAAACGAAATAAGATATAATAACAAATGCTAAATAGATAATCTCAATCTAGTAGTCATTTGATTGCGAATGAAACAACGGTTGCGAAATCGAACACGGGATGCATCAAACGAGAATATATGTTGAAACTACGTAAACCGTGCCTCTACGAAACCGGTATTTTCCCCAACTCTGTTGATAATGAGTGTTAAAAGAGCATTTCCCAAAGATACAAAATTGACAATGTTCCATGATTTTGGAAAAGTCTCATTGACACGCGTTATCCTTAGTTATAAATTTCTGTAGGATTGCTGTTGTTACTAATTTTCACGATTTCAGACGTAGATCATGTCATGTCTTATCTTGATCATATGTGACTTTCCTCCACCAAGATCAAAGCTGATCGAATCATCCAATGATTGAACTTACATGAATCAAGAATCATTTTAGCTCAAAATCACTACCGATTTTTTGTGATGGATCAGTACCGATTTTAATCGATGTGTTCTGCAGAAAACTCGACTCTTCAGAACCCAAATTATTTTTATTCTTGCGTACACAGAAAGAAATAATGAAATTTACACGAGATGTAAATCTAAGTAACATGGAATAGACATGGGTTGAATCGAAATTTTGATTGAAAACCTTCATCGATGCAAAACTAAATTGAATTGCATAGAATTTTCAATGAATATAACTGTATCTTTCAATTAACGCTTATTTTGCGATTAAATTGTATGGAAACGTACAGAATTGTAAAGTAATTTTATGTTTAATTACCTGCTCCAAATATGTGCATGAAAATAGATGTAAATTCACAAAATATTTTTATCTGTGTACGCTCTCTGTAACAAGTTTCAAACTCTTCACATGAAAAAAAATATGCGATCTGTGGCACTAAACATGTGTAGCATATTGGATTACAGAATCTGTGGTTGTCCATAATATATATGAAAATGGCACCACCGCGCACAAACAGCTTATGTACATGCTCTAGAAGCACCGAATGAAAACAGCAACCGTCCTGCCCTCCTCTCGATAAATTGCACCAAATATAAGAACGAGTGCGAATAGCAGCGTGTGAAACTCTTTCGTTCGCACACGTTACTTGAATCCTCAAGCACTCCATAACGCTAGACACTCACATAACTGAACACCAGCACGGCCATGCTTCGAAACCCAAATCACTCTCGCACAAAATGCCTCTGTTGCCATATTCTAATCAATTTATAAATTTTACGTGTATGTAACGTATACGGAAGCAGTTTATACTACTTTCTTTGTATACGGAATAAACATGTGTGTTTTTCGGTATCGAAAGTTATCCAAAGGACATCAGCTGCTACTCAATCTCGTTCACATTTCAATCAACCATATGTTTTACAAAGCAGTGTTGACAGTTTTTTTTTTGCTTTGTCCTGTTTCGCACGTTTCTGAACTCTGAGTTGAACTCAATTCTTTGTGATTTGAATTTTCCAATATTGACCATGAGTTTAACTCGGTGCAATATACTTCATGTTGGTCATGGGCTTAACCCGACGCAACAGTTATTCTTTTCTTTCTTTTAATATTGACCATGAGCAAAACTCGGTTCAATGAACTTTATGTTGGCCATGGGCTTAACCCGACGCAACAATCTGTTTTTTTTGTTTACAATTCGACATTGACCATGAGCTTTACTCGGTGCAATGTACTCTATGTTGGTTATTTGCTTAACCCAACGCATCTCTTATCGTTTTTTTTTGTTTTTTGCTGATTATTTTTAATTTTATTTGCCATGAGCTGAACTTGGCTCACTCATTGCGCACTTCTGGTAACACTTGAAAAAAAAGCTTGCCATCGTTTTTTTTTCGGCTTTCTCGTCGTTTGTAAATCGTCTTAATCATACTTACGATGAAAATGAATTTAAGATTCTCCAGTTCAGTTTATCATGGCAGGATAGCCAATGTGATATTCTCCTTTCCGCAGATATCCACACATATTCTAGACACTCGTTCGCAGCCCTTGACTCAACGCATGCCACCGTTATTCCGCACTGTCACTCACCGCTACACGCTAACCCAATCATACTCAATGTGGATATCACATAATTCAGGATACCACAACACTAAGCAAATATTGTTCCTTAGCTAAAAAATACATAATATTTCTGTGTACCCCTAGGAGGATTAAACAGATGATTTAAATGTTTCATCAGTTTCAATCAAATACTTTTGTTAAATTATATAATTAATATTAATAAAATAATTTCGATGGTTTTGTAGTTTTAGGGATATTTTTTAATCTAATGTAGTATGTGATAAATCGATGTTTCCCTCATATTCGTATGGTTTGTTATACATATTGAGTATGTATTGAGATGAGTTTTATTTATTTTGAATTTGTGACATGTGACATAGGGGGGGTGGGGGATCTTTGCTGCTGTGACAATTTGTGACAAAGGGGGGATAGGGAGTCGAAAATTGCCGAAAAAAGCGTGACGGACAGCCCCTAATTCGACTCAAAATTTAATAGCCATGTTGAACGATGTTGAACAATCGTTCGCACCGAACGCGAATAGTTCCTGGTTCCGAAAAAAAAATGCGCAGAGAAAATACACTGGGAAGTATTTTCAAACTCAGATTACAAGTTTTGCTATGGTAACATATCAGTTGAAATGCACGTTGGAATGCCTTCAATTTGTTTCGTATATGAGTTACTGTCGTTGAGGTGAACGCATTGTCATTGAGGTGAACTCAATCGAAAAATCTTCCAGCTTTTCTTAGATCGATAAAATAATAGTAAAACACATTATAGGGGCAAAATTTGATAATCTGTCAAAATTATATACTGTAAACGAAAATGTTCATTGCTCTCTAGAACGGAACAAAGTGAGGAAAATGCGATTTAAAGCCATTTTTATTATCTCTCAAGGTTTCTAATGAATGTTAAGTTACATAAAATTTAAAAAATTGAAGAAACTTGTTTTTAGGTCTGAATCGGATGTGACGAGCGATATGATTCCCTTTCTTGGGGTGTTTTGATGGTGTACGTCAACCTGTTTGGCAACCAACGAAGCGTTGAGTGTTAACCTGCCTCAGCCCCGTTTAGGTGCTAGGTTACAAATTTTGTCTCAGAAAAAAATGTTTCGCCCCTCTCCGCTTTTGCCCCTTACCTTGTCCTAAATGCACGTTTACAATCAAATATTCAACATATGACCAAAACTAAATATAACAGTTCGGTTCTTCGCTACATTTATTCATTGTGGTGTTCACTTCGACATCATATAAATACTTCAAATGCAAAAACAACAACGTGATTGTGTTATACTAGCCAATGCAACGGTTAATATAATTTAGAATCTTGGTTAGCTTTCCACCACTCTGTAATGCGTGATCAGAATGTGCGGCAACGTTTAAAATTACATCACGCCAGTTTTACAACAAAATGATTTACCGATAACTCACCGCATTGCCCCGCATTTCTCTACAATGAATACACTATTCTCAATTTGAGACTATTCTTGAGTTCAACTATTTAAATAATCAACCTAATTGATCAGTATATACTATTTAGAGCACGGTATGTTTGTCAGGTGTCATAGATATCTCGTAGCATATCCCTTAACGGTAAAACTTTCTTACCAACACCTGGTCACGTCGTTCCACTTGAGATAAGCCAGACTACACCTTTCTTTTATTTACAAAATACTGACTTAGAATATCAGCGATATCATGAATGTTGAAAGCCGAAGTGCATCTCGGAGAAATGTTTTTACTACTGCTCGGTTGATAGAAAATCAAATGGGGCAAAGTTTGAGTTTTTGCTTTCATTTCCTATGGCCACATAAATTGATTGTGTCACTCAACTCATTCAACATCCGCAATTCATTGGGAAGTTTTACTCCTACAGACTCCACTAGACACAGTGCAAAGCGGAAATATTTATCAAGTGGTTGTTGGTTTTTCTTATCTATGAAATAAAATTCGTTCAAACTTTATCTGTCGGAAAGTTTAGTTCCCCTCTCGATGGCTGTGCTTCTTTCCATTTATAATGACAAAAATGTCAGTCAAGAAGTGAAAAACGTGCTTGACATAGTCACCAGTGCAATTATTCAGAGTTTTGGCATCTGCATTCCAAGCTCATCAACTCAGGCTTCCCATTTGAATTCATCTGTAAGAATAAAATTAATTAATCATGCCAAGAAACATAAAGCTTGTTTTCGAGCCACGCCTTACATGGGCGAAGTTTATAATAATTCTTTGTTCATTTAAAACTGCTTCTTAAACTTAAACAGATGCGGTTTATCATATTACATACTAAATATGAAAGTAAAATCTCGTTGTTTCATCTTTGTTCTTGGAGGCAGACATACGGTGCTTTGTAGATCTCTAGTGTCACATACCACTCGAATCAGCTCGACAGACAAGGAAGTGTCCGTGAGTATGTGTGTGTGCACCTTTCTGCTCTTTTTCTATCCGCTCGATTTTCTCGAAAATGGTAGAGCATTCCGTTTTTAACAATCTAGTTTGAAAGTTACTAATAGGTCATTGATTACGTTTTCGATCATACGATCGTAATCGTAAGACAGACCACATGATTATTTAATTCGTTCAATTTTCTCGAAGATTTTTGAACCAACTTCGAAAATTTCAGGTTAGTTTGAATGTTACTATGAGGGCATTGATAAAGTTTGGAAGGTCCTTTGCGAACACTTTCGGTTCCGGAGATATAACATTGGCCTACCATTATATATTTATGCGTTGTACGAAGAGAAACTCCCTGCTTGGGACAGTTATAAAAAACCTTTTTTAATCCACCTACTGGTGTGATGATGCCTTTCTCATATTACTTATATTTTTTATCACTAGATTGATTTTCTTTTTCAAACTTGAATAAAATCAAAAAATTTCTTTGGTGTAAACTACCATCACCTTTTAAATTTGTAAACAGTTATGTCCAGTTAGGGCATGTTCAGGAGTGTTCTGGTTCTAAATGCATAATTTATTTCAGTTTTAAAATTCAAATCTAGAAATTATAACAAAATAAACTGGCAGCTCTAGCAGCGTTTTATCTGTGTTTCGAATATATAAAAAAATAGAACGGCAGCGTATTCCAGTTCTAAATTTGACAGTAGAACTGTTCGAATAAATAAAACTAAAACGGCTTGCTGGGGATATGTTTGTTTCAGTTTCAGTTATATTCTAGACCACCCATATGAATCCTGCAGCTGCTGAATTTGCTCTTAATATAGATTTAAATGTGGCAGCCCTGCACGCTATACAAAACTGAACAAAGCACGCTAGGTGGGTACGTTTTCATTTTCTTATTCTTCTTCTTCCGTACCAGCACGTACCGATGTGCCCCAATTTTGCATCATTTGGTATGACAGTTTGAAAGTTTTGATATTCATTGTCCTATAATTTCGGAACCGGGAGTCGGATCTAGATGAAATTGCACAGTGTTTTTAAAGACACTGAAAGCTTTAATTTGAATCATGATTTAGAAAATCGGTTTAACCGTTGCTGAGAAATCGAAGGGTGTTTCGTTTTTGGAGCTTTTCTTTACTATTACCGGTGCGTTCGGAAGCGGAAACCGGGCACTAGTAGCCCCATGGAGATTTATATATCCACCAACTAAAAGGATCTGCCAGCTGGATGAATTTGCCAGTAAATTTTATAAAAATGTGCATGCTCAGTTCGTCGAGCTGAGTCGAATGGTATATGACTCCGAACCTCGGTTAGAGCTGTGCGCCGATCAAAATTGTCAACATCGGCGGCTGAAACGTCTTTTTGACCAGCGGCGGCGGCGAATCGGCGTGACGCTATTTCCTGAAAACATCGGCGGCGGAGGCGGCGCGATTCGGCGTAATCAATTATAAACATATTAAAAATTTTAATAGGACAATTTCTCTATCTTATTGTTTTGTCGACCTACAATCAAAGATCCTAATTTTTATGTAATCCATTAAAGCCAATGTAGTGAATAGAGATGGTAAATGGTTTCGAATGCATCGAATTAGAAGAGAAATTGAGATGAGTATAAGTGCGATTATTTGGAGATGGTTGACTATTGTTTAAATAAATATTTCGTTTCATATACAAAGGGTTTTTTTATTGTGAGCAAGAAATATAAAGTTTTATTCGGAACTATTTTTCAAATCGCTTTTTACATAGTTGATAATTATCATGTATAAAAATCGTTTTATCAACTCAAAAAATAAGTATATCTTTTTCGTACGTATGTAATTAACATAAAATCGATTTGGCGCTCAAATTCATTCAGATATCAAAAATATTATCAAATTAACAAATTCAAATTTTAATTACTTCACATTTGTAACGATTTCTTATAAAAACGGGTAAATTCATTTGAAAAGTCATAGTAGAAGTAGAAGAAAATGTTTTTACTTTGAGTTGGTAACGTTGATCCTAATTTATTGTGCGAAAACTATCGTTTCTTTAGAATGGAGCATGAAACTTTGTTCAATACCATTTTTCAAATACGCGGAAATAACAAATAAAGTATCCAAAATAAATGATACTCGATCGCTAAACATTCTAGTACCCGAGAAATCAACACTACACTGGTTTCTAAAAAAAATGTTAATCCGAAAAAACCTAACATTATATTTTTTTTCGGAAGAACCCTCCTTTTCTTGGTTCCATTTTTCATTTTCATATGTCGCGACCGATAATGTTGCGATAATGTGCCAATAGCTCAAAACCTTTTAAATAAAGACAGAAAATAGACTTTGAATCAAATGACATTGGCTTCGGTTGACAACGGTAGTACTGAGTTTCAATATAAGTAGGAGGAAAGTGACTGTACTGTAATTTTCAATGAATTTTCATGAAAACTGTAAACAATTTTCCACATTGATAAAATCATTTTTTCGGCTGATGTAATATTATCGGCGGCACGATTAAAATGGGATAACCGGCGCGCTGATCATATTTTTCTTAAATTGGCGGCGTGTCGAAATTATCGGCGGCGGCGGCGTGGCGCGGCGGCGCACAGCTCTAACCTCGGTTCAAAAGTCGGTTTTCACATATGAGGTTTTCTATATGAGAAAGGCAATAACAAAACGATGGAACGATCTCTCCGGTAATCAACATGCTGACTCTTATGTCTTGTCTACTCTCATGAATATCTACTAATGATTCCTGCTGCACGTTCAAACAACTTTCACAAATATTGTATCCAAGTAATATTGTATAATCCGGCATTAGCGAACACTATTTCGCTTTTGGTAAGTTTTTAAACAGTTACAACTCAGTCTATTTTGTATCAATTATTAATATTATATCATCATTTTATTCGAAATATTTCTAAGTTTCGATTTGAATGTAGCAAGTCACGTATTTTCAATTATGAATGATTGAAATTTTGATTAGTAGCGAGCAGTGTCCTATTTTGTCTGCTAAAAAAGGCGGTTGGGTAATGTCAGAGACATAACTGGATATCGTGAATACTAAAACAACTGACATGTTCCTTAACACTTCCGAATATCAATCAGTTGATCAATTGTATGAATTATGCAAGCATTAGTCTTTTTCAATTTTTTCGCAAAAACAAAGCAGGCTTCACTTTATCTCAATTATTATGAATTTCACACAGCGGAAAGTGTACAAATCTAATCAAACTGTTCTAGATTTGCACACGTTTTGCGAAGAAGAAATCGTAATAGTACCGTTGTCCACTTTTCGTTGTTTTTGCACCAATGCAAACGACTAGCAGCTGTGACGTAATCGCTCTTGTCGGAAGCGAAACTAGCTTTGCAAACGTCACACAATACATCTGCTCGCAGTGGCGATAGAATCCAAACTGATCCGATTTTTGTTAGGAGGTTTCTTTTCACGTGATTTCGTTTGTAGCTTTTTCACTAATGGGCGGTCCTAACGGCTATAAAAAAAGCCACATACAAAATTTTAATGTCGATTATTTCATTTCGGATTTGCATTTCATTGAAAGAAACTATCGGGATGCTGTACGGGATTCATTCCTGCCTTTCAGAAGGACCAAATTGTGGAACTCACTACGATATTAAGCACGCTCTTCCTCAGAACGCGTTCTGATTGGCTGGTGTTGACATGGGTCAAATGAAACAGGTTTTCTAATAGTGTACTATTGAAACACTTCAATGCTGTTGCTATACACGTTTGAGTTGAAAAATTTCGATTCTATTGGTAGTTAGATTATATAAATCCTTTCACAGATCACTGAGCTATGAGTTTTAAAAATACGAGAAAGGCAAACGCGCCTTATGAATTATCCTCTTTGATACTCGTTTACCAAACATTTCAGAAAAGTTTAATTGTGAATTATTTGAAATTATGTCACACACTTGAAAATTTTATCATAAAATTGTGATTATTTTGATTCGTTAAATGCAACAAGAGATGGCCACGATCAAAAACTTATCACTCTCTCAGGGGGTAAATTTTCAAAAGGCGCCTCATAATAAAGTAAGTCGTATTCACGACAAAATCTCCGGCACACCGGATTTAGACGGTTTTGATGGAGTAAACGATATATCAAAGGGAAAGCTTCGCTCTGATTGGTCAATCGATGCAAATGTAAAGCTGTTGGAAGTACGCGAATCTGTAATTAGAAGCGAAATTATAGTTAACGTTTCAGTCCTACGCGTAGCATGCTAGAGGTAGGTTGTTGCTAGACAGCAAAACAAAAAGTGCCATAAAACGATCTGAAGTTTTAATTTTACGTAAATTTTGAGTACTTGAATTTAATTTCTAATTTATGTAAGATGATCTCGATTGATAATAAGAAAAAGTTTATCGCTTCAACCGAAATCGCAGAATGGTAGTAGGGGCTGGGGTCCACTAGGAGATTGATAGTACATATTAGCTCTCTCCGGACAGTACCAGCCTAGATACCGTATGGAATTCGGCGGAAAAAATTAATTAAGAATAGATCCACTGGGTTCCTGCTTCCATGTCGTAAAAGGCGACAATTGCAGGAGTTTCAGTTCGTGCTAGCATCTCATCAGACACAGTCGACAATTGCTTACGGTCGAGACGATAAAAACAAAGAGAATACAGTGTAGTGGACAATAGAGTGTACGAAATGGGCAAATACGATCTAACAAAGCCTGAAACTTGGCCTACAAGGCCAAATTCAATCTGTATTGATTTCAAGCGATGCAAAGTTAGACCAGCAGCAACCGAAATTGAAATCTTGCTTAAGGAACGAATGCATCTAAACGTTACTGATGTAAGTGAGATTCAATTCAACAAGGCGTCTAACTGTGTGTATATTATGTTTAAACGTGAAAGCGATGCAATTGCATTCGCTTCGGTTAACAACGAGGTGCACATCGTTGAGTGTGACAACATTAAATACAAAATTCCTGTGCACATGGTGGACAATGCCATACAAGTACGCGTGCATGATCTTCCCCCGCAGTCCAGCGATGAGTATGTTCGGGAAAGTATGTCGCAGTACGGTGAAGTTCTTTCCATCGAAAGGGAAGTATGGCGGAATTTTTTTCCGGGTATCCGGAATGGCGTGCGAGTGGTACGTATGCAACTACGTAAAGCGATTCCATCTTACATCATTTGTAATCAAGACGGGAAACATCCATGTAAAACGCTGATTACGTATGAAAATCAACTGGTTACATGTCAGTTTTGTGAACAACCTGCACACTACGGCAAACCTTGCACTGAAACCGCAAAAACGACATCTTCAAACAAAAATAAGGACAACCACCCAACAACGGAAACTAGTGAGCGCAGTACTCCTGTTGTACCATTAAACCCACCAGCAACTGCAATTATTGCACAACAAGGCGCGTCTACAGCAACTAACAACCAACCCAAGAATGCGAATAACAAGGAAAACGATGAAAAAACGGGAACCAACAACGATACCACCGATGCGGCAATGGAGGACGAGACGAGCCACGAACAAAGTGCCCCTCACTCATCGCAAGATAAAAATGGAAGCTCCTCTTCCCCTAGAAAAAGGGTGACAACGAGATCCAGCGGTAGAAAAATTATTTTATGTAATAAAAACAAGGCTCATTCGGCCACGTAAAGCTTGTACGCAAATTGGCCTGAATAAAAAAAATTAAAAAAAAAATTGCAGGAGTTTCTTTTTCCTTTCAGTTTTGCAGATATTTTCAATCTTTAACTTCTGATTACTCTATTTTACTAAATTATCTCTTCATATAACTTATCAATTTCCGTCTTGCTTCGGAGAAAAGTTTTATTTGGAATGTTTTCTACTTCCATGTAATTGATTGTCTTTCAGGATTATAAATTGAATGATAAAAAACAACTATTGCGCAAATCCGTTGATATTACAAAGTTAATAACAGAGATAGCATATAACAATGTATTGAACACGTAGTAAAAAAACACTTGATATTAATATAAACAATAAAATAAGATTTTTCTCGGTAGACGGCTGCCCAGATCAACCAATATAACCAATTAATATTTTTATTAAATTATTAAAATAATAAAGCGGAAATAGTAAAGAATCAAGAGGCGCGTGAAATCTGTTAACCTTTATTTGGTGATTTAAAATGATTTTATAACTAGAATATGTCAATGCAATGAGTCAACTATTTTGTCTAAATCCTGTTCATTCTTCATTTTGTATCACATAATTTCATTTATGAAAAATAGGGAAGCTTTTATACTTTACGCGACAGGATTGCAAATTTTTCTTCAGTTTCCTCGAATAAAAGCTGTGAATCAAGACTTCCCGGGACTTCAGTATCGGATATTGTTGAAATGTTCACTCGGGAAGTCTGTGAGTTAAGTGGTGCATCCGAGCATCTTGAAACCGGAACATACTGAGTCGCGTGCGAATAATACGAATAAAAAAATTTTTACTAACAAATATCCTTCTCCCGTGACACTTGTGGAGCGCGCAGTAGTATATATGGCTTCTAATAACAACAAGTGTCGGACTAACATCCCTTCCCATTCCTTAGACGATCTAAGTTCGGGCCTGGCCGGCGCCGATAAATGAATGATAAATGAATTCTGGGATTACCAGAAGATGTACATTGAAGGATGATTTACCATTCCCAGGTCGGATCATCTAGGAACTCCCTGTACAATTTCAGCTAATCCCGATCAGTAACGGAGTAGCAACCAGGGGTGGTCGCTCAAGCTCAAGCTCAACCGAAATCGCAGAATGGTAGAGAAACTTAACACTATAAAAATAACTGCTTGCATACAAAACTTGAACACAAGCTTGGCGAAAAGAAGCTTAAATATCGAAATCCGTATCGCAAGTATGTAAAAAGATATAATTGCATCCATTTGGGATTTGGTGTAATTTTGACGATGGTTTTAAAACTGTCGTATGCAATCGTTGCAATAGTTAACTGAAATATTGATTATAACTCTATTTAGCATGGTACTATGGTATATTTCGTTGTTTTTGGAAACAATCGTTCTACTACGACATGGTGTGAAACACATATACTGAAAAAATGTCATTATCTCCGAATTCAAAAGGGAGACCTAAATATTTTCAAGTACTAACCGATCTCAAATGTTTATCAATTTTTTTAAGCACAGAATTCCAACCTACGTAAACTTCTCCAAAAATGCTTGTTTATAGAAAATTTCGCTTATTCAAAGTATTGAATTGATTAAAATTTTTAAGCGATGGCAGTTGTGTACAGAAATCGATCGAAATTCGTTTTAGCTACACGTTCTGGGAGGCACAAAACTCATAAGCGAAGTCCTGACGTAACATTATTCCTTTCGTGGAATTTGGCCTTTCTGTTTCTACTGACATCACAGCCTAGTCATAGCGTACAGAATCATTGCATGGCTAGTGCTGCGATCCTACTTGCACTAAGAATCCTTCCAGATCGGAGCTCGAACATACGACAACTGGCTTGTGAGACCAGTGTTCTATGCATTGAACCACCAACCCGGGCCATCAAAAGTCATACTACTCGGATTATTTTGAAAACTAAACATGCGTTCAATTAATGACTGAAAAAAATGATCTTTGCATTTCGCTCCATCAATCGATGGTAGTTATTATATGTTAAGATAAAAAACGTGTCTAATCCAACTAGCAGTGAGATGATACTTTTTTTATCAATCCGTATGTGTTTTTTGCATGAATATTCTTCGATGTTTCAGTTTTCATGACATTATTCAAATGTCCGTCGTTTTAAATGGCATTTTGAGATTTTAATCACTCATTACTCTGTAATATCGAAACTGCAAATCGGATCGAATTTGAATCTAAAAGTATAACAATCGATTAAACATTCCATGATATGTCGAAGTAATTTCCACTTTAGAGTTTAGGGTAGTTTAAGGTACTTCCAGAGCCGGTATTCAGGAACCAGCATAACCCAAACCGATTCGTATGGCCATATGACGAATAAATTGCAATATTTTTGAGTTCAACTTTAAAGCTTTTCGGGATTGTCATCTTCTATATCGCTTTGAATTTTAAAAATTCATCATCCTACAATTCCAGAATCGAAAGTTAGAATGGGTTAAAATTGAATAGCTGTATAGTTTACAGTAGTAGCTGTATAGTTTACATTTGATTCTAAATATTCGTATCAATGTAGACATCTTTGAGGAATCGTAGTGCGAATTACATTTTTGGGTGCCTTCCAAAACGAAAACTGAATACAACCAAAAATGAAATAAGTTTATTTGATTATCGACTATCCAAATCTGCTAACCCAATAAACCTGATTATTTATGTGAAATACATATTTTTATACTGATCACCCTGTATCTCCGAAACCGGAAGTTGGATCTGACTGAAAAACAAGATGTTTTATAGAACCTTAAAACTTTTCATTCGAATCTTAGATGATTCTTAGAATTCATTTGAATCTTAGATCTGTTCAGCCATCTACGAGAAATATGAGTTACACAGTTTTAATTTCGTTTCACATATCATCCTGTAGTTCCGGAACCAGACGTCGGAGCCAAACATAATTCAGAAACCTTGTATGGGAGTATACAACTTTTTATATGAATCTGAGTTTGTAAAAAATGGTTGAGTCATCTTCGAGAAAATTGAGTGAAGTTATTTGGCACACAAGCATCCGCTGATCACGACGAACTAATTCGAATGGTATATGGATGTTAGGTTCTTCCAGCATTTATTGCTGTAAGTAGTTTAAATCAATATGGAATTGCTTTCAACTCGAAAATTCTGCCATCATCTGGTTTACATATGGCATATTCGAACGATTATGTTGCCAAAATCGAACCGTGCTAAAATCGGTCCGAGGCAAAATGTCATGAAAAAGGATGCTGTACACAGTCTTTTGGGTACTTAGAAACAAATGTATGTAACAGTATAAAAAATCATCGATTTGTTTTAGTCTTTGTTAAGACATAGAACCGTCTTGAGCTAGTTTTATTATTATCAGTATCAGTATCGGCCAGGGTTGGCGGTTCAATGCATAGGGCGCTGGTCTTACAAACCAGTTGTCGTATGTTCGTGCCCCGGCCTGTAAGGATTCGTAGTGTCAGTAGAATCGTAGCACCAGCCATGCAATGGTTCTGTACACTCTTAATCGGCTGCGAAGTCTGTTGAAACGGAAGGTCAAATTCCACTACAGGAATGTAATACCAAGGCTTTGCTAAGGCTATCTAACGAGGAAACAGATAGGAAAACTGACATATAAACATAATGATGTAATGAAAACCGCGAAAATGTTACCGCAGAGACGGGACTCGAACCCGTAGCTAGCTCCGAACCGGGGAAATTGTTTTACCAATTAAACTACCCTGCATATGAGAACACATGAAGAGAAAGTCCAATTGATTGGACGAAACTAAGCATGCTTCGCTGTACTTAGCCACCGCGGTATTCACTTACAGTCCCGTATCGACGAAAACAAATCCAACAGAAACACATACAATGATCACGAGTCTATTTCTACCCATCTATTTTTGCCGCACGATACTGATTCGAGACTTTTGATTTTGGATTGAATGCTGGAACCTTAGCTTCATTTTGAACCTGAATTCTAGACCTGGTTTCCGGAACCAAATTTTGAACTGATATTATTAAACTGAATTCAGGAACAAATCTATTTCCTATAATTTTATGGGAAATATTTTCCTCTATGATCCTCAGAAACAGATAAACGAATAGTTGGGGTATTATACGTTTATATTATTATATTATTGCTGTTTCTTTTCTAATTTTCAGATAGACGAACTAACAGAGCTGGAACCAACATCGGTAATTTTGCGCTACTGCAAGAGAAAAGTGAGTGTAACATTGAGTTTTTTTTTTCAGCAGATAGAAAAATATTTGTCTTCAAGAAATGGATTAAACAAATCCTGTTTGTGTTGTTGTCCATATAAAATATGTCATGTCAAGTGAATGAAATCAACAAACAACCATAATTGAACAAAGTTGCGATGACTAACACAAATAAAGGCATGCTTAGTGTCGATAAATACTAATCTATCGTAGCGGTTTGAATGGGTCGTTCCACCAAATGCCATTTGACAGAAAAAAAAACATTTCACCGAATGCCATCTTGACGAAAGGATCATTTCAACAATTCATAATATTGTCCTAATACCGTTTAAGTTTTGGTTTTAAGTTAAGAAAAATGAAAAAATATTAGAGTTAATCCAAAATCGCATATACGTAATTTAAATTTAAATAGCGGATAAGATCATTTTCCCATGCTTTTTCGACGTGAATACGCTTTCCTTTACTATGGGGCGACTTTTCAAAATGCATCGAATATGTGAGTGATAATTTTTTGATCGTGAATGTCTCTTATTTTATTTAACACATCAGCATAATTATTTCTCCGCGTCATCGGAGATATGATCAGAAATTTGTGCTAGAATTTTCCGTAGTATGAGATAACCATAAATAACACGAAATTATTTGTTTCTAAAATATATGATATGTACGAAAAGTAAAAATTTGATACTTCATTCATTCAAGACTGCGTTGTTGTCTCGTTCAGTTTAGACTAGAATCAAATTCTATAGATCAGTTCTGAAACTCAGTTTCAGAGTCCAAGACCAGATTTTGCTTCTATGTAAAACTCAGTCCAGAACCCAGGGCCAGAATCGAGATCCAGAGTTCTGGAACTGAAAACGAATTTGAAAATTTTATTGTTAGCCTGGATTTTGGAACCCAAACCTGTAAACGAGGTCACGATCTTAATTCTAGATCTGTACTCTGGAACTAAATTTCTGAACTGTACCTGAATTCAGGAGGTAGATTTCACTTTAGAACAAAATTCCTAATCTGGATTCTAGAAAGGAGTTAACTTCTGGATCTGAGCATACGACATTTCATATGAAAAATGAGCCCTGCAACGGAATTCTGTTACAAAAATTCAGCACCCTGAGTTCAGTGCTAGGATGCAGGTTCAGAACTCATTGGAATGTTCAGACTCAGGAAGTTTTCTACAAAATCATATTCATATGAAATGTCGTATGCTCCCAAACAAGTTTCCTGAATACAATTTATACAATTCTGATTTCCGATTCTGGAATTTTTAAAATTCAAACCGATATACAAGATGACAATCCCGAAAAACTTTAAAGTTGAACGGTTTGGGTTATGCTGGTTCCTGAATACCGGCTCTGGAAGTACCTTAAATAATCGTAAATTCTAAAGTGGAACATACTTCGACATATCATGGAATGTTCAAACGATTATCACCCGTTCAAATTCGATCCGATTTACAGTTTCGACATTACAGAGTACTGAGTGATTGAAATCTCAAATTGCCGCTTAAAACGACGGTCATTAAAATAATGTCATGAGAACTAAAACACCGAAGAATGTTAATGCAAAAAACACATGCGGATTGATAAAAAAAAGGTATCATCTCACTGCTAGGTGGATTAAGCACGTTTTTATATGACAATAAGAGAGATATGAGAAAGACATCATTACACCACTAGGTGGATAAAAACAGGTTTAACTTAATTTCGTGTGATTTTTTGTGTTAAATTCGGAATTCTACTTTTTCGCAATTGTAAAACAAGTATATGATAGATTTTCTAATGAAATTTACTAATAGAAAGTTCAAATAATTTTCGAATTCTAAACACTTAAATTGGTTTACCGATGCCAGCTGTTCCATCCTCGTTAGCAGCTTTTTTTCTGTAAAATCAACATTTCATCACAGCGGTACCTCAAGGTACTGCTGTCAACCAACGTTTATTTTTACTTATAAATCAGCATAATGAGAATGTTCGGTAGCTCGGCTGTTCTAAGCTGGTCAAAAGATTAAAAAATACCGAAGGAGTTTAGCGTGTATACATTCCGAAATAATTCGAAATAGATTGCGAAATTTATATTTTAATATTCTATCAACTAATTGATGTCGCTTAATATAGCGGAAAATTTAAGATATATGCCTTTGCTCTTAATTGCTTATAAAACAAACATCAAGCAATGTATTATTTTTAAATTGTAGTTGGTTTCTTTTTGTGCCAAGCCATTAAAATTATTTAAAAACTACAAGGATCAGCCCCATGGGGTTGTTCGAGCCGTTGATGTGGAACAAGGCAACCAAAATTTCTAATGATCTACAATCAAAAAGTTCAATCAATCCGAATCAACACCGAACATCATTTGTCTTGATTTGCATTTGTTTTATGACCGACGAAATTACACCATTATCCTAAATATATGCAATTATATCTTTGTACATACTTGCGATTTCGATAATTAAGCTTCTCTTCGCCAAGCTTGTGTTCAAGTTTTTTATGCAAGCAGTTTTCTAGCGTTAAGTTTCTCTACCATTCTGCGATTTCGGTTGAAGCGATAAACTATTTCTCATTATCAATCGAGTTCATCTAATATAAATTAGAAATTAATCTTAAGCACTCAAAATTTATCCAGAGGTAGGGTAAGGGCTTCCTATTTCATCTCATTTGTAAGGACGTCGCCTTCAAACCTCGATTTAGCCACTAAAATCACTATAACTATTTTATATTACTGCTTCATTCGCCTTGCTCCACATTGAGATTTGATTCACATTCCTTGGAAATTAAAATAATGTTCATAAAACAGCAAAAAAACACTTATGAAATGTTCAATACTCTGCTCCTAATTTCATCTCAATGGATTTTTATCCATCCTATCGTTGATCCTTTATTCATCCTATAAATTAGCAATGGCGACAGCAATCAAAACGAAATATTCCACTATTACACTCTCAGGTTCAAAATGTCAGAATTCTTCTTAAAAACGGCCTAATGCCAACTATGAGACAATATACGATATTTTTAGAACCAGTTTGAAGTCATTTCAACGTTTAAATTTTTTTCAGTCGTTTCCGTTACCTTTCGCTTTAAATTTAAAATTTTACTGTTAAGTTAATTTGGTGAACTTTAAATAAAAACAAAACTGTGATTGTTACTATTTATTCATTAGCCCTTCTTAAAACAAAGTGTAGAGCCAGAGATGCCATTTCTACACATTTATATGTATTGTATAGATTTTTGCGTTCGCATACTGGTTTAAATCGAAGTACCGATTTTGTAAAGATTTCCTAAATTTCAAACAGATTTGTACAGGTTCATAAAAAGAAAGAAGTAAAAAATTAGACTTTTCACTCTGAGTATCTATTAGTATTTGATTGCAGTGATTCTTTAAAAGTTTATTAATCAACGGACAAATCACATGTTGAAGTGGAAATCTTTTATGTAGATAATTGATTATGAACACTGACAAACATTTATAATTAAATTTGGAACCAATTTGAACTATTTGAAGCCAGATATTTTCATAGAATATGTATTACGTTGCATAGAAAGTCTATATCTGGTCTATCTGTTTTCACTAATAAAATGATGTTAACAGATTTTATTAGTGAAAACAGATTTAACATCATTTTATTAGTGAAAACAGATAGACCAGATATAGAGTTTCTATGCAACGTAATACATATTTTCTATGAAAATATCTGGCATCTCTGTGCAAAGCCGATGAAACACACACACTTCACAGCGTTATGTTGACGTATAGCGGAATGAAACCAGTGCTACTAGATTGGTCACAATGGTTATTTCATTAATATTTAACATGCTCTTCCTGGTAATATTCGAAGCCAAAACAGTTTTATTGAAATATTAATATCAATAATATAATTAAACTAATGTCACGGATACCAAAAAAACATACTTTTTGATGAGATTTTGAAGAAGAAAAACAATTTTTGTTTTGTAACATTATGAGATAACTTGGCAACTTTGCGAAACCAAATGAGATGAAAACAAAGCGCAATCAAGTGAACTAAGTGAAAAACTTTCATCTCATATTTTTAAAGACTTTTATTGTTTGTCGGGTAGTTTTTGAAGTATTAAATCGTTAATTAAACAAGTAGCAAGTGAACATTACTAATTATGAAGTCATCCAGCATTCAATGGTAGTGTAATTGTGCGAAAAAGTGATCATGTTTTGAGACGAATCGATTAGTAGATAATCAGAAACATGACGAACTGTAAAATCTTGAGACGAAAATGTGTCCTAAATTGAAAAGTGAGTTTATTTGAAATGAAAAAAACGATAACCGAAGAACTTAAAACCATTTCTTTCAATAGGAAAGTGTGACGATAGCTTTTATAATCATTTTAAAATATTTCACAGTTTAGTTCAGGTAGGTTTTAAAATATTATTCATGTTCAAAGTAATGAGGTGAAGGGATGAGATGGAAATAGGAGCTCAGATGAAATAGGGAGCCGTTACCCTAGTTGTCAGTTTCTCATGGAGAAACGACATAACATGGTATTCCGAGCTTGCGCGACACAAGATCAGAGCATACCAATTATGGGCTGAGACCAGTGTGTTTTAGGGCGTTTTAGAGGGCTATTTTCACGTTTCAAATCTGATTTTCTCAGAAACGGTGACGAATATAAAAAAACCCAACAGACAATCTCTTAGAAATTTAGTTTAGATTATTCTGTGAAATTTTAGAATGATTGTTTGACTTTAGCGGTCGGGAAAGTCTTTTTTCTGAAGGAAGAGTTGCATAGCTGAAAACGGCAACTTTCAACTTGTTCATGGAATATCTCGCCTTCAAAAGCATGGATCAAAAATCTATCCTGACAATGTCTAGATAATTTAGTTTATATGCGGTTATTGCATAAAAACATATATGTTGTCGCGATGAAAATTAAGTGAAAGTTATTTTTGTGGAGATAAGTCGGTTTCTATGTCGGCGCCATTTTAGTTCTCTGGTAACGTAACGAAACATGAGAGAGAAATAAAATCGGCTCATCAAGGATGCCAAACAAGCTGTAGCTTTATTGGATTTTATGTGATGTAGTCAAACTTGTAACCGAAAATATCAAAACTTTCTTGGCCACCCGGCCACATCGAGAGTCATTTTACACATTTACGAGAGAGCATGAAGAGAAATGTAATGCGCACAGCGAGCGACACGGTTTCACGCTAACAACTGGCATCAGCCCTTAAAGCTTCAAATCGTTTTATGGCACGTTTTTGTCTTGCTGTCTAGCAACAACCTAACTCTAGCATGCTAGGAATAGGACTGGAACGTTAGCTTTAATTTCGCTTCTATTTATAGATTCGCGTGCTTCCAACAGCTTCGCTTTTGCATCGATTGACCAATCAGAGCGATGCTCTCTCTTTGATACATCGCTTACTCCTTCAAAACCGTCGACTATGGCAGGGAAATCCGGTATGACGGAGATTTTTTTGCAGACAAAATAGGACACTGCTAGCTATTAATCAACATTTCAATGATATACAATTCAAAATACATGCCTATGAACATTCAAATCAATACGTAGAAATATTTCCTATCAAATGATGAAATAATATTGATAATAGATACAAAACAGACTGAGCTGTAAGTGTTTAAAACCTGACCACATTTCTACGTGTAGTTTTTCTTGAATTTTTGATTTGCACCCCTATATAGAAAATAAAGATGTGTTCCACATCAAAATTTTATGTTGACACAAAAATAATTTTATTATTAAAATCTCTATGAAATAGAGATTTTATCTCTATGGAATAGATGAAATCAACACGAATTGTTATATATTCACTTTGATTTGCAGCAACGTTGAAACGTAATATATATCGGAAATTTTAAAATTTCCTATCTTCTACCGATTTTTTTGAGATTTTACGGAAAATCAAAATCAGAATTTTAGTAGTTATCAATTGCGTTTGGGTTGTACATGAAAATTGTTTAGATCTTTTGTTTAATACAAATATATTTTTATTGTTAGAATTTAGGAATTTTTCCATAATTCTTGAGATTGTCAGTGAAATCCTAGTTTAAGTTTTTTGTAAATTTTGTTCATAATCAATTTCCAACTACATTAATAAAAACCTGTTTTAATCCACCTAGTGGTGTAATGATGCCTTTCTCATGTACATATAATATTGTGGTATTCTGTTTGTACTTCCGGAACCGGATACCGGAAACCAGCATAGCCGGAATCGGTTTGTTTAGATGCCTACTGATAATGACTATCGATTTGTGTAGTTTTGAGACTTGTGTAGTTTAGGAAACTTTTCGAGATTTGTGTAGTTTAGGAAATTTTTTACGTTTTTTTGTTTCGCCGGTTTAAGTGACGGTGTACAATATTGAACACACTTCACTATAACTCCGGAACCGGAAGTCGGATCCGGATGAAATTCAGGAATTCCGTATGGGACCGGAAGACCTACCATTTGAATCTAAGCTTGTGGAAATCGGTTAAACCATCTCTGAGAAAAGTGAGTGAGATCCATTTTGGTATATATGACCACTATTTCCGGTACTTCCGGAACCGGATGCCGGGAACCAGGATAGCCGGAATCGGTTCGTTTAGTTGCCTACTGATAATGACTATCGATTTGTGTAGTTTTGAGACCAGTTTAGGAATTTTTTTACGTTTTTTGTTTCGCCGGTTCAAGTGACGGCGTACAATATTGAACACACTTTACCCTATAACTTCGGAACCGGAAGTCGGATCCGGATGAAATTCAGGAATTCCGTATGGGACCACGAGACCTTTCATTTGATTCTAAGTCTGTCAAAATCGGTTCAGCCATCTCCGAGAAAACCTAGTGAGATTATTTGACACATACACACACAGACATTGCTCAGCTCGATGAACTGAGTCGAATGGTATATGGAATGGTATTTTCACTAGTCGGCTTTTCAAGTGATTGCATAACCTTTCTATATGAGAAAGGCAAAAATATGTGTCATAAAATTTAAAAGTTTTGACTTGATTTTGTTTGGCAAAATTTTCTCAATAATAGAAAATCTCTGTATTTGTACTAAATTTCTTGAGATTATTTGTACGGATATATAATTTTGATCATTAGTACATTGTTTCTGGTAATGATTCCAATACTTTGGATCATAAAAATGTACATGTCAAGCTTTAATTTTTCATTTATATTCAAAGAAAAAAAAATGAAATAAATATTAAAACATTATAAATTCATCGATTTTTTAAGGTTTTCATTTAATAGTGCAAGAATGGTAGTTGGGCGAAAATTGTAGCTGGTATCACTAGCAATCGAATCATGTGTAAACATATATAAGTCATCGCTTTAAATTTCGAGATATTTACGATCGATCATTGTAAAATGTCTCACCTTTTCTGAGGTCATCTATACACAGTTTTCATTATAACTTTGGGTGGACAACCCTATTTTTCGTTCGTTTAAGTGCATTTTATTTCTGGAAGTAGTATCTTTCCAATGGTGAACAAATTTCGAAAATCGGTTAAATAACAACAATGTTATGACTCGGTAAAGTTGAAGTTTTCAATATTCTATATGCGACGTTGATGCCAAAGGAAAGAAAATAGGAAAGCAAAGCCTTGGTATTACATTCCTGTAGTGGAATTTGACCTTCTGTTTCAACAGACTTCGTTGCCGATTCCGAGTGTACTGAACCATTGCATGACTGGTGCTACGGTTCTATTGACACTACGAATCCTTCCAGGTCGGGGCTCGAACATACGACAACTGGTTTGTAAGACCAGCGCCCTATACATTGAACCGCCAACTCGGGGTAAAGCAGATGCCCTGCAGATTGGGCGCGTGAAAAAAACCTGGAACGGGAAAAATCGAACTTTCATTGGTTTTCCTTAACCAATCATCTACTACAAAGTTTTTGGATCAATCTACGAAGTTCTTAAAATTGCAGGGTGTGAAATTTATTGAGATTCGTTGAAAAACAGCCGAGCTATGACAGCTCGAAGTTACCGTTCCAACTTTTTCTCAGGCTTGGTATTTGGAGTTTGAACACACAAAAAAGAATGATTATTGGTACAAGTTAGAGATGGACAAGCCGTTCGTGATTGGTTTAGAAGAACTAGTTCTACTAGCAGAATGAGTGAAGTGGAAATGTAAGACAACCTCGAATCAAATAAAACACAGTTATAATTAAATGACTATTTATCAGCATCGTACAAAAAGTCATACAAAACTCTGAGAACATAAATACCCTGGAAAAGTTATTTGATGCATTCCTGTTGGTATACTGCTCTTCTCACCATGGTTCCTAAGCAGTTGGGGAGTGCACGGAAAAGTTTGCTACGGCCTCGCCCCGCAGCAGCTAAACTCCTTACTTTAACCCGAAACCCAGTCAGCCAAACTAAACTAGTTTATCCAGTGCTTAAAATACTGAAAATATTAATATAAATACAAGTGTGCTCGCCTCAATGAAGTTTCCTCTGTTTTTACTACCCTCCTCCACCCACAGAAAGTGAAGGAACACGACGGAAAAGTTGATGCACTCAGGATACATGCATCAACTGAGTACAGAGCGGAAGATACACATATAAATTTTAAGTGCAATTATGAAGCTTCCAGAGAGCGCACCGCATTAACATTTGGTGTGATATAAATGTTCCACAAAGAGATGAAAAAGTTCATTTACCGACCATGTAGCGTTTTATATTCGGTGCCTGGATGGTTGAAACTACAAAGTAGAGCTATTTTGCATAAACTTTCACTAACTTATGAGTATGAATGAGTGGATATTATACAAAACGACAAAAAATCATCGCTAAACAACTTTTTGTTCAACTATTTCTGGCATTAATGCGCGCAAGTTCGAATATTCACCTGACATTGATAAATTTATTCCTCTGGTATACATGCGAAATTATACCGCATTGAGTTCAACATCGCAACTGCATCCGCTATTTTCTCTGCTTTAGGAAATGTGTCAAACTTAATTCGTTCTATGAAAATTCACAAAAAAAAACGAAATCATTCACAGCATTAATTATTTTCTTTTTTTTATTTATTGTTTGCCGAACCAATCCATCGAACAACCCGCCACTGCCATTTGTGTGAACTTGAAATGGGGCGTGAAAATATCCTCTTCGTGAAATAACTGTTTCTCCTCATCGTGTCCAAATGGTAACTAAAAATAACTACCAAAAACGTCCAAAAAATCAACTACAAAATCTTATATTCTTCGTCCGCCATTACAGCAACGCTGGAAACCTAAAATGCAACCATAAATATCCAACAAATATCACAACCGGTTGGAACACAATGCCGGGCCAAACAAAAAAAAACACTGGATTTCCAACACCCAAACAACGCCCAGTTTCTGCGGCCGTACGTATGCATCCTGGGCCTCGTTGGACTGCGGCCAAATGCTGTGGACGTCGACCTCAGCACCCTGCTAGGGCACTTGCAGTCGATCATAGTGCTGGTGCTGCTCATCGGCGGCTATACGCTGCAGTATATGTCCGGATTTCGGTGAGTGCTATTGCTAAGCGTTTTGTTTTTTTTTTCTATCCGTCTCGACTCGACCGAATCGCTGCGACTATCCTGAATTCGCTCTTCCCGGTGCCACCGGATGCGATGTTTCTAAGCTGAACTAGAGGCTCTATCGCTTGAATCCACTAACCCCTTTGTGCAAAGTTTCTGGCATCTGGCTTATGTTGTTGAGCACAGCTGATCCTTGTATTAGCATTCGGACTGTTTTAATGTAAATAAATTATTTGCTGAATGTTCTGAGTTCGGGAGCTGAATGTTCTGAGTTCGTGGGGGCTGATAGTTGCTGTTATACTTTATAGGAATATTAATTACCGTCATATCTGATGGGTTTCTATTTTCCAGGGAATAGCGGTTTTTGACCGTTATCACCAAGTCATGACCTTAGAGATCTGATGAGAAATATTCGATATATACCACATTTCTTACAATTTAAGCATGATGAAAACCGAATGAAATTTGAGTTATTCCTTCAAGAATATTTGAACTTTTGATCGAACGCTCTTCATCAAGTTCCGTACAAGTGCTGCATCGCATTTTTTGGAGGCTTGAGCATAAATTTTCTTGAATTGCTGCATGTTCCCAGCTGCCTTACCAGTCTCCTTGAAGACCCTCCTCACGATTACCCAGTAACGTTCGATGGGTCGAAGCTGAGAGCAATTTGGTGGATTGATATTTTTCTCAACGAAATTTATACCCTTTTCCGCAAGCTAATTGGGAGTGGTTTTGGCATAGTGAGCCGACGCTAAATCCTGCCAAAACAATGGAGGTGTACTATGCTTCTTATATAAAGGCAGTAATGTCTTTCGGAGACACTCAGATCGATAGATTTCTGCGTTAAAAAATGGTTGACTTCAAACCACAGGAACATATTGCTTGCAATACCAGTACCTTTCGACCGAATTCCTCCACTTGAATCGACCTGTCCGCATCGCTCACATCCTCCTCAACGACGACAATAAAGTATTGTGGACCTAGAAGGGTTTTTGAGTATTCCTTTACATAAGTCTCATCGTCCATCAAAACACATGCATCTGGACACTGCAAAAGACGCGAATACAATTTCCGGGCCCTTGTTGCTGCTCGCTTCTTCTGTTCTACATTTTTTTTTCGAGATTTTCTGCATCTTGTCTTCAGATGATTTCGCCTCTTGATACGCTGGATCATTCCGACACTCGTTCCTGCTTTTTTGGCCAAACCACGGATTGACATTGATTTGTTCTTCATGATTAGAGAAACCACTTTTTGGTCCAGTTTCGGATTGGAAGAACCGGATTTTCTGCCTCTTCCTGGTAGCTCGTCCAAAGAATAGTGTCCTCCAAACTTATTAACGATGGTTTTAACACTGGCATGATGAATTCTAAACCACTTCGCCAATTTTCGCATAGTAATACCCTTCTCACTTATCCATGTGTCCAGAACCTTAATTTTCACTTTCTTTTCAATACGCGACATTTTGAAAACGCAGAAATTCAACCGCACAAACAAGTAAACAAACGGAAGCTGACATCCAAACGCACAGCATGCTGTGATCTAAGCATAAAAATCCATCACAAATACATGCGTACAACACAAATGTATGTGGATAGCTTATTTTCGATACACTTCTTTGCCCCCCCCCCTGAAAAGTAGTTGACATCATGTTATGCTGTTTTAACAGTTGTCATCAGTTACATTGTTCCAGTTATGAGAAAGGCTGTTTATATATATATATATATATATATATATATATATATATATATATATATATATATATATATATATATATATATATATATATATATATATATATATATATATATATATATATATATATACACATGTATATATATATAATAGGTATAGAATTCGCTCAAACTTTAGGAAAATTTTCCGAGGCCCGGAAGGAGCCGAGTCTCATATACCAATCGATTCAGCTCGACGAACTGAGCAAATGTCCGTGTGTGTATGTGTGTGTCTGTATATGTGTTGTCAACAAAGAGATCGAGATCTCAGAGATGGCTGGACCGATTTTAATCAAACTAGACGCAAATGAAAGGTCTCCCCGTCACCCAGAACGCTATTGAATGGTTTTGAGATCGGATGTTTACTTTTTGAGTTATTTATTTATTTATTTATTCACTATTATTGTGTCCATCGGATACAAGATCTAAATGGACAATTAGAGTGGGAAAAAACCCATTTGAGTTGAACTGTTCGTTTGTCATTCTCAAACGGGCGCAAAAACCACTATCTTTTCAAAAACATAAACGAAAGTAATGAAACACAATGTAACTTAAAGCTAGTTTCACAAATGTCACTAATAAAATATCTTAAAAATTTAAATCACAGTGGATCGTTTCAGTTTTTTCGCGAAATGATTCACCAAACTCGAAAAGATCCTCAACAGCGGTGAAAGTTCGAATGGAAGCAGTAATCGGTTCATTAAACCCAAAACGAGTCCTGTGAAATCTTTGCTGAAGCAGTGATGTATTCCGCAGTGTCCTATTCGGTATCCGAAAATTTACTTCAGAGCGTAATTCAGGAGCATCAATTTCCCCATTGATCAGTTTTGCAATTAATAATGCTTGTTGGATTTTTCGGTGTCGATGAAGCGTATCGATTCCTAATAGCTGACCTCTATCCTGATATGGGGGCAGATTAGCAGGATTTTGCCAAGGTAAGTTTCGTAATGCCAGACGAACGAATCGTTTTTGAACTCTTTCAATGCGTATGCTCCACGAAAGTTGATAAGGAATCCAAACTACTGAAACATTCTCTAGAATAGGCCGGACAAGTGAACAATACAAAGCTTTCAAACAGTCAGGATCTCTAAACTCCTTGGCGATTTTACTGATAAAGCCCAATTGACGTGATGCTTTTGAGATGATCTGTGATCGTTGTAAATCAAATGATAATTTTTCATCTAGCAGTATTCCCAAATCGCGAACCTGGGTAGCTCTAGCCAAGACTAAGCCATCGATGCGATAGTCAAATTTAACAGGTCTCAGGGTACGGTGAAACGTGATCACCTGACATTTTGCGACGTTGATTATAAGTTTGTTTCGACTACATCAATCTACGAACGATTCAAGTGCATTTTGCAACCGCCAACAATCCTCCACAGTCCACAGAACCTAAAAACACCGAAGAATATTCATGAAAAATCAATGCGGATTGATAAAAAAAGGTATCATCTCACTGCTAGGTGGATTAAGCACGTTTTTTTTAATAAAGCGAATATATCTCAAAAAATAATTTTTTTACATTATTTATGTCTTCAGTAAAAATACTTCGAATGTTTTGCCTTTCTCATATAGAAAGGTTATGCAATCACTGTGAAAACCGACTTTTGAACCGAGGCCCGGAGGGCCGAGTGTCATATACCATTCGACTCAGTTCGTCGAGATCACAAAATGCCTGTGTGTGTATGTGTGTGTGTTTGTGTGTGTATGTATGTGTGACAAATAATGTCACTCAAATTTCTCAGAGATGGCTTAACCGATTTTCACAAACTCAAATTCAAATAAAAGGTTTTATGACCTTATACAATTTTCCTGAAATGAAAGGTCTTGAGGTCCCATACAAAATTCCTGAGTTTCATATGGATTCGACTTCCGGTTCCGGAATTACAGGGTGCACAAAAAAAATGAAAAAAATGTCACAAACGTTTCTCAAAGATGGCTGAGCCGATTTTCACAAACTTAGATTCAAATAAAAGGTTTTATGACCTTAAACAATTTTCCTGAGTTTTATTGGGATCCAACTTCCGGTTTCGGAATTACAAGGAAATATATGAAAATTTATAAAAGAATATGCAATCAATTTTCTCGGAAATTTCTTGACCAATTTTCGTAAACTAAGAAGCAAATAAAAGGTCTTCTTTAAAAAGTCCCCGAAAAGTTGATCCAGATCCGACTTCCGGTTCCGATATTACAGTGCGATTGATGAAAATTTTCAATATCATGAGTATTTTTTCACAAGCGATGGCGATATAAGGTGCACATTATTATAAAACTTACTGCTAAATTGATCCACTTGACGAATCTTATTAGTTAGTGATTATACTAAACTACTTTGGGACTACAAGTCCCCGGTTTTCGCTTCCGAAAGCACCGGTAATAATGAAGAAAATCTCCAAAAACGGAACTCCCGTCAATTTCTCAGCTACGGTTAAGCCGTTTTTCACGATTTATGATTCAAATTATAGCTCTCATTGTCTTTAAATATACTGTGCAATTTCATCTTGATCCGACTTCCGGTTCCGAAATTATAGGACGATGAGTGTCAAAACATTCAAATTCAAAATGATGATGCAGGAGAACGGGTATAGCGTTATGGGTAAGTCGATGCCTTTCACGCTGCCTCCCTGGGTTCGATTCCCAACCCCGCACATAGGATCAGAAAACTTTTCTGGTCCGAAGAGGTGAATGACAACAAAGTTAAAATCTCTATAATCGAAAAAAAAAATACGATGCAAAACTGGTACGTGCGGCTTTATTCCATTCACAGCGTGCTTTGTTCAATTTCGTATAGCGTGCAGGGTTGCCACATTAAAATTTATATTTTTTAGGTGAAAAATATGTAAATTTCTAATCCTTTTATTCAATTTGTACCTACTTGTTAGTGTTATTACAAGATCATGATAAAGATGCTCTTCAATAAAAGTGCACTTATTGCCTTTCTCATAAAGAAAGTTTACACAATCACTTGGGAAATTGACCAGTGGAAATTGACCCGAAGGGCTAAGTGTTCTATATAATTCGACACAGTTCATCGAGCTGAGCAATGTATGTGGATGTGTGGGTATGTGTCAAATAATGTCACTCATAAAAAAAACCTCGTAATCCTGTAGGTTGCTATTGAATTTCACACCGTCATTTAGAGCGACGAAGGGTAAAATTCTTCTAGATTTGGTTTAAAACTGATTCAATTTGTAGGCTATATTAGTTACTTACTCAACGAACCGACTTTCGTTATACTGGTTCCAAGTTCCTGGTTCCAGAAGTACCAGAAGTAAAAAAGTAGTCAAAAAGTTCAAAACGAGACTCATTCAATTTTCACAGAGATGATTTGATCGATTTCCACAAACAGGCTCAAATAAAAGTTCGTACAGTCTTATAGGTTACTGTTTAATTTCATCCGGGTTCGATTTCCGGTTCCAGAACTATAGGGTAAAGTGTGTTTAATCATTTAGTGTGATGCAAAATAAAGAAAAATTCTTATCAACTTGACACAACTGTTTACAATTTGAAAAGGTTATGTTAGTTTATACCCAAAGAAAGTTTCATATTTTATTCAAGATTGAAAAAAAAATTTCTTCACAAAATCTTCTTGTGATATTTCTGAAAATATTAGTAATATGAGAAAGGCATCATTACACCACTATGTGGATTAAAACAGGTTTTTTCTTCAAAACGAGAAAGAAAAAACATTTTTGCCTTTCTCTATAGAAAGGTATTGGAATTGCTGGAAAAACCGACTTTCGAACGGAGCTTCAGAGACCCATAGTGTTATATACCATTCGACTCAGTTCGTCGAGATCGGAAAATGTCTGTGTGTGTATGCATGTGTGTGTGTGTGTGTGTATGTGTGTGTGTGAGTATGTGTGTGCACCTTTCGAAGATATTTGAACGCGATCAATTTTCTCAGAGATGGCTGAACCGATTTGAACAAACTTGGGCTCGTTTGAAAGCTACTGTTGGACCATTGATCAAGTTCGAAGATCAAATGGCTGTGACTTTTGATTCCGGAGATATGATTGTATAAGTGACGTAACCGACAAAAAGCGTTGTATTTGAACGCGCTCAATTTTCTCAGAGATGGCTGAACCCATTTGAACAAACTTGGGCTCGTTTGAAAGCTACTGTCGGGCCATTGATCAAGTTCGAAGATCAAATGGTTGTTACTTTTGGTTCCAGATATATGATGGCATAAGTGACGTAACCGACAAAACACGATGATTTTTACCGCTCTTATATATAAGGGTGCCAAAATTTTGGGATCACCTCTATTTTCGTTAAGTTCTAGTGCTCAAAAGTTTAAGCACCTCGAAAAAAGCCTTCATGCAAAATTTGACCTAAATCGGACATGCTTAAGGGTGGTAAAGGTTTGACAATTTTCGATTTTGAAAAAGCACCATAGGGGGGAGTACATGAAATTTCCAAAATCGAAAAGTTTTTTTGATGCCGAAACTCTTAAAACTGCATGAAACATCGAAATTTAGTGTCATCTCAAAAAAAAATTTTTTTGAAAAAATCGACTTTCATATTTTTTTCTAAGTCCCAAAAAGTCGACTCTTTCAAAAAAAATTTTTTTTTCGAGATGACACTAAATCTCGACGTTTCATGCAATTCTAAGCCGTTAGGCATGAAAATTTTTTTTTCGATTTCGAAAATTTCATGTACTCCCCCCTATGGTGATTTTTCAAGATATATGAAAATTCCACTAAGTGGACTAAGAAGGCTTTTTTAGATTAGCATCACTGATTACAAATAGGCAACGCAAATGTCAAGCACTAATTTGGAAAAATGATGCTGACTGTGTGACATAAACACTGAAGCATGCTTTTGTGAACTACTCGAATCAATCTGAATCAATTAGTTTCGAAATTAGTATCCGTAATTATTTAATAAAATTATGAAATACATTTTCATGAGACTGTTATGAAAGAAGAGAAAGGCATTATCACACCACTAGGTGGATTAAGAAAGGTTTTTTTTTAATTATTTTTGTTGGGAACTGGTACTATCCCCTTAACAAAAATTAAGGTGCCACTTTCAAAAGAATCGTTATAAAATATTGTAAAACTTCTTCGAAGACACGTAGCTCTTAAAAATCAGTGAAAGTCAGTACAGACTTTTAACCGTCTTTTTCCAGTTTTGGACCACTGTGCGTTGCTTAGAAAGGCAAATAATAACAAAAATACCTTCGACAGCTAATTTGAATTTAGTAATCTAACAAGTATGTGTTACATATGCCATATTCTTCAGTTTCCCTTCTTGACCGCTCTTTACATATTAAAGTTAAATCAGTACCTTGCCTTAATCCGATGGTGGTTTTCCAGGCATCCCGATACTATCGTTTGTAATCTCTATGAAAAGAATACTGCCAATGCAGCGCTTTTTGCAAAGTAGCATTGTAGCAAGGGAAAAAAAGTAAAATTATTTTCGTCCGATTGAATAAATTTTCCTGTCAATTACCAAACACAATCCTCCGCCGAGCTTTGGTAAAACGAAAAATCTGCCTGAAGCAGAAATGATCCCACACCGTCATTCACCAACGAGAGCAGCAGATTTCCCTGGATTTTCAGCTGAGTCAGTGAAGGAAACCGTCCCCTAAATAGGCTACATGTCCAGTTTGGTTATCCTAACCGGAACTTTTCCTGGATGTCAAATTGTCCGTATGAATATTCATATTTTATTTTTATTTTATTTTTTTTTTTTGCTGTTTTATCCAGCCCAACCCGTTCGGTGGGTTTTTCCACTCGGTTGCACAAAATGAATATTGAGGAAAGAACCAATAGTACAAAGTTCCCCGTATGTGAAATGTAACTTTCTGCTGCCAATCACGGGTACTGACGGTTAGCATAGAACGATTAACTATCGAATATGGTGGCAGTTGGTGGCATAACAGTACCGAGTGATGGTTTTGGTTTTTTTTTTTTTTGATAGAAACAATCGATTCGATGCAAAGATTGACGCAGTCATGAACAAAAAATTGGCATGTCGTTCGAGGCAATCTGCATGAACTCAAATCGTTCGTGAATAAAAGATTAGCTATGCTTCCCACAGGATAACAATCAGTATGCTATTGACAATGGTGACTGGAGTGCAAAAAACGACACCAATGAGATAAAGCGATAAATACGCTATTTCAAGGGTTTGAATTTTCCATCCGAACCAGCGCTCAGTCCTGCTGGTTAGGTTTGACAATTCAGTATTTTGCAAAGAATCAATTGAGATGCAATCAAAAATAGAAACATGTTAATCACGAGAACGAGTTTTGATCTGAGACGAATGAAATGTCATTTCAACAAATGGACCATTCTACAACAAAAGCACAGACTGGCTCTGTATGCTGCTTTCTGCATTCACTCGAACAATTGCGCTACACTTGCAACAAACAGTACCTGAATGGTTTGTTTGTGAAATCTTGTTCAAAATAATGCTTGTACAGTCAAAACTTTCTACTGAATGTGCTCCCATACTATTCCGATAAGCAAAACTGCACCAACTCCAACCAGCATCGTTTGTTCTCATCACAGGACTTAGTGGACATCCACCGCGGTCATCGGAAATGGACATGAGCACACAAAAAAAATGCTAAGTCCATTCAACGAGAACTGGTACGATAGCAGCGTTTGCACACAACGAGTTTGCTACAAACGTGCTGAAAGTGAGCATTGCCAAAATCGCTCTGCTTCACGATTTCCTTTTCGTTTGGTTGTTTACTGTATTTCGAGAAGAATGTTGGTGAAATCGCGCGATTTTGCTGTGTGATGGATGAATGTAAAATATGCTTGAATAAACCAGTGCAAGTAATTCAGCGTTAGTTACCAGCATAAACTGTTTATGGTCTGTTTAATGTGTTTTTGAATCACAGTAACTGGTACATCTCAATCCAGAGAAAACATTTTTACTGAACAGGTGTAGCTAATTAGCGGCTCCACCGGAGTATGATTGATTTGACGTGAATACGTCTTATTTTTTTATGAGGCGCCTTTTCAAAATTCACCCGGTGGAAGAATGGGTAGATCTCAATCGTGAATATCTCGAGTTGTACTAAATGCAACAACATAATTCTATCTCCATGTCATCAGAAATATGATCAGTAATTTATGATCAATTTTTCAACAGTGTGAGATAACCACAAATAACTTTCGTCTTTGACTCATCAGTGCAGAGCAGTTCAAATTGAACTGCTTAGTGCTAAACTCGGCAACAAACTCCGTTGCAAAACAAAAAGTGTTCTGTAAATAGCAGAAACTTTACGTCTGCTTAGCGGTTCAAATTGAACTGCCGAGCTTAGCACTAAGTAGTTCAATTTGAACTGCTCTGCACTGATGAGTCAAAGACGAAACGTAAACATAATAAAAACGGTTATGTGCCCTAGCACAAAATTTGTCTAACCGCTAAATGATTGAAAAATTAGTTTTCTCGATCTTTTGGAAACAATGAGGAGAATTCATCTCGCTTCCTTGCTTGCTTTTCGATGTTTAGAACTGCTGAGTACTTTTCGTCATCCCTCATTTAGCTACACCAAACCTAAATTCTGGACCAGGATTCAGGAAGTGGAACTGAATATAAGAACGAAATTCGGAATCTAGGATAGGCTCAGATTTCAATTGTAAAATCCAGATTCGAAACAATGTTGGTTGAATATCAAAAATGCAACGAACGCCAATGATAATCGTTCGCTTCCCTTCGCCATTGTTCGATAATCGCTCTGATATTCGGACTTGTCCGTACATTCGGGTGCAAACGAAGTCGACGTTGCTTCGTTACTCGCATGAAGATCTATTCCTTGCAGATGTTATTCGCAATAAAACAAACCCCCGAATGACTTGAGGTGAATGAGGAACGAATATTCATGCAGCGATAATCGTCGAAGCATAACTGGCGGTGATCGTTTGTGCTGTCTTCGAAACAAGCAAATTGAAAAGTTTGACACTGTATTGGTACCATAGTCTTATGTGTATATGATGAACCATATCTCAGCACTCTCCCTTTGCTGCTATCCAACGCGATATGATGAATGATAAATGAACAAATGACAAACGAATGTATAAAACGAACATGCACGATGTATACCAGCAGCGGAGAATGTATTAGTAGATTCGGGTTCTCTACGATTATTGCTTATCCCTTTTCACCCTTCTCTCTTTTGTGCAGTGAACAGTTCAATGTAGTTCGAGACGGGCGTGAGTAATATAAGTATATTCGCAATGAAGATGGATGAATGAATTACATTTAGGGGTTTTGTTGGTTTGTGTAAAAAGCACATATTTTATTTCTATTTCTTCGCGTTTCGCCTTCGGCTCGTCAGTGCTTAAAGCAGTTCAAATTGAATTGCCATCTCCCCTAAATGTTCACATTCTGCGACGGCCAGTAATAAGCCGTCACTCGTTTACGCCTGAGACGTCAGAAATAATATAGCACTTGTGCAATATTATTTAAGGGTTGCATAAGTAGTGCAAACTTTGCGTCTGCTTAGCGGTTTAAGTTGAACTGCTAGGCACGAGATGGCAGTTCAATTTGAACTGCTTTAAGCACTGACGAGCCGAAGGCGTAACGCGAAGAAATTGAAAGAATTAGTTACACGAAGAATATGTGCAATATTGGTTCGAAATCCAAATCAAGAATTTAATTCGTGAAATTAGTTTCAGAATACTGGAGCTGAACTCCAGAAATTTTCAACTTCAGAGTTTAGTTTTAGAACTAAACTCTGAAGTTGAATTCCGAACTTGAATAAAGAAACTGAATCCATTTCCAATTTCCAGTTCCATAATCAAAGTTTTAAATTCAGTTCCAGCATGCAAAAGGTCTGAACTCTGAATTTGAATTTTAACATTCAGACACTTAATTCTGAAACTGAATTCAAGAATTAAATTCTTGTTCAGATGTCCAAACTCTGTGGTTCGGAGTTCATATCTAACAATTAGTTCCAGAATCCAGATCTAAAATTCATATTCCGAATTTTATTCCTCAATTGTGATGTTGATATCCAAAATCAGAGTTCTGGATTCGACTTCCGAACCTAAAACATGGAACTAAATTCAGTTCAAAATTCTAGTTATGAAACCAGTTCCAAGAAATTAGTTCCAGAATCCAGGACTTAGTTCCAGAACCATTCATTCTAAATTTTAAACCTGTAATTCGGAACAAAATCCCGAAAACTAAATTCTACACCAGAAATTTCACTGAAAATATTTCGTTTTTCTATGTGTCGGTTTTGCACGATACGCTTTGTGCGATGATTCATTCAATTCATGCGGTTTAAATTTTGTGCTCCTGATTATGACCCTAATGTTCGAGCATACCAAACATTTGAAAAAATTTTAATTTCGAGTTATTTATAGTTATCTCATTCCACTGAAATTGTTGAACAAATTATCGATGGTATGGAAAAAAAACCTCTTTTTAATTCACCTGATAATGCCTTTCTATTGACATTCAAACATCCCCATTAAAACATATAAACATGGTTTCGTAAGGATAATATCATAAATTTGGGCAAATTTTTAACACAAACTTAAGTTAGTTCAGAAAAGCGTGACTCAACGTGGCTTACGTCGCATATTCGACAACATTCTCGTAACCAAAAGTATCAGCAATAATACATTTGAACTTGGTAATTCGTTAGTTTCTGAAAAAAGTACGGATAAAAGAAGATGCGCTTTGGTGGTTACGTAACTTATACTATTATACATCCGGAACCGGAAGTGACAGCCAATTGGTCTTGAAACTAGGTTCACAATTTGATAGTAGCTTTCAACCGTGCCTAAGTTTGAAATAATCAGCTAAGCCATCTCGGAGAAAGCAGAGAGAACATTTATGTTTTCTGTCGGATACGTCATTTATGCCGTTATATCTCCGGGATCGGAGGTGACAGTCGCTTTATCTTCGAAATTGATTCTCAACCAAATAGTAGCTTACAAATGGGCATCAGTTTGTAAAAATTGGTCTAACCCTCTGCGGGATTGCACTTTCAGAATCAAGCTCCAGATTTTAGTATCAGAATACAGGTTCAAAATTTAAAACTAAGACTCTGGAATTGGATACTGGAACTAGATTTTTGGAACAGGTCTCTTGACTAAATTTTGGAACAGCATTTAGTGCCGTAATGTAAGTTCGGAGCTCGAATCTAGAATTCTGATTCAGGAATTCAACTTCAGAATTCTGGAAAAAAATTCAAAATAAAAACAAAATTCTGATCTCGGAACTTGATTTTTTGAACCGTCCTCTGAACCAGTTCCTGAATTCATTTTCAGGATTCAATTCCTAAATTCAGTTTCAGAATTCAGGTTCAGTATTCAGAACCTGCATGCTAGAATTGAATGCGGGGCTTGGATGATGGTCCTAGTTTTTGGAACTGTATTCAGTTTTTTTATTCAGGTTCGGAATTCGATTGTAGAATTAAATTTGGAGTTCGAATTCTAAAAATTCTCCACCGAGTATCAAATTTTGTGTTACAAATGGATTTAAGTGTTCCGAAACGTTGAAAATGTTAGAAAAGGCCTTTGGTGAATCGTATCTAGGAAAAACACAGGTATACGAGTGGTATAAACGCTTCAAAGGTTGGGATTGGGAAGCAAATTATTTATTGTATCATTTCTATCTATTTTATATTTAAATCTCGAGTTAACTGCAAAAATGTTGATTGTCGTAGTATTTAATTTTTTTTTTGCTACTTGATGGGGGAAGAGGAACGAATAATATATTAAGTCGGTAGTGCTTGAGCAGAGTGTGGAGGGAAGACGAACCAATGCTATAGGTGGTAGTCCTGCTGCAATAGATGGTAGTCACACTCACCATACATTATACATCATACAAGAGTTCCGTTTTAATAATTGAAATAAATATTCAAGCACTGTAACATCTATTTGCTAGAGTGATACCGAGTTTGACAAGCTTCGAGTTGCTTGAAAACAAGTTTCAAGCCCGCATTCTTCCAAAAGCTTAAATTTTTGTGACACTTTTTTTAAAAATCATTTTATCTACAGTCAGCAAATGAATTATTTTATGTTCTTTTCAAAGCGTCCCTGGTGAAGAAATTTTGAACTAATTATCTGCAAAATGCTCTTGGTTTCATACAAAGCGGATTCGTTTCACACACCACTGTGAATCACGAGAACTACTCTTCCAAAACTATATACACCCAAACCTCCGTTTACGAACACTTTTTATACGTAACCTCTTTTTACGTACCTCTTTTTACGAACCAAATCCCAAATAACGTAAACTTTTTTTACGAACCAAATCCCAAATAACGTAAACTTTTTTTACGAGCTACCTCTTTTTACGAACCCCCGTTTAGTTCGTAAATGGAGGTTTCGGTGTATTGTGATGGCTTCAAATTCTATTTTTGAAACAGTTCGATAAAACACTGTTACGTGATTAGAGTCCATTTTGCTCTGCCATCAGAAAACCAATTCTAGTAGTAATGGAGCCAGAGAGCAAAAGTCGCAATAAAATATTCAAAATAGCAAATATAAAGCCGATGACTTACTGTGAGGAGACCTTTTTTGCTGAGACCAACACGGGTTTTAAAGTTACTAAAGCGCTTTCATGTCAGTTCAGTTGTAGTTCAAATTCAAAACTCTGTTAATTAGTAATGATTCTAGACCCAAGCAGTAAACTGTCCTGGAATCTCATGTCAACACCATTGTTTTTAGTCGTTACTGTAACGAGGTAATTAGTTTTTTTTTACATGTTATGAATTTCTTTCGTGGAATGACTTAAATCACAAAGTTAAATTTTAGATGAGCTCGAAAAATGAAAGAAAAAGTTGCATTTAGTCAGAGCATAGAAATCATAGTGACAAGTCCCGGTACTCCCAATTATGCAGGGTATTTTAGTTGCTAGTGAAATATACAGTCATGCTCAATAAGTAGAACCTTTTGACACTCTTGCCGGTTCCGTGGCTTATGTATTTCTTCGGTTCTGTTAATTCATGCAAAAAGTTCATTGTTAAAAGCTAACAGATCGGCTGAAAAGTTCGTATCGTTTCTATGAGATGGCGCCACTAGAATTAAATCCATACCATTTTCCGTTAATACCAACCTTCAAAAGATACGTGTATAAATTTGACAGCTGTCTGATTATTAGTTTGTGAGATATTACATTTTGAGTGAAGCTACTTTTGTTATTGTGAAAAAAATGGAAAAAAAGGAATTTCGTGTGTTGATGAAACACTACTTTTTGATGAAAAAAAGTGCCGCCGATACCAAAAAATGGCTTGATGAGTGTTATCCAGACTCTGCACCGGGCGAAGCAACAATTCGTAAGTGGTTTGCAAAATTTCGTACTGGTCATACGAGCACCGAAGACGATAAACGCAGTGGACGTCCAAAGAAGGCTGTTACCGATGAAAACGTGAAAAAAATCCACAAAATGATTTTCAATGACCGTAAAGTGAAGTTGATCGAGATAGCTGACACCCTAAAGATATCAAAGGAACGTGTTGGACATATGATTCACGAATATTTGGATATGAGAAAGCTTTGTGCAAAATGGGTGCCGCGTGAGCTCACAATCGATCAAAAACAACAACGAATTGGTGATTCTGAGCAGTGTTTGGAGCTGTTATATCGAAATAAAACCGATTTTTTTCGTCGATATATAACAATGGACGAAACATGGCTCCATCACTTCACTCCGGAGTCCAATCGACAGTCAGCTGAGTGGACTGCACGCGATGAACCGAACCCAAAGCGTGGAAAGACTCAACAATCGGCCGGTAAGGTTATGGCGTCTGTATTTTGGGATTCGCATGGTATAATTTTCATCGACTACCTTGAAAAGGGAAAAACCATCAACAGTGACTATTATATAGCGTTATTAGAGCGTTTGAAGGACGAAATTTCAAAAAAACGGCCTCATTTGAAGAAGAAAAATGTTTTGTTTCATCAAGACAATGCACCGTGTCACAAGTCGATGAAAACCATGCTGAAATTGAACGAATTGGGCTTCGAATTGCTCCCTCATCCACCGTATTCTCCAGATTTGGCCCCCAGTGACTTTTTCCTGTTATCAGACCTCAAAAGAATGCCCGCTGGTAAAAAAATTAGAAGCAATGAAGAGGTAATCGCTGAAACTGAGGCCTATTTTGAGGCAAAGGACCAATCGTACTACAAAAATGGTATCGAAAAGTTGGAAGATCTCTATAATCGCTGTATCGCCTCTGATGGCAATTATGTTGAATAATAAAATAGAATTTTGGAAAAAAAATTTGTGTTTCTATTAAACAATACGAACTTTTCAGCCGAACTGTTAATGTGTCGTTTTATTGGGATTTTGTGTTTCGTATTTTCGCACGGCGTTTTTTTTTTTTTTAATAGAGAATTAAATATTCATCTCTCGGGACAGAAATACTTTATGGCTCCAAAGGGCATGCTGTAAAAGGTCTATGTTTAACAGAATTTAAAGACTGTTCCAGAAAATATGAATACACCTACATACCCGTGAATATAATACGACATTGTTGGATATTTATTTTTATTGAGTGTACTGTTAATATTAGAACAAAACTTTTTTTACTCTTTCTTTTTGACGACTAAGTCAATATTTCTTTTTTCTTTTTATGCGATGTTCACCTAACCAGAGACCATTTTTGTACAAACAGAAAATGAAAATTATAGAATGATAGTACTCAAGAGAGAGCAAGGATGTGAATATATAGAACGGAAAAGGAGAGACATGACAGAGGGTCACTTAAGCAAGCAGAAATCTTTTAGTAACTTAACTTTTACCTTCTAACAGAGGAGTCGGGCTTAGGCATCTTAACAATGCGAATCGCCCAAGTCTCTGGTATGTCAGAAAGTAGTGATAAAGGTCTTTTACCATTTACTATCCGAATCGGCTGGTATATATTCACATCCTTGCTCTCTCTTGAGTACTATCATTCTATAATTTTCATTTTCTGTTTCTACAAAAATGGTCTCTGGTTAGGTGAATATCGCATAAAAAGAAATTAGAACAGAACAACATACCATTCTACCTTCGATTTCGTGTATTGGAAAGTTGCAGTACCTGGCCTCGTGACATCGAGTTATGTATGGAAATCGTTTCAAATAATTCTTTGATGTATTTTTCCCTGTTCATTAGTTGCTAACCACAGCCACAAATAGCTTGCCAGACTATAGCTGTCTCATAAAATTTTTCGACTTGACTTGATGACTTGCACTGTTGCAATTCTTGATCTTCTTAGTCTGCATAATAGTGTAACCTCTACAAAGAATTTCACGTAGGTTTCGTCATCCATAATTATACAGCATTGCATCGTACTACTTTCGAACTGAAGGATGCTTTTCGTTTCGGACTGCTTTGCTTCTAATACTTTCGAAGATTTAAACGTACGTATGGGAGCTAATGTCGTTTCAAGTTGAATAAACGAACTAATTTTCATCCTTTGCTCAACTCCGATCTGAGAACTGAAACCTGAAATGAATCAGGCTCACATCGTTTGTGTATGTACCATTCACGAAAATGTAAATTTCATCATCCATAGCTTTAAAAAATATGGCTTATCTAATGAGTTGATAGTGTATACAAATAGTTTAACATGTGAAAACGTAACAGTAGATTGTTTTTTTACGTCACAGCAAAACAGCATAGATTCAGCCGCATTAGAAAAGAGTTTATTAGAAGAAATGGATTGAAAATGTATTGATGAAATTATTTTTGAGCAATGGATCACAACTGACAGATGCAATATAGAAACAAGGATAATTTTTTTAAATATTACCATTTAATTGTGTTATAAGTATATCACGTCACTATACAAATTCACTATGTATCTCACGTGTATAGTGACGTGATATACTTATAACAGAATTAAATGGTAATATTAAAAAATTTATCCTTGTAAAATCATTCTGTTCAAACACTCAAACGAAAAGTTAATGAATACAGAAACGTTCATAACACAGAAGAAAGAGTTTGTTTCCTGTTTTGTTCAAAAGTTAGATAATTTGCAAGTATTTCGAGAAATTTTCGTATCCCAAAATATTTAAATACTACGCGGCTTTCGCCGGAAATCATGATTATGTTCTTTAATTTAATATTTGATTTTTTTTATTTGGCTCAAATTTTGAAACGCATACGCAAAACAAATTTGCATGATCAGTTACAACTTGGACTCTAGTCTTACTTTAAAAAAAGGCATAATTCGGGAAATTTTCGAAAAAAAACGATTGATTTGTTGTCTTTCGCAATGTTTTAGATAACTGTGTTATCTTGTTTCGAAAATGAAGCAACACATCGATCATTTAAAAAAAAACTATTTTTGACATTTATTTTACGATATTTTCTAACTGATAATAGAATCAGTCTATGGCACTTTTGGTAAAGATGGAGAAACTATGGTCCAAAAAGATATAGTATTTAAAAAATATGTGGAATTTTAAAAATTGAAAACTTGTTTGAAAAATTTTCGTCGCACTTTCATAAAAGAGTCTGATATCGTATAATCACCCATAAAAAAAAGATTGTTATTATTTGATCGAATATTGAAAGATTAACCAAAATAAACGATTTTTTTTTTATTTGGAGAATTTGAAACCGCGTAACTTCGGAAATCCGCGTAGAGAAAAGTCGCAAAATGGAAGATCATTTTTTGTATGTCAAATGTCTTCGAAATGCATAAAACGTCCAGATCTTGTGTAGTCTGAAATTTTTTTTTTGAAAAAAATCGAAAATTTCTAAGTGTCAGAGTTGACTTTAAAAAATCGGGATAACACCAGATCTCGACGTTTCATACATTTCTAAGACAAAACAAGAAAACTGCGTATCTTGGGAAATCCGCGTAAAAAACACCGTATAACTTCGGATATCCGCGTAAAATGAAACTGCATAAAAATAAACCGCGTAAAAAAGACCTCAGTGTATCTCAAAAAACGGATGGTCCGATTAAACTGGTGTCTTCGGCAATGTTTTAGGTAACTGTTGGTGGTTGTAAATGGAACTTAATCATCTAACCGATCATTTCAATAAAGTATTTTTGATATTTTTCTTTGTTTTACGATATTTTGTAGCTGTAGAAGAAGTTTATGGCACTCTAGGTTAACATGAAGAAATTGTGAATCGAATATCGCATATGGGTAGTATTTCAAGAATACGTGGATTTTTGAAAATTTTCGGTGCACTTTCTTGAAAGGGGCTGATATCGTAAAATCACCCAGAAAGAAATGATTGTTTTAAATATTGATATTGATAATTTGGTTTGATTTGAGCGTTAAAACGAATTTCCAAAAGAAACATTTAGCAAAACAATAGTCTTTCAAAAGTTATTGTAAAAGACAGTTTTCTGTCATTTTTTTTTAACAAAATCGTACCAGGGGCTGGGGTCCACTAGGAGATTGATAGTACCTATTAGCTCTCTCCGGACTGTACCAGCCTAGATGCCGTGTGGAATCCGGCGGAAAAAAATGAACCAAGAATAGATCCACTGGGTTCCTGCTTCCATGTCGTAAAAGGCGACAATTGCAGGAGTTTATTTTTCCTTTCAGTTATCAGATATTTTCAATGTTTTACTTCTGATTACTCTATTTTACTAAATCATCTCTTTATTCAATCTCTCAATTTCCGTCTAGCTTCGGAGAAAAGTTTCATTAGGAATGATTTCTTCTTCCATGTTATTGATTGTATTTCAGAATTATAAAATGAATGATAAAAATAAACCATTGCGCAAATCCGTTTATATTACAAAGTTAATAACAGAGATAACATATATCGGTATATTGAATACATAGTAAAAAACACTTGATATTAATATTTCAAACAGTAAATTAATATTTTTCTCGGTAGCCGGCTGCCCAGATAAACTAATATAACCAATTAATAATTTCAATAAATAATTAAAATAATAAAGCGGAAATAATAAAGAATCAAGACGCGCGTGAAAACTGTTGACCTTTGTTTGGTGATTTAAAATGATTTTATAATAACTGTTTAGAATATTTCAATGCAATGAATCAACTTTTTTGTCTAAATCCTATTCGCTCGTTTATTTTGTATCACGTAGTTTCATTTATAAAAACGTGCTTAATCCACCTAGCAGTGAGATGATACCTTTTTTTTATCAATCCGCATGTGTTTTTTTGCATGACTAAAAAAAAACGCGAAAGGTAGATGCATAAACGAGTGACTGCATACTCGACAGCCGGCTGTCCGGAGTTTTGTCAATTTCGGAGATTGACTGTTTCGTGCATTATATTGCCAGCACAAAGTAACACATAAAACGATAATACTTAAAAACATTCTTGGTAGCCGGCTACCCAGAGCAATAAACACATGATAACATTATTAAAACATTTACTAACAAAGTATCCTCTCCTGTGATGCATGTGGGAATGCAGAGGATTCCTCGGTTCTTAGTAGCAACATGCATCGAACTAACAATCCTTTCCCTCCCAAGTAGATCTGCATTCGGACGTGGCCGGCGTCGGTATTGATCAGCATGCATGGTTCAATACAGTTTGCACAGTGTGAAACAATGTGTTATTCCCAAACATGTTACTTCAAAAAATCATTTTGCAATCTCAATTGGTCCAGATCAATAACGGAGTAGCAACACACGGGCGGTCTCTAATGCTAATGCTAATGCTAATGCTAATGTTTTGTTCAAAAGTTAGATAACACATGATTTAAAGTGTTTCATTCATTGAAGTTTTGTAGTTATTTACAAGGTTTGCATCACGATTCTATATCCATTAATTTATTTATCTCCAAAATTGAAATCAATCAAGAACGACCAGAGCAAGAAAAACCTTTCTTAATCCACCTAGTGGTGTGATAATGCTTTACTCTTTCTTCAAAACAGTCTCATAAAAACAATTTTTATATTTTTATTAAATAGTTTGTGACACTAATTTGGGCTCATTTTTGACACGAATTGATTCAGACTGAATCTAGTAGTTCACAAAAGCATTCTTCAGTGTTTATATCCCATAGTAGGCATCATTTTTCCAACCAAGCGCTTGACATTTGCTTTTCCTATCTGTATGAGAAGAGTGATGCTAATCTAAAAAAAACCTTTCTTAGTCCACTTAGTGGAATTTTCATAGATCTTGAAAAATTACCATAAAATTTCCGAAATCCAAAAAAAAATGTTTTGTCAATTTTTTTTATGCCAAAAATCTTGAAATTGCATGAAACGTCGAGATTTAGTGTCATCTCGAAAAAAAATTTTTTCTGCAGAATCTACTTTCTGGGACTAATCTATATCTATATATATATATATATATATATATATATATATATATATATATATATATATATATATATATATATATATAAAAATGCAGAGATCATTCTTTGTAATCGCATCACGTAAGAACGGATGGACGGATTGAGATGCTTTTTTTTTGTTTGATCAGTTTTCACCCCCACCGGGTTCGTACATCAAAAAAATTAGGAAAACTTACCGGAAAAGTGGGAAAAACCAATAAAGTTATTTTGTATGGACAATGGAATTTTCCACTGAAAAAGTCGCCAATGATTGCTAGATCATCGATAGGTGTTTGGCGCATAACGAGTTGCATAAGTGTTTGGCCGTCGAAGAAAGGAATACTAGATCGTTGAAAGAATCATTTGGCGCGCAACGAGTTGTTTTGTGTGAATTCATGTGGTTCGTCATTTCGAGCCACGTGCTTAATTGGGTATCAACATTATTGATTGCCAAATGATTCAATGATGAAACGCATATGAGTGTTCTAGCTATACCGTAAACATGATCAAAAGTTCTGATACTGTTTACCAGAAGATGCATTGTGTGCAATGTAATCAGTTAGTTGTTTATTGTTGGCCATCGTAGGCGTGAGTTGAACAAATCACCTTATAAATAGAACGATTTTTGTACGAATCAATGATAAGATGCTGCTGTTTGAATAATGAGATCAATCATAGAGGTTTGCTTTGAATTTAGCATGCTGAAGTTCGTTCGCGTCGGGTGAATTCTGGTGGATTGAAAACCATTAGTTGTGAGATTTTATGCATTGACTCGAACGATAAGCTGCATACTGGTACAATCACTCCTCTATAACAGAAGAACTGCACATTATTTTCATATAAAACTTTCTAATATAGATTCTCAGTGCCGAACTCCACCATTCATTAATTGTAGGTGGGGTACTAAACAAAATTAGGTGGTGTTGACTAATGAGACGACTATTGATAAAACTATTAAACGAATGCAGTGTTCATGTAAAAGTTAATGGATACAATATTTAAAAGAATGGTAACTTGAACTTTCGAATGTCCAAGAATTACTCATTTTATCATTCGATTTTTTAACAGTATCAAACTAACCATAGTACTCAAGGAGGAGTAAGGATTTGAAGATAAAGTGCGGAAAATTCGACGTAACAAGGTTCATTAAATAAGAAGAAGATTTCTCGCATCTAAACTTTTACCGTCTACCAGAGGAGTCGAACTTAGCGATGCGAAACATCCGAGTCTCTGATATGTTAATTTTTTTTGCCCACCACATTTCCCCACACTAAAAAATTTACTAAATAGTTACTGACTGACCAGAAGTCATACATTAAAAGTAAAAATAAAGTTTTATCGCTAAATTGTTAATGGAAATTTTTTCCTGTGATTGTCACGCTACGAACATTCATCAAACAGGATTAAATAATATCACCAGACTAGCGAGAAGTGACGAACTACAAGTCGCGAGGGCAGCTTTTGTAAATTTGTTCTAATCAATTTAAAGTAGTCATCTCAGTTATTTTTGCTTCACTTTTTATTCCATATGTCGAAACCATAGTCTGAGAGAGATCAACAATCGCTATTCGATGCACTGACTCAAAAGATGATTCGCGGTTCATTCGCTTTATTTTTGCGTAACAAAAGCTTTTAACATATTCACAATTTTTTTATGAATTCATCGCAGCCAAGTAATCAGTAAAATAATGGAAAGATACATTAACAGCATAACGTTTGACAATTCTACTGTCCGAAAACATAAATTAAAAAAAAACGGGCGAGACGAAGTTCGACGGGTCAGCTAGTATCTAATAAAGTCCCAGAGAGTCGATTTGAAAAAAAAATTTTTAGATAATACTAAATCTCGTCATTTCATTGAATTTTAAGATTTTTGCCATCAAAAAAAAATTCGATTTCGGAAATTTCATGTACTCCCCCTATGGTGCTTTTTCAAGATCGAAAATTTTCAAACTTTAACCGCTGAGCAGCACCCTTTACCCGTGTCCGATTTAGCTCAAATTTTGCATGAGGACATTTTTCGGGGCGCCTAAACTTTTGAACAATAGCGCTTATCTCCGGAATAAAAAATCACAGCCATTTGGTCTTCGAACTTGTACAATAGTTCGATAGTAGCTTTCTAACGAGCCTAAGTTTGTTGTAATCGGTTCAGCCATCTCTGCGAAAATTGAGCGCGTATAAATATCTTCGAAAAGAGCACACACACACACTGAGTCGAATGGTATATTACTCTATGGTTCTCCGAGGCTCCGTTCGAAAGTCGGTTTTTCCAGCAATTCTAATACCTTTCTATATGAGAAAGGCAAAACCGTTAGAAGTGAACCCATTTTATTTCATATAAGAATCACAATGTAAAAATAGAAGTACATATTACTAAGAAATATGAAATCTTTAATAACTGCTGCTCTCGTTACATTATATAAAAGCTTAAAAGAGAGAAAGATCAAAAATACATTTTTGAGGTATTTGAATTTTAAGTGTAACTTTTCAAATAAACAGAAAACATTTTCAACAGTAATACATTTCTTTTACATAGTCCTTACATTTACCTAAAACATTGCAGAAGATACCAAATCGATCGGACCCACCGTTTCTGAAGTATTCATTATTGAACATTTTCAAGGGAATTTGTTTAGTCCTTTCTCAAAAGTAAGGCTGGAGTGAATATGGCAAATTTAAATTGTCGTTTTAGAATGCATATGCAAAATTTGAACCAAATAAAAAAATACATGAAAACATCGACCTTCGATTTCGTATGGATTTGCACAGCCATTAAAATTGACAGATTTTCAATTAACTCAATATGGCAGTGGCTTTCGACCGCGTCCTTTAATTCTGGAATAGCCTGGGATTTTAATAGTTTAATATATATTCGAAACTACCTATTCATTTTGCGATGTTTAAATAGCATGGACTGTCAGCTCAATTTTTTCCAAAACATACCAGATATACCGAAAATTCATAATAGTTCAATAGCAAAATGAGAGTTCACCATGGTTGAGAAAATGCCGAACTTTTTCTCTTCTTGCATAGCTCATCTGTACTGCATATCCATTCTGTTCAATACTATCTTCCTAAATCAACCTGTTTCATCTGGCTCTAGCCTGGGATAGAGATTTGTCATCTCTGAAAATGGGATTGCTCAGTACGAAGCATATCATACATGGTATGTGAAAGTATGTCATACTAGAATGATACGTATGCAAATTCGAAAAGGGAAGCTTTCATCGGTAGCAACAATCATATTTCAGGCTTTAAGAGCGTATTACAGTGTAGACCAACAATATTTTTCACTTTGCACCTTTTCAAACTAATTCAGATTAAATTATTATCAGCAGCAATAGATGTAAACTCAAATATGATATTCGTTATTGGATGTGAAAACCAAACAGGTAACATATTTTGTCCTGTTACTGTGCATGGTGTACCAACTCTGTAGTATTTGTTGCTTTCATTGGAACATTTTGTGTTACCGCAAATTGAGTTTAGCATTAGTGATAAATGCAGCACATTGAATAGACCTGATTTCAATTGGATTCTGATGAAAAATTTACAAATTCTTGTCATCAGAACTCAGTCTATCAGTAGCATGGGTGTCATCCCGTAAAAATTATATTATTTCGTACCTTTCCGAAACAATCCATCTAATTATTCATTTAACATGTTCTATTTACTTTGTCTGGTATACGACACAATCGATCGACTTTAGCTGACGTATATTATGGATTGAAGAAAGGGCTAAGGACTAACTTTTTACAAAAAAAAAAACATCTGGAGAATCAAAAATTCAACGCTCTCGTTTACTTTTGTAGTAACTTTAACGAGAAAGGAAAACGTACAAACCCGAAAAATGAGCTGACGTTCTCAGAAAAAATATTAAAGAAAAGACGACACAAGGTCCGAACAATGGCTCATTATTTGATATATCTAGATATATTTTATTGTGCTATAACAGTTGATTTAAGCGGGTAATTATATGCAGTTTTACCGATCGAGCTGAAATGTTGCCTAGTTCCGTAAGGACCTTTTTTATTTTTTCCCATACCACCTTGTATATAAGAAGCTTGCTTCTCCATCCCACACAATTTATGCTTGCTCGCCACCAGTTTTTGTAGCAGTGATGGGTCCGCAGATTATTCAAAACTTGATTTTTCATCTTTTTTTTTTAAAATGGATTCAATAATATAATATATTTTTAGGCACACTGCTTAAGCTCTAAGATGCCAAGGGTATTCTCTAATCTTAATTAACGACTAACTTAAAACTAGAATAGTATCATTAGATTATGTCGTCTTTGATTTTCTAGAATCCATTGTATGTTGCATGGGTCTTCCAGATGGCGCTATCTATGGCCGTTTCCTTTCGGTTCGTGTGGGTCCGCGGGAAACACCCCCAAGCTACGAAGGCCCGGCGGGTGGCACTGATTTTGCATCTTGCTTACTGTGCATTTCTTCTTCTTTTACCAGTAGGATCCTTGTCGAGTACCATTTAAACTGGTTGTTCTCCACCACTGTAGTAACATCATTTGCGAATTTTCCCAATGATTCTTATAGCAATCTTATATGTTTCCTGTAAGGAAATGTGTATCAGGAATCAGAACAAATCGGCTCAAATGGCACGTTCCCCTTGATATTTTCAGATTTGTGCCTTGCCTTGATTACTGTTATTTAGAGGTTATGCTATGTTTGTGCGTAGAGTACATAACCATTTTTACTTTTGTTTACGATAGACTCGTCAATCTAAGACGAAACGTGAAAGAAAATGATTACAGTTACTTAGTTAGGCTACATGAAGAAACTACAAACTTTTGAGTTGACTCCAGCCATTAGGGTCTGTGTAGACTTCTCTGCAACCGATTCAGCAGTTTTGTCCAAGATTTTCTATAGTTCTAGCTTGTTGTTTAAATTGAAAGAGTTCTCTCTTCACGATTGCACAATACGGCTCGATAGGTCGCAATTTCAGGCAGTTAGCTGCACATGGACTCCATTCGCTTTATACCATTGCAAAACATCTTTGCAGGCCAGAATAGCGAGAGAGCGTCATGGCTAACCACAGAACGTACCGAAAGATCCGGTCTCTTCTGTAATATTTACTTCATCTTTGCGTCCTTCTGATGGATCCTGAGACCTGTTTTTGTTAAGCTCCCAGCCTTCCTGGCTGATGTCAAACGTTTATCGAAAGATTTAAGAATATTATGGACAGTAATTGCAGGAAAATATGCTTTTATTTCCCGTCCGATACTGTTAGCTTCGACTTACAGTTCGCTGTATGTTTCCATCATCTTCTCAAAGTTACGTGTCACAATATCAACGTAGTCAGCAAAGCCAAAAAGCTTTTCGCACTTTCGGAAGATCGTTGCGCTCATGGTGACCCTCGCTCTTCGAATCGTCCCTTCCAAAGCAATATTAAACAAGAGACAAGAGAGTCCATCACCTAGCCGTAGCCCACTCCGAGATTCGAAGGGACTCGAACGTAAAACGTTTATACAATTTCACCATCACACTCTAAATGACGATTTAAATGTTTGTTGTATCCTAAAATATGCAGTACTTTTTTGTAGGACCATAAGACCTTTCATTTCAGCCTAAGATTGGGAATAAGGGTTTTGAGCCCAGTTTACAACATTTTTACAGTTTTGTTCCGCCGGTTTAAGTGACAGTGTACAATATTGAACACACTTTACCCTATAACTCCAGAACCGGAAGTCAGATCCGGATGAAATTCAGGAATTCCGTATGGAACCGTGAGACCTTTCGTTTGAATCTAAGTTTGTGGAAATCGGTCAAACCATTCCTGAGATAACTCGGTCTATGGCTGCTCGTCCCCAGCCACTCAAGGCAAGGATGCTTCTGACATCACACTCCACTTGATCGATCCACCTTGCTCGCTGCGCTCCTCTTCTTCTTGTACCAGTCGGATTAGATTCAAGAACCATTTTCACTAGGCTATCGTCCGACATTCTTATGACATGTCCAGCCATCGTAGACGTCCGATTTTAGCAGTCCGTACGATGGGTGGCTCTCCTAGCAGCTGTTGCAATTCGTGATTCATACGTCGTCTCCACGTTCCGTCTTCCATCTGCACTCCGCCATAGATGATTTTCAACACCTTTCTTTAAAAAACACTGAGGCGCGATGGTCCTCTGCCAACATTGTCCAAGGTCTCGTGGCCATAGAGAACAACCGGTCTAATGAGCGTTTTGTAGATGGTCAATTTCGTGCGTTGGCGTACTTTTCTCGATCGAAGGGTTTTTCAGAGTCCAAAGTACGCACGATTCCCTGCCAAAATACATCTATGAATTTCTCTGCTGGTGTCATTATCGGCGGTTATCAGTGAGCCCAAATACACAAACTCGTCAACCACCTCGATATCATCACCGTCTATCAATATTCGTGGTGGGAGGCGAAGTTTTCCTTCTCTAGAGCCTCTTCCTCTCATGTATTTTGTTTTTGACGCATTTATGGCCAGTCCGATCGGCCTAGCTTCAGCTTTCAGTCCGATGTAGGTTTCTGTCATCTTCTCAAGGTTACGTGTCACAATATCAATATCGAGTTGTACGGGCTTTCGGAAGATCGTGCCACTCGTGTCGATCCTCGCTCTTCGAATCACACCTTCCAGGGCAATATTGAACAAGATACATGAAAATTCATCACCTTGACGTAGCCCTCTCCGACATTCGAAGGGACTCGAGAGCGTCCCAGATACTCGGACGTAGCACATCACTCTACCCATCGTTGCTTTGACCAATCGCGTCAGTTTATCCGGGAGACCGTATTCGTGCATTACCTGTCATAGCTGTTCTCGATCGATTGTGTCGTATGCCGCTTTGAAGTCAATGAATAGGTGGGTACGTTGTATTCACGACAGTCCTGGCGTACTTGTCTTATCGGGAATATGTGATCCGTAGTGGCGCGGGCTACAGTAAACTCCGCTTGGTACGGCCCTACGAATTCCTTAGCTAGTGGTGATAGACGACGGCAAAGGATTTGGGAGAGTATCTTGTAGGCGGCGCTCAGCAATGTGATTGCGCGTTAATTGCAACAGTCTAGCTTATCGCCCTTTTTGTAGACGGGACATACCACTTCATCCATCCATTCCTGCGGTAGAATCTCCTCCTCCCAAATCCTAGAAATCATCCAGGGCAGCGCTCTAGCCAGTGCCTCTCCTCCATGTTTGAGCAGCTCGCCTGGCAACTGGTCATTGCCCGCGGCTTTGTTGTTCCTCAGCTTGCCAATCTCCTCACTTATCCCCGACAGATCAGGGGCTGAGAATCTGTCGTCGGCTGAGCGTGCACCCAGATTCCTGATCCGTTCTCTGTATCTTGTGCCTCGCCATTCAGATGCTGGTCATAGTACTGCTTCCACCTGTCGATCACCTCACGTTCGTTCGTGAGAAGGTTACCACTAGTATCTCTGCACATTTCGGCCTGTGGCGTGTAGCCTCTACGTGAGCGGTTCACAGTGCTACTCAGTGGTGGACCTTATGTTCTTCCAGCCGTCTTCAAGAGTCGCCGCGCTAAGCTGCTCTTCCGTAGGTAGCACTAGCTCCAGTTGTTGCGCGTATTCCTCTGCAGTATGAATGCTACGTAGCTGCTCGAGATTGAGTCCCGGCGTTACTGTGCGACGAGTATTGAGCACCGTCGATAGTTTTGAGCGCATACAAACCGCGACAAGGTAGTGGTCAGAATCAATGTTGGCACTGCGGTAAGTGCGGACATTGATGACGTCGGAGAAGAATCGCTCGTCGATGAGAACGTGGTCGATTTGATTTTCCGTATGTTGATCAGGTGATCTCCAGGTGGCTTTGTGGCTTTCTTTGCGGGGGAAGAAAGTGCTTCGAACTACCATTCCTCGGAAGGCTGCAAAGTTTACGCATCGTTGACCGTTGTCGTTTGTTACCGCGTGCAGGCGCTCCAGCCCGATCACGGGCATTCATGTCGCCGATGACGAGTTTTACATCCCGCCGTGGACAGCTGTCGTAGGTTCGTTCCAGCTGCGCGTAGAATGCTTCCTTTTCGTCATCGGGTTTCGTCTCATGTGGGCAGTGCACGTTGATGATGCTGTAATTGAAGAAACGGCCCTTGATCTTCAATACGCACATTCTATCACTGATTGGCTGCCACCCAATCACGCGCTGGCGCATTTTGCCCAACACTACAAATCCCGTTCCTAGAACGTTGGTTATACCACAGCTCTGGTAGAAGGTAGCCGCTCGATGCCCACTTTTCCACACCTTCTGGCCCGTCCAACAAAGTTCCTGCAGTGCTACGACATCGAAGCCGCGGATTTGAAGCTCATCATGCAGCATTCGGTCGTATCCTGGGATGCCAAGCGATTTGCAGTTCCATGTTCCAAGCTTCCAATCGTAGTCCTTTGTTCGTTGCGAAGGTCTTTGCCGATTATTCCGAGTCGTATTTCTTTCTTGATCGTACGTAACATATGTTTTCCGGGCGGCTTGTTAGGCCTGCACCAACCTCCTGTCTCGCCGGAGGGCCATCGTGTCAGCACTGTTAAGAGTCCCACACTGATATAAGGACTGTAATCAGCCGCTCCTAACATGGAGAACAGACGCTGTTTCGAGCCGCCCCAACATGGGGAACAGACGATCGGGTAGGCTCGCTCTCTGTAAGGAGAAGGCACGCATAGGAGTTACTGGACAAGAGGCTAAGGACCACATTGGGGCCTGAATTGCGCATTGTCCAGTCTTTTACCAACCAAAACCATTTTGGTATATATGACCACTATTTCCGGTGCTTCTGGAACCGGAGACCAGGAATCAGGATAGCCGGAATCGGTTTGTTCAGCTGCCAACTGATAATGACTATCAATGTATTTTTTAAACCAGTTTAGAAATTTTTTTACGAATTATGAGACCTTTCATTTGAATCAAAGTTTGTCCAAATCGGTTTAGCCATTTCCGAGAAAACCTAGTGAGATTATTTGACACACACACACATGTCTTATTCTTATTACACTGGAAACATAAGTCGTTTTAAGCTACTCTTAGCATGGAGTACAGATGTTCCGATATCCTTCGACGGGAACTCCCTTTCTTGTTACCTGAGTTCGAGTTACTCATATCCCGGTTAGTACGACAGGGAGTCACTAAACTGAAGGTTAGAAGCATAATGAAATAAATTTTGAGCCATATCCGTTCTTTTATAAACCTGGAATTCATTAAAAATTTACTGAGGTATTGAGCTTTGAATATTTCTCAATTTCCAAATTTCAAATTTTGACTAGAAGAAAATTGAAAACCTTATGATTGGGAATAACATAAGCTACCACATGCAACGACGGCAATCATATATGCTTCTACAATTTGTCGACGAATAAACATCCAGAACTGATAGTTCAAAAAATCTTGTTTAACCTTCTCCATAAAAAAATATATTCTACTTGCGAACAAAGTGAAACAAAATCGACTGATGTGAGCACGTATATTTCAGGAATGCATTGAAAATCTCCATTGGTAATGAGTTTTCGAAAGTGGTTTTCCTTATCAACAGTCAGAATTCTTAACATCGCTGGCAATACGAACCGCTGCCGCAGTCCAGCAAAACTATTTGAAAGTAGTAAATGGAATGAACTTTGTGTGAATCGCTTTCGTTTCGTTTCAGCTAGCCTGTGAGCTAGTAAACAACGGAGAACTTTCAATATTTAACTCTTGTCTGGCTGTCAAACACTAAAGTAAGCAACAATATTACCTTGTTAGCTCGGTGACGACGCTAGCGGCCAAAAGCCTATGCTTGTTTTGTTTTCCTTCCACGGAAGTGACTGACCTAAGTTTGGGTAACGTGCCTAACGGTGATTACAAAAAGCGAAATGTTCGTGAATACAAGCTCATATTTTTGACCTGGGTAGCTGGTGCTTTCAATAGTACTAACTGCATGTTGTTTGCTGCACGCATTATTTTTCACACTCCTTGCCACTCGGCGGAAAGAAATTACTAGTAGAACATGGGTAAGCGCGTAATAGGAAATAGTAAATGGAGAATTATGAAAGAATTTCGTGAAAAATCGCAGTAAATATAAAGATCCTGTAAAATCAACAATATCATTCAGTTGAAACCATATAACGTTGGTCTCGGATAATTAGCCAGAAAACACGTGCTCGCAGGTAGCGGATTGCAGTTTAATTTGAATTTACTACAATTTGATAAAGGATATACCATATTAACTCATTCCGAGATTGATTGCTTCCAAGTTGTGATTCTGTGGTTATTTCAAAGTGGTTGTTGATGGTTTGTACTCGGACTCGGAATTAGTTCAAAAGTTCAGTTGCTCTGACACGAACATAACGTGTGGGTATAGGTGGGATGCTCGACATCCTCAGCCACCTACACTTCGATTTAGTTTCATAATATTCATATTTGAGCTTGAGCTTGAGCGACCACCCCTGGCTACTCCGTTACTGATCGGGTTTAACTGAAATTGTACAGAGTATTCCAAGATGATCAGACCTGGGACTGACAAATCATCCTTCAATGTACATCTTCTGGTAACCCCAAAGTTCTTTGATCAGTACCGGTGCCGGCCATGACCGAACGTAGATCGTCTAAGGAGTGGTAAGGAACGTTAGTTCATCACTTGTTGTTACTAGAGATCGTATATGAGCAATTCCAGGAATGAGTAGACAAAAAAGTGACAAAATCAGAATCAACCTTCTCCGATTTGGATGAAACTTTGCACATGGCTTCAGTATGACAAACCATAAGTTTTGAACCGATGGAGAGGTCAATCCGACTCACGAATGATTTTTAAAAAGGGCGTATGTGTTTTTGCATTTCACAAAAATTGCCTTTTTCAAATCGTTGTAACTCGGAAACCGGTAATTGTACAAAAATGGCGTTCAGGAAGAAGTTTTAGGGAACTCTAAAAAAAATATACACTGAAAAAAATTTTTGATTTTTTTCTCAATAATTACAAAATAATCCGAAAAAGTTAAATAAAAAAAATCAGAGTTTTTAATTTTTTTGATAGTTTTTATTTTAAAGCTGTTATTAAAACCTACAGATTGATGGCTATCCCATCCGTGCTTTTTGAAAAATGAAAAAGTTACAGCTAAAACAGTTTACGGGTGCATGCAAATGATCAAGATCTTCTCGTTGTAATTCGGAAACCGTTCATCGTACAAAAATGGCGTCCAGGAAGAAGTAGGTTCTGTCCATGAAGTCTAATTTGAGTACGCAAGGAATTTATTAGTTGAGATCTGACATCACGATACTCAACGCATGTCATAAACGACATGATCAATATCGCGATAACCTTCGCCACAAGCACAACGACTAGCCTCGGAAAGTCCAATTCGAAGGAGATGTGCGTCTAACGTGTAGTGATTGGACATGAGTCTGGACATCACACGAATGAAATCTCTACTCACATCCAGCCCCCTGAACCATGCCTCTGTCGATATTTTAGGAATAATTGAGTGCATCCACCGACCCAGATCATCTCTATCCCAAGAAGCTTGCCAGCTGACAAGTGTTCTTTGGCGAGACGAGCTATAGAATTCGTTGAAAACGATCGGTCGCTCATAATTTTCACCCTCAATAGCACCACGTTTGGCTAAAATATCGGCTCTAGCATTGCCTGGAATGGATCAATGAGCCGGGACCTAGATTATAGTGATTTGATGATTATTATTCAATATGTCGATCAGGCACTGTATTATTTTACCCAAGAAAAAAGATTCACTCTCGCCAGTCATGTTTGAGCGAATGGCTTCAATTGCACTTAGACTATCTGAGAAGAGGAAATAATGGGTTGGAGATAATGTGACGATTACACTCAAGCTATAACTGCTGCTAACTCTGCTATATAAATAGATGAAGGATCTTGAAGTCTAAAGGAAGCCCAAACATCACTGTTGAATATACCGAACCCAATAGCCTCTTCAATTCGTGATCCGTCCGTGTGAAACATTTTCCCAGAGTCAATATGTCTGAGCTTACTTGAAAATATTTTTTTGAGAATTCCAGGTGATCCAGGATACCACGTACTTCGCGCTGCATGGATGTGTCGAAAAATAATGTTGAGTCAGGAACATTCAGGAGGCTGTCACGGATAGGAATATATCTTGAAGGGTCGATTTCCTGTGACATATGGTTGAAATATAATATCATGAATCTTGTTTGAGATTAAAGCTCAACTAGCCTTTCGAAGTTATTAATAACCCGGGGGTTCAGTACCTCATATCTTATTAGTAGTCGAGATGAAAGCTCCCAAAAGTGATCATTCAATGGAAGAACTCCCACCAGAACTTCAGAAAGTTTTCTCTCTCATTCTCCTATTCCCTGTTAAAGTAGAGAAATTCCATGAGAGTACTAACATAAGCATAAATTGATAAAGTTCTTAAGTTTACGTTTCGTCTTCGACTCATCAGTGCGTCAGCAGATTATGCTGACGCAAACCCCCGGATCAACATAATCCGCTGAGCAGACGTAAAGTTAATGCTATTTGCAAGACACTTTTTTTGTACACATGAAGTGTAACGTCTAACCTGACGTCTCGAACGTTCTTTGCAAAAGGATATCGGACTTCAGAGTTTATTGGTGTAAATGAATTTAATTCAATGTTTATGCTGCTTGATTAATATTTAGTCACATCGTAATCAAACAGTGACAGGAGAAATGAAGATAATATCAATCGCATCGGTAATCAATGAGTCCTGGTTTACACTCAATCCTGGTGAGTGTAATATCAAGAGAATTTAAGTTATGACAGATCGGCTCTCAGACACAGAGATGCCAGGTAAAAATTTTAAATATCTTCAGACAGGGTTGTAAAAGTCCAGTCCAGTGACATAAGCTTTCCAATCTTCGTCGTGCAAAGTTGCTAGTTGATAGTGACATTTATCAGCTCTGATTGTATGTGTCGAATGCATGCAGCCTAAAGCAATTCGCAAACAACGATACTGAATTCGCTCCAGTTTGATAATATGAGAGTTTGCAGCGGAACAAAAGCAAACACATCCATATTCTATCACTGAAAGTATCGTTGTCTGATACAATTTTATTAGATCTTCCGGATAAGCACCCCACCAAGATCCTGGTTTTGTTCGAAGAAAATTTACTCTTTGTTGGCATTTTGTTATCAGATACCTAATGTGTCCTCCCAACGTGCATTTGGAATCAAACCACACTCCGAGGTATTTGAAAGTCAAAAACTGTTGGATAATTCTTCCCATCATATGAAACTGAAGCTGCGCGGGATCATGCATTCTTGAAAAGACGACTCTGTTTTTTACGCAGAGAATTCGATGCCTAGATGAACAGCCCAAACGGACAAGTTATCTAAGGTATCTTGCAATGGTTTTTGCAGGTTAACAGCTTTGGGTCCAGTAACAGAAAACATGCCATCATCAGCCAATTGTCTTAGTGTACATGGGGTTACTAGACAGCTGTCAATGTCGTTTACATAGAAATTATACAAGAGCGGACTGAGGCGTGAGCCTTGCGGGAGACCTATGTAGCTAATTTTGATTGTTGCCAAATCGCCATGTGAAAAATACATGCACTTTTCTGACAAAAGGTTGTGCAAATATTATTTTATAATTGCTGGAAGTCCATGTTGATGGAGCTTGTCTGAAAGAACATCAATGGAAACTGAATCAAATCCCGAGTAGCAATCCGCAACTAGTTCTGATGCGACTAAGTCCAAACTATGTTGCAACAAGAGCACGAATATGTTTTTTATGTTATGCTGGTTGAAACAAGGTGACGGTAGTGTTTCTTTATAACGTAAACATTGAACTAGAAATCATTTGTAAGTTATCGTTACTTGATTCTAACATATCTTTAATCACAGCTCTGGTTTTAGTTACTAGTTAAAAAAAGGTTGCGAAACCATTATAAATACGTAAGCGTATATCGTTACGGTTAAGTGATGTTGCAATAACTTTGATATTATAAGATTATAACATATAATTTCTGCATTGATTCAGATAGTTATCGGTAAGTTTTCCCAACGTTATGATAACGAAAATGTAACCAAAAAAACTTTTATTGGCTTGAATATGGCGAACACAATGTGGAGTCTCAAAAAGTGTATGAAACGTAAATAAAACCAGGATATTACTTTTTCTAAAACTACTTTTTGACGAAAATAATTTTTTTTTCTATACACTATTATAAACTCGAAGAAAACAATATAGAAACATCGATTCTGATAATATTATAATTCTCATGATATATGAATTTAAAATGATGAGAAATCACTCTACTTGGAACAATTTTGAGCATTTTGAACATAGAATTATTTTGTTGTTCATTCTTTATAGTTTATAAACAGATTTTGATTGATGGCGCATAAAAAAACAGTTAAGTAAACTTGAATTCCGCTCGACAGTTTTATAATCGTTGTGAAATTTGTACCTTGTATTAAATTTTTAATTTCAAGTACTATACTGTCTTTTTAGTGTTGATAGGAAAACATTATGGATTCATTCAATGTTTATAATGTCGATGGTAACAAAGTTTCAACTAGTTTACTTGAAAATAAGTTATATTCAAGTTATGGACAATAAGTTATTTCAGTATGGCATTACAACGTAACGACAACTTATTTTTAACCGACATAGAAACCAGTAGAAACTGCGCTTTTTGAGTCACGCAAGTGGTTAGATGTTAGTAACAATAATTCAAATATCTGGTTGCAAACTAGTCAAAAATAAGCTAGCCTAACAAAAATTGTTACTTGGGATGCTCCTTTAATGTCTAAAAATACAGATGCCATTTGTTGTTTTTGAGCGAAGGCAATTTGGAGGTCAGACGAAAGTAATGCAAGGCAATCATTCGTCCCTTTATTTCTACGGAAACCAAACCCATGTGTCGAGACGTCGAAGAATACTTTTTTCGAACAATTTTTTAATGCAGATCAACATTGCAATGGGTCTATATGAGTTGTGATTGGAAGCTGGTTTCTCCGGTTTTTAAATGGCGATAACTTTCACTTGCCTCCAGCCAGGTGGGACAATATTTTGCTCAAGAAACTTGTTTAACAATTCCAACAAACGTCTTTTTGCGAGGTCGGACAGATTCTTCACCAAGTTGAATTTAATTCTGTCCAACCCAGGAGGGTTATTGTTACAAGACATGAGTGCTACGGAAAAATCCATCATTGAAAAGGGGCTATCAATTAGAGAAGACTACCGAATAATGCTTTGCGTAGGAACAGAATCTGGACAAACTTTCCCCGCAAAATCAATTAGGTTCGAGTATTCCTCACTCTCATTTCCTACGTTACGATTCCGCATTCGTCTGGCCATGTTCCAAAGAGTGCTCATTGAGGTTTTTCTTGACAAAACTTCGACAAAATGTCTCCAATAGCTACATTTCTTGGCCCGAAGTATGCACGAATTTCTCAAAACTCTGAGGAGTTCCTCCTCCCCGTTTTAGAAACGTCTTACAAGCATTTTGTTTCGCATGTTTAGCATCGGATCACTGTCTTGTCCCACCAAGGGTTTGGAGGCCTTCTGTTAGTCGTTGGACCAAGAAATCGTTTGATTTGGGCTTGTTCTGCGGCCTCCAGAATCGAACAAACGAGGAAGTTATATTCTTCAAGTGGGGGGGGAGCTCTTCCATTGAATTTAAAATACTAGAGATATTACTTTGATATTTAATGCAGTCAATAATTTTGTCAAATCATATGGAATATTAACTGAATTAGCAATGTCTTTGTTACTGCTAATTGAGATAATGATTGGTAAATGATCACTACTGTTTAAATAAGGAAATACTTTCCAGGTGCAATCTAGTCGAATTGAAGTCGAGCAAAGGTATAAATCTAATGCACTTGGACGTGCAGAAGGTCGTGGGATCCGGGTCATACTACCCATGTTTAATACCGCCATGCTAAAATTGTCGCAAGTATTATATATTAAAGATGGAAAAAACAACAATTTTGTGATTGATTGGTTTTCCGTGAGGTAACAATACAAAACTTTAGACTCCGTATATTTTTCACATAAATCGCTTTTCAAATCTCACCACTAGGATGTGCTGACTGTAGAGTGTCTGTCCCAGGGAACAGCCCGCGCAATTTGTATAGTTTTGCATTTAGTTACCAACATTTTTCGACACTTGAAACATCTAATTTGCTATCCATTTTAAAAGAAAAAAAACAATGTTTTTGCTTCTAGTAAAATTCTTGAATATCCAGCTTTTGATTTCAGTACCCGCTAAGCCAGAAATTGCACTCAGAAAACACTGTTCCACAAATCGAGCGTAACGGTTCAGAATGAATATTTAAATATAAATGAAAATATGGAAATGGATGGCTTCTAGCTGTGCGCTGGCTATTTGTGTAAATGTGGTTAGTGTTCATCTCGTGCAACTCAGTGGAAAGAAAAGCACTTACTGCCGTTGCAAAGTTTCGCCGACGAATGTATTTCAACCGATCCCTAAAGACTTGTGCCATTCTTTTATACAAACTTTTTCGTCAACATGCAGTAACTATGGTGTGTTTTGGGGCAAATCTCGTCCCACTTTGGATCGAGTTACATTGCGTTTGAGTGGGGAACGAGTTGGGAATTGGGCCAAAAAAAATGGAAAAATAATGAACGGAGCGGAGATTCGTGCGGTAACCATGCCAGTCGGAGTTGGGACTAGCATTTCCTTGGCCGCCATCGAAAGGCGAATGATGAAGATGTCTGTTATGATCTCTTCTGGCTATCGCATTAGTCGGCCGCAGCTGGAGTTCCGGCAGCGAATGACGCCGTTTATGATGAGATACGGGAGGCTTCGTATCGGCGCTCTATCATTGCTGCTGTCCAAATACCTAAACGAAAAAAAATGCCAGACAGTGTGGCAAAACAACCGACAAATGCTGAATAATAGACCAGCTGAGTAAGAGCACATAACGAGTGTTATCAAACTAATGTTGTGCAGGGACGTAGCTCCGAATATCAATGCGATATATGGTACATTGTGGCTGTGCATTGTAGGATATTGGCAGAACGGGTTCTTCGTAGGAATATTTTATACTTTCAACCGGTGGAATCCGGTATATTCCAAGGATTCTCTATTTTTTTGCGCTGAACAGAACAGTTTCATGAAATAATCATTGATGTTCAATTGCAATTATTGAGTCATCATCGGAAACAAACTGTTCCGAGCTATTCCTGTTGGTATGCCCTGTCAAGTTTACAAAAGAAAACATCAAACTTGTTTTATTGTTCAGAGCTGAAAGAGGATAGCTGAGGCAGGCAATAAAGAAGTAAATTACAAATCATCACCGTAAATGCTTTTCAAATGGGCGAAAACTTGTTCCTTCATTTGTCTGGATGAAAACGTTGAAATTTTGGCACTGTAGAACTATAAACGATAAAGAACACAGCTGTTTTCGTCTTCGTTCACCCTCGTAATAATTCACACGGTAGAACTTTTGAGCCCATTTGAACTAACCAACGGCGCCAAACAGCAGCATACTATTAGAGGAAATGGTAAAGTTTTGAATTTTCCTTTCGGTCGAATTAAAATCATAACCTACAACACCGAAGCGCTCGTGGTTTTGCGATGATGTTTTCCGGACGAGTCAATCAGGGTGGTTGACCACATTGAGCCTCCCTCAGACCAATCATTTTTACGCCATTAGTTGCTACCGCAGCATGATCAACGGATGCACACTCTATGTAATATAATTGCTGGTTTTTGCGTAATGCTTGCATGAGTGCACAATTGAATATGTTGAATGTGAAATTTGCTACATGATTTTTATTATGCTCAGATTCATGATACTGTTTGTGCAGCTGATTTTCCACTGTCATACTTTGTTGACATTCAGACCAAATTATCGAATGTGAAGATTGTTCGTCTCTTTTCCTCTTGGCCAACCTCACCCACAAACCCGTAACTCGGGATCCGAGTAAAATTAAATAGGAGCATATGATGTGAAACTATTTTTCATTTGGTTCTTGTGTATGAGCAATCGACGCGGGTCTAACTCCCGACAGTTGCGTAACTACCACCACCAGGAGGTCACAAAAGTGGCAAGAGAAAAAAATAGGTACATTGTGTGAAGACGAAAGACTATCTGATGGAGAAGCATAATTCGGTGTCAATATTTTCCTTAGATGTCTCGACATCATTGGTAAACAATTAATGAATCGATTTAGTAATTTGAAATTGATTGATTTTTGCTGATATTGACACCGAAGTCCTCAAAAATTCGATCATGTCACAAAACCAAATTGAAAAATTTAGTTCTGTCAAACTATTGGGAAAACGAATTTTTTCGGTCCATTTTTAAAAGATGGCTCTGGCTGCTATGAATATTGAACAGTAACAGCTGATGTCGATAGTTTCAAAAGGTTAGACATCAGTCATTAATATGCAGCTCAAATTGCTTCGAGTTTTGCCTTTCTCATTTAGAACCGAAGCCCAAAGGGCCGAATATCTTATACCTTTCGACTCAGCTCGACGAACTAAGTAAATGTCTGTGTGTGTATGTATGTGTGTATGTAACAAAATATGCACTCACTTTTCTCGGAGATGGCTGAACCAATCCTAGATTCAAATTAAAGTTCTCACGGTCCCATAGCTTGATATTGAATTTTTTTTTTATTTATTTTTTTTTAATAACTATTTATTGGAAATATGAGTTAAAATTAAATTACTCAGATTTAAATTGGGTGACTTTTCAGCCCTATTATATATATATATATATATATATATATATATATATATATATATATATATATATATATATATATATATATATATATATATATATATATATATATATATATATATGTATATATATATATATATATATATATATATATATATATATATATATATATATATATATATATATATATATATATATATATATATATATATATATATATATATATATATATATATATATATATATATATATATATATATATATATATATATATATATATATATATATATATATATATATATATATGATTTGGTTATTACCATGAGGACATTATTTGCTTCCGCAATTCTGAGATTTTTGTGTAGGGAAAATTCTAAACCTACTTGTATTGTGTAATGGGAAAAAGGAACTTATATACTAACTTACTAACTAATACAGAGAGCGAATCGATTCAATTGAAGATTGCATCGATTTTTGTCGGAATTTGCTTATAATATTATGTGACATTACATCTAATGGTTCTACATTTGTGAGTCTGTGTAACTCATTTGTACTAAACCAGGGAGGACGCTTCAAAATCATTTTCAGAATTTAATTCTGAATCCTTTGAAGCGCTTTCTTCCTGGTAGAACAACAACTTGACCAAACTGGTACTGCATGAGGCATGGCTGGTCTGAAAATTTGTTTATAAATTAACAATTTGTTTCTTAGACAGAGCTTAGAATTTCTGTTTATAAGAGGATATAAACATTTAATATATTTATTACACTTTGCCTGGATTCCTTCAGTGTGATCCTTGAAAGCGAGTTTTTTGGTTTAATTTTCTATTTTGACAGATAATCACTGAAAATATTTAAACTTCTTTGTAGGCAACTGCAGCTCACTCTTAGATTTCTACTTGTGGCTAACAGACTTGTGTCGTCACAGAATAGCGATTTCTAACAACCAACGGGTAGATTTGAAAGATAAGAAGTGAAAATATTATACAAGATTGGAGCTACGCTCGAACCCTGCGGAACACCGGCTCGTACGGGTAGCAATTCAGATTTACAATTCTGATAGCTAACCTGAAGAATACAATCAGTTGAATAATTTTGAATCATTTTGATAAAATAACTAGGAAACTGGAAATCAGCCATTTTTGCTATTAAACCTTTGTGCCAAACACTGTCGAATGCTTTTTCTATGTCTAGAAGAGCAACTCCAGTGGATAACCCAGAAGATTTATTTGTTTTTATCATGTTCGTTACTCTGACAAGCAGAGATGGCATTTCACCAGAGTTATACACACTATAGTCAGATTTTTGCCACACCGAGGTGCAAAAAACGAAGCACCGCACAAAGAGGAAAGCGCACTTCTTCTCAGTGTCGAATAGACAGCATTTGAGTGTGTGCTTGTGGTTAAAGCAGCTGGCGCGAGTGAAACACATTCTCTTCGCATGAATCGCTCACACGCGCTCTCGTCTAAATACACCCAAGTGACCACTGGCGCGTGATTGTGAGCGAACACTTCTGTGAACTTCAATTAATAGAGAGTAGATCTGGCCTTGCTATGAAAAATTTGCAACGAAAACCGAAAATTTTACGATAAATTGTTTTATTTTGCTGATTTTGCGTGTCCACGCTTCATCTACGAAAACCGTACAGCAGAGTGCTCACCGGCGTGTACACCTCTGTGAAAGTATCTGCAGATCCACCTCAGAGAATTTATTAGCTAATGCTCTAGCACTTTGGTGCGATTCAGTGGAAGAGGTAAAAGGAAATAAACAAACGCACTCATGATGCGTGCACACTTACACAACAGTGGTGTATAAATGTGAAAGAGAAGAGCTCTCGTTGAAGTTGTCAGTGCGAGGGGAGAAATTTTGCTTGCTCTTCGTCACACAGAGGAGATAGACATCTCTGCTGACAAGTTGATGAGTAATTGAATGTTCATGACGAAATCCAAACTGCTCTGGTAAAAAAATTGAATTCTCATTTATATGAAACATCATTCTCAACAAGATATTTTTTTCAAAAAGTTTACTGATAGAAGAAAGTAAGCTAATTGGTCGATAATTTGATGTTTCTGCTGGATTTTTATCAGGGTTTCAGGATAGGAATTACTTTGACGTTTTTCCATCTTTTTGGGAAGTAAACTAATGAAAAACACTTGTTGAAAAGTTTAACCAGGAGTCTCAAGGCAACTTCGGGAAGATTTTTAATAAGAATAATAAAAATTCCATCATTACCAGGAGCCTTCATGTTTTTGAGTTTCCTAATAATTGATTTAATTTCATCATAATTCGTCTCAATAATGTCATTTGGTAATAACACTTGAGTTGAAATATGATCGTATTTCAGTGTGACTTCATTTTCAATAGGACTCACAACGTTCAAATTAAAATTGTAGACACTCTCGAACAGCTGAGCAAGTTTTTGAGCTTTTTCGCCATTTGTAAGAAGTATTTGATTTTCTTCATTGAGAGCTGGAATTGGTTTCTGAGGTTTCTTAAGAACCTTAGAAAGTTTCCAGAAAGGTTTAGAATATGGTTTAATTTGTTCAACTTCTTTAGCGAAATTTTCATTTCGCAAAAGAGTAAATCTATGTTTAATTTCTTTTTGTAAATCCTTAACTATGTTCTTCATAGCAGGATCACGATTAAGTTGATATTGTCGTCGACGAACATTCTTCAACCGAATGAGCAGTTGAAGTTTGTCATCGATGATAGGAGAATTTAATTTAGTTGGAGCTTTGGGAACTGAAAGATTTCTAGCTTCGATAATGTAATGATTCAAATTATCAATTGCTGTGTCGATGTCCGCAGAATTTTCTAAAATAGTTTCATGATCCACATGATTTTCAATGTGAGATCTGTAATCCAACCATTTAGCTCTATGATAGTTGAATATAGAACTAATTGGATTAATTATAGCTTCGTTGGAAAGTCTGAATGTTACAGGAAGATGATCTGAGTCAAAGTCAGCATGTGTAATCGGTTCACTACAAATGTGACTTTGATCCGTTAGAACCAGATCAATTGTAGAGGGGTTTTTCACAGAAGAGAAACAAGTAGGATTACTGGGATGAAGAACTGTGAAGTAACCAGCTGAGAGTTGATTATGAAGTATTTTACCATTACTGTTATTTTGCCTACAATTCCACTGGACATGCTTAGCATTTAAGTCCCCTATTACGAAAAATTTCGATCGATATCTTGTAAGTTTTTGCAAATCGCCTTTAAAGAAATTTAATTGTTCGCCGGTGCATTGGAATGGCAAATATGCTCCAGCGATGAAATAAATTCCATGAATGGTTTCAACTTCGATTCCCAAGCTTTCAATAACTTTAGTATTGAAATAAGGTAAAATTCGATGTTTAATTTGCCGTTGGACATAAATGGCAACTCCACCACCCATTCCAGTAAACCTGTCAAATCGATGAACCACATAATGTGGATTACTTTTCAATTTGACATTTGGTTTAAGAAAAGTTTCTGTCACAATGGCAATACGAATTTTGTGAACTTTGAGAAAATTATAAAATTCATCTTCACTCGATTTCAAAGATCGAGCATTCCAATTTAAAATATTCAAATAATTATTTAACATCACTGTTAAATTTTAAATTCATTATAATATTATTTGCAAATTTCCATCCGATTTGAAATGCTTCAAAAAGTGATGAAGTCGAATTCATTTGGATGATCATTTGAAAAAGTTGATCTTGTAGGTAGATCATTTTATTTTCAGTTATATCGCCTAAATCGACTTCATTTAAAGAAGCGAATGGCATTGAAGGAATATTTGTAGGTAGACTGCCATTAGAAGAAGATGATTTGGCCGGTCTACCTATTAATAAATTGTTTTCGTTAGAAGATGAACTGCAAGGCGGTCCTGTGTTTTGATTATTTACATTAGAAGAAATAGGTGGTAGATTTCTACCTAATATACCAGCATAACTGACATTAGAAGAAGATGATGACGGGGTCGATCTACCTGTCAATAAATTGTTTTCGTTAGAATGCGAATTGGCAGGCGTACCTGTTTTTTTGTTTTAAATTCGAAGAAATCAGCGCCTTAGAAGAATTATGCATGGCATTTGTAACAGGTTTTTGATTTTCAGGTATGTTTTGTAAATTTAAGGTCGTTGATTTGACTTGTTGTCTAAGCGAACGAGCGTTTAAAATTTTTTCCCTGACAGGACATTTCAAATAATTGGATTTATGATTTCCATTGCAATTTGAACATGAAAATTTATCAGTGGTTTCATTCATTGGACAAACGTCTTTTGAATGCGATTTACCACAATTCAAACACCGTATATCCATATGACAATTTTTGGTTCCATGGCCGAAGCCTTGGCAACGACGACATTGCATTAAGTTCGCAATACGATTATGCCGTTTGTAATGTTCCCAATGAATTTTAATTTGGGAAATGAAACGTACTTTTTCTAAAGTTTTCAAATTGTTTATATCACTTCGATTGAAGTGTATTAGGTAAAGTTCATGGGAAATTCCAGAGCGTGGTTTAGAAGTACCATTCGCTCTTTTTTCATAAGTATTGCTTGGGAAGGGGCAAAACCAAGCAATTCTTTTAGTTCATTTTTAATTTCATCAATACTTTGATCATTTGATAAGCCTTTCAAGACAGCCTTGAAGGGTTTGTCTGATTTTATATCATATGAATAAAATTTATGAAGTTTCTCGGACAAATATCGAATAAGACGTTCGTAATCTTCCAATCCATCAACCAAGACTCGACATTCTCCTCTTCGTCCGATTTGAAATGAGACTTTTACTTCCGGGAGAAAAGTAGAAAGCTCAGTACGGAATGCTTTGAAGTCGGAAATCATCACCGTCACTGGTGGCATAGATTGTTGTTTCTTCCCAGAACGACAAGCGTCCATTTTGGGAATTTTTGAAGAATTTTCTTCTATGTCGCTACAATCGGATTCAGGAAGAATCTCGTAAATATTGTTAGACGGCATAGGATCAGCGGAAGAGAAATCCGTCCGTTGTCTTTTATTTTTACATTCAGATTCTATAAGATCGTGAATGTTATTAGAAAAATGTTGAATAACGGATTGTGATTTATTCCGTATTGAATTATTTTTAGCCTTACGCTTGTTGTCTTTCCGGTTGGACGCAGGCATTTTTGAAATGAATGAAATTTTAAATTAAATTAACTAGGCTAAATTAGCCTTCGATTAGACTCCTAGCTAGCCTTAAAAAAAGGCTGATTATTTCTTAGTCACTCTAATATCACTCTTTGTATCACTTAGTCACTCTAATATCACTCTTTGTATAGCCTTGAGAAAGGCTGACTAATTGTTAGTCTTTAAAAAGACTGTTAGTGATTCAGGTAGCCTTGAAAAAGACTGAAGCCTTGAATCAATGAAACTCTAGGTAGCCAGAAAAAATTTTCAGGAGCCAAGAGCTATACGCGTGCGGTGCGAACGACTGTTCAACACCGACTGTTGATATTGAATTTCATTTGCAAATTAGAGAAAAACTGTGCACTCAACTTTTTCGGAAACAGCTTGACCGGTTTTCGCAAACTAGGATTCAAATAGAAGATATCTCAAATATTTTTGAAACATTTTATTCGAATCTGACTTCCGATTCCAGAACTAAGGCGTGATAAGTGGAAAGTTACCAATTTCATGAGTATTTTACACGAACGATTGTCAAATACCGGTAAGGGAGAGTGTTCGGTTACCGGCTCCCTTTTCTTTTAAGCTCATAACTTCTAACTTAGTGTACATTATGCAGACATCTAAACATCAATGGAAAGCTAAAGTCCCTGGCCAACAACTGGTTAAGAAACTAAGTTGATTCATTTGATGGAAAAAAATTGTTATCAATTTAGTAAAGCGTTAAATTTTGCCCATTTTATAAAAGGTGTTCGGTTACCGGCACCCCAAGAAATTTCGCTAAAAATGGAAAAAATACAAGTAAAGACTGCAGCTATTCAAAGAAAAAAACAGAATTTAATCTTTTTGAAAGCGTTTTTGACCAAAGTCTTCATTGTCTGATTGTGACTTCACCTTGGCTCTCTTGGTCGAATATTTGGATGGTGGCGCCTTTGGTATTAATTTGACCGGTCTTCAACGTTTTTTCTTAGCCGGAGCATCTGCTGTATGAGCAGCTAGATGTTTGTCTCGACGGCAGCCTGCATATCACTGACAATTTTTCACGATTTGTCGAAAAAAAAATGGGGTGGCGGTAACCGAACACCTTGGAGTGCCGGAAATTGGTAGACATTTTGTAAATGACAAAAAAATCTTTGGTTGCGAAAATTTTGATAGCATCCGGTATTAAATCACGAAATATATATGTTTCACCTCATAAATATTCAATCCATCGACCTTTCCGATTGATGCTCTTTAATTCATGATACTCTAAAAAAAAAGTCAGAAAAAACTTTTGTATTGATATTCACGTAATTAAAAGTTATTTTGAACGCTGCAAAAAATACAAGTGACTGTTTGCTTCGCAATTCGGCACAAAAAGAACGTGCTGCTATTACACACACACATGACATTTGTCGGATTGACGCTATCTGCTTTCTGTCAAAAGTTACGATGGGGTGCCGGCAACCGAACACCTTCCTCTATGAATGTATACAGTTGCACTTTTTTGACAAGCGAAAAATGCAATCGAAGTCAGTAAAATTCTGGACTTTTCGTGATTGGAGCAGCATGTTTTTTTTACGAATTTCATCATATTACTTCACCTATAAAATTCATAGTTTCGTAATAAAAGATGTTTTCTGTTTTCCCGTAAGAGGAGCATTTTACGACATCTTACCCTAATTGAACAAATGCAGAATAAAAACTGAAACACCGGAAATGCTTCTGGCCAAGCCGACAATGGAAGGAAAGAAAATACAGTGAAATTTCAACAGAACGGCCAACCGCACCATTATTGCAGCAACTATCGTGTGCTCGACACCGCACCGTTCAGGTCCGACATGATGCCGTGTCGTAGGGATCGCCAGGAGCACCACCCCACATCAGCGCCTTCAGTGAAAGTAAATGTAGGTTCAACGGAGTAAGGAAAATGGCGGAAACAAATTGGCAAAAGCTGTTCATGACTTCTACAGAGTAGAGGACGCCTTGCCGGTGCCTAGCCAACGATGGTGCGGTGTAAAGTGTTGGTTCATTCTTTTGATGTTTCGTGTTGGTGGGAGATTAAGGATCTTAATAGTCCTAAAAAGTGAGAATATGTATAATGATGATGAATTTTACAGGGCAGCGGTTGAGACTTACGGTTTTTCACTGAGCATAATTTGCAGAGCTTGCGAACCGCCAACGCGGTAGCGGAAGGAAGAACGTTAAAGAGGAGCCCATTAATACAACTGTTAAGAACCAAAACTTATTGAGGAAATTTTATTCCTTAACCAAACTTTAGAATGAAATCGGTTTCCCTTAGACATTTTTCTGCAAAGAGAAAATTCATACAACTTTAATATTTGAATATTTTCTGAGACAGTATGCTAGATGAGTAAGCTTTTTATGATTTTTGGTAGCATTCGACTCAGTTCGTCGAGTAGGCAAAATGTATGTATGTGTGTATGTGTGGGTACATATGTACGTAACATTTTTTTGCACTCCCTTTTCTCGAATACGGTTGAACCACAGAAAGTTCCTGAATTTTATTCGAATCCGACTTCCGGTTCCGGAATTACATGTGCAAAAATAATGAATATTTTCCCAAGTAACTTTCCTCAGAGACGGTTGAACCGGTTCTCACAAACTTAGATTCAAATAAAAGGTACTATTGTCCCATATAAAGTCCCTGAATGTACAGGGTGAATAGTGAAAAAATTCTTATTTCAAATTACTTCCTCATTTTTCTCAGAGATGGCGTAACCATTTTCAACAAACCTAGGTTCAAATGGAAGGTCTCGTGGTGTAAAATGAAATATCCAAATTTCCTCCGGATCTGGCTTCCGGTTTCGTAATTGTAGGGTAAAGTATTTTAAAAATTTGATACCGTCACTTATGCGGTGAAACAAAACACGTAAAAAATATTTATATTGGCCTCGAAATTACTCGATTCGGTAACCATTGTCAATAGACAATCAAACAAACCAATTCTGGCTATGCTGATTCTCAGTTTCCGATTTCGGAAGGATCGGAAATATAACATGAAATGAGCGATTATATCTGTTTCCGGTTTCCGGTTTCGGAAGTACCTGCGATAGGGGAACTCACTTCGTTTCCTCATCGATGGCCTAACCAACCAGAGTACTGTTTCACTCGGTAGGTTATACTAGTTTATGGAAAAACCTTTTTGTTTTTCAGGAAAAGAATATTATTTTGAAGAATACCACACATTTATATATAAGAACGTGAGAGATATGAGAAAGGCATCATTATACCACTAGGTGGATTAAAACAGTTTTTTTTTGCATCATCGCTCTTAATGACGAGTTGCCATTTCATACGCACTTAAGCTTGTATATCCGGAACCGAAAATAGACTACTACACTTACTTATAGATTTTCATTTAATCCTAGGTTTGTGACAATCAATACCGCCGAATCTTATGAAATTGGAGTGATCTCCGGTTTGGAGTTCACGATCACTTTTTTCTAAACTTCCGTAACCGAAGAAATTAAAATCCGGTATACGCAAAATCAATGTCAACTTAGTCATCGACTAACCAAACCTTTTAAATTGAACAATTATACGGCTAGTTGAATGTATTTCGCTCGATTTTTTAGTATCATTTATAAAATCACGCTCTGGAAAATGAAATTTTCGTATTTATCAGTCTGTAATTCCGTAACTAAAAATCACATCCGGAGTTGTATAAAATTGTAAGACCCTTTATTTGAACCTAAGTTTGTGAAAATGAATGAGCGATCCCAGCGAAAATCGGGTGCACGTTTTTAATTCAATTTGCACATTTTACCTCGTTACTCCGGAACCGGAAGTCGGTCCTAAACAAATTTTTATCACAATCGAACAAATGGCAAATTTTTATCACAATCGAATCAAATGGCTGTGACTTCTGGTTCCGATGGTATAAGTGACGTAACCGACAAAACGTATTGTTTTTTTACCGCGCAAGTTTATTGGAGATGGCTAAACCGATTTTTGAAAAACCTAGGCCCGCTTGGAAGCTATTTGTAGGCCATTAATCAAGTTGGAAGATCAAATGGCTGTGACTTTTGGTTCCGGAGATAGGATGGTACAAGTGACGTAACCAACAAAACACGTTGTTTTTATCGCGTAAGTTTCTCGCGCTCCAACCACGCTAAACCGATTTTAACAAGCCTAGATCCGTTTGAAAGCTATTTAAAGACCATTGATTAAGTTAGAAGATCAAATGGCTGTGACTTTGGGTTCCGGAGATATGATGGTATAAGTAACGTAACCGACAACCGATTTTAACAATCTTAGGCTCGGTTGAAAGCTACTATTGAGCCATTGATCAAGTTCGAAGATCAAATGACTGCGACTTCTACTTGTTTTTTACCGCTCTTACATATAAGGGTGTCAATTTTTTGGGATCACCTCTAATTTCGTAAAGCGCTAGTGCTAAAGATTTTTAGCACCTCGAAAACAGTCCCATTGCAAAATTTGAGCTAAATCGAACATGGATAAGGGGTGCTGCCCGGCGGTTAAGGTTTGAAAATTTTCGATCTTGAAAAAGCACCATAGGATGAAATACATGAAATTTTCGAAATCGAAAATTTTTTTTTTGATGCCAAAAATCTCTAAATTGCATGAAACGTCGAGATTTAGTGTTATCTAAAATTTTTTTTTTAATCGACTTTCTGGAACTTTTGATAGTCCTAAAAAGTCGATATAAAAAAAAATTTTTTTTCGAGATGGGGCCCCTACTGAAGAAATGATTTCCCTTATTTCGTTACCAGGTTTATGAACCTTTGGTAGTCCTTTTATTTTGGATAAAGAGGGGTTAGAAACTTTGCGACTACTGCGATTGATATCGAAGTTTGGGTTGCATTCATGAAGAGTTTTATCTACTTTTTTAATAATATCTGGAAGGGGGTCGGCTCTTTGTTTCCTATAAGGGCCATCATTGATTTTTTGGGTTATCAAATTATCATAATCTCCTTTGTCCATAATTACGACTTTGTTTCCCTTATCAGCCTTAACATAAAATACAGGCTTTTCCCGCAATTGTTTCACTAGTTCTTTATCACCCATATTTTGTTGATTTTTCAGCGAAGTATTTTTAATGATATCAGATACAATAGTTCTGGCATCATTAATTTGAGAAAAAGAAAGAGTACAGTTATTTAGGCCTGTTTCTACGTCTATAATAACTTGTTCGAGATTTACTTTAGAAGAAATTGCATAATTTAACCCAAGATTGAGAAGTTTTGTTTGTTCGTTGGTAACTTTGCTTAGGAAAATTTCGAAACCTTGGGGATATTGTTTCGCTAATTTTAAATGAAGATTATAACATTCCAAAGTGTTCACGTTCAGAATGCTAAAATATTTTTTAGTTGAAGAAGGATGCAAATAGCATTCCGAAATACGTATCTGTATTATAACGTTTGATACAACGTACTATGCAATTCTAAGACTTTTGGCATACATATATTTTTTTTTTGATTTCGAAAATTTCATGCACCTTCCCTCCCATCCACTACCCACCTCTTTTAGGGATTTTTTAAGATCTATGAAAATTCCACTAAGTGGACTAAGAAGGGTTTTCACCTTTTTTTAGATTAGCATCACTCTTCTCGTACAAATAGGCAACGCAAATGTCCAGCGTTTGGTTGGAAAAGTGATGCCTACTATGTGATATGAACAGTGAAGAATGCTTTTGTGAACTACTCGATTCAATCTGAATCAATTGGTGTCAAATATGAGCCCAAATTAGTGTTCGAAATTATTTATTTTAAAAGATAAAAAATATATTTATGAGTCTGTTTTGAAGAAAAAGAAAGGCATTATCACACCACTACACAGTGGTTCAAAAGCGCAATTTCACGCTCTTAATTGATAACAGCAAAGTTGTTCAGAATGATAGACGCCATCTTTTGGAAAATTCCATTTATGTGAGTTAATGAGTCCCCTAAAAGCGAGATAAATATATTATTTTTGCTCAGAGCCAACATAGGGGCTAAGTTACTTCGAGATAGTTTTGCAGAAAGTTATTTCAAACAAATTCGCTGAAGGTACTATTCCCGTAACTTGAGGGTAATTCATGATATAATGTATTTTCTGAAAGTGTTGTCCTAAAACCAGTTTTCATACGAAAATACATATATTTTCAATTTATATGAGTTTTTCATGTTTTACAAAGTTTTTTATCATTTAAGACTACACAACTTTCTCAAACATAGTATGCTGCTATCATTTCAGTTTATTGAAATAGAGCCACTTTTCTCTACCAGAAGATGACATAACTTAATTCGATTTGATGATTGCTTTTTTCAAAAGTCGTGACAAAACAGTTACTAAACTATTCAATTTATAGACTTCAATGTGCAAAAAAATCATATTTTGTGGCAAGTACCATAGTAATGAATATATTCTGAAATCTGATCTGACATGAAGTGAACCTTATCATTGCAAATGTCAAGGACAAGGCTATTTGAAAAGAACATATCTTGCCTGCAGACGAGTAATTCAACCACGGCATGAAAGCTCTTTTGATTTAGTTTAATATGTAAGTAGTCTCATCTACACCTTTCTGCGCCTTTTGATGATAGGCAAGTTTGAATTTTGTAAAAAAACATGAACAATGGCTCTATTTCAATAAACTGAAATGATAGCAGCATAGTATGTTTGAAAAGTTGTGTAGTTTTTAATGCTAAAAAACTTTGTTGAACATGAAAAACTCATATAAATTGAAAATATATGTATTTTCGTACAAAACCCATTTTCAGAAAATACATTACACACTTTAAAGAAAACCCTGTGATTTTACATCTAATTAGATGCACATAAATGGAGCAGTTCACGCAAATTTACGTGGAAGAACATTTAATATTGTGTCTAAAATTCCATGACATGAAATTCATTGAAATAGAAAAAAGAATTCTGATAGCAACCGCCGTGACTTGAATCGACAATCATTGGATCGCAAGTACGTCTGTTAATCGACTGAGATACAGAAGCACAAATTTGCTTGGCTGGTAGAAGGTGCAATTAAATTCATACAATCGCATCTGCTAGCTGAACGCTAGTTACAGTCGAAACAGGTAAAATTCAAGCTCATCTAGCATTAAGTCAATACAAATAAAAATTTTCCGTCATTTGACAAATTAGGTCTTTATGAATTACATCGTATGAGGGATTAAGTCACCTGTAAACTTCAAATTTTTTTGGAGTGTATATCATGAATTACCCTCAAGTTACGGGAATAGTACCTTCAGCGAATTTGTTTGAAATAACTTTCTGCACAACTTTCTCGAAGTAACTTAGCCCCTATGTTGACCCTGAGCAAAAGTAATATTTTTATCTCACTTTTAGGGGACTCACTCACTAACATAAATGATATTTTCCAAACGATGGCGTCTATCATTCTGAGCAACTTTCTACAAAATAAGTCAAATTTTCGAGTAAAAATACCTGGTTTTTCAGTATTTTTACTCGAAAATTTGACTTATTTTGTAGGATTTGTTTTTCCACTATAACTATTTAAAAAAAAAGTTTTGCCCGTTTCAAACGACAGTCTAAATCAGTTTTGGAAAAACAAAGTATGCAAAATGACCTTTTGTGACAAAATATACATATCCAGAAAGTTTCATTCAAATCTGATAAGTCAATAGACAACTTTATTATCCATTGCTTTTAGTGCTAATATAGTCATAATAAATTAACCATTCAAATGGGGATAATTTTTTTGAAATCGGCTGAAAAATAGCTATGATATAGTCAGTCTAATTGACGGTCCAACTTGTTTTATCCCCTAGGTTATCAGAGATTTTCTGTTTTGTTTATGCTTGCTCAGTTTTGCTCAAAATGCCGTCGAAACAAGAAGTAACACATGGCTCAATAAGTCCCATGTAATAATAATAAGTAACACATGGCTCAATAAGTCCCGAGACAACATTTTTTTTGCAAATTTTTTTTTTATTCATCAACATAATCACATTTTAGGGTGATACAATGGTTCCAACGTTTTTCCAATTTTTAATACCATGTTTATAAAAAAATTTATCTTTCGCTTCAAAATAAGCTTCAGTTTCATCCTCATTTGAGCCAAATCTTTTTCCCTGGAGCATTTTTTTTAGATCAGCAAAGAGCCAGTAGTCACTGGGGGCTAAATCTGGCGAGTATGGGGGGTGGGGAAGCAGATCAAAGCCCAATTCGTTCAATTTCGCCATTGTTTTCATTGTTTTATTCATTGCTGTTTTTGTTCCATCGAAAGCAATCGCGGCACCCACTTGGAAAAAACCTTTTTCATGCTCAATTTTTCATGAAGGATAGTAAATACACTTCCATATGATATCTGTGTTATCTCAGCAATCTCACGGAGCTTCACTTTACGATCTTTCATTATAATTTTAGTCACTTCACTCACATTTTCCGGTGTAACGGCTTCCACAGGTCTACCCGAGCGTTCCGCGTCATTTGTGTCGGTACGACCACGTTTAAACTCGGCGAACCACCGACAAATCGTTGCTTTTGATGGACAAGAGTCCGGATAACATTTTTCAATCCATTGTTTCGCTTGCACGGTGTTTTTACCCATTAAAAAACAATGTTTTATCAAAACACGAAACTCGGTTTTTTCCATTTTTTAAACAAACTACAAAACGACTTTACTCCAACCTCGATAACTCAGCTGTTTCTGGTCGGATCGACTTAAAATTCTGACCCGTTTCAAGCAAAGGCTAGTACTCTAGAAAGACGTGGTTACTGGTTTACTACGAGCGCCATCTCTGCTTTAGTCTCGGGACCTATTGATCCATGTGTTATTTCGCGAGCGCGTTATACAGTTCTACAAACTGCACATAAATCTCGGCAAATAGTATACGGTACAACATTTCAAAAGCGAAAATGTTGCGGCTTCGACTCTTTATCATATCCTAAAATCCCCAACAACTGCTCGCAGGCAAGGTAGTGGAAGACCAGCCAAAATTATGGACGCAAAAGGACTTCGTTCTCTTTCTCGTGCCTTCAACAACAAGCAAAAAAAATTCAACTGTTCTCACCAGTACATCTGCAAAACATTGAAAATAGTCGGAATAAAGTGCCGAAAGAAGACACGAGCCCCGGAATATACTGACGTACAGATTTCAACGCTGAAGTCCCAATGCCGCAGGTTGATTGAAAATTATTCCGGAAAAAGTTTTGTTTTGGACGACGAGAGTTATTTTCCTCTTTCGAAGACGCAGATTCCCGGAAACGATCGATACTATTCAACGGATAGTTCTATTGCACCTCCGAACATGAAATATAAGTTTTAACATAAGTTTGAACAGAAAGTGATCCTGTACATTGTCATTTCCGAGAAAGGCATTTCTAAGCCATGGTTCAAGCCATCTGGGTTGGCAATCAATCAAGATGTGTACCAGAACGAATGTTTGAAGAAAATTTTGATCCCGTTTCTTCAAAAACATCATGCTAATGGACAATACGTGTTTTGGCCGGATAAAGTGTCATCGCATTACGCCAAAAAACACAATCGTTCCTGAATACCCATTCGATCCCATTTGTACCCAAAACCCACAACCCGATAAATCTACCTCAGTGTCGCCTAATCGAAGATTTCTTCGGGGTTTTGAGCTCCTTGGTGTACACAAATAACTGAAGAGCCACGAATTGCTAACAGTTGATTGGTAGAATCAAGAGTTGCATTCGCAAAGTTGACATGAAGGCCGTACAACGCTCCTGTTCCGACATCAAACGGAAGCTTCGCCGAACATCCGATTACGGACCGTTTTCAAATGTTCACTATTTTTTTTTTCAACAATGGACAATGTATGTTTAATTTCAATCAATTAGATCATCTTCAAGTATGTTTGTCTTTTTTTTATAGCTTGAGAAAGAAATTCCAAAATTTTAGTTGCCATCCGTTAGAATGGATCGGGCTATAAAATGTTTTCTAATAATAATTTGACCAAAAATGAGAGGAACATTTGTTGAAACCGCAAGCAATTGGAGTAAAAATTTCAATTATTCCCAAAATACAAACAGCGATGCGAAAATAAATTACATCTGATTCATGACAACCGCGGTTGGATCTCCTCCCCCTTCTAAAGAGTTATTAGAGAAACCCAAGAAAAGGAAGAAGTTTTCTATGGTTTATCAGTTTAGTGGAGTATACTAATATTGCTCCAATTTTAAAAAACAACGTTTCATTTCATCATTCAATGAAAAATCTTCCGGAGAGTTGATAGCTTTTTTAAACAACTCATATTTTACACTACAAAAAAGGCGTTGAATAAATATTTCTCAAAGGTTTATTACAAGCCCTATAGTGGTTATGCAATCTGATTAAAATCTTCCCGAGAGATTTCAATTCCATTTTGTCCCTGTAGGCAACATGAAAAATGTTCCGGCAGCTATCGCCTTTCAGCTGGTAATGTATGCAAAGTAAATGTTCTGTCATATCACGATTGTGTGCGCTGCAACCCGCAAATCGCTTTTGCAACAATGAGCGTCGTCAAGCATAAAACGCTGCACGCCCAACAAACTCACCGACGACGTAAGCACGAAACTCCAAACTCGCACCGAGAAATATAGTTTTAAACAGCCACTTTATTAAAATAATAAAGGGATTATTAATATTTATGGTCGAATTTGAATAAAAAAACATTGCAGCTCCACTGGCACGAGCTTATCTCGTTTCCTATAAGCTTTCTGCTGTTATTTTTCGGGACGCTTTATTATTGTCCCATTCCTCCGTTTTCTCGGTGTGCGATGGTTTACTGGCTGTGGTATTTTCCTTCACGGGACTGCCGCCTCTGATGCTGACCGGTCGCAGGGAGCATGTCCAGTCGGTGTTGTATGTTGTTGATGGCGAGCGGTTCACTGAAATACCCGTTTGCTCAGTAACAGCCGTGGGGAGAATAGTGATGGCTGCCGCGTTGATACAACACACTCCGCCGGCACTGACCGGCAGTTGACCAGTTCGGAACCCAGTCAAGTGGAGGATCTCACTTATAGAACTCAATTTCACTACTCAATGATAATCCGAGCTGAAGCGCACACGTATTCGAGCCACGTTTCTGCCTCTAGTGATTAATTATTTCTTCTCCTGACTGACCACACTTTTGCAAGTGACCTTTTTATTTATGGACGGAAACATCGAACATATGGAAGGATTTTTCAGCAGTATTGGCCCCACAGATGGATGGCGTGTAATGTCCCGGTCGAATTGTGACACATAATTTATGTTCCATTCTCCAATGACGACAATTATTTCCATTTCAGGCGTGACCGTGGTTTCCTTCAACCGGAACATCCTGCGAATGGCGATGAAGCTCAATCTGGTTTTTCCACCACCACGATGTCGTCAAGCTCAGCACTAGGTGTTAGTTCATCAATTTCCATAACCAATACCACCGCCGGCACTGTTATGAGAGCAATAATGGGCAACAGCGGAGAGGCGATATTCATTTACATTATCCCGGCGCTGCTGCATCTCGTTGGCTACGTAATCGCAGTTTACATTTACCGCTTCGCCGATAATGAACATTTGCAGTGCTTAATTGAAAGGGTGGGTACATTTGTGGTCGCATGTTGTCGTACACGTATAACAATAACAACCAGTTGTTCGCATTTTGTTCCTTTTCATACCTTGTGCCGGACCTTGACTTCCCGTGTGACGTTCGGTTCTCACGATGCGTATAACAGTTCAGATCATTTGTCGTTAACTTAGGTGGAAAATTGAATCGTTACCATATTTTTTTCAGCGAAACATTTCACTGGCAATAATCCGTTCGGAATCTATCTCGGTACATGCGCATCCATGCGAGATAAATATGAAACATTTTGGAACCTGCGAGCTCTCCGCATCGATGATCGCTCGGCATCGCATTGATTGCTACTTCAGATCATACATTGCATGATATCGCAACTGATTCAACTGATTCAACTCAAGACTGATTTGAAAAAATAAACTGTAAATTATATGAAAATGGTGTCTGAGAAGAAATTGTAGGAAATCAATTGAACACTCTTGAAAAATATACAACGTAAAAGAAATGAATACTTTTTCAAGAATCAGATTACCAACCAAAAAACTAAAATTAGGAAAAAAAAACTTATCTTTAAAAAAAATTGATCTTAGGAGAAAAAAACACTGGCCCTTATTACCGTTCTCACTTCCACTTACATGTCACTTCACTTGATTTTCCCTATTACCAGTATTACGCATAGTGAAGTGATCACTGTAGTGGACAAAACTATTTTTTTCAACAAAATGTTGATGACGTGATGTTCATAATGATATCTAGTGCATCCAAGTGATTACTTTTGTCTCTGAAGTGACCTCCGTAATAAAGATTTACATCCACTTCACTCGATTTTCACCGTGAAGTGATACCGGTAATAAGGGCCCCTATCTTTGAAATTAAATAATTTTATTTTTAACCTCAACTTAAAGCCCACATATTGGTGAAAGTTTGATTGGTGTTAATTGGAAAATGACAATGTTACAGTTAAAACAATTTACCAACACTTGCAAAACTTCAAGTTTTTTGATAACAAATAGTCATTCAGACACCAGAATATAATTCTAAAGATTAAAAGAAATAAAGGGTGTAGCCGGGTTTTCATATAAAAACTGCCCCCAAACAGAAAAAAAAATTTATATACGTTGTTTGAAAGGGTTTATATTGGAGAACATTTTCCCAAAAATTTAGCCCTTCAACTGCCATATTGGTGGAGTTAGGGTGGTTCTTCTGATTTGCATTTTATTTAAAAAAAATTTTAATCGCGCTTACAATTTTGGTACCACTCTAGATTTAACATCCAAAATCAAAGATTTTTAAAAAATAAATCATTCGAAAAACCATGCCTCGCCATCAAATTGTCATCATCCGATGGATACGCATGGTGTTTAGTCCTAAAATCATATATCACATGCCCTTAGAACTAAATACCATGCGTTTCCTTCTACAACTTGAGCTCAGGGCTTGAGTATTGACGTAATTAATAATGATAAAAGAATTGTATTCCTTATATAATTTACACAGGCCCGCACGCCTGACTCGATTTACCAAGCAATGATGTAGGGAATACATTAGTGAATATGTGTGCCAGCGGACGGTTGTAATTCGTTTCTAACTTGCGGGATAATCTGTAGGTTTCGAGGTTAGCTATTAGCAGTCCTAAGAAATACTATAAACCAGATAGAAATGAAGTCAAAGCGCCTGCAGCAAATCCCGAAGACCCAAAATGAACGTATTAATTCGCATCGTCGATTTTATATACAAAACATGTTCTTTTAAACTTAATATTTTCAGTTTTTTGCTATTTCCTGAAGAGGACCGCTTTATTAAACAGTTTCGGAAAATCGTATTTTTTTATTGCTTCAATCGAAATATGTATTAACTATGAATAAACGAGAAACTGAGCTATGTATAAAAATTGAATTTTAAACACTTTCAAAAATACAGTCCATCGAATTTAGTTTCACTTAGTGGTCTTTTTTTGTGTTTCGTAGAGTACTTTTAATCTATTATGTAGTCGTCTCCATACAGCTCAGACTTTGAACACTCTTTGCCTCCATTTGATCGATCCACCTTGCTCGCTATGCTTTCTTGAGCCTTCCGAATGACATTCAAGAACCATTTTCAAATGTTTGCCATCTGTTATTCTGATGACATTCCCTGCCGATTGCAGCTGTCCAATTTCAGCTGTACGTATGATAGGTGGATCTCCAAGCAGCTCTAATGGTGACGTATTACTTTCCTTGTATCCTTATCCGCGGTCATAAATGAATGAATACACGAATTCATCAACCACCACGATATCGTCGCCACACACCATTATTCGAGTAGGAAGGTATTATATTTTAAAGTCTTTTTCTCTCACAATTTTTGTTTCGACGGATTTACTGTCAATCCGATCCCAGTTTGATTGATACGTCTTCATGAGCTTGAGCCGTTTGACTTTAGCTGTCTTGTTGAGCAATTTCAGGCAACTTGGCTATTCATACCATGTGATACAGAACACGAACGACGAACATTTTACCTTAGAACTGATAGTTTTTCAGATTTCGGTTGGATTAGAATTTTCATTGATTTTGCGCTTGGTATCTAGAAATACTTTTTTCTGCAAAATTGAATTGTCCTTTAGAATTTTTACTAAATATAGTTATTATTTGATTTGAATACAATAAATACAAAATAAATGTAAAATGACTTATCAGTTCATAAATAAAAACTTAAAACCGTATGTTAAAATCTAAATATTTTTCAATTCATTAGTTCTGATTGATGTTTCTCTCACTGGTTCTATCTTATGAAAATTTTTTGCTTAAGCCCTGAACACAGGTTGTAGATGAAAACGCATGGTATTTAGTTCTAAGAGCATGTGATATACGATTTTAGAACTAAATACCATGCGTCTCCTTCGGATGATGACAATTTGATGGAGACGCATGCTTTTCCGAATGATGTAAAATCTAGAGTGGTCCTACCAAAATTGTAAGTGCGATTAAAAAAAAATCGAAAATTTTGAACATTTTTTTTCACATGAAATACTGCCCATACTCGCATATCAGTCCCATATCGTTTTTCGCTAATATTGAGTTAGCTTGAGGAATGCAATCCTTCCTCAATATACTCTCCGAAATTTCAATAAAAGTTGAGGGTTTGTTCAGTAAAATGTGAAAAAAATATCAACTCATGTCTGTCCCATATGCAAAGTACCTGCATATCAGTCCCATTCAGTGCAAATTTCAATAATTTCATTTGTTGCAATATTGGAATAGCAAAGGTGTATTACCGATATTTCATGTAATAATACCATGATTTAGCATTAGGTAGCACAATAAATCAAAAAATTTGAAAATAAAATTTTAATCGTCTTTTTCTCGACATGCCGATATTCCATATGGGACTGATATCCAAGTATGGGCAGAATACATTTTGAAAAATTCTGAAAAAAAATCAGAAAGGTTTTCCATAATTCCTAAAATATTCCTGATTTTTCTCAATTTTTTTGCTAAAGAGGCTTGAAAAATTTAAATAAAATGAAAATCAGAAGAACCAACCTAACTCCACTAATATGGCAGTTAAAGGGTTAAAATATTGGGAAAGTTATCTCCAATATAAACCCTATCAAACAGCGTATATAATTTTTTTTTCTGTTTGGGAGCAGTTTTTATATGCAAACCCGGCTACACCCTTTTCTCAAAATAACCTTTCTCCTAGAAGCAGCCATTCTCGAAATATTTGGACATTAAAGTAAAAAAAACTCGTATTTCTGTTAACTTGCACCGTCAAACATTTCCACAACCTTTACTATTTCGTTACTGCAAGGATTATGTTAGCTAATTTCGATAAGCGTGATTCCACTGAAAATTTTTCTTTTTTTCTCCTAGATGCTATTCAGAGCTACTTTTGGAGTAACGATCAGGCAACAATTCATCCGTTTGTGCTTTTTTATAAATAATTTATTTTAGAGTATTGAAAAGCTAAGTTAAAATATTTATTGATACCCGGCGTTAACCTACTAACGGTCGTTCGCCGGCGAAAGAGCTAAGCTGTTGCGATTTAAGAACTCATTTTAACAGTTTTATTTTTCTAAATTCATATGTATGTATAACTACGATCCTACTACACAGTTCGCTTTCACATCTCATCCAAGTCAGTCGATAAAACAAAACCGCTTACGTTCGGGACGGAAGAAACCAAGTACAGTATTGTGTAGTGAACAATAGAACGACTTTGAAATGAGTTAACCAAACGAACAAAAGCTACCGCCGACACGAAAGAATACAATTGTTGTTGACTTCAGACAGTGCAAAATTCGACCTTCGATACGAGAACTTGAAGGTTTGCTTAAGAAGCAAATGCATCTTGACATTAAACGTGTGCTTTTACTTCAATGCAATAAGACTAATAATGTTGTTTATATCCAGTTCTATATAGAGTTGGATGCAATTCAATTCGCTAAAGACAATAATAATGTGCATTATGTGGAGCATGAAAATATCAAGCACAACATTCCAGTATATATGGAAGATAGTGCTATAGAAGTGCGTGTGCATGATCTTCCCTCAAGCGTCATCGATCCTTATATTCGCAAAACTATGTCCCAATACGGAAAGATGCTCTCTATCGAAAAAGAAAAGTGGAAGAACTTTTTCTCCGGTATTCTAAATGGCGTACGTTTATTAGGCATGCGCTTAAAGAGGCCTATACCTTCTTATGTAACTTTCGATCAGGATACAAGAATCCCGTGCAAATCACTTGTTACCTATGACAATCAGATGGCCACATGTCAATATTGCCAAAAAGCTGTTCACTACGGTAAGCCATGTGATAAACTGGACAAGGAGACACCTACACCAAAGGACAACGGTGCTTCCTTCACACCAACTCCAAACAACCCCAGTACACCTGGGACAGTCACCAACAACAGTGAAGCATCCCCTTCAACGAAACCATCCAACGTATTCCCTATAGAACAAAGTACACAAGCTGCAGTTAACAACTTACCATCCAACCAACCAGCAACTGCAAACAATGTACAACAAGACGCATCTACAGCAACTAGCAACGAAATCAACAACAATAGCACCGATGCGGCAATGAGTGACGAGACGAACCGCGAACAAACTGCCCCTCAATCCTTGCAGGAGGAAAATGGAAGCTCCTCTCCCCCTAGAAAAAGGGCGACAACGAGATCCAATACAAAAAAAAATTATCTAAAAACTCAGCTAAATCGGCCACGTAAAGCTTGTACGCAAATTGGCCTGAATAAAATATCTTTCAAATAAAAAAATACGATGCTACTACCACTAATAATACATTAAATTCGTTCGGCACGTCAGTATAGATAAACATAAAAGTGTTCTGCAAACTGTCGAGTTTTGCATTAAGCTGTTCAATTTGAACTGCTACGCACTGATGAGTCAAAGACGAAACGTAAACATATTGAATACGTACCATTTTTTTACCAATTGACAGTATGGTATATAACATTGTATATTTCATTTAGAGTAACTGTTTTCATATTCTTAGAAATACGATTGACCTGTTTGACTTTCATGTCCAAATCACTCGAGAACAGCTGCTTCTAAAAAAAAAAGATTGTTAGGAGCAAATTTATTTCTTCTAACCTTTAGAATTATATTCTGTTTTTTTTTATCAAAAACATAAAGTTTTGCAAATGTAGGCTTTAAGTTTAAAACTTTTCCTTGGATTCGATTTTTGTACAATTTACAGTTTCCGAGTTACCACGGTTTGGAGAATGTGTATGTAAAAATACATACGCCCTTTTTAACAATCAGTCTTGAGTCGAATTCATTTTATATAGATGCCATATAAAATAAATGTTTTGTCATACTGAAAATGCGTGCAAAATTTCATCCGAATTAAAGTAAGTGAATTCTGATGACTTGCTAACCGTTTCTGGAATTGCTTTCCATATAACTGATTCAACTCTCTTAAACCTGTAATTCCGGAACAGGAAGTAGGATCCGGATGAAATTCAAGGGTTTGTATGAAACCATCAGACCTTTTATTTGAACCTAATTTTGTGAAATTCAGTCCACCTGTCTCTGAGAAAAGTGAGTTAATAATTCGAAATTAAAATGTTTACCTTGTAATTTCAGAACCAGTCGTTGGATTAAAACAAAATTCAGGTGTTTTCCATGGGACCTTAACACCTCTCATTTTACCGAAACCGTATAAGATTAGTTTTTATCGATCTGTTGAAATTTCATATTAGAAGGCTGACTAGTTTTTGCCGACAAAATTAGCTCGACAAATCTCCGGAAGTCGAGTTTCTCGTAAAAGTGTTCACAAAAGGTGATTTTTGAGAACTTTTCACTCAAAATAATTGATGTAACTCGATCTAATGAAGAGGTAGAGAGATGACATCTTCAACAAAGTTACTCAATATAAAATTTCCTACAACCCTGCTGTGAAGTGCAATAATTTTCACTAAATTTCTGTTTGAGCTGTTAGTAGAATGTTGTCACTAATAGTACTGTTGTTGTACCGTTGAATTCCACTATGTTATATCACGTCATTACACTCTCACAAAGTCACTATTTTCACAGTCACTATTTTTCCGAAAGTGTATCAAACGTTATAATACATATGTGTATTATAACGTTTGATACACTTTCGGAAAAATAGTGACTGTGAAAATAGTGACTTTGTGAGAGTGTAATGACGTGATATAACATAGTGGAATTCAACGGTACAACAACAGTACTATTAGGAATAATTTTCAAATTCAGACTACAACTTTTGTGAAGACACCAACTACAAAAAAAAAATTATATTTAATAGCAACAATATTTTTGTCTCGTTATTTCCCGTTTCAGACGACCACTGTGCAATGACGTTTTGAAAATCCAAAAACGGTAGGGGCTAACGGATGAAGAAAAAATACCAGTTTTTTTTAAGCAATCATTCAAAACAATTAATTCGAATGTTTTGCATCATACAAATCATCATTCGAACAACATTTTGTATTTTCTCGTGTAAGAACATTTGAGAAATAAGTCATGGGAAAAGTATTTTCGAAGACGCGTTTTCGAAATCATGATTTGCATTGTCCACTGTTTCTCAGCGCAAAATTATCAGAAGTCAAAAAACCCAAGTAATATAATTGTAGTAGATGTTTTTCTATGCCCCTACGTTTTTATGATACTTTTTTTAAATTTATTCTATTTTTGGTGGTTGTTTAAAGTCAAATTTTCGGTTTTCGACAGAAAAGGACGCCATTTTGTAATTGTAAAACCTCCCCCAAGGTAACATAAAACGAAAAGGAAATCGTTGAGGTTGGGTATTTTGTATGTAGAAAGTGTGTGCAAAATTTAAAAACATTTTAACTTTTAAAAACGTGCTTTTGAAAAAAAACGCGGTTTGTTGTCTATAAAATCGAAAGAAACGAAATTTTTTCCTACGAGGCGAATAGAGTCTAGATGAATCTTTTTTATTTTTCTTTGAATTTTCTTATAGTAAAACATTCCAAAACTACATTCGGAAGAATTTTTCAAAGTTCAAAGTGTTCTCCCAAAATATGAAATGAAAATCATTGCAACGATAAGAATATCAGAAACTACAAAGGACAATTTCAAACAGTGTTGATTGAGAGCCATCAACTGGCGGGACACTTAGCTTCCGCTAAAGTAATCTGAAGAATGGAGTTGAATTTCGAAAAATACAAAAAAAATCAAGAATTGTGACATTCTCCCGAAAACAAAAATTAATTTCACCTTTTTTACCTATAACTTACGACAAATGGCAATTATTGTCATGTTTTGGGTTCTTTTAGGCTTAACTGTCAGAGAGAAGTCCTGTACCAAATGTCATAGGAATCGGTAGAGAACCAAAAATTAGAGGGTTGTATTCAAGACACGACCGAGCACAATAACATTAAAAATGAAACGTTTCTAGGGTCTTCATAATAAATACAAAAATTAAGATGATAATGATGATGATACACTAAACTTCACTACACTTCAAAGTTACTTGAAAGCTCAATTTTAGGTACAAACAACCTAAAGATTTAAACCTGAACAAATGAAACTATTTTGTTTTATGATGATAATTTTCGTTTAATTCCTGGTGGGACAAAACTTGTCAGTCACATTCAATGAAAAAGATGAATACAACTTTATACTGAATCCATTTGCGCGCCACCGTTTTGTTCTTATGGTAATGGAGATTTAAGTATGCAAACCGATCCGCTGCCAAATTAAAACATTTTGAAGCTTACAATATCGAATCTTTGGAATCATTTAAATTAGGAAAATCCATTAACAAATCATCGAGAAACAAGCGCTGCACATTAGATCCAAAAATCTATCGCCGATAATTCAAAATTGGCCTGACAGTTACCAGAAAACCAAAATAAAATACTCAATTCAAACCAATTTTTCAATGGTATGCAAATATTGAAATATTCAAATGACGTTATCTCATAAGTTTAAGTTAAATGTTTCCAAATCGATTGGTTGTTGAATTATATAAATCCATCAACAAATGACATGTTTTAAATTGACACCCAGCCTCGGGAAGCGAAGTGTAAGGCATTTTTAATGGCAAAATCGACCAAAAATTTGTTAAATACATGGGATATTTCAAAAGAATCGGAAACCACGCTGATTCGGTTTTTCAATAGCTAGATGATACATAAGATACTCAAGCGAACACGGTGTTGCACAGACAACAGGAAATTTCACCAACACATAATGCAAAAGCGACAATCCGTCAAGTGAACAATCCAGTCATCAGCTCACTGGACAAGCTACTTGTTTCATTCACAGTCAAACATCAACTAGGCAAAGAAATATTGTGCAGCCTATATTTATAGATTTCTCTTCATACTACGCATAACGATACGGTGTTTTTTATGCATGACGCAAAGCCTCCTATGCCGAACAAGAAGTTGACGTCATTTTGCACAACAGGGATTGGTGGATAAAAACATAGGTCAGTTCCAACCATTTTTTCAATAGTATGCTATTGAAATACTGAAAAGACGTCGTCATACATGTTTAAGTTAAAAGTTTCCGAATCGATTGGTTGTTAAATTATAACAATCCATCAACAAATGACCGAGTTATTAACGTTCAAAATTATGACACAAAAAGGTTACGCGACTATTTTTGAAACTTTTGATTGACACCCGGCCCCATATAGTGAAGAGTAAGGCATTTTTAATGCCAAAAATTTCTGATCTTATTTTGTTTTTCAGATATTTATAATTTCTGAAAAGCACTTATTATAAGTAATAAATACTTTTGCTATACTCGTTTGATTAAAATGTTTTCGATCCTACTGGTTGTTATACAATATCACCAAGCTAGAAGCGTTTAAAATTACGTTAGTTCTGATCCTACCCTACTAGTATAGCTCTGTCTGCAACCCCATCGTTCAGCGGTGAACCAAAATAATGGCGAACTGCAGTGCAGTGCAGTGAATACAAACAAACACGGTGTGCAGCAGACGAGAACACGATCGACGTATTTGACATATCCGCATGCTGCAAACCGAACAGTTGACTATTCATCGAGCGGATTACAAAGCGAGTGTTTTACCCATTCCTTCTGCATAAGGGTAGGCGTTTACTGCGTAAAAAAATGTGACAGAGCATAGATTTATAGAGTTTGTTCTGTGCGAAAGTTCGGATTACACCTTTATGACATGCTGTGATGAGCTCGTCAAATCAAACCGATTTTTCATTGATGTAATATTGAAATACTAACACGACGTTGCAATACTTGCTTAAGTTGATTGTTTCCGAATCGATTGGTAGTTGAATTATATTAATCCATCTACAAATGACTGAGTCATAAGCGCTCAAAATTATGTTACACCGCTAGTTTTAATTTTGTATTTGATATCCGGCTCCATATAGTGAAGAGTAAGTCATTTTTAATCCCAAAAATTAATAATTGAGTAAAGTTCCATGTACATTTTATTTCTCTCCCTGATATTTCCTCAGAACTAAATCAGAAAAAAAGATATATTAATGTAATATCTGTTCGAACAAAACTCTATTGAATGAAATTTTCGACTTAGAAACATACATGAAATTTCCGAAATCGAAATTTTTCTTTATGTCAAAAATCTTAGAATTGCATGATACGTCGAGATTTAGTGTCACTACAAAAAAAAATTTTTTTCAAGAAATCGACTTTCTAGAACTTCAAAAAATGTTTTTTTCGAGATGACACTAAATCTCGACTTTTTATGTAATTTTAAGATATTCGGCATCAAAAAAATATTTTGATTTCAGAAATTTCTTCTATGATGTTTTTTCAAGATCGAAAATTTTAAAACCTTAACCACCGGGTAGCACATCTTACTCATATCCGGTTTAGCTCAAATTTTCCATAGGAACTTTTTTCGAGGTGCTTGAACTTTTGAACACAACCGCTTAACTAAATTAGAGGTGGTCTCAAAATATTGGCACCCTTATATATATTAGAGAGGTTAAAAACAACGTGTTTTGTCGATTACGTCACTTATACCATCATATCTTCGGAACCAAAGTCACAGCCTTTCGATGTTTGAACTTGATCAATTACCCAACAATAGCTTTTAAATGAGCCTAAGCTTGTTAAATTTCACACGTCTAGCTGAGTCGAATGGTATATAACACTACGGGTATCCGAGGCACCGTTCGAAAGTCCGAGTTATCCAGTATTTCTAAAACCTTCCTATAGAAAAAGGCAAAGCGTAGAAAAGTGCACACACCAACGCACGCACACATAATCAAACACCAAAATCTCATTTTACTGAGTCGAATGGTCTCTTGGGCTCCGATCAAAATCCGGGTTTCCAACAATTCTTCATCCTATTTATGTATAGAGCAATTCCAGGAATGAGTAGACGAAAAAGTGACAAAATTAGAATCGACCTTCTCCGATTTGGATGAAACTTTTCACATGGATTCAGTATGGCAAACTATAAGTTTTGCACCGATTGGGAGGTCAATCGGACTCACGACTGATTTTTAAAAAGGGCGTATGTATTTTTGCATATCACGAAAATTGCCTTTTTTCAAATCGTTGTAACTCGGAAACCGTTCATCGTACAAAATGACGTCCAGGATAAAGTTGTAGGAAATCAATAGGGTACTCTAAAAAAACATACACTGAAAAAAAATTTGATTTTTGATTTTTTTTTCTCAATAATTTCAAAATGAACCAAAAAAATTATATTAAAAAAAATCAGGGTTTCGATTTTTTTTGATAACTTTTATTTTAAAGCTCTTTTTAAAACCTACATATTAATGGGGATCATTCATGTACATGTAATAATTGTAGATATAGCAAGCAAATAAACAATTCATGGAAATATAAAAAATGCTGTTATAGTTAAATATCCAAGTATCTCAAGAACAGCTACTATCATATCATGAACAAATTTATTGCCTTTAATCTTTAACTTTTCGAACATATCTGTAAATAGTTTTAGCTGTAATTTCTTCATTTTTCAAAAGCCACGAATCGGATAGCCATCATCCTGTAGGTTTTAATAACAGCTTTAAGATAAAAATTATCAAAAAAAATTAAAACCATTTTCAATTTAGCTTTTTCGGATTATTTTGTAATTATTGAGAAAAAAAAACCTATTTTAATCCACCTAGTGGTGTAATGATGCCTTTCTCATATTACTTATTACATCATAAATATAACCGTGAAATTCGCAAAAACAACTGTTTATTGAATGGGAATAGGATAATTTGTTCGGATCTAATCTCACAAACTCTATAAATCCTGTTTAACCTGTAGTTCCGGAACCGAAAGTAGTATCCACAACAAATTAAGGAATTCCGTATGAAACTGTAAGACTTTTCTTTTGAACCTATAAGTTTGTGAAAATCTTTTCGGCCATCTCCAAGAAAAGTGAGTGAGATCCTTTTTGCAGTTTCTAATCACTATTTCCAATTCTCCCGAAACCGGATTCAGATGAACGGAATAGCCGAAGTTGGTTCGTTTGCTACCAACAAATATAACCTACAAATTGGAACAGTTTTGAACGTAGTTAAACTTATACTTACTATCTCATGCTCTATTTCGTTTAAACCAATTAAACTAAATCTAACGAAACGAACCTGCGTTTCTGTTACTACACGGAGAACCCTTCGATCATAAAATTGCGATATCGCAATTTTTGATTTCTGCGATAGTTGATTTAGCTAATTTATTTTGGATTCAACCAATATGGTTTTTGATTTGCATATATTCAAGTAGTTGAAAAATATGTTGTTTTGAATGCTGTCAAATGCCGGAGACAGTTGAAAGCAAAACAATAATTGCAATGCAAAACCAACTACTTTTTTAGTTGAAATCTGTTCGCGTCGCTTCAAAATGTCAATGAAAACAGCATCGATGGTTAAAGCGTTTGGTGAAATTGTGTTCATTCGATTTGAGAAATTCATGATAACAAGTGTTTATCTAACAGCGGTGTTGTGATGAAGTTAACCTTGTTTAAGGTGAAAAAGATTTGGTGACAAATTAGAAAATATTAATGAATGATCATCTCGTAATCTTTCAGGTAGGCGCAAAAATTTTATGCTTCAAATTCGATCATTGATTTACTTCCAGCAGACTGTTTTACTTCCAGCTGTTTGATACCGATGATGATGTTCATCCATTAACAATAAAACGCTTTTCGACATGAATTTAATTTATGAAAATAACAGGAGCGAAGGGTTTCAAACACACAGAACGCGCTGCGATTGAATGGCGCGTTTGAATTGCCGTCGCAAAATTCCAATTCTCAGCGGTTGATGCACCCAAGCTCATATAAATTGACTAAAATTTTCGCGAATCAATAACATTGTTCGAATTGATTCAACTATTTGCAATGTCTAAAACAAATAAAACCGATTTATTTTTCAACTAACAGAATTTTGTTTCAATAACAACACCAGTTATTTCAACTAAAATATTTGTTGAAATTGAAAGGGATGAGTCCTCACTAATTGACAGCATTTTTTTTCAAACAGTTAAATTAGTTGTTTCAACCATCGTTTCTGCTAATCGAAAAACAAAAATGACAGTGTAGTTAAAACAACAATCGATTAGTTGTACCAAATTTTAACCAATCGAATTCAGAAAATCAACTAATATTCTGGTTGAAATGGGATCGCGGGTGGTTCCGTGTACTGCGTGATAAACAGCATGAAACATGTAGTAGGATTGTTATTATTATTATTGACATCACTACACAACGTGTACGAAATAGAACAAAGCACGCCTTGTTCGTTTTGTGTTTTCTTCTTCTTTCGGTGTTATACATATTGTCACTCTATATGGCGATTTGAAAACTTTGACACTCATCGCCCTGTAACTACGGAACCGGAAGTCGGATCCGGATGAAATTTCACAGTAGGTTTAAAGACAGTATGAACTTTAATTCAAATCAATATTTGTGAAAATCGGTTCAAGCATCGGAGAGAAATCGAAGTGAATTTAGTTTTAGGAGTTTTTCTTCTTCACTTTCGGTGCTCTCGGAACAGGAAAAGAGGGGACCAGTAGTGCCGAATTAAGTTTTTATGCCCACAAACTAACAAGCTCTGCAAACTAGAAGAATTTATCAGACAGATTATGGGATTTGTACCTGTTTTTAACCATCGTTCGTGGAAAAATACTAATAAAATTGGTAATTTTCTACTTATCACGCTTTAATTCCGGAACCGGAAGTCGGATTCAGATAAAATGTTCCACAATTTTTTAGGGTATTATAAGACCTTTCATTTGAATCTAAGTTTGTGAAAATCGGTTGAGTTGTTCCAGAGATAATTGAGTGTAAACTTTTTCTCAAATTTTCACATATTACCATATAACTCCTGAACCGGAAGTCACATTCAAACGAAATTCAATAGCAAGCTATGGGACCATAATACCTTTTATTTGAATCTTAGTTTGTGAAAATCGGTTCAGCCATCTCTGAAAAAAGTGGGTGCATATTTTTTTCACTTTTTTGGTACATATCATCCTATATCACCGGAACCGGAAGTCGGATCGGAATGAAATTCAATAGCAGGCTATGGGACTATGAGACCTTTCATTTGAATCTTTGTTTGTGAAAATCGGTTTGGCCATCTCTGAGAAAAGTGAGTGCATATATTTGTTACATACACACACACATACACACACACACACACACACGGACGGACACACACACACACAGACATTTGCTCAGTTCGTCGAGCTGAGTCGAATGGTATATGACATTCGGCCCTCCGGGCCTCGGTTAAAAAGTCGATTTTCACAGTGATTGCATAGCCTTTCTATATGAGAAAGGCAAAAATCAAAAAAAATTTTCAGTGTATATTTTTTTTAGAGTGCCCAATCGATTCCATACAACTTCTTCGTGAACGCCATTTTTGTACAATTAACGGTTTCCGAGTTACAGCGATTTGAAAAAGGCAATTTTCGTGATATACACACGCCCTTTTTAAAAATCAGTCGTGAGTTGGATTGACCTCTCCATCGGTATCAAACTTATGGTTTGCCATACTGAAGCCATGCGCAAAGTTTCATCCAAATCGGAGAAGATCGAGTCTGATGATCTGCTTAGTATTTCGGGAATTGCTCTATAGGAAATGCAAACAAACAATCATTCCATACTAAGGAGTGTATCGAAAATAAGCTATCCACAAATTTTTCTTTAAAATTATGATAAAAAACGATATTTTATTCAAACTAAAAATTGATCCTATATTGTACGAGGGTAAACTTGAGCATAATGGAAACCGGATAAAATTTATATTATTCCTTCACGAATTTTCGAACTTTTTATCGAACGCTCTTCATCAAGTTCCGGACAAGTGTTGCATCGCACTTTTTGGACGCTTGAGCCCAAATTTTTTTGAACTCCTGCATGTTCCCAGCTGCCTTACCAGTCTTCTTGAAGACCCTCTTCACGATTGCCTAGTAACATTCGATGGGTCGAAGCTAAGGGCAATTTGGTGGATAGATATTTTTCTCAACTAAATTTATACCCTTTCCCGCAAGCCAATTGAGATATATATATATATATATATATATATATATATATATATATATATATATATATATATATATATATATATATATATATATATATATATATATATATATATATATATATATATATATATATATATATATATATATAGTTCCGGTAGTGTGAAAAATGGTTGACTTCAAACCACAGAAACATATTGCTTGCCATACCAGTACCTTTCGACCGAATTTCTCCACTTCAATCGACCTGTCCGCATCGCTCACATCCTCCCCAACGACGACAGTTAAGTATTTAGGACCTGGAAGGGTTTTTGAGTCCTCCTTTACATAAGTCTCATCGTCCATCGAAACGCATGCATCCGGACACTGCAAAAAACGCGAATACAATTCCCGGGCCCTTGTTGCTGCTCGCTTCTTCTGTTCTACACTTTCTTTCGAGATTTTCTGTTTTTTATAGGTCTTCAGGTAATTTCGCCTCTCGATACGCTGGATGATTCCGACACTCGTTTTTGCGTTTTTGGCCAAATCACGTATCGACATTGATTTTTTCTAATGATTAGAGATACCACTTTCTGGTTCAGTTTCGGGTTGGAAGAACCGGGTTTTCTGCCTCTTCCTGGTAGCTCATCCAAAGAATAGTGTCCTCCAAACTTATTAACGATGGTTTTAACACTGGCATGATGAATTCTAAACCACTTCGCCAATTTCCGCATAGTAATACCCTTCTCACTTAGTCATGTGTCCAGAACCTTATTTTTCACTTCCTTTTCAATGCGCGACATTTTGAAAACGCAGAATTTTAACCGCACAAACAAGTAAACAAACGAAAGTTTACAGCCAAACGCACAGCATGCTGTGATCTGAGCATAAAAAACCATCACAAATACATGCGTACAACACAAATGTATGTGGATAGCTTATTTTCGATACACTCCTTATTTCTGAATCCCATAAAATGTAATAAAAACCGAAGAATTTGTAGCCAATAATATCTAAATTTTATAATATGTCACGCCATCTCTGGGAAAAGTAAGCAGTTTCAAATTGGAATTTTACACTAATCACCCTGTAATTCCGAAACCGGATGTCGGATCAAAATAAAATTCAAGAATTTTCAAGCTTTTCACTTTATTCGGGTCTGATATTGGTATAGTTGGTCAGATGCATATTCGAATATGTGTTGAAAATTCTTCAAATACTGTCGAGTAAGATTCAATGAACTTTATTTGACCGAATTTCATTCCTAAAATTTGACACCAGAAATAATGAATTCACCTAACAAACATATATTTCCGAGTTTCGACAAACAGAATGATCAATGGTGCTTTATTAAGGTGTACAGTTTTGCGTTGTTTAACATTCGTTTTCCAAAAATGCAAAAAAAAAGGTTTTTCACTGCATAACACTTATTATTATCCCGATTCTATACTAATGTTTCCACGCATCTTCTCCCATATTTCGTGCTAGCGAACACTTCGACATTGCGGTCGGGGATCGTAAATTTTTAATGACGGTAATTTAACATGCTTGCGTTGCGATGAGTTTGTTTGGTGAATTATCTACGTTGTTGGAAAATTCAGACCCTGTATTCCATACGGTACTTTCTTCACATGCAATTTTTCTTTTGTTAGTCAAGTCTCGCCCATGAGCCGTTATAATATAATGATAATAGAGCTCATAATCATTATCATCATCATCATCATCAAGCGGCTGGTGGGTCGATGCACCGAGGCAAGGCTGCGGTGCAGTAGAGACGTACTTCTGAGGTTTGATATTCTTTACTGCTTGTGTATGCACCATCAGAACGCTGTATAGTCCGGGTGAGGATGTATGCGAAAAACTGCATTTCCACCGGAAAGGGTACTTCCGCTTCGCATATTGGCTTTTAAACACATTGACGGGTTAATTTATGTTCATTTTACATTCCATGCTGGTGGCCAAAAGTCGAAAGGCTCTGCCGCTGTAGCATGATGCGTGTTATGTACTATCTACTACTGATTTAAACTTATGGGCTTTTAAAGGGTGATTTTTTAAGAGCTTGAGAACTTTTTTAAACAATAAAACGCATAAAATTTGCAAAATCTCATCGGTTCTTTATTTTAAACGTTAGATTGGTACATGACATTTACTTTTTGAAGATAATTTCATTTAAATGTTGACCGCGGCTGCGTCTTAGGTGGTCCATTCGGAAAGTCCAATTTTGGGCAACTTTTTCGAGCATTTCGGCCGGAATAGCCCGAATTTCTTCGGAAATGTTGTCTTCCAAAGCTGGAATAGTTACTGGCTTATTTCTGTAGACTTTAGACTTGACGTAGCCCCACAAAAAATAGTCTAAAGGCGTCAAATCGCATGATCTTGGTGGCCAACTTACCGGTCCATTTCTTGAGATGAATTGTTCTCCGAAGTTTTCCCTCAAAATGGCCATAGAATCGCGAGCTGTGTGGCATGTAGCGCCATCTTGTTGAAACCACATGTCAACCAAGTTCAGTTCTTCCATTTTTGGCAACAAAAAGTTTGTTAGCATCGAACGATAGCGATCGCCATTCACTGTAACGTTGCGTCCAACAGCATCTTTGAAAAAATACGGTCCAATGATTCCACCAGCGTACAAACCACACCAAACAGTGCATTTTTCGGGATGCATGGGCAGTTCTTGAACGGCTTCTGGTTGCTTTTCACTCCAAATGCGGCAATTTTGCTTATTTACGTAGCCATTCAACCAGAAATGAGCCTCATCGCTGAACAAAATTTGTCGATAAAAAAGCGGGTTTTCCGAATGGACCACCTAAGACGCAGCCGCGGTCAACATTTAAATGAAATTATCTTAAAAAAGTAAATGTCATGTACCAATCTAACGTTTAAAATAAAGAACCGATGAGATTTTGCAAATTTTATGCGTTTTATTGTTTAAAAAAATTCTCAAGCTCTTAAAAAATCACCCTGTATTTGGAGAAGCGGTGATTGTTTGTCCGTGCAGCATGAAATTCAATGAGTTTGTTTACATTTTGTAATTCACCTAGCTAGTCATTTAGTCCTACGTACGGTAATGGGACAGCAATCAAACAGACCTGCATCTATGGTATCTCAACTTTGCTTGAATCCGGAGATATTCCGAAAATATGAAAATGGGTTCTTATATATACGAGCCATGTTCGAAAAGAAAGGGCGGATCGCTTTCAACAAGTCGAAATACATTCAATCGTGCGGTTCTCGTGCAGCTACATCGGGTGTTGTTTTGATTCAGTGTTCATTAGCCTATCTGTGCGTCCAGCAAATAATGGCCGCAATAACACTGCTCCCGCAGACTGTGAAGCTCGCGCTGTAATAATATATTTGTTTTTTTTTTTTCATAAATACGTTCATTTCATAAGGTAATATATGTACATAAGTTTTTCTTCGCCGTAACATCCACAATACATAGTACTTCAAACCTAATACATTTCGAATATCATATTAGTATGTCGGAATTCATTAATTAATCTAAACACTGTTTAGATTAATCAAGCGATTTGCTATTATAAATTACATTACATAAAATACATTCATTTTGTACATGATCTCATAACTATTTCAAGTTTGTTTGTATCAGTTCATCACTTTCATTTAATATAAGATAGCTGGCTATTGGTTGAACTCATGAAAACAGTCTAACATAAAATTTAAATAACTCCAATGGACTTAATGAAATGATAAAGAAGTTTCATGTAAGAAAGGTCACGACAAGCAAGAATGTCGCAAACTGGGACATTGGATAGTCTACCTTGAGTACGCAAGGAATTTATTAGTTGAGATGTGATATCACGATACTCCACGCATGTCCAAACGACATGATCAATATCGCGATAACCTTCACCACAAGCACAATGATTAGTCTCGGAAAGTCCAATTCGAAGGAGATGTGCATCTAACGTGTAGTGATTGGACATGAGTCTGGACATCACACAAATGAAATCCCTACTCACATCCAGCCCCCTGAACCATGCCTTGGCCGAGATTTTAGGAATAATTGAGTGCATCCACCGAGCCAGATCATCTTTATCCCAAGAATCTTGCCAGCTGGCAAGTGTTCTTTGGCGAGATGCGCTATGAATTCGTTGAAAGCAATCGGTCTCTCATAAATTTCACCCTCAATAGTACCACGTTTGGCTAAACTATCGGCTCTTTCATTTCCTGGAATGGAGCAATGCGCCGGGACCCAAACTATTGTGATTTGATAATTATTATTCAATATGTTGTTCAGGCACTGTTTTATTTTGCCCAAGAAAAAAGATTCACTCTGGCCAGTCATGTTTGAGCGAATGGCTTCATTTGCTGTAGCTCGTCTAACGTCGTTGTTCTAACATTTTTGGTATGCGCTAGCGGAGAGAACATAATGTAAGTGGCTGTTAGTGGCGACTTTACCTGTCAACACCTTAGAAATAAAATATAAATCACCTTAGAAAATTCCAATAAATTTCGAAACAAAAAAAGGGTAGCAAAAATTGCTTTCCGACGCTTACTCACTAAGCTCGTTTCTCAAATGCTTGTAGTGTATGCAGTAAAAGCATTTGCAAATCACTTTTTTACTTTGATTTTACTTCCTGCAAAGTGTTACATGAATTAAGAATATTTTGCAGAAAGAGATTTTAGAGTTCATATAAAAATACATTCTCCTAGAACATGTTTGTGGTCCAGTATCCATGTTTTGTATAGTATTAATAAAATTGTAGAATGGTAGAATTTGAAATGAAGAACTATTATGTTTAAGTGAGAATACTCATTGCTGTGCTTGAAAAAATAATTGTACATTTGAATGGAGTGAAACATGATCCTACGAATATTACAACTCCCAATCTTAAACTAAATTGAATTCTCAAACAACAGTGTCGGGCAGGCCCGTACCCAGGATGTTGTTTCGGGAGGGGCCCTAAGATAAAAAAAAATAATGTTACTGTAGATTACTTATGTACCTAATTCTCGGTGCCCCTTTTACCAGAGTTTTTAACAGAAACTTACAACTTTTCCACTGGAAAAGTTTAAAGTTTTTTAACGTTTGAGCACAGATAATAGTACGAGGAAGCCAAATCAGATGAATCTTTTTTTTTGCTCGTCCAAGTCATCTTTCCGGAGATGGTGTTCAGCATTTGTGTGCTCACTAAACCAACGATGAGGGCGGCAAATCTTATTTTGCCAAATTTTCTCGGTACGCCACTGATTATTTATCATTTATTTTACCGCGGTTTCATCCTCCATTTTACTCCATTTACTGACAATCACGTAACTCTCAAAACCTCTATCTCACGGTGTAGTCTACAGGATCAACAGCGCCATAATATTTCTCAAACTTGTTTTTCGTTTTCGTTTCTGATTTCGGGAGAGACTTCTTCTGGGTACGTGGCTGTCGGTAAAATTTAAAATATTAAAACCGTTCAATCATCTGAAATAACATTTCAATTTACTGAATACATATCATATCAAGAAAAGAATAAATGATTCCTTCATGGATAGAATAGAACAATTTATTCACTTGAATATGTTTTCTTTTCGATAAGATATGTCATGGGGTTATGTATGCCATGTTGTTGCAAAATCACGACATCAAGATTTCAGAAACTCTTCAATATGTTAAAATTGGGATGCCAAAACTCTTGTAACGCTTTTTAATATCTATAACTTACAAAATGTAACACACATAACGCTTCCTAACACACAAAACTTACAGATGCGTAACAAATGTAACGCCTCGTAACGCTAGCACCTTTTAAAAATATAACAAATATAACGTTTTGTAACATACAAAAACATTAAAAAAAGTAACACATGTTACGCTTCGTAACGCCTATAACTTACAAAAAAATTAACGCGTGTAACGTTTCGTAACGTCATAACTTACAAAACGGTAACGCATGTTACGATTCGTAGCATCTCTAACTTTCAAAATAGCGTCGTATATAACACTTCATAACACCTATAACTTCCTTAAAATAAACGTGTCGTAGCGCGTGTACCGCAAGAATCTAATTCTTAAACGGTTATTGACATTCATAATTTCTACATAATATTTCATACATACACGATAATATCGAGTGAAACACTTCGTCAAATGGAACATTCTCCCATATTGGGGACGGGACGGAGTCGATGCCTTTCACGCAACCCGCCTAGGTTCGATTTCCAACGCACATAGGACCAGAAAGTTTATCTAGCCCAAAGAGGCGAATGACCTTAAGGTTAAAACCTCTATAATCAGCACAAAAAAATTCCATGGTAACTCTACTCAAGCGTTGACTCAGACAGGTCTCAAAATACTTCGTAACGTATATAGCTTCAAAAACTAAACTCTATTTTATGTATCAAACTACTATTTTATGTATTATTATTATTATTATCTTAATAGTACATAAATATTATTATTGTCATTTACTTTACCCCAGTTTCATCCTTCATTTTATGTGAGTTGACTCTTTGATGCTTCGAAGAACCTGCGGCTTGCTTTATCGCCAGGGAGATTAACAGCTCCAAAATATTTTTGTCGTAAATACGACTTACTTTACTATGGAGCGCCTTTTCAAAATGTACCCTCTGAGAGAGTGATAAGTTTCTGATCGTGAATATCTCCTGTTGTATCTAATGAATCAACATAATTCTTGTTACATGCCATCGGAAATATGATCACAATTTTATGATAAAATTTTCAGTTGTGTGACATATTCTCAAATAGTTCAAAATTAAACTTTTCTGAAATGTTTGGTATAAACGAGTATCAAAGAGGCGCGTTTGCCTTTCTCGCTATGAAAGCTCATAGCTCAGTGATCTGTAGAAGGATTTATATAACCTAACTGCCAATCGAATCGAAAATTTTCAACTTGAACATGTATTGCAACAACATTGAAGTTTTTCAATAGTACACTATTGAAAAACCTGTTCGATTTAACTCATGACAGCACCAGCCAATCAGAACGTGAGATGTCTGCATCTATACAAGAGCATCCATATAAAAGTTGAGTGGTTCATTTTTCCTACCATTTGCTGAGCAACTGTTCCCGAAACAAGACACACGAAAGCAACATCGAGGACCTGTCGTCTCACTGTTTCCCGATCTGAATGCACGAGACACCGTCAGCACAATGGCACCGAAAATCGGTAGAAAGGCAGCCAAAAAAGTCCAGCAAGGCCCATTGCCGAAACAAGACACACACGAGAACCATCTCAGATCTCAATATTTCCTACCAAAAGATTCATCAAGATGGAAGTTAAATTAATTTGCACCGTCACTAACACATTCAATTACGAACGGCAATGCGAAAGCGAAAGTGATGATTTTGAACAGATCTTTATACTTTATACTTTATATTGATCTTTACAGATCAATATGTATTTTTGTCGTGATTACTTTAGTATCCGACCGAAAACAAAAATGAACAAATTGTTGAAACAAATGTTTCCACTTGATTTGCGCATTCTACTTTCCAGGCGTATCAGAACTGGCTAAACTTAAAGCAATCCTAAATATTTCTTTATCACAGTGATGTGGTCGTCCTGAAAAGGACGGGGTTTTCAACTCCTCGTCGTTACGGATGGCCAGCTGCAGATGGCGAGGGATGATTTTCGTTTTCTTGTTGTCACGGGCAGCGTTACCGGCCAATTCCAACACACTTCGGCAGCCAAGTACTCCATCACTGCCGCCAAATAGACCGGTGCACCGGACACGCTCTGCGTAGTTTCCCTTCCGGAGCAGACGATGGATTTTGTCAACTGGGAACTGCAGACCAGCACGGTTCGTGCGGGACTTTGCCTTCCCCTCACTGTTCCTCCTGTGTGCGTGTTTCTGCGTAAAAATTCCACAAGATACTGTTAACTAGAGATGGGCAATTCGTTCGCGAACTGTTCAAAAGAACTAATTCTTTTGAAAGAATGAACGAGCTATAGTTCTTTTTTCGAGAACGGTATTTCCTCAGTTCAAAGTCGAGGGATCTTTTTTTTTTTGTTTTTTTAACTCGCTCAACCTTTTTTCAAGAACGGTACCAATAAGAAAGTTTCATCACGAAACCGCAGTTCTGCTTCGAGGTACCTTTTTTTGCTCGCTTAAGCTTACAAAACTAAGTTTTGGTTTAGTCTTTGAACAAACAAACCAACGATGAATAGAACGAACGAACGGCTCTGGAGAACTAGTTCATTCAACAGAACTCTGCATCGCTGAACGGTTCTTTGAAAAGAACTGTTTTGCCCATCTCTACTGTTAACAGCTAGACAGCCAATTCAGTATTACTGGCTGCCGCTCTGTTAACTCTCTCTTTTATATCGTCTCACTGTTTCCCGTTCTGCGATATTTTAACAAAGGGGACGTCCGTCCACCGCTACCACTAGCAGGTATAAAATGAAATGTGATGTGAGAAATTGCGTCATTTAAGTTAAAGCAGCCACTCTGAACGTACGAGACACCGTCAGCACGATGGCGCCGAAAACCGGTAGAAAGGCAGATTTGTACCGTCACTAGCACATTCAATTACGAACGGCAATGCAAAAGCGAAAGTAATGATGTTGAACACATCTTTATACTAGTATGGGGTCATGTGAAAATATGCCATGCGAAACAGGGTTGCCATATGTACAGGTTAATCTGTATTGTTATTATTATTATTATTACAATCATTATTATTATTAGAATGACTCTTGCATACCGAAGATCGTCGATACATTTCAGACCAGGCCATTGCAATTGTCTCGTACTGAAATTTCGAGAAGAATCAGATATCATCGAACTTCATAGCTTCAATAAAAATAAACTACAAATTTGTCGTACCTAGCCTCCTATATTAGCAAATTAAAAAGGAATTGTTTCAAGTTTGGAATATATAGTTGTAGAATAGTAGCTGTTTAATGTAACTAATCTGTACTTTAATGTAGGTACATCGCTTCAAACTCTATTAGTGAAAAAGAGGAAAGCTTGCACAACTCATACAATCAATCAACTAACTGATATTCGGAAAAATGATGGGAGCGTGTCAGTTTTTTAGTATTCACGACATCCAGTTATGTCTCTGACATTACCCACCCGCCTTTTTTTTTCGTTTCTGTTTCTGATTTCGAACCCCCCTTCTGGGTACGTGTCTGGTGTCGGGTGCTGAACTAGTTGTTAAATATTTAAATGCTATCTTTTAACGTAAAATTATAAATTCATGGATGGAGTTAACTCGTCGCTGACATCTGTACCAATACAATCTACAATCGATTTTAGAATCTATATTTGGCCACTATTCCAGTAGCGTCTCATTATTCATTAACATCCGTTGCATTCTCCCAGAAGGCAACAAAACCGATAAAAGCAGAATCGCGTCTTATGCTTCTTCTATTGTCCCCGCTGCTAACTGACGGAAGCCGCTAGCAGACATTAAAAATTCATTCTCACTACCGCCGTCGGTTGTACCATCGCAGTTTCACCATCCACTAATCTCCTTACAGGTTTTCATCTTGTGCGCCACCCCCCGCCGACTGGTAGCGACTTTATGGGTCTACTTCGTCCTCGGGGCACTATGGCTGGCCGGTTCCACCGTGTACATCTGGCTGCTGGCGAACGAACAGCCGGTTCCAACCCAGCTCAAATGGACGGAAGAGCTCGGTCCAAGCGGACAGAATTGTGTCAGGTGTCTTCTCAGTGTGGCGCTATTCTTCCACGATCTGGCCCAGATGGTGATTATCGCCAGCTATAGTCTCACATGCTACCTTCTGCGATGTTACCTGCAAGGATTGAAGGAAAAACTGCTTTTACACACCATTGAACCACTCAACTGGATGCGGGTGAGTTTCGTGCTTTTCAATTTACAGACCCATTCCGCCGATGACCTGATTTCAACGGGACTTGTGTGAAGTGAAATTATTTATGTAGATGTATGATCAAAAAAAAAGTTCATAGAGTGGCATTAGATTAAATTATCTCTGCACTTCTGAACCATATAGTTTAAGTGCTGCCTGATAGTATGAAACCTCTTATTGCTAAGAGGTTTTTTTCAGCAACTTACGGAGCTCAAAATTTTTCGCATGAATGATTCGAAAACGCAGAAACCAATAGAACATTACTCCTATGCAAAGCTACTCACCGCAAAGCAGATATCGAGAAAAATCGAACAGCTTTTCCTCGATGTAAGCTTTAACGCATGGTAACATGCATGATTTTAAGCTTTAGCATTAACACTCCCAAAGTAGAATCATTTCTAGTCAGTCCATCAGTTTTCTCATAAGACATTTTAGCAATATTCAGCTGCCTAAGCTATGCCAAAAACTTTTCTTCTGCATAACTAATAACTTTAAAGCCGATTAAAATAGAGGAAACGCATTCTTGTTTTTCAGATACAAAAGGAGTCGTTCTACTTCCATAAGCTCTTTCCACCAACGCCAACCTCCTCAGGATTTCTTCGATCATACATCTTCATCAAATCGATCGTAAAACGAAGAAAAGCTACGTCCCCAGCTCTTTATACTTCAATTTATTGTCTGATATATGTTACTCCTCTATTACAACTCGAAAAGCATGTTTATTGTAAGAAAAGCTCGTTACGTTCGGTTGCAGATGTTAGCCCTCCGCCCCATAACAGTGCGACTGTGCTGATAAAATAGAATCCATAGACCAAGATAGATGCGCCATTTAGATGGAACTTCGGCACAGGACCAACACTCCACTGTTCGTCCTAGCCTGAACTGGACGAACACACAATGCCAGAATTGCACCAGTCCTTCTCACGGTTGACTTGTTACGGAACGAACTTTTGCATCGTCCCGGTTTGCTGCTGACTGGAATAGGGACGATGTTAAATTTATCTTTATGTGCTATAAACATTTTTTCATTCGTGTTTGCTTTATAATTCTTCATCCCGGAGGTGTTGGCTAAGGAATCCAATAAATGAATCAGAGCCAAATGAACAGGACGAACTGAATTAATTTACAACCCGTTCGTTGGTCGTCCGTGCCATACATGTACCGATTGGAACACAAATCTTCGGAAATTCAAACCAGCAATTTTTTATCTTTATTGCATTATTCTGAGCCAGGACGAACGCAAATAGTTGATCTGCTCGGGCCGGGTATGTAGTGGGAGTTCAGGGTCCCAAGAATTGCCTTGGAATCGACATAGATTGTTCATTCGGAAAATATATAAATAAGTGAACATAAGTATAAATGGGCTTAGAACTATTGTCTTCTCTGCCCCTGCCTTATGAGTATTTTCGAAACGGATTGGTTGTGTAGGTACCGAAAAACGATGTTCTTTGATATTCAATCCGTTACGAGAATATCCTTATTGTAAGGGTTTTTATGGAGGACCGATAAACCGGAGGTCGCCATCTTGAATTTCCAATCGACATCAAATAACGCTTTCCGGTACATCAACGTACTGCAGCGCGATTCGCTCGGACTTGAGCAGTTTTCCATTCCTTAAACAAGCCTCAAAAAGTCAGAACGGTTTTTCTAAATGACTGTATCTTCGTTGGTACTGAACCAATTTGTATGATTTTGGTATCAATACATTTTTTGGAATGTTTAGTTTAGTGTAGACTGGTCCTGACTTGGATTTGAGCTTTGATCATTTTTGAAAACTGAAAATGTCGGAGCAAGTACTGTTGCGATACATACAATTGTTGAGAAACTTAGCATCTATCGTGAGAACCTACGTTTTTAACGCAGGACTACATCTTTCTTTACTATGCTCACCGGGGTGCATTTTCAAAATTTAACGACACGAAAGCGTAACGAAATTACTCCAGATTTGATTTTTTAATATTTGTTTCCCTGATTGAGTATTTTCTCTTATTCTTTCACGAAACGAATGGAAAAAGATTGTTGCTAATGCCACGTTTATTACGAAAACATTCTTTAAACAATTAAAAAATAGGTCCAAACACGAAACACTAAAAATAACCGTATCTATAAATAAACCTTTTTTTATTCAATAATATAATATATTTAAGGCACACTGCTTAAGCTCTAAGATGCCAAGGGTATTTACTAATCTTAATTAACAACAAGTCTTAAAACTAGAATAGTATCATTAGATTATGTCGTCTCGGATCGGCAGTGGTCGGTGAATTGAATATTGCATGAGTCTTCCAGATGGCGTTGTTAAATATCTATGGCCGCTTCCTTCGGTTCGTGTGGGTCCGCAGGAAACACCCCCAGGCTACGAAGGCCCGCATGCTGGTCTTCGACTGGAGCGGTCCTCCGTGGGCGGTGATGGTGATGTTACGGATGAGAATGAAAAAAAGTAAATATTGTGGATAGCGAGGTAAAAAGGGGGTATGGAAACAAAATGTCTGAAAACTACAGAGATCTAATTAGTTGCCATCGAGATGGTGGAAAGACGGAGAAAGAGGGAACGAAAAAGCTAGAACTTGCTAGTTCCAATGAAGCTGGTGGACAGGGACGGGGTTCGAGAGAATCGAGCGGATGTTAGTATCGAACCTATAGGTGGAGATTATACTTTCTAAGCGAGGAATAACACATTACACTTGGATATTAATGTGTTTGAGGAAATGGTATATGAGAAGAATATATGAACTATCCCGATTCGCCAACACATCCCGAATGGAACCTCAGGCGGTCTACCTCGGGCCCTAAGGGATTCCAGTAGCTTCGACCTGACGTCGCGATACTCTACGCACGACCACACGACATGCTCGATGTCCTGATAACCGTCGCCACAGGTGCAGAGCCCGCTCTCCACGATCCCAATACGCCGGAGATGTGCGTTGAATGTATAGTGATTTGACATGAGCCGCGACATAACACGAATGAAATCGCGACTCACGTTCATTCTCCTGAACCAAGGTTTCGTCGATACCCTAGGGATAATTGAATGTAGCCATCGTCCCAGTTCGCCATTGATCCATGAAGTTTGCCAACTTTCGAGAGTTTTCTGACGAGAGATACTGAAAAATTCATTGAAGCAGATTGGTCTTTCATAAATATCACCTTCCAATGCACCCACTTCAGCCAATGAGTCTGCCTTTTCATTGCCCGGAATGGAACAATGCGAACGGACCCAGACTAAAGATATTGAATAAGACCGTTCAGATAAAGTTCTCAAATGTTCCCGTATTTTCCCCAGGAAATAAGGGGGATACTTTCCTGGTTGCATTGCCCGGAGAGCTTCTATTGAGCTTAGACTGTCCGTCACAATGAAGTAATGGTCTTTGGGCAAGGTTTCAATGATCTCGAGGGTGTACTGAATAGCAGCTAATTCTGCGACGTAAACTGAAGCCGGATCACTGAGTTTGGACGAAGCGTTGATGTTCTGATTGAAGATGCCGAAGCCTGTGGATCGGTTGATGTTTGATCCGTCAGTGTAAAACACCTTTTCACAGTTGACTGTTTTAAATTTATTATTAAAAATATTAGAGGCTACTTGAGGGCGTCTGTGATCCGGAATTCCACGAATCTCTTCCCTCATGGATGTGTCGAAAAACACAGTAGAATCAGAAGTATCCGAGAAATGAGCACGGTTGGAAACTAACGAAGAAGGATTAATATTCTGAGCCATGTAATCAAAATACAAGGACATAAAACGGGTCTGAGATTTGAGCTCGACAAGCCTTTCGAAGTTTTCAATCACCATCGGATTCAAGATATCGCATCGGATTAGCAATCGATATGAGAGATCTGAGAATCGATTTTTCAACGGTAAGACGCTCGCGAGCACTTCGAGACTCATCGTGTGAGTCGACTGCATGCAACCTAAGGCAATACGCAAACAACGATACTGAATTCTTTCCAGTTTAATGAAATGGGTGTTCGCGGCGGATAGGAAGCAGAAGCATCCATATTCCATTACGGACAATATCGTTGTTTGGTACAGCCCGATCAGGTCTCCTGGGTGGGCACCCCACCAAGTTCCGGTTATTGTACGAAGAAAATTGATTCTCTGCTGGCATTTTTGTTTCAGATACCTGATGTGACATCCCCAGGTGCCTTTAGAGCCGAACCAGACCCCGAGATATTTAAATGTGAAGGCCTGAGCTATGGTTCCACCCCTTAGTTGACGCTGTAGTTGTACTGGTTCTCGCTTCCTTGAAAATACAACCAGCTCAGTTTTCTCTGTAGAAAACTCGATATCCATTTGAAGAGCCCATGTCGACAAGTTGTCGAGGGTATCTTGTAATGGTCCTTGGAGATCTGCAACTTTGGGTCCTACAATCGACAAAACGCTGTGGTCGGCAAGTTGTCTTAGCGTGCAAGATGTGTTGATACATTCATCAATGTTGTTTACGTAAAAGTTGTATAAAAGGGGTCTTAAACATGAGCCCTGAGGATGACCCATGTAACTGAATCGTATTGTCGACAAATCACCATGCGCGAAATACATGTATTTCTCGGACAACAGATTATACAAAAAGTTATTCAAAATTGGTGAAAGACCATGCTGATGCAACTTCTCAGATAGGATGATTATGGAAACTGAATCAAAAGCCCCCTTCACGAGTAAATGCCATTTGAATTTCGGTTGAGAGCAACGCAAGACAATCGTTCGTTACTTTGCCCCTGCGGCAGCCGAATGGTGTATCTGAAAGTAAGCCATTAGTCTCGACCCAATTGTCTAGATGAAACAGAATCATTTTTTCGAACAATTTCCGGATACAGGAAAGCATAGCAATCGGCCGATACGAATTGTGATCGGAGGCTGGTTTCCCTGGTTTTTGAATGGCAATAACTCTTACTTGTCTCCAGTCATGTGGGACAATATTATTCTCAAGAAGCTTATGAAATAAAATCAATAAACGTCTTTTGGCTGAGTCAGGCAATTTTTTCAACAAGTTGAATTTGATTTTGTTCAACCTCGGAGCTTTATTGTTACACGATAAGAGCGCAAGTGAGAACTTTACCATCGAAAACGGTGTTTCGTTTGTATTTGACACGAAATAGTTATTTAGGTTTCCAATCATAACATCTTTGTGTCATATTGAATTAAATATAATTTAAAAGCTATCGTTACTTAATCCAAACATATCTTCAATAACAACAATGCTTCTAACCAAGGATGGCTTTTATCGCATCAAAGAATGCTCACTCGCAACTCTTCCACGATGAAATCGGTGCCATCAAAGAGAATCGAAAATCATCGCAACAACAAAAAAAACCGGCATGGTACATTTAACACAGAATAGACACTAGTGCGAGAGCGAATTTCTCTCGGTGAACCGTCTGAGAATCAACGGCTATCACGCTGCTGTGGGGATTCTCTCTGAAGCAACAAACGGTCGTTTATTCTCGTTTCGCGATCCGATTCTGTATGGGCAGTGGATAATTGCGATAGAATCATTTTACTATTGCCGCTTATTCTAACTATGTGCTTATAACCTTTGTATAATTTGTGTCTATGAAAATGTATGTGAATGCTCCACACAAGGGTTTTTAAATATTGCAACCTAGTATGAGAATCATCAAGTCTAATCATCGATTCGATTTTCTGCGATAATTGTCAACTTGCGATTCTCTCTTGGTAAATTCCACACAGTGGCGATCATTATCAGACTGAAATTTTTTTTAAGGGCCATGAAATACTCAGAGTATGAAGTGGAGCGAAGAAATGTAGAAAAATTCTCTCACGGTTCATGCATTGAGAGACTCGAATTCTTGTAGCATCTTCTACCGGATTGAAAATGTTGTATACAATATAGATAAAAATCGAGCAGCTTCTGTCAAATTTTCAGCAATCACCAACACTGCTTCTAGCTACTAGTTGAAAATAAGGTTATTTGACTTCAATAGTAGCAACCCGTAACTAGTTCTGATACCATTTAGCCCAACTATGTTGCAATAAGAGCACGAACATGTTTTTTTGTTATACTGGTTAAAACAAGGTGACAACAATGTTTCTTCATAACATAACTACCCAAGTAGCAATCCGCAACTAGTTCTAATACGACAAAGTCCAAACTATGTTGCAACAAGAGCACGAACATGTTTTTTTTTGTGTTATGCTGGTTCAAACAAGATGACAGCAGTGTTTCTTTAAAACGTAAACATTGAAATAACTATCATATGTAAGTTATCGTTACTTGATTCTAACATATCTTTAATCACAGCTATGTTTTTAGCAACTAGTTGAAAAATGGTTTATTTTCCGTTGCGAAACCATTATAAATACATTAACGTATATGTGAATCGTTACTGTGAATTGATATAGCAATAACTTAGATATTATAAGATTATAACATATAATTTCTTCATTGATTCAGATAGTTATCGGTAGATTTTCCCAACGTTATGATAACGAAAATGCAAACAAAACAACCTTTGTTGGCTTGAATATGGCGAACACAATATGGAGTCTCAAGAAGTGTATGAAATATTAATAAAACCAGGATATTACTTTTTTCAAAACGACTTTTTGCCGAAAATAGTGAAAGGCAGAATAGTCATTTTTGTTCTATGCACTGTCATAAACACAAAGAAAATAATATAGGGATTGAACATCGATTGTGATAATATTATAACTCTCATGATATATGAATTTAAAATGATGAGAAATCACTCTACTTGGAATAATTTTTAGCATTCTGAACATAGGGTTATTTTGTTGTTTATTTTAGTAGTATTAGTACATTAAATCACAAACTCGATACAAGGTACAATTTTCACAAAGATTTTAAAACTGTCGAGCGGAATTCAATTTTACTTAACTGTTTTTTATGCGCCTTCAATCAAAATCTGTTTATAAAGATATAAAAAATAAACAACAAAATAACCCTATGTTCAGAATGCTCAAAATTATTCCAAATAGAGTTATTTCTCAACATTTTACACTCATATATCATGAGAATTATAATATTATCAGTTATGACAGTGCATAGAACAAAAATGATTATTCTGCCTTTCACTATTTTCGGCAAAAAGTAGTTTTGAAAAAAGTAATATCCTGGTTTTATTTATGTTTCATACACTTCTTGAGACTCCATACTGTGTTCGCCATATTCAAGCCAACAAAGGTTGTTTTGTTTGCATTTTCGTTATCATAACGTTGGGAAAACCTACCGATAACTATCTGAATCAATGAAGAATTTATATGTCATAATCTTATAATATCTATGTTATTGCTATATCAATTCACAGTAACGATTCACATATACGTTAACGTTGTTATAATGGCTTCGCAACGGAAAAAAAACCTTTTTTTTTCAACTAGTAGCAAAAAGTATAGCTGCGATTAAAGATATGTTAGAATCAAGTAACGATAACTTACAAATGATAGTTAGTTCAATGTTTACGTTGTAAAGAAACACTGCTGCCACAGTTGGGTTAAGTGGTATCAAAACTAGTTACGGGTTGCTACTATTGAAGTCAAATAAACTTATTTTCAACTAGTAGATAGAAGCATTGTTGCGGTTAGATGTTAGTAACAATCACTCAAATATTGTAACAAAAATTTTTACTTGGGTAGTTACGAAAAAGTTATTTAGGTGTCCAATCACCACATCTTTTTGTGATATCCCAAGTAACATTTTTTGTTACGCTAGCGTATTTGTGACTAGTTTGCAATCAGTATAACATAAAAACATGTTCGTGCTCTTGTTGCAACACAGTTGGGTTAAGTGATATCAAAACTAGTTACGGGTTGCAACTATTGAAGTCAAATAAACTTCTTTTCAACTAGGGGCTAGAAGCATTGTTGTGACTAAAGATATGTTTGAATTCAGTAACGATAGCTTATAAATTATATTTAATTCAATATGACACAAAGATGCTATGATTGAAAACCTAAATAACTATTTCGTAACTAGTTATGTTGTGATGACACATTGCTGTCACCATGTTTTAACCAGTATAACATAGAAAACATATTCGTGCTCTTGTTGCAACATACTTTGGACTTTGTCGTATCAGAACTAGTTGCGGATTGCTACTTGGGAAGCGTATATGTAAATCGTTACGGTGAAACAGTGGTTAGATGTTAGTAACAATAACTCAAATTTCTGGTTGCAAACTAGTCTGAACATAGGGTTCAAAAGCTAGCATAACAAAAATTGTTACTTAGGAAATATCGCTACTGAAAGTAGTGAAGTTGATTAGAAAGTAATGGATTCGATTGATTGATTGATTGTAAGGTTTGTTTCACCTCGGTTTTAAACATTAGATCTTTCGGCAAAGGTAAATAACAGTTTTGATTTTGTTCCCAGTCCCATTTTTCGGGTGCATATTAGAGATGGTCGGGTATCGGGTATTTTACCCGAAACCCGACCCGTACCCGTACCCGACGGGTTTTTGGTCGGGTACGGGTAAAAATTTTTATTTTCAATCGGGTACGGGTCGGGTACGGGTAAAAAAAATTTACTACTTACTCGGGTACGGGTCGGGTCGGGTAAAAAAATTTACTACTCACTCGGGTACGGGTCGGGTACGGGTAAATTTTTTTTTCTGATCGATTACCCGACCATTTGTACTTCACATAAATATGTTTACACGTTGACGAGAATTTTTTATTGCAAAACAGTTATTCCGAAAAATAAACAATTTGATTCAAGGGGTTTTGACATTCGCGCCTAGAACCAGACCTGAAAACTGGCATCTTTTTCCAGAAAAAAACATTTCTTTTCTTCATTTAAAAAAAAACGATCAATCATAGTTACGTGAAAAGTTATGTGAATATTTTCCACCCTACTTTTTTATAACATATTTTATAAGATACACTGCCTTAGCTCTAAGATGTTGCGGTCAGACCCTACTTTCCACGTAGGTTTTAATGGACTGCCATTTTAAAGCTGTTTAATGCACAATCCAGTAAAAATTATTTGATTAATATATAAAATGTAGTGTAGTACTCATATCACATTCAGATACCAGAAAACTGTTATTTTAAATATGGTTGAGATTTTCAAAATTTACATATAAATCATTAGGATTCTAACCATAAAAACATGAACATTTATTTCAGAAAATCTGCATAGAAGTTCTTCTTATTCTTCACTTCTGGGTGGTGTCACCTCACTTGAAATGACACCGATTGATGGCACAGCAAGTTGAGCTATATTGCCAGTTCGATGTCAACATTTCATAAGGGCACATAAACCAATGTTTACTTTCTCTTTTGTGAATATCTCCTTAATTTTCACGTGTACCTACAAAGTATTCGTGTAGAATGAAAGATAATATCTCCATGTTTCCAACATTACCAAATATGTAACGAACGTTTGTATAATAACGCAGATATAGTCGAAAGAGAAAGTAAACAAAGAAAATCTGTCAATTGTTTTTAGGCCCTTTTGAAATGTTGACGTCGAGTTAATTTACGTTTCTTTTCACTGAAAATCTCGATGCGTGACAGTCGCAAAAGTACGGGTGAAAATCTTTTCACGCGAAATGCTCAAATTTTCACCGTGTTCACTCGTTGAGGGTTCCAAGGGAGGTGGAACAGAAGTTCAATGGCTGTAAAAACCACCAGCTCCCGTTAACATCGTTGGTGTGGGTTTGTGAGGCTTACAAAACGGGCATATTTGACAGATTAATTTAAATCAAAATCATAATTCATTTTGCTTTGTAGTAAAAAAAATGTAACCAAAAAAAATTTCTCACAAATGTTCAAACTACTTACACTTGAAGGACTCACAGTTCACCATTTTCAAAATTGAATTTTTCACACCGGGAATACACGTGAATTATTTGATGTTTGGTCAATTCACGTAAACGAACCGATGATACTCTATTAATTTTAGGGGATGTTCGTGATCTTTCAAGTGATTCTAATGTGAATTTTTATTTGTGTGTCAAGATAATGAGCACGCTTACTTGTGGTTCTAAAGAATTGGATCAAAAGTCGCACTGTTTCGTAAAAACCATACCTACCCAAAATTGAATAAAATGGGTATTACGACATTTTGGATAAATATGCTTCTCGAAAAATTTGAGTAGATATTACTCCTTTTTGTTGACATTTGTAAATGAGTATAAAGTACCAAAGACATTGGAAATTTATTCATGCTTCACAGTGTATTTATATGTTTAAATGTAAACAAGCATTTTAATGTATTTTACTGACAAACTAGAGCCTGATACGCTCTATCTAGCTCGCTATCTAAAACACTATTTTTTTCCATCCTGAATTTTGGTAAACTTTTTACTACTCATTCGGGTCGGGTACGGGTACAGGTAATTTTTAATCGGGTACGGGTCGGGTACGGGTAATTTTTTTTTATTTTTTATCGGGTACGGGTCGGGTACGGGTAATTTTTTTTTATTATTGATCGGGTACGGGTCGGGTACGGGTAATTTTTTAAATTTTTAATCGGGTACGGGTCGGGTACGGGTAATTTTTTTTGCTGATCACTCGGGTACGGGTCGGGTTCGGGTATAAGAATTTCTATACCCGACCATCTCTAGTGCATATGCATATAACATAGAACGAAAAAATATTTTCTTTATATACTTTATTTAAATTTGGTTGACGATTCAATGCATAGGGCACTGGTCAAACAACCCAGTTGTCGTATGTTCGAGCCCCGACCTGGAAGGATTCGTGGTGTCAATAGAATCGTAGCACCAGCCATGCAATGGTTCTGTACACTCTGAATCGGTTGCGAAGTCTGTTGAAACAGAATGTCAAATTCCACTACAGGAATGTAATACCAAGGCTTTTTTAAAATATTTCGCTCTGAATATAGGTTGCATAATACGAAGGCTTCTGGAACTACAAACTGTGCACTTCCTTTTCATGTAACATTAATGGAGATGCATGATTGTTTCATTGATTTACTTTCACGTAGAAAATCCCGGTTGCTTAATCTAACCAAAAAAATTGTTATTTCCAACGGAGTTAGCACTGATTCAAGTAAAACATGCTTGCTTCAAACAAGAAACTGGTAATTCCAAACAAATGTTGGTTGTTTCAAACAAAGCGTTAGTTGAACCAAATCAAAATTGTTGTTGTCACTACACTAACAACAACAAAATCATTCCAATGAACCGGAATTGATTGATTTTTGTAATATTTTTTTCTATACTTCTACTTGTAAGAATATTCCACTTTTTACCTTTTTTTATATATATAAAAAATAGGTATAGAATTCGCTCAAACTTTAGAAAAATTTTCCGAATGTCATATACCAATCGATTCAGCTCGACCAACTGAGCAAATGTCCATGTGCATGTGTGTGTGCCTGTATGTGTGTTGTCAACTAAGAGGTCGAGATCTCAGATATGGCTGGACCGATTTCGATCAAACTAGTCGCAAATGAAAAGTCTCCCCGTCACCCAGAACGCTATTGAATGGTTTTGAGATTGGATGTTTACTTTTTGAGATATACGAAGTTTTATGTCAAAATGTTTTTTCACTATATCTGTCACAATTGACTTTGAAAACAGAATATGTTTTTAAACTTAGATTCCGCATGGTGAAAGCTATCCAACAAGCCATAGATTGTTAACATCCGTCCATTTTTAACGGAGATATCGACATTTTTGTGTAAGCGTCTTTTGCCCCTATTCCAGCAGTAGAAGTTTTGAGCGCTGTCTGGCAGAGAAATGCTTGGGAGCAACATAAAACACGATTTTTTATACTGTTACATACAATTGTTTCTAAGTACCCAAAATACTGTGTACAGCATGATATTTTGCCTCATTCAGTAATAGCCGTTCAACCGAGAAGGTTGTGTATAGAAGCGTACAGTTTAATAACGCTGGTTAGTTTACACGCGTTAAATACGACAACGGTTGAACTACAGGTAGAGACCTGTTGGCAGCAGCCGTTAAAACGTATAGTCGTGCTGCATAAGAGAGCCCTAGTGCTGGGCCAAGCTGGTGAAGGAAACAACAAAGGGCGTTTCCCAAACTCTACCCAGGCCGCAATATACAGCCACAAGTGCTGAGCAGGAGAGTGCAAAGGCACATCGAAGAGGAAGAGTGCAAAGGCACATAGAAGCAGGAGAGTGCAAAGGCACACCGGTGCGAAGGCACTTCGGTGCAGAAGCATATCGGTGCGGAGCACTAGGAAGAAGGAGACAAGACAACTCGGTCTTTCCACTGCCATACAACACGCAGGTATACACCGGTGACCTGCGCTGGTTACAGCTGGCGAAGACGAAAGCAAATCGGAATTCGAGTGGTGCTGGATGTCAGGTAGCAGTAGCATCACATCATATTCTATCGCTACAGTGAGCTTCAGCATTGTATCAACGTCCAGATACATCCAACAAGAACATCTAGAGCAACGAGGATCTACACGGCAGTGCAACGGAGATAGACAACAATTTCAAGGTAGAAGTTTTTTCTTTTCCTTTTGATTGAGTACTGCGTAGTGTTGGTTTCAAATTTTATTTTAAAGTTTAGTTAAAAATTTTAATGTAATGGATGAATCCATGGACGTAAATCCTAGCATGAATCCGATACCCCCACGAACGAAAAAATATCAGGAGAGCTCTTCTGGGCCTTGGATAGTCTTTTTTAGACGTATATCAAAGCCATTAAACATTTTTCAAATTAATAAAGGTTTGACATCACGATACTCTTCAATCAAAGAGATCATAAAAGTAAATAACGATAAAATTCGTGTTGTGGTAAATAATTTGAAACACGCGAATGATATTGTCTCTTCGGAACATTTCAATAAAGAGTATAAAGTTTACATACCCTCCAAAGATGTCGAAATTGACGGTGTTGTTACCGAAGCGAGTCTTTCGGTAGATGATTTACTCAAGCATGGTGTTGGTCGTTTCAAGAACTCTATGCTTGAGGGTGTGAAAATACTGGAGTGCAAACAACTGTACTCAGTAGTTCATGAAGAGGAAAAAAAAGTTTATCGCCCATCAGACTCGTTTCGAGTGACATTTGCCGGGTCTGCGTTGCCGTCCCATGTCTATGTCGATAAAATTCGCCTCCCTGTTCGGCTTTTTGTTCCAAATGTAATGAATTGTACGAACTGCAAAAAATTCGGCCACACAGCTACTTACTGTAGTAATAAACCAAAATGTATTAAGTGTGAAGGGCCTCATAAAGATAATGATTGCAACAAGGAAATTGAAAAATGTATTTATTGTGGGAATAGTCCTCATGATGATATTTCAGTATGCACTGCATTTAAAGTGCACAAAGACAAAATTAAGCTTTCTTTAAAAGCACGGTCTAAGCGCACATATGCAGAAATGCTTAAAACGGTCATTGATGTCCCCCCTTTGGAAACCGAAAACGGGTTTTCAAATCTAGAGGAACCAGAGGACTCTGACGCTGACGAAAATAGTGAAGGTAATTCGTTTATCACTACCCAAGGGTCAGTTAAGAGAAAGAAGTCTTCCTCCAAATTACCAAAAAAGACACCTAAAATTTCATCTTCAAAAATAGATCCCCGTGTTAAACAAAAAAAGTCAAAACCAAAGACTGTGCCTCCTGGTTTGTCAAATTCACAAACCAATCCAGGATCTAGTACAGAAAAAGATAATAATCCAGTGGGCTCCATTTCACAGCCACCAACAGGATTACTGAAGTTTTCTGAAATTGTTGAATGGATTTTCTCAGCATTCAATATATCTGAACCCTTAAAGACCCTCATAATGGCATTCCTTCCAATAGCTAGAACCTTTTTGAAGCAGTTATCAGCTCAATGGCCAATTGTCTCAGGTTTTGTATCTTTTGATGGATAATTTATCACCCGTCGCAAATGATACAATCACTGTCCTGCAGTGGAATTGTCGAAGCATCATGCCAAAACTTGATTCATTTAAAATATTATTGCATAGTCAAAAATGTGATGTATTTGCTTTATGCGAAACATGGCTTACTTCAAACATAGCTTTAAATTTTAATGATTTTAACATTATACGTCTCGATAGAGACTCTCCGTATGGTGGAGTGCTTTTGGGAATTAAGAAATGCTATTCCTTTTATAGATTAAACATCCCTTCAACTTCTAGTATAGAAGTTGTTGCTTGCCAAATAAACATTAAAGGCAAAGATATTTGCATAGCTTCGGTTTATATTCCTCCAAAAGCACAAGTTGGACAGCGACAGCTTAATGAAATGGTTGAAGCCCTTCCTGCTCCACGATTGATTCTGGGGGATTTAAATTCGCACGGTATTATGTGGGGTTCCGTTTACAATGATAGCAGATCATCTTTAATACAAAACATTTGTGACAATTTTAGCATGACGGTACTAAATATGGGTAGCATGACACGGATCCCAAGACCTCCGGCACGCCCAAGTGCATTAGATCTATCTCTTTGCTCAACATCAATTCGACTAGATTGCACCTGGAAAATACTGCCTGATTTACACGGTAGCGATCATTTACCAATCATCATCTCAATTAGCAGTAGCAATTGCATTGCTACTTCCGCTAGTATTCCATATGATTTGACAAAAAATATCGACTGGATTAAATACCAAAGTAGAATCTCTAGTATTTTGAATTTAATGGAAGAGCTCCCTCCACTTGAAGAATATGACTTCCTCATTTGTTCGATTCTGGAGGCAGCAGAACAATCCCAAACTAAACGCTTTCCTGGGCCAACGACTAACAGAAGGCCTCCCAACCCCTGGTGGAACAAAGAGTGCTCAGAGGCTAAACTCGCAAAACAAAATGCTTGCAAGACGTTTCTAAAACGGGGAGGAGGAACTCCTCAGAATTTTGAAAAACTTATGGTTTTAGAAACCAAGTACAAGAGCATACTTCGAGCCAAAAAATGTAGCTATTGGAGACATTTTGTCGAAGGTTTGTCAAGAGATACCTCAATGAGCACTCTTTGGAACACGGCCAGACGAATGAGGAATCGTAACGTGGGCAATGAGGGTGATGAATACTCGAACCGATGGATATTTGACTTTGCTAGGAAAGTTTGCCCAGATTCTGTTCCTACGCAGAGCATTATACGGGAATCTCCTCCAAATAATGGTTTTATTAATAACCCATTTTCAATGATGGAATTTTCTATAGCACTCTTGTCTTGTAACAATAACGCTCCAGGGTTGGACAGAATTAAATTCAACTTGGTGAAGAATCTGCCCAACCTCGCAAAAAGACGTTTGTTGGAATTGTTCAACAAGTTTCTTGAGCAAAATATTGTTCCACCTGACTGGAGACAAGTGAAAGTTATCGCCATTCAAAAACCGGGGAAACCAGCTTCCAATCACAACTCATATAGACCCATTGCGATGTTGTCCTGCATCAGAAAATTGTTCGAAAAAATTATTCTACGACGTCTCGACACTTGGGTCGAGACGAACGGTTTGTTGTCAGATACTCAGTTTGGCTTCCGTAGAAATAAAGGGACGAATGATTGCCTTGCATTACTTTCGTCTGACATCCAAATTGCCTTCGCTCAAAAGCAACAAATGGCATCTGTATTTTTAGACATTAAAGGAGCATTTGATTCAGTTTCCATTGATGTTCTTTCAGACAAGCTTCACCAAAATGGACTCCCAGCGGTTATAAATAATTATTTGCACAACCTTTTGTCAGAGAAACACATGCATTTTTCACATGGCGATTTGGCAACACTCAGAAATAGTTACATGGGTCTCCCGCAAGGCTCATGCCTCAGTCCGCTCCTCTATAATTTTTACGTAAATGACATTGACAGCTGTCTAGTAACCCCATGTACACTAAGACAATTGGCAGATGATGGCGTGGTTTCAGTTACTGGACCCAAAGCTATTGATCTGCATAAACCATTGCAAGATACCTTAGATAACTTGTCCGATTGGGCTGTTCATCTTGGTATCGAATTCTCTGCGAAAACAGAAAACAGAGTTAGTCGTCTTTTCAAGAAAGCATGATCCCGCGCAGCTTCAGCTCCATATGATGGGAAGAATGATCCAACAGGTTTTAACTTTTAAATACCTCGGGGTGTGGTTCGATTCCAAATGCACGTGGGGAGGACACATTAGGTTTCTGATAACAAAATGCCAACAAAGAGTAAATTTTCTTCGAACAATAACAGGATCTTGGTGGGGTGCTCATCCGGAAGATCTAATAAAATTGTATCAGACAACGATACTTTCAGTGATGGAATATGGATGCGTTTGCTTTCGTTCCGCTGCAAACTCTCATATTATCAAACTGGAACGAATTCAGTATCGTTGTTTGCGAATTGCTTTAGGCTGCATGCATTCGACACATACAATGAGTCTTGAAGTTCTGGCGGGAGTTCTTCCATTAAAAGATCGATTTTGGGAGCTTTCATCACGCCTGCTAATAAGATGTGAGGTGCTGAATCCCATGGTAATTAATAATTTCGAACGACTAGTCGAGCTTCGATCTCAAACAAAATTCATGACAGTATATTTTAACCATATGTCACAGGAAATCAACCCTTCAAGATATATTCCTATCCGTGTCAGCCTCCTAAATGTCCCTGACTCAACTTTATTTTTTGATACATCCATGCAGCGCGAAGTGCGTGGAATCCCGGATCATCTACGTTCGACGGAAATCCCAAAAATATTTTCAAGTAAGTTCAGGCATATTGACTCTGAGAAAATGTTTTACACGGACGGATCGCGAATTGAAAAAGCGACAGGGTTTGGTATGTTCAACAATAATGTTTCGGCCTCATTTAGGCTTCAAGAACCTGCATCTGTTTATATAGCAGAGCTAGCAGCAGTTCATTATAGTTTGAGTGTAATCGTCACATTAATTCCAAACCATTATTTCCTCTTCACAGATAGTCTGAGTGCAATTGAAGCCATTCGCTCAAACATGACTGGCAAGACTGAACCGTTTTTCCTGGGCAAAATAAAACAGTGCCTGAACGACATATTGAACAATAATTATCTAATCACTATAGTCTGGGTCCCGGCTCATTGCTCCATTCCTGGCAATGAAAGAGCCGATATTTTAGCCAAACGTGGTGCTATTGAGGGTGAAATTTATGAGAGACCAATTGCTTTCAACGAATTCTATAGCTCGTCTCGCCAAAGAACACTTGCCAGCTGGCAAGCTTCTTGGGATAAAGATGATCTGGGTCGGTGGATGCACTCAATTATTCCGAAAATATCGACAAAGGCATGGTTCAGGGGACTGGATGTGAGTAGAGATTTCATTCGTGTGATGTCCAGACTCATGTCCAATCACTACACGTTAGATGCACATCTCCTTCGAATTGGGCTCTCCGAGACTAATCATTGTGCTTGCGGAGAAGGTTATCGGGATATTGATCATGTCGTTTGGACATGCGTGGAGTATCGTGATGTCAGATCTCAACTAATAAATTCTTTGCGTACCCAAGGTAGACTATCCAATGTCCCAGTTCGAGACATTCTTGCTTGTCGTGACCTTTCATACATGAAACTTATTTATCATTTCATAAAGAAAACTGGAGTTTCAATTTAATAAAGGCCCCTTTCAAGACTTAGTTCTGATCCCAGCTGCGTCCATGAGTTCAACCAATAGCTAAATTAGAATAAAAATTATGTAATGATACAAACAAACTCGAAACAGTTTATGAAATTATTAACAAAATGTCTGAAAATAACAGCTTATTTTATAATTTATAGAAGTTAATCGTTTGGTTCAAATAATATTTCCGAGTAGATTTCATAATTAATGACGAGTTACCTAAGATGATATTTAAGTAATAAGAGAATATGTTTTAATAAATGCAAAACGTTGTGACTATGTTAGAATTAAATTAGGATAAGAATATTATGTAAAAGTGATGCTACGGCGAAGAAAAACTTATGTAAACTGCCTTAAGAAATAAACGTATTTATGAAAAAAAAATGATATTTTGCCTCGGACCGATTTTAGCACGGTTCGTTTTTGGCAACATAATCGTTCGAATATGCCATATGTAAATCAGATGATGGTAGAATTTTTGAGTTGAAAGCCATAATTATATTGATTTAAACTACATACAGCAATAAATGCTGGAAGAACATAACACCCATATACCAGTCGAATCAGTTCGTCGAGATCAGCAAATGCGTGTGTGACAAATAATTTCACTCAATTTTTTTCGGAGATGACTCAACCGTTTTATACAAACTCAGATTCATATGAAAAGTCGTATACTCCCATAGTTCCTGAACTATGTTTGGTTCCGACCTCTGGTTCCGGAACTACAGAATGATATGTGAAACGAAATTGAAACTGTATAACTAATTTTTCTCGTAGATGGCTGAACCGATCTAAGATTCAAATGAAATCTAGAAATCATCTAAGATTCAAATGAAAAGTTTTAAGATTCTATAAAACATCTTGTTTTCCAGACAGATCTAACCTCCGGTTTCGGAGATACAGGGTGGTTATTATGAAAATGTCTATTTAACATAAATTAATCAGGTTTATCGGGTTAGTAGATTTGGATAGTCGATAACCAAATAAACTTATTTCATTTTTGGTTGTATTAAGTTTTCGTTTCGGAAGGCACCCAAAAATTTAATTCGCACTACGATTCCTCAAAGATGTCTACATTGTTTTTTGAAACAAATGTAAACTATACAGCTACTCAGGTGAATTTGTCTGACTTCGGCTACACCGAATTTCGAATTCCGGTTCCAGTATTCCGTTTCTCAAAACTGAATCGTTTTCTCAAAAAAAGCCAAATCGAATTTCAGAAACAAAAGTTCAAATTAAAATAAATCCAATTCTGATTTTCGATTCTGGAATTGTAGGATGATGAATTTTTTAAATTCAAAGCGATTTAGAAGATGACAATCCCGAAAAGCTTTAAAGTTGGACTCAAAACTATTGCAATTTATTCGTCATATGGCCATACGAATCGGTTTGGGTAATGCTGGTTCCTGAATACCGGCTCTGGAAGTACCTTAAATTACCGTAAACTCTAAAGTGGAACTTACTTCGACGTATCATGGAATGTTTAATCGATTGTTACACTTCTAGATTCAAATTCGATCCGATATGCAGTTTCGACATTAAAGAGTAATGAGTGATTAAAATCTCAAATTGCCACTTAAAACGACGGACATTAGAATAATGTCATGAACACTGAAACACCGAAGAATATTCATGCAAAAAACGCTTTCGGATTGATAAAAAAAAAGATATCATCTCACTGCTAGGTAGATCAAGCAAGTTTTTTAACAATAAAATCACTAATTGCATAACCCACCTAGGAATAAGTTGATTCAAGTCGTTGATTTAACCCGGAATGTTAGTGTTTTAATCCAGAGTGTTTCAAATTCGAATGTGATTGCTAAAAACTTTTCTTAATCTAATTAATCACAAAATACAATGAGACAACTTCAACCATAAATGGAATAGTTCAGGTTTTCTTTAAGAATTTTCAACAAGTAATAGATCAGAAAATACAGATGGGCAAAACTGTGAAACTAGAATTTTCAGAAAAAGTTCCTCCATCTGAGCAAATTCCTTGTGATTAAGTAATCAGAAAATATAAACTTTATTGAAAAATAATTACCACACTTATTTGATGCTGCTCTCATGAGTGTTTTACAAATCGGAAAACTTTATCTTGCCAAAATTCTTTTACATAAATTGGTTCAGAGCAATCCAACTTAGGCAAACAAAATTCAACGTGCGCATTCTCAGTAGAACCCAATAATACACCCTTCCATTCCTACCTAATATGAAACTTTGCGTGCCATTTGGCAAGCGCATTTACATTATGGTAAAGACATCATAATTACTAGCTTTTACCACAGAAAGTTCAATATCCGCCCATAACTTCCGATTTCCGGTCAAGGCAGAAATGTAGCAATTCCAATTTAAATAGTTGTCGTAACGAGTTTGCGTTGGTCCGGATATTTAGCTATGGAAATTTCTAAAGTAACCATTGCCCACTGGGACGCATCCTTGGTGTCCGTAATGGAAAGCTAGTTAGAAAACAGTATAAACTGCTATTATGGACAGCGTTAAATCATAACCATCAGTAAAAATAGCATCCCATTACGAAGCATGTGTGGATGTATGTGTGTGCGTGTTCCACATTCTCTAACAACTCAGCCCAATTTGCCCCAAGAACGAATGTAAGCTTGGGCATCGCCAAGCCACACAATATCCGCCGAATGCTTCCGGGAAATAGCCAACTGCTGCTACACGGAGCACTTTCGCTTTTGAATTGCATTCGTGCAACCGATCGTTCGAACGGATGCGGACTACACAATGGATCTCGAAATCGTTGCGTTAATTTACGCGCTCAGTCCCTTCTAATGGGGCTTTCAATTATAGCTATTTGCCACATAATCACCGCCCTAATCTATTGAATAAATAAATCAGCAGCTTCTCATTCAACATTTTCAATCTAAACACACATCCACGAGCGAGTACTAGAATGTATGTGTGTGTGTTACGGGTGTGAATTGGTTTTGCTACGGTTGGTTTCCGAAAACAGCAATCTCCGCTTGGCGGGAAGTAGACGGTTATTTAGCTCGGAGGAAAGTTCTGTTAGCATTCATGTCGTACGTACATATTTGAAATTTGATAGGCTCCTCCACTCAGTTTTATAGGCATTCTAGTGCCAAAATGAATTAATTGAACCTTACCTAAACGATCCGTGGAAAAGTTTCTGCGCTGTGCTATGAATGAATTCTAACAGTTAATATGTTTGAGCAGCAAAGTTTGACGTTTTTGTTTAAGCATTTGTAACAGTTGATTTAAGATTAATTTTAAAAGAATCGTATGACATAAAAATTTCTAACATTTCGTCAATCTATTTTCACAAACTTAAGGGTCAGCTACCAATACGATATTCAATTATTGTTTTATTTTCTTAACAACAAAACTTCTACATGAAGGGATTTTCTGCAAATTTGGACATTGCAGATGCAAAGAGTTGTTTAAACAGGCGAATTTTCAAAGTCATAAAGTATAGAGGAAAGTATGAGAAAGCGCCTTTCCTGGCCAAAACGTTCCCCTTCCTTTTTAAGCATTCAAGACTTTTCTAAACAAAAATTTTATCATAATATCACTGATAAGAAATAATCATATGAATAATAATAGAATATAATCATACAGATAAAAAGCAATAAACTTAAAATAATTATTTTGTGATCTTTAATCAATTTTCGTTTTTGGACCTACACGCGGGCGACTCTAACTCTGAGTAAAACGAACACGTGGAACGCACCCCAAACAACAGCTCATGAAAAAAGAAAAAAACAAACTCGCATGGATGTCGTGGTGTGCACCCGAGAAAATTTTCAGAGCGAAACTACACGATTGGAGTCTGATCTAGAGCGACCCCAGGTTGCTAAAGCAAACATCTCTAAAGTTGTTTAGGCGACTCTGGGTGAGCTTTCGGGCTGCTCTGATCAATAAACGAAAACGGTATATGATTCAAATTAAAGGTATTATGGTCCCATTGCCTGGTATTGAATTTCATGTGGATCCGACTTCCGGTTCCGGAGTTACATGTGAATGTGAAAATTAGAGAAAAAGTGTGCACTCAATTTTCTCTGAAACGGCTCAACCGATTTTTGCAAACTAAAATTCAAATGAAAGATCTTACAGTTTCCTAAAAATTTGTAAAACATTTTATCTGGATCCGACTTCCGGTTCCGGAACTAATGCGTGATAAGTGAAAAATTACCATTAGTATTTTTTCACGAACGATGGTCAAAAACAGGTACAAATCCCATAAAACTGACTGATAAATTCTTCTAGTCTGCCGTCTAGTTTATCACTACAAATATCCGTTATCTTATAACTACTAAAAACCATTTTTTTATTTCATTTCTCAAAACACAGGAAATTTGCGAATTCCGCAAACTATTGCATCATTTGAACGGAAAAGTTTCAGCTCCCGTTGCCTGTCTCACTCTGCTAAATGTCAGTTATACTTTCACCAGTGTCGTTCATCTTTTCCGGGACCTAAATACCTGCCCGATCGGTGTATTCAGTTTTACCGTAGCCAACCTGTTGCTGTGGTTGCTTATCTCGCTTACACCGTTCTTCCAGGTACGTACACATAGTATTAAGCATAAATCTATACATACTATTAAGTCAAAATCTAATTTTGACACAAAAAGTTTCACGGTACTTTCTCATCATTTTGACGTGAGACTATGCCTTTGTTTTCAATGTGAACATTCGAAACACGGGAAAGAACTCGTACAAACATTGATCAGGTCTGTAACATCTTCAACTCGTTGAATTTTCAACAGATTTTCGTTACAACTAAACATTTTGCTTAGAAACATTTCTAAGCATCATCTCGAGTAGATAAACAATATATTTCAGACAAGGATGGCTTTTATAGTATCAAAGAACGTTCACTAGCAACTCTTCACACGACTCAATCAGTGCCTTCAAAGAGAGACGGATATCATCGCAGCAACAAAAAACCGGCATGGTTCATTTAACATAGAATATACACCAGTGCGAGAGTGAATTTCTCTCGATGACCTGTCTGAGAAGCATTGAAGTATTTCAATAGTACACTATTGAAAAACCTGTCTCATTTGACCCATGTCAACACCAGCCAATCAGAACGCGTTCTGAGGAAGAGAACAAAATATCTGCTGCTGTACAACAAATCATTCGAGAAAAATGTTCCGAACAATGTTCAATATCGTAGTGAGTTCCACAATTTGGTCCTTCTGAAAGGCAGGATTAAATCCCGTACAGCATCCTGATAGTTTCTTTCAATGAAATGCAAATCCAAAATGAAATAATCGACATTAAAATTCTGTATGCGGCTTTTTTATAGCCGTTAGGACCATTAGTGAAAAAGCTACAAACGAAATCAGGTAAAAAGAAATCTGAAAAATTGGATCAGTTTGGATTCTATCACCACTGCGAGCAGATGTATTGTGTGTCGTTTGCAAAGCTAGTTTCGCTTCCGACAAGAGCGATTACGTCACAACTGCCAGTTGTTTGCATTGGTGAAAAAAACAACGAAAAGAGGACAACGGTGGAGAGCAGCACGCAAAATCAGCCGTTCTAATAACTCTAAAAGTTTTCTAAAGAACTATTAGGATTTCTTCTTCGCAAATCGAAGGTAAAAAATCTCAGTTTAGTGCAAATCTAGAACTGTTTGATTAGATTTGGCCACTTTTCGCTGAGTGAAATTCACAATAATCGAGATCAAGTGAAGCCTTCTTTGTTTTTGCGAAAAATGTGAAAAAGGGTATTCATACAATTGATCAACTAATTGATATTCGGAAGTGTTAAGGAACATGTCAGTTGTTTTCGTATTCACGACATCCAGTTATGTCTCTGACATTACCTGCCCGCCTTTTTTTGTGTTTTTATTTACTTTTGGTTAAAATTCTGAATATAAATGAATTTTCGGATCTCATAAAACATTTTAAACTTACGATTTGGTTTTTCGATTTGAATATCGCGATTCGGCGACAATACCGATTTACCGTAAGAATTGTATATCTATTTAGAGAGTTCTGTAATGAAAGCTTGCGTTAAACTGATCGTTCGGTAAAAATTTGCTCAATTGTTGTAAAATGAATTTCATGTACCGAAATATCAGTTATTTATATTGATTACCGAAAATTACCGACCAACGCAATCAAATCATAGTGTGTAGTTCCGGTTTGAATAAGCATTCAGAACATAAATTGCTTAGTTTTCATGTATGAATGGAAAATTTACACTATTTTTAATCTCACTATTGTGGGCCGTATCTTTAGAAAAATCCCTTTAATTCTTTTAATTGCAAATAGAACATCCCAACAAAATATGTTATTTAAGTGTGATCATTATTTGGTAGTGAAATTCAATTGCTTGTGGATTTCTGAGTTTAGTAGAATATTTTTTCCTTCCCGATTTATTGCGCCATTACTTGAGTAACGTGACATAGTGCAATGCGAGGAAGTTGAAATGAACGCATTTTCTAAGAAGTTCATAAACATCAGATACTCAATTTGGCTTCCGAAGAAATAAAGGGATGAATGATTGCCTAGCATTGCTTTCGTCTGACATCCAAATTGCCTTTGATCAAAAACAACAAATGGCCTCTGTATTTTAGACATTAAAGGAGCATTTGATTCAGTTTCCATTGATGTTCTTTCAGACAAGCTCCACCAACATGGACTTCCAGCGGTTATACATAATTATTTGCACAACCTTTTGTCAGAGAAATGCATGCATTTTTCACATGGCGATTTGGCAACATTCAGAATTAGCTACATGGGTCTCCCGCAAGGCTCATGCCTCAGTCCGCTCCTGTATAATTTCTATGTAAACGACATTGACAGCTGTCTCGTAACCCCATGTACACTAAGACAATTGGCAGATGATGGCGTGGTTTCAGTTACTGGGCCCAAAGCTATTGATCTGCTAAAACCATTGCAAGATACCTTAGATAAATTGTCCGTTTGGGCTGTTCATCTTGGTATCGAATTCTCTGCGGAGAAAACAGAGTTAGTCGTCTTTTCAAGAAAGCATGATCCCGCGCAGCTTCAGCTCCATATGATGGGAAGAATGATCCAACAGGTTTTTACTTTTAAATACCTCGGGGTGTGGTTCGATTCCAAATGCACGTGGGGAGGACACATTAGGTATCTGATAACAAAATGCCAACAAAGAGTAAATTTTCTTCGAACAATAACAGGATCTTGGTGGGGTGCTCATCCGCAAGATCTAATAAAATTGTATCAGACAACGATACTTTCAGTGATGGAATATGGATGCGTTTGCTTTCGTTCCGCTGCAAATTCTCATATTATCAAACTGGAGCGAATTCAGTATCGTTGTTTGCGAATTGCTTTAGGCTGCATGCATTCGACACATACAATGAGTCTTGGAGTTCTGGCGGGAGTTCTTCCATTGAAGGATCGTTTTTGGGAGCTTTCGTCGCGACTGCTAATAAGATGCGAGGTACTGAATCCCCTAGTTATTAATAACTTCGAAAGGTTAGTTGAGCTTCAATCTCAAACAAGATTCATGACTGTATATTTTAACCATATGTCACAGGAAATCAACCCTTCAAGATATACTCCTATCCGTGCCAGCCTCCTAAATGTCCCTGACTCAACTTTATTTTTCGACACATCCATGCAGCGCGAAGTGCGTGGAATCCCAAAACACCTACGCTCGATGGAAATCCCAATAATATTTTCAAGTAAGTTCAGGCATACTGACTCTGAGAAAATGTTTTACACGGACGGATCGCGAATTGAAGAAGCGACAGGGTTTGGTATGTTCAACAATAATGTTTCCGCCTCATTCAAGCTTCAAGAACCTGCATCTGTTAATATAGCAGAGTTAGCAGCAGTTCATTATAGCTTGAATGTAATCGTCACATTATCTCCAAACCATTATTTCCTCTTCACAGATAGTCTGAGTGCAATTGAAGCCATTCGCTCAAACGTTGCTGGCAAAAATGAACCGTTATTCTTGGGCAAAATAAAACAGTGTCTGAACGACATATTGAATAATAATTATCAAATCACAATAGTTTGGGTCCCGGCTCATTGCTCCATTCCAGGCAATGAAAGAGCCGATAGTTTGGCCAAATGTGGTGCTATTGAAGGTGAAATTTATGAGCGACCGATTGCTTTCAACGAATTTTATAGTGCGACTCGCCAAAGAACACTTGCCAGCTGGCAAGCTTCTTGGGATAGAGATGATCTAGGTCGGTGGATGCACTCAATTATTCCTATAATATCGACAAAGGCATGGTTCAAGGGGCTGGATGTGAGTAGGGACTTCATTCGTTTGATGTCCAAACTCATGTCCAATCACTACACGTTAGATGCACATCTCCTTCGAATTGGACTTTCCGAAACTAATCATTGTGCTTGTGGCAAAGGCTATCGCGATATTGATCATGTCGTTTGGACATGCGTGGAGTATCGTGATGTCAGATCTCAACTAATAAATTCCTTGCGTACCCAAGGTAGACTATCCAATGTCCCAGTTCGAGACATTCTTGCTTGTCGTGACCTTTCTTACATGAAACTTCTTTATCATTTCATAAAGACTATTGAAGTTTCAATTTAATAATTTGATCTTTTGAGGGTTAGTTCTGACTCCTACAGCGTCCATTAGTTCATCCAATAGCAAAATTTTAATAAAAATGATGTGCTGATACTAACAAACTCAAAATAGGTTACGAAATCAACAACAAAATGTATAAAATTTAAACTTATCTTATAATTTAAGGCAAGTTAATCGCTTGGTTCAAATAATGTTCTTAAGTAGATTTAATAATAAATAACGAAATAGCTAATATGATATTTAAAAATTAAGAGGAATATGTTTTATTAAACTCAAATCGCTGTGACTATAGTAGTATTATATTTGGTTAAGAATTCTATGTAAAAGTGATGATACGGCGAAGAAAAACTTATGTAAATTGCCTTAAGAAATAAACGTATTTATGAAAAAAAAAAGTTCATAAACACCAAATAGTGGACGTAGTTGTTATGTATTTTTTCAGCTTTCTATTTATAAGGCCTACCAGACTACATTTAACTATTGCCCTATACTGAATGCCATACATCATAAAACAAGTGCTATAAATTCTTCTAGTCGTGATCCCTACTAGCAAACGTATCATTTCACATTCGTTATGGGTGCTTGACAAAGCATCCTCTGCCCCCTGGAGACAAAACGCCAGAAAAGTGGACCTAAATTCAATTCTCCAAAGTGAAAGTACCCTTTCATCGCACGGATACTGTGACACGTCTGAGCAAAGTACGTGTAAACGTGCCGAAGATTTATTGACGTTTCACGCACTAGAACGATACGTGATCTCAACATAGCACTTGGTGTTTTTACCTTCGGGCAATGTTGCTCGTGTTGTCACAACGAATGCTACCCCAAAGAGTACGCATGAGTGCAGGGAAACACTTTGTCGGACGAGATCATAATGTTTCAACATGTCGCATTAGGTGCAAAAGGAATCCTCGAATTCGTGACATAATGAAACCCGTAATTGGAATCGTCTATTTCCATCCATGAAATCTGTGGCTACCATTAGATGAGATGAGATAGTAAGCACTATCGTACCATTGATTTGTGGCACTGGATTCCACGCCACGTTCCGCTGATACTGATAGCTTCCCATATACATAACCTATAATAAACATTACTGTCGATGCCACTGTGAATCAACGAATCCGCATCACAGGTCGGTTAGTGAACCTTCAAACGGAATGAACTGTTCCACCTGAGAAGCACGCACCTCACGTTGTTCCACTCTATCTCTCTCTGTCTCTCTCTCTCTCTCTTAGCCAACGTGTCACTAAGTGGGTGAGTGCAGATCCAACCCGATGCCAACTGTAAGGAGTGAATGAATTGCTAAACATAAAACTAATACCGGTTGCACGGTGGTTGACGGGAGGAAATGTTACCTGTGATGCTACTCCGTGGTTTCAGGTCCCATTCCTTCAATGAGTTTTTCACTTATGGTTGGCGTGATTTTTTGTCAATGACCCAATTTTCACTTCATTGATCAGTAGTGCATTGTTTTTATTCAAACCGTGAAATGTACGAAGAGTTCGAAACCAAAAAAAACCTGAATCATTGAACATCCCTACACCATTCTCATCCATATCTCAGCGAATAGTAACCGACCTGTCTGATTTCCAGTTGAGGTTTGAAATGAATACCGTGGTAACACAGGAGCTGCTCGCGTACATTTTGGCAAAAGCCACCTTTTTGTAGTGAGGCATTGCATTCAGCAACCATCCGGCAAGACCTGACCAAGAACTCTGCTTTCCCCGTCCGTACCCGTTGGGGAGCAAAGTTTGCACACGCCGGCAGGGCTGGTCGTATGTAAATGAGTGGGTATCAAGTTTCAGCAGGAGCAAATCTAATTTCACAGATGGAACACCACAGAGATCCTTTCACCTGCCGTTATTTTCTAGACTGATGTAGACGACCATGGTGAACTCGCGAAACACGCCAATTCCCCAAAGTGGACGTTTCCCGGATGGAGAGCGTGGCTTCGTCCTCCGACGTACGTGTTGAGCGAGTTGTTACGGATGGGATGTCGAACCACAGCCGCAGAGCATAGTAGTGGGTAGTGGACTCTAAACGATTTGAAACATGTTGGTGTCGCACCGGGAACTCCGTGATGTGTGAGCTCTGACTCGCGATATAGTGCTGCTGTTGTGTGCGGTTTGATCGCTATTTTGGCCGAAATCCTGGCACGCACTAGTCTCTAGCATCTGCGAACGAATGGTGGCCGTTTCACGTCAACGCTGGGCAAACGCAACGGGATGAATAAAATATGAGGCAGGATTTAGTTTGCGGAAAGTAATTAAATTTGATACATTGCGCGTATGCGTTTGTGTGGAAGTACGAACAATGTACCATGTCCTGGCGTATTCCAACAAAATTGAATTGTTTTTGGTGCGTATGCTAGGTACCTCGAAGCCCCAAGGCAAAATCGGGCATTCAGACTATCATTTTTTTCGGCTCGCTTACCATATTGTCGAATTTTCTATCATCATAAAGCTGCCAAAATTGTAAAATTGTTAATAAAAGTGGGTTGTTACCAGATGTTGGCTGACTCTGGGCTCAAACACATGAGCTGAGCTGAAGTGGATCGCCCGTAGTTGCATTTTGTGATTGACCAAATGAGTGGAAATGTATAATGAACCAAGAAAATCAAGCTTGGGAGAAGCAAATCATTTTCACTGTACATACCCACTCACTCCTAACTTTTTATTAAATGATCAATAACGATGCTGGCTACGACCAAAGGCTGTGCTACTGAGGGAAAGGAAGGAATGTTAGTCCGATACTCGTTGTTTCTAGCGACCGCGGGTACCACTGTATCTCCACGAGCATCACGGGATAGGAAATTTGTTAGTAGGAAGGGAAAAAGATCCGGATATGTTTTGGTAAACAATATGATCTCAAAAAAACCTGATTTTCGATACTCAAGAGAAATATAATAAGTAAGAAAAATATAAAATATCTCCACAGAACGATCTCATCAGTATCCCTTTTCTCCTGCTCGCTCTGCTGTCAGCAACGTGAGATGAAACACGACCACTGAATGAATAAAATAAAAACACTCGCGAATTGATCCGCTGCAGACCAACCCTAGACCTTCAGTCTGAATTACACGATCGACTTGTGTTTTGCGTTCGCGTTCGTTAAATCAGATTACAGATTTTCTAATTTTAATACAGATTTGTAAAGGTTCATAAAAGGTGAGAAGTAAATCGTTAGACTTTTCTCTCTGAGTATCTATTAGTATTTGATTGCAGTACTTCTTTAAAAGTTTATTAATCAACGGACAAATCACATGTCAAAATGGAAATCTTTTGTGTAAATGTTTGATGATGAACACTGATAAACATGTATATTAAAATTTAAAACCAATTTGAATTTGATTCATTTCATTAGTGAAAACAGATAGAGCAGATACATATTTTCTACGAAAATATCTGGCATCTCTGTGCACAGCCGATGAAACACACACATTTAACAGTTTTATGGTGACGTATAGCGGAAAGAAACCAGTGCTACTAGATTTGCCACAATGGATATTTGATTAGTATTTAACACGCTCTATTTGGTAATATTAGAATCCTAAACAGTTTTATTTATATATAAATATCAATGATATAATTAAACTAATGTCACGGATACCAAAAAATACTTGTTGATGATAATTTAAAGAAGAAAATTTTTTTTTTATTTAACGTTATGAGAAAACTTGGCAACATTGCGATACGAAATGAGATGAAAACAAAGCGCAATCAAGTGAATTAAGGGCAAATTTTCACCTCATATTTTTCATTGCTTTTATTGCCTATCAGGTAATTTCAGAAGTCTTTAATCGTTGAATAAACAAGTGGAAAGTGAACATTACTACTAATAGTACTGTTGTTGTACCGTTGAATTCCACTATGTTATATCACGTCATTACACTCTCACAAAGTCACTATTTTTCCGAAAGTGTATCAAACGTTATAATACAGATACGTATTTCGGAATCGGTTTTATAAGTTTATTGAAAGAATGCTGCAGTGAAGTTCCTTTTATACAAACGTAAGTAGGTAGAAACGTAAGTAGGTAAACCACAAAAGGGAAAAAAATTGAAAAGGTAAAAACAGGTAACAGAAAACTGGAAGAGTTAAGTGTTTTCTATGTTTGTTTTTATCTTGGATATGGGTAGTAACTGGAAAAGCCAAGAAGATCTATTCCCTTGGTCTCGGTTTAATAAAGAGATGGAGTTGTTTTTGAATATTTCTAAACTTTCTGCTGAATCTAATTTCCATGGATTAGAAATTTATCTTAAGATTTGTATGTCATTAGTAGTGAGTTCATGATCTTCAAAAAAGGCATGTTCTCATTCTACTAACAGCTCAAACAGAAATTTAGAACATTTCTAACTATAAAGTCATCCAACATTGAAAAGTTGTGTAATTATGTGAAATAGTGATCATGTTTTGAGACGAATCTATTAGTTAATATACAGAAACATGATGTATTGTAAAACTTCAGACGAAAGTGGTTCCTAAATCAAAGAGTGAGTTTATTTTAAATGAAAAAAGCGATCGTTAAAGGTTTTTTAACTATTTTTTTCAATTGGAAAGTGTGACAAAACCTAAAATAAATGTTTTAAAATGTTCCACTGTTTTGTCCAAGTACGTTTAAAGATATGATTAATGTTCAAAGTTATGAGGTTAAGGAATGAGATGGAAATTGGAGCTGAGATGGAATAGGGAGCCCTTACCCTAGAAGTTCGTTGTTGCTAAATATCTGTGATTTGTTGAAACAAAGTTGATTTTTTTATGTTTGATTATGAATGTGATATCGTTATAAGACGTGCGGTGCCAAATTGTAATATTGATTTTCACATTCGATGAAGTTTTGTATTTTACTTAATTTTGTTTACTTTGCTCTCACTGAGTTGCTAGCTTTGAAGGCCCCGAAGGACTGAGATGTTGGTTACGATAGCACTAGCTGGAGCGCCTTATTGTTGCCACCGAGCTGGCTTAAAGTAGTAAAGTAATCATGTATCTATACATAATAAGAGAAAAAAAAATCATAGATCTCAATGTTATTCACTCAAAAACTCACATTTTTTGACAACATCATAAGTATCACTTATATTGATAAATTTTAACAATTTTGATTGGAATCTAGTGCACTTTATTATTTGAGGATACCCCTAAATCAGTGATTCCCAAAGTGGTCCCTAAAGCCCACTGGTGGGCTCTAGTTCATTTTTAGTGGGTAGTAAACTCAAAATTGACAACAGTTTGGCAATGAGTCGCAAATAGTGGGCTTTGCTAGTAAAAAAATCTTCTGAGATAGGCCCTGAGTAAATGTGGAAAACTTTTCAATATATCATTGTAAAATACAATCCAGAATCAAGACAATCTATTAGTTGTAAGAATGACGTGATTAGTAAATCATTTTATTCTTGTGAGATTTGTGAGTAAGAATAGAAAAGTGAGAAGATGAATGCTTAAATGGTGTTATTTCCAAAAATTGGTCAAATAAGATTCAGTGTAAATAGTTTAAATGTTTCAATAGAAATTCAAATCATGTCTTTTTTACAAATTCAATCCATACAAAATACAGAAGAGAAATTCAGGTACAGGTTCAGAATTCAGAATTATAATTCAGGTCCACATTCATGATTCAAATGTATTCCTCGGATCTCTGTTGAATTTCAGGAATTCGAGTCCAAAACCTTGTTCAAATACAGAACTAAGGTCCAGAATCCTACTTCCCGAATCAGAATTCAGGTTCAGATCCAAAATTTCTCCAGGAATTCAGATCCAGAGTCTAGGTCTGAGATTACAATTCTTATCCAAAACTGAAATCCAAGTCCATGTTAAAAATTCAGGTCACGGAAATCTATGAATTGCTGTCAGGAGTTGAAAATTCAAGCACAGAATTCGGAGTCCGATTTCTGCTCAGGAATCCAGGTCCATATTCTTAAGAGTTGGTGGGGAGGGGAAAGGGGGGGGGGGGGGGGGAGCTGGGGTTGTATAGGGTTTAAATGATGAAAAAAACATAATTTTTGCGTTTTTTTCCTAATTATCGTTCAACTGAATAAATTCAAATGTTTCACGTGATACAAAGCATCATTCGAACAAAATTTTGTAATTTGTAATTATAATTGAGAAGTAAGTCAGTGAAGAGGTATTTTTGAGGACACTTTTTTAAAGACATAATTTGCGGTGGCCACTGTATCTCAGCGCAGACTAATCAGAAGTGAACAAATCGAAGCAGCTGAAAACTACGATTTTTCACGAAAAAATGCGTCATTTTATAGCTGTAGAAACTCCCCAAAGTAACAAACAACGAAAAGGAAAACGTTGTGGTCTGTTTTTTTATGTAGAAAGTGTGTGCAAAATTTGAAAAAAATTGATGCAGCAGTTTTTGAATGACGATGGACACGGACTTTCAAAACCTGCTTTCGAGAAAAACGCGTTTAAAGATTTTTGTCTATAAAATAAATGGAAACAATTTATTACACAAGGGAGCCTAGATTTTGTCTAGATGTTAAGTCAATCTTGGGTCTGTGTGCCAAGCTCTTATTTCTTCGCAGTATGAGATAAGCACAAGTAAAGGTCCATAACTTCCAAAGTTTTGTGAATAAATGATTTTTCAAAAGTGTTAGACAATACTCGCCCCTTAAACTAGGTCCAGAATTCAGATGAAGAGTCAAGGTTCAGAATCTAGTTTCTGGTTCCAAAACTCTGGTAGGAGTTCCGATCCTGAATCCAAGTCCGGGATCAGGATTCTGGCCCAGAACCAAAGTCCAAGTCCAGGTTGAGAATCATTTTCCAGAATCCAGATCCAGAATCCAGGTCCAGGTAAAACCTCTATCAAGAATGTTGGTTCAGAATCTGAGTCCAAGTTTAAAATTCATATCCAAAGGTTAAAAGTTGAGGTCCAGTATCTCGTTCCAAAATCCAGGTTCAGACTAAGAATTCTGGTCCAGAATCGAAGTCCCGAATTTAGGTTCAGAATTCCGATTCTGCACTCATATCTTTAATTCATATTCAGAAATTAGGTCAAGTTACTCCATTCCTGTCCAGGTTCTGAATCCATGCAGAGAATACTGGTTCAAGGTCAGAATACAAATCCAAGGTTAGAATCTTTATCCAGAATACAGGTACAGAACTCAGATTCAGAATTAAAGTCTTCAATCATGTAACAAAATTTTGACCTAGAATCCAAGTCCAAAGTTCTGTTTTTGAATCCAGGTTCAGGTTCAGAATCCAAAATCAGAATCAGATTCCAGGTTTACGATTATGATGTATGTCAAATTATCAGAGTAAAAAATCTTGTTTAGAATCCTGAATCCAGGTCTATAACCCTGCTCCAGATTTAGACTAGATTTTGAGTCTGTAGTTCAAGTCAAGAAACTTGGTTCAGGTCTAGAGTACCAATACATGCTCAGAATCTGCTTCAGGCTCTGAATTTTTCTGTCAAAATTCTGGTTTAAAATCCATGTCCAGTTTCAGTATTAAGACCCAGAAAACCTTTCGGGTCTTACGGCTCAGAATCCTGTTCGAGGTTTATAATCTCTGTCAAAAATGCAGGTTCTAGTTTAGAATTGAAGAATCCTAGAGAACTCAGATCCACAATCCAGTCCAAATTCACAGTCCAAGGGCAAAATACTGGTCAAAAACCCAGGAACGGAACCCACACCGACAGTCTAGGTTTAAAGTTTAGCGTCAGAAACTCTGTCAAAAGTTCGGAAACCGGAATTCTTGTCCAGAGTACAAGTCCAAGCCCATGTTTCGAATTCAGGCTTAGGTTCAGAATCTAGGTTAAAAAGTTCAGGTTCACAATCTCGGTCCAGGCCTAGAATCCAGAACCATGTTTCGAATTCTAGTACTGAATTCTGCTTCAAGTTCATTCATCTCCGGGTAAAGAATCTTAATCCAGAATTAAGATTCAGATTCAGTATTCGGATCCAGAGACCTAGTTCTATAACCCGATCCAGTGTTCAGGACCAGAGTACAGATCTGGACATCGCTTAGTTATTATTGAGTGAGAGGACTTGCGAATTTTCCTTCCGAGGTTTTGAATATGTCCTGTATCTTTTGTTAAAATTGAAATATTTTCAATATTGATGTCTTATTTGAGAGTTTGCACTGTCATAAGAAACTTCTAATTAGATTGAATTGCTGCGCATTATAATAACAAAAGTTATTAAAATAAAAGAAAAAATTTAAAAAGTAGTATAGGTTGGGACATTGCCACTAGTGATTCTGGACGAAATATGCACTACACTAATTTTAAATAAATAAATATGGAACTATTTATCGTTATTTTAATTGAACATTGATCAGTTTTGATATGCTATCAATAAGAGTGTTAAGGGCTTCGGTTACAAACAAATGATACATAAGTCTTGATCCTCATAATCATCAAAAGAGGTTTATTGTTTTTAGGGCGTCGTCGGGGTGTCGCACTTCTGTTGTTTTTCACGCAACTCTTCATCGGGTGGCGGCTCTCAGATTAGATTTAAGTGTTGGTACGGTCGCTGGCAGAGGTTCGACAAATAACATAATCGTGGAAAAAAGTAGAATCATGAAACGAATACGTCGAAGGCAGAGAAGAACTTCTTCGTGCGTATCAGTAAAACAAGCTGCTTTCCCGTTCGGGTCAACTCTGTGGGTATTGAAAACTGTAATACAGTGTTGCGAATCCTTTTCTGTAACAGTTCGCTCAATTTCTCGCCTCAAAGTTGACCGTGGCACATTGTGCCGCCCTGCAGCAGCTCATATGGATTCATTTTCCAACATTACAGATTTGATAGCCCGAGAAACGTCGATCACATTGAATTTACCCTATTCAAATGTACGCATATTACCAGAAGTTCTGAAAACATGCGACCAATGCACAAAACTTTAACAGAACATTCTCCGTGACAAACAATGCACTGAAAAGTCTGCTGTCATTTAGAATAATACTTCCACGATATAACACTGATGGCAACACGTGTCATATAAAAGAAAAAGCAATTGGCCAACCTAGACAGTGGCCCAACCCTGAAGACATTCCCCAACTTGTGGATGAATGTCCTAATGCAGTGCTTTTCTCGATTACCCAACCCAAAGACAGACTGAAATTATGACTGATACAATAAAAATAACGAAATCCCACAAACCGGCGTTACAAGCTCTCAGAAACAGTGATGTGATGATACCAGTGGTGTACCGAGGAAATTTGACCCCCGGGGTTTGATTTTGATGTGATAAGTGAAGAACGTGGAAGACTAACAACAAAATGTGTGAACGCCGAACAAGCAATATTGAATGAAACATTGTGTTACTATTTTGAATACTACATAGTACCAAAAAACCTTAAATTCTATAATCGGTATGGCCGAAGTCAGATAAATGCACCTTAGTAGCTGTATAGTTTACATTTGTTTCAAAATATTTGATAATCAGTGAAAACATCTTTGAGAAATCATAGAAAGAATTAAATTTTTAGGTGCCTTCTGAATCGAAAACTGAATACCACTAAAACTGAAAAAAGTTAATTTTTTTTATCGACTATCCAAATCTGCTAACCCGATAAACCTGATTAATTTATGTGGAATAGACATTTTTATACCAATCACAATGTATCCCCGAAACCGGAAGTTAGATCTGACTGAAGAGCAAGATGTTTTATAGAACCTTGAAACTTTTCATTTGAATCTTAGATGATTCTTAGATTTCATTTGAATCTTAGATCGGTTCAGCCATCTAGGAGAAGAATGAGTTACACAATTTTGATTTCGTTTCACATATCATCCTGGTTCCGGAACCAGAGGTCGGAACCAAATATAATGCAGGAACTTTGTTTGGGAGCATACTTCTTTTCTTATGAATCTGAATTTATAGAAAAGAAATTTTCCGACAAAATTGAGTGAAATTATTTGTCACACACGCATTTGCTGATCTCGACGAACTGATTCGAATGGTATATGGATGTTATGTTCTTTCAGAATTTATTGCTGTAAGTAGTTTAAATCAATATAATTAAAAAAATTCTGCCATCATCTGGTTTATATATGTCATATTCGAACGATTATGTTGCCAAAAACGAGTCGTGCTAAAATCGGTCCGAGGCTAAATGTCATGAAAAGGGATGCTGTATACAGTCTTTTTGGTACTTATAAACAATTGTATGTAACAGTATAAAAAATCGTGTTTTCCGTTGCTCCCAAGCATTTCTTTGTCATACAGCGCTCAAAACTCCCACTGCTGGAATAGGGGGAAAAGTCGCTAACAGAAAAATTTCGATATTTCCGTTAAAAATGGACGGATTTTAACAATCTATGGCTTGTTGGATAGATATTACCGTGCGGAATCTAAGTCATATTCTGTTTTCAAGGTCAATTGTGACAGATACTGTCAAAAAACTGAAAATTTTGACTTAAAACTTCGTATAACTCAAAAAGTAAACATCCGATCTCAAAACCATTCAATAGCGTTTTGGGTGACGGGGAGACCTTTCATTTGGGACTAGTTTGATCAAAATCGGTCCAGCCATCTCTGAGATCTCGACCTCTTAGTTGACAACACACATACAGACACATACACATACACACACACACACGGACATTTGCTCAGTTCGTCGAGCTGAATCGATTGGTATATGTCATTCGGCCCTCCGGGCCTCGGAAAATTTTTCTGAAGATTGAGCGAGTTCTATACCTATTTTTTATATATATATATATATATATATATATATATATATATATATATATATATATATATATATATATATATATATATATATATATATATATATATATATATATATAAAGGTAAAAAGGCTGGTGGGTAATGTCAGAGACGTAACCAGATGACGTGAATACGAATAAAAGGAATCGTTCAGTTTCTTTGACGTTAAAGATTCTGAATTTTTTAACTGGAATTGGAACTTCATATCCAAATGCTAGAATTGAATTCTGAAACTTAATTTTGATGCTAGGATCGGGAATTGAATTCTGAACCTGAGCACGTTAACTAAATTCTGAATAGTTAAACTCACCATTTGAGACCAGGATTCTTTTTCGGTTTTAAATTCTGAACCAAGCACTGAAGTCTGGACCTAGATTTCGATCCGCAGCTGTATTTTAGTTACGGAATTTCGGTCCAGGATTTCGTTTTCATATTCAGCTCAGAAGATCCAGAATGTAGTTCAAAGATCATCCGAATCTAGTTCCTAGATTCAGTTACACTTCTAGAATTGTAGAACTGAACTTTGGCATCAAATTTGAATAGATCAGTATTTCAACACCATTCAATTCCACTATATATAGTGTTAAAATATTATTTCAGTGAAATTATTCTACTAAACGCTTAAGTGTCAAACTAGTGGCCAAATTCTAGACTTGTATTCTTGTATTCTTGTATGGTTTAGAGCTCCGAACCTGGACTCTGGAATGCAGTTCAGAACTCAAATAATGAAATACAACCTCATTCGGGATCTGAGATCTGTTCCTAGATTTCGGATTTTGGGACCCGAATTCTGAAACTATATTCTAAATCTGAATTCCGGTAAGAAATTTCTGAAATCGCTCTTGTTTGAAGCAAAACTGGCTCGGCGAACTTCCCACAATTGATTCAATATTGAACTATATTCTTGATAATTGTACAACTGGAACTGAGTCAACCGGAAAGATGCACTTGCTTTACTTCCCGCTCAGTCAACTGCGCAGACTAGAATGAACGAAATATATCAAGTGTAAACCTTTTATACATACTCAGGTACGAGAAAAATGTTATCATAAATTGCTGATCATATTTCTGATGGCATGTAGCATAAATTATGCTAATACGTTATATACAACAAAAGATATTCACGATCAAATACTTATCACTCTCTCAGAGGGTAAGTTCTGAAAAAGTAAAGTAAGTCGTATTTACGACAAAAACTGATAGCGACTGCGGCGACTTTAACCGAGAATCATTGGATCATAAAGTACGTCCATTAATCAACTGAGCCACAGAAGCACACATCCGATTGGCTGGTAAATGATGCGTATAAATGCCAGCAAAGCGTCATAGATTTAAAGCGAAAAAAGATACTACGCGCTACTAATTAAAGTTCAACCATATATAATTGCAAATACATGATTTATGTATGTATGTATGTATGTATGTATGTATGTATGTATGTATGTATGTATGTTTGAAGCCACCATCAGTTCAAGGCATTACCAATGTATGCGGGTAGACTTACAATAGATCCGAATTGGATTATTAGATAGCTTTCAAATAATTGCTGTTAAGAATGCCAAAACAATGTTGCTCGAATATCAAAAATACAACGAATGTCAATGATCATCGCTCGCTTTCCTTCGCCTTTGTTCGATAATCGTTCTGGTATTCGGACTTGTCTGTATATTCGGGCGCGAACGAAGCCGACGCTGCTTCGTTACTCGCACGAATATCTATTCCTTGCAGTTGTTATTCGCATTGGACATACCCCCGAATGACTTAACGCGAATATCGAACGAATATTCATACAGCGATCATCGCCAAACCTAATTGGCGATGATCGTTCATGCTGTCTTCGAAACATGCAAATTAAGATGTTTCCCCCGCACTATTACCATAGTCTTATGTGTATGTAATGAACAATATTCCAGCATTCTCCCATTGCTGCTACCCAACGAGATATGATGAATTTATTAGATGAAGAATGCTTCGCGAAGAATGAAAACCAACGATCTTCGCCGTGACGCTATTCGATCCAACTCGAAGAATAAAATAAATGAACGAATGACAAACGAATGTATAAAACGAACATGCACGATGTATACCAGCAGCGAAGAATGTATTAGTATATTCGGGTTCTCTACGATTATTGCTTATTCCTTTTGCACCCTTCTCTCTTTCGAGCAGTGAATAGTTCAACGTTGTTCGAGACTGGCATATTCGAAAGCAGTATAATCACAGCGAGGAAGCGTGAATGAATTAGTTACACGAAGAATATTTGCAACATTGTGCCAAAATGGGGTTTGAGGACTCGGCGCCTTCCAGCAAGAACATCTGGCCATATAATAAAGAATTTCGCTGTACCAGCTTAAACCCGCCTTATGGGTTGTTTGTTAGAAGGGTGCGTCTTACTCATTTCAGACCTTCAGGGAAAAACACAAAGCTTTCCCCACGTGACTCAGGTTGGCAATCCATTCCATCATCCAGTCATTCACTTGTAAGATACCCTGATGCACTCCCTGCCCCTCCCCGTTGTCGATATACTTGAGCATAATACAATATAATATTATATAATATAAATTTATATAAAAAATATAATATAATAAAGTACAATATAATATATCACATCCTAATGCAATACAAAACAGTATAATATGATATAATTCATTAAACATAACCCAATATATCATAATATAATATAATATAACATAATTTAATGCAATACAGTATCCTACCAAGCTAGTACAAACTTTTTTAAAAAGCTATGTAAAGCATACAAGTGAAAATCCGTTAAAAATCACCGTTTCACACGAATTTGCACGTATGAATGTCTGTTGTATATCTGTTCTCTGTGATATAACATAATATAATATAGTGTAATGTAATAATATATAACATAATATAACACAGTATAATATAATATAATAAATTATAATATAACATTACACAATATATTCTAACAATATAGTATAACATAACACAATATAACACAATACAAATACTTGTAATATAATATAATACAATATAATATGATATAATGCAATGCAGTATAATACCATACAACATAGTATAACATAACAGAAGATACTACATGAAATAATATGCTATGATACAATGTATAACAGTTAATGTCGCAGTGAAAGTTATGCTCTTCTTTCGTCGCAGTACTGCAGGAAATATATTATTTCTTTATTAATCCTAATAATAATTATAATAATAGTAATAATAATAATAATAATAATATTAATTGTAATAATAACAACAATATATAATGCAATGTAATATAATTCATTTCAATATATAACAAATAATGTAACAAACAACAGAACCACATGTTGCAATATACTATGATAAATATTGCACTTTAGGATGTGCTTCAAACTACAAGCCTTTTCGCACCCTCTCATTCTGCTACTAACGCAGAAGGCGATAGCACCCAGTCGACGCCATTCTATTGACCAAATGTCATCATAAACGCTCGGGGAGGCATGAGATAGGAACTTGTGAGGACTTAGTTATCTCACCATTTGACGACCAAATAATGTTGGTGATTTTATAAACCTCAAAAACCGAACCACATTTCTATAAGATTATTTCTTTGACTGTATAATTTGTACCACTATCTAGGCAACAAAAATGTGATTTACATCAAAACCAGAGATTTCACATTCCAATCACGAAATAATGTTCACCAAAGCTTTAATCAATATATAGCTTAGTGGAATTGAGAATTCGATGAATCAGCCTTCAGTAAAATTGTCTAAATCTGCGAAACGGTCTGCGACAAAACGTTTTTAGGAAAAATGTATCTAATTCTCATGTATGTGTAGGTATGTCACAAAAGCATAAGTAATTGCATCGAAGATGGCAGAAACATTCCTCATTCACATTTACATTTTTTAGTTAAGTTACAATACAGATACATATTTCGAGCTGTCACAGTAATCATCAGTGTATTAATTCTAGAAGCTTGTTGAAACAAAACTGCAATGGCTTTTATATGAAGGCATTCCCTTAGCAACTCATCAGCCAGGAGCATGGTGTGATCTTATTTTCCAAAATCCACCCAGTGGATGCCTATCTCAAATTACTGTTGGACCCTAAAAAATGCTTTTAATTGAATCTTGAATAAAAGCAGGAGAGTTTGTTCGGTCCCTTCTAATTCCTTAACCTAACATAACCTACGAAATGGAACAGTTTTGAGCCAAATTTAGCAGAATTTTCATCTTATTTAGGGTGCCTTTTCAAATTGTACCCTGCACACTTACTCAATCGTGAATATCTCTTGTTGTACCTAATGCAGCAACATAATTTTTTCGTCATACCATCACTAATATGCAAATATGTTCAACAATTTATATTGAAATTTTCAGTAGTATGAGATAACCACAAAGAACTCAAAATTAAGATTCTCTAATACGTTTTATATGAACGAGCATCAAGCTGAGCTGAGCTGAGCTGAAGTAGATCGCCCGTAGTTGCACTTCGTGATTGACCGAATGAGTAGAAATGTTCAATGAACTAAGAAAATGAAGCTTGGGAGAAGCAAATCATTTTCACTGTACATACCCACTCACTCCTAACTTTTTATTGAATGATCAATAACGACGCTGGCTACGACCAAAGGCTGTGCTACTGAGGGAAAGGAAGGAATGTTAGTCCGATACTCGTTATTTCTAGAGACCACGGGTACCACTGTACCTCCACGAGCATCACGGGATAGGAGATTTGTTAGTAGGGAAGGAAAGAGATCCGGCTATGTTTTGGTAAACAATATGATCTCAACAAAACCTGATTTCGATACTCAGGAGAAATATACCCGATCAGATGCACATAACAAAATCATAACACGAGTATATCAACAGTTGATATGTATAACAATTTGTATTATTTTGAGATGTTTAACAAATGAAAACAGTTGAAAGTTGAAACCTATGATAGCAAAGTCAGTTATGATGCTTTATTTTCATTTGCAAGACTCATGATAAAGTTAATTAATTGAAAAAATGAGTTCTTCCGTTACTTCATATCGAAATATAATGATCAGAATTTCAAAGAACTAAAATAAGAAACCAGATCACTACATAAATAATTCATTTAATAAAAAAATCATTCAACAATTTTGGATTGATACGATGCTGGAAGTTGGCTGTGATATAGTTTTTCTGTGTTAAATTTGCTATCTAATTTATTACAACTATTTTTATTAATTTCTGCTTTCGAACTTCTGTAGTTATATCAAATTCAATAATAATTGTGATACAAACGTTGCAAAATCTGTTATGATTTTGTTCCCGTTAGAGTCTTTTTTGTTATGATTTTTGTTATTTTACCAGCCAAAAATATTTCAAAATTTGTTACAAAATATGTCTGAAATAAGTTACTCCAATTGTCTTAATTCTGTTATTACCATCTGATCGGGTAATAAGTAAGAAAAATATAAAATATCTCCAAGGAACGATCTCACCAGTATCCCATTCCTCCTGTTCGCTCTGCTGTCAGCAACGCGAGATGAAACACGACCACTGAATAAATAAAATAAAACCCTTCTTAATCCACCTAGTGGTGTGATAATGCCTTTCTCTTCTTTCATAACAATCTCATGAAAATATGTTTCATTATTTATTAAATAATTTTAGACGCCAATTGATTCAGATTGATTCGAGTAGTTCACAAAAGCATGCTTCAGTGTTTATGTCACACAGTCAGCATCATTTTTCCAAACTAGTGCTTGACATTTGCGTTGCCTATTTGTATGAGAACAGTGATGCTAATCTAAAAAAAAGCCTTCTTAGTCCACTTAGTGGAATTTTCATATATCTTTAAAAATCACCATAGGGGGGAGTACATGAAATTTTCGAAATCGATAAAAAAATTTTGATGCCAAAAGGCTTAGAATTGCATGAAACGTCGAGATTTAGTGTCATCTCTAAAAAAAATTTTTTGAAAAAATCGACTTTTTGGGATTTTTTTGAGATGACACTAAATTTCGATGTTTTATGCAGTTTTAAGAGTTTTGGCATCAAAAAAAATTTTCGATTTTGGAAATTTCATGTACTCCCCCCTATGGTGCTTTTTCAAGATCGAAAATTGTCAAACCTTTACCACCGGGCAGCACCCCTTAAGCATGTCCGATTTAGGTCAAATTTTGCATGAAGGCTTTTTTCGAGGTGCTTAAACTTTTGAGCACTAGAACTTTACGAAAATAGAGTTAATCCCAAAATTTTGGCACCCTTATATATATAAGAGCGGTAAAAATCAACGTGTTTTGTCGGTTACGTCACTTATACCATCATATATCTGGAACCAAAAGTCACAACCATTTGATCTTCAAACCTGATCAACGGCCCGACAGTAGCTTTCAAACGAGCCCAAGTTTGTTAAAATCGGATCAGCCATCTCTGAGAAAATTGAGCGCGTTCAAATACAACGCTTTTTGTCGGTTACGTCACTTATACAATCATATCTCCGGAACCAAAAGTCACAGCCATTTGATCTTTGAACTTGATCAATGGCCCGACAGTAGCTTTCAAACGAGCCCAAGTTTGTTAAAATCGGATCAGCCATCTCTGAGAAAATTGAGCGCGTTCAAATAGCACGATTTTTGTCGGTTACGTCACTTATACAATCATATCTCCGGAACCAAAAGTCACAGTCATTTGATCTTCGAACTTGATCAATGGCCCGACAGTAGCTTTCAAACGAGCCCAAGTTTGTTAAAATCGGTTCAGCCATCTCTGAGAAAATTTAGCGCGTTCAAATATCTTCGAAAAGTGCACATACATACACACACACACATACACACACACACACACACACACACACACACACACACACACACACACACACACACACACACACACACACACACACACACACACACACACACACACACACACACACACACACACACACACACACACACACACACACACACACACGCACACACACAAACACACACACAGACATTTTCCGATCTCGACGAACTGAGTCGAATGGTATATAACACTATGGGTCTCCGAGGCTCCGTTCGAAAGTCGGTTTTTCCAGCAATTCTAATACCTTTCTATAGAGAAAGGCAAAAACACTCGCGAATGGATCCACTGCAGACCAACCCTAGATCTTCAGTCTGAATGACAAGATCGACTTGTAAACTTCCACACATTCCGTAGAAAAATGACAACACCGACAATGACATGCAGACGGCGCTTCGAACGGTTTTGAAGCGGTAAATTCTCAGTTTTCGCCGCTTGAGCATCTTTAGTTTCGCGGATCAATATTATTCAATAAATAGCACTCTCACTACTAAACACATACTTTTCACACCTGCACTATCACTCAATATTACTATTTCAACCAAATTTTTAACTATACGTATCAAACAACACATTGAAATTATACTTTTTCGAAAGCAGCACCAGGACACCGCATCGCACTCCCAGTGATGTCAACTCTTCCTCCGTTTTATATGAACGAGCATCAAAGAGAAAAACTCATGACGCGTGTTTTTCGTTTTCTGTCATAATTTTGAGCGCCCATAACTCAGTGATTTGTTGATAGATTAATATAATTTAACTACCAATCTGTTTGAAAGCATTCAGTTTTACATACAAGATTAGAATTTGAAGTTTTATATTCAAAATTAGAATTTGATGACTTTAAAAATGCAATCTTAAAAGCATTTTCAACGTCATCATAATCGGTCGTGTCTCGAACACAACCCCGTAACTTTTGCTCTATTTTGCTCTACCTGAATGTATGATAGGATAAGTCGTACTTTAGTATAGATGCACCGTTAAAATTCCGGAAGTGCAGCATGAAAAGTTGGAAAATTCATACAAAGTCTTGTGATTTTATATCTTATAAGATGCACATAAATGAAGCGTCGTATTTCACATAAATTTTTATTCAAGAACATTTGAAAATTTGTGATTTGAAAATTACATGGCTTGAATTGGATTAAATAAAAACCAAAAGAGCGTTAGGGCATGGAGTGTTCTAGTTCTAGAAGCTTAATTTATGTCAGTTTTAAAATTTAAATCTAGAAATTATAACAAAATAAACTGGCAGCCCCAGCAGCGTTTTATCGGTGTTTCAAATATAGAAAAAAAATAGAACGGCAGCGTATACCAGTTTTAAATTTGACAGTAGAACTGTTCGAATAAATAAAACTAAAACAGCTTGCTGGGGAAACGTTTGTTTCAGTTTCAATTATGTTATAGACCACCCATATGAATCTTGCAGCTGCTGACTTTGCTCTTAGCATTAGAGCGACTTGAACCTAGAAACATTAGATCACAAAGCGCGTCAGTTAATCGACTGAGCCACAGAAGCACATATCTGCATGATGAATAATTGACACATATTAATCTATACAGCGGCGATTGCAAATAACACTCGGATCCTGTAAAACTCTGTACGAATGGAATACTGCGTCATTCGACACGTAAAGTAGTTAAAATTGTATCGTTTGTAGAATTATGTCACCTGTAAAGTTCATAATTTTTTTCTGTGTGCGATTCTCGAAATTTGGAAGTGTGGAAGAAGCATGAGGTGCCGTTACCTAAACGAATAGATGCATGTCAGTTTTATTCGTATTCACTTCATCTCGTTATGTGTCTGCACACTTTAAAAAAACCCTGTGATTTTACATCTTATTAGATGCACATGAATGGAGCGTCGAAGCTCCCGCAAATTTACGTGGAAGAACATTTAATATTGTGTCTAAAACTCCATACATGTAATTCATTGAAATAAAAAAAAAAGAATACTGAGAGCAACCGTCGCAACTTGAACCGAGAATCATTGGTTTGCAAGTACGTCTGTTAATCGACTGAGACACAGAAGCATGCATCTGCTTGGCTGGTAAAAGGTGCATTTGAATTCAGACAGTCGCACCTGCCAGCAGAACGCAAGTTACAGTCGAAACCAGTAAAATTCAAGCTCATCTAACATTAAGTCATTACGAATAAGATTTTCCGAATTCATTTGACAAATTAGGTCTTCAAGAATTACATCGTATGAGGGATTAGGTCACCTGTAAAATTCAAATTTTTTTGGTGTGATGCCATTAGTCACACAGGATTGAATAGCATACACTCTAAAAAAAATGTGAATTTTACAGATGACTTAATCCCTCATACGATGTAATTCATAAAGACCTAATTTGTCAAATGACGGAAGATTTTATTTGTAATGACTTAATGTTAGATGAGCTTGAATTTTGCTGGTTTCGACTGTAACTTGCGTTCTACTAGCAGGTGCGGCTGTATGAATTTAAATGCACATTTTACCGGCCAAGCAGATGCATGCTTCTGTGGCTCAGTCGATTATCAGACGAACTTGCGATCCAATGATTCTCGGTTCAAGTCGCGGTGGGTTGCTACAAAATTCTTTTTTTATTTCAATGAATTTCATGTCATGGAGTTTTAGACACAATATTAAATGTTCTTCCACGTAAATTTGCGTAAATTGCGACGCTCCATTTGTGTGCATCTAATAACATGTAAAAATTTTTAAGTGTGTACTATAGGGGTTTGTGAAAATCGATCGGGCCTTCTCCGAGAAAATCGAGTACATATTTTAGTTACATATACAGATATCCTATGATTTCGACGAACTGAGTCGAATAGTATTTGACAAACGGCCCTCCGGACCTCGCTTCAAAAGTCGCTTTTCACAGTGATTGTATAGCCTGTGTTTATGAGCATAAACTGAAAATGAAGATCTTTTTACATACAAAAATCGCGGACATTGTTTACTGTACGCAAAGATAGGCAAATGACTACTGAATCAAATCAACATTTGAAATAGCTACACGAATAGTGCATGTAAAGATATGCACAAATTCAATCGTGTAACGACTTACTTTTCGAATATGCCTAGTAGTTTGACATGCGGTTTCATTAAAGTTCATCTAGAAAATACCTAAAATTTAAGTACTTCATCAATCCAAAGCCATGGATTCCAAGATATTGACAAAAAATTAGTGTTCCACTGCTTTTTTCGCTATGTCATTGAATTTAACTTATCCCTCATATTACTGGCTCCATAACAATCAGCCTCAACATATTTTTTTCTTCGTAATTGCAGGCAGCATCCCTAACAGTAACCTGCCGACGGACGCAAACCTGCGGGCACCTGATCAGCATTCGACCGTTCGTCCATCGCAATACCTCGTCGGAAGATTTGAACACCGTTCTGCTGTACGCCTCGTCACTGCAAATGTCAGCGAAACTGTTCCGCATGCCAATCAGTGCCCACTATCTGTGCTTTTTCATGTTCGTGTGCGTTATCAGTATCCTCACGTTCGGGATGTGTCTCAGTTTCACGATTGGTGGCATTTAACTTCGCTCAAGTGTCCACCCACGCTCTTCGGTGGCGTTGGCTATCGAAAGGAAGCTCGTATAAACAAACAACAGACGAACAAATGTTAGCAATATCATCTGCTGCTGAAGAACGAAACCATTTCAATTTTTTTGTTACTGCAGGCACAGTTTGGATTTCGATTCTGGCAGTTCAAATATTGGTAGTGAGAAAATTGTGCAAATAAACAGTATAGTTTACTGGAATCGTAAAGGACAGATTTGGATTGTTTGGGGTCATGGCATGCCGGATAGGAGAAATGTAAACCACCAACCCAGCAACTAATAAAACGAACTCAGGGATGGGTGAACTAATTTAACCGTTCATTCGTTTTATGTAGAGCGGCAGGAAGTAATTAAACAGTTGTATATTCCGGGGAGTACAAGGATAATGAGAATGTGAGCTCGTTAATCACATTCCTCGCAATGTGTCACTGTTATTAATTATCAGTATACTATTACAGTTATTCTGAATAAACATAGCGTTCGACAAAATACAATGGTTTATGAAAGTGTGTTGCGGCAGTGTGTAGTTTATGAAAATATTGTGCAGAAAACGGGTACTCGATACAGAATAATCGAAATTATAATTACCGATATAGACTCGATTTCAGAGATAATTACCCATCTTAAAACTCAGATTCAGATACAGATCAATTTCAATATTATTTAATCGTAAAATACACTGTTACTGAAACTGTAATGAACAATCACGAATCCATTGTATTATCATATGCATTACAATAAAGAAAACCTTTTTTTTGTATTTAATAGAAACGGGAGAGTGTTTGGTTACCGGCACCCTTTTATTTTAAGCTCATAACTTCTGACTAAAATCGAAAGCCTAATAATCAATCGAAAGCTAAAGTCCCTAGCTAACAACTGATTAAGAAACTAAGTTGATTCCTTTGATTAAAAAAAACTTTATTATCAATTTAATAAAGTGATAAATTTTGGCCATTTCAAAAAAGGTGTTCGGTTACCGGCACCCCAAGAAATTTGGGAAAAATATAAGTAAAGAATGCAACTATTCAAAGGAAAACCGGAATTTATACTCTTCGGAGACTTTTTCGACAAAAGTCTCCATTGTCTGATGGTGACTTCGCCTTGGCTCTCTTGGTGATCTGGAAGGGGGTACCTTTGGTATTGATTTGGCCTGTCTTCGACGTATTTTTCTTAGCCGGAGCATCTGCTGTACGAGCAGCTACATGTTTGGCCAAAACTTTGGCTTGCTTTGTCTCGACAGCAGCCTGCGTATCACTAACAATTTTACACGATTTATCGAAAAAAATGGGGTTCCGGTAACCGAAATCGGTAGACATTTTGAAAATGACAAAACAAATCTTTGGTTGCGACAATTTTGATAGCATCCGGTATTAAATCACGAAATAGATCGATTTCACCTCATAAATATTCAATCCATTCACCTTTCCGATTGAGTCATAAATAACTTTTGTTTTGAATGCAGCAAAAAGTACAAGTGTCTGTTTGTTTCGGTATTCGGCACAAAAAGAATGTGCTGCTATTACACACACATGACATTTGTCGTAATGACGCTATCAGCTTTCTGTCAAAAGTTACGGTGGGTTTCCGACAACCAAACACTGCCGGCAACCGAACACCTTCCCCAACTTTTATTCATGCCTTTCGCGTACAAGCTTTACGTGACCAAATGGGTCCTTTCTTTGTTAATTAATATGACTATACCACAGACTAACATACAGGACACTTAAATTAGATTCTTCAACGATTTTAACGATCATTTCGAATATTCCTTTAATTCGGATAGTATTCGCATATGGCATGATGGCGCCATGTTACCCTATTAAAATCATCCTGTCTGTCATCTAGACTGTGTTTATTTCTTTCATTTACCAACAGAGTTGCCATTCATACTGAATTACCTCTAATGTGTTGATATGTAAACGTCCATGCGAATTTCATGCAGGATACAGCTGTAATACATATTACCAAAATTATATACAGAATTGTGCCTACTTCTCATCCTTCAACGCAATACAAAATCGAACCCGTTTTGTTACAATATTTACTTACTTCTGGTCTGCCGTCACTTAATTTCGGGTGAAAATTACCAACGCAATCAAAAATAATCTAGACGAACAACGTTGAGAAAAACAAATGGCTACCTTCCAACATCGCTAAAAATTTAAATGTTATATTATCAACGTAATTTATTGTGACGATTCATTTTCGAATATTATGATGAAATCAGGCATCCCTGCAAGCAGCTGATCGGTGTTGACAAACGAGGGGGAACCACCTAGTATACAAAATTTTACATAACACAAGGGATGTACCGATAATTAATAGTTCGCGGAGTACAATATAGGTGGAACTAGTGCATCACGAAAAATTATTTTTGTAAGAATTTACTCATACTGTCATGTCTGTTAGTCTGTGACTATACTTTATTTTGTTATAGAATTACGTTATCAATCTTTTTCTTAGGGGAGCGGAGATTCCATTTCCTTCCAACGAGGATTGAGGGGCACTTTATTCGCGGCTCATTTTCTCATCCGTTGCTTCATATTCGGTGTTGTTGTTGTTTATTTAAAAGATATTTTTATTCAGGCCTATTTGCGACATGCTGTACGTGGCCGATTGGGCTGAGTTTTTAGATATTTTTTTTTGTATTGGATCTCGTAGTCACCCTTTTTTTAGGGGGAGAGGAGCTTCCATTTCCCTCCTGCGAAGATTGAGGGGCACTACGTTCGTGGTTCGTTTCGTCATCCATTGCCGCATCGATGGTATTGTTGTCGATTTCCGTCGTGTCGTGTCGCATCTTGCTGTAGATGCACCTTGTTGTAGAATATCGGGGAAAAAATTCTTCCACTTTTCTTTTTCGAAAGAGAGAATTTCTCCGTATTGGGACATGGTTTTGCAAAGATATGAATCGGTGACGCTTGAGGGATGATCATGCACACGCACTTCTATAGCACTATTCTCCATATATTGTACTTAATGTTCTCGTGCTTCACATAGTGCACATTGTTATTGTCTTTTGCGAATTGAATTGCATCTAACTCTTTATAAAATTGGATGTAAATAACATTACTTATCTTATTGCATTCAAGTAAATGCACACGTTTAATGTCAAGATGCATTTGCTCCTTAAGCAAACCTTCAAGTTCTCGTATCGAAGGTCGAATTTTGCACTGCCTGAAGTCAACAACAATTGTATTCTTCTGCGTCGGCGGTAGCTTTTGTTCGTTTGGTTCACTCATTTCGAGGTCGTTCTATTATTCACTACACAATACTGTACTTGGTTTCTTCTGTCCCGAACGTAAGCGGTTTTGTTTTATCGACTGACTTGGACTAGATGTGAAAGCGAACTGTTTTTGTTGTTGTCAAACGTACTGTTGTTCGTTTCCATTGTTTTTCGCAGTCATATGCTAGTTGGTTCGTTGATGAAATTATTTTTGAAACAATACTTACCGTTGCTGAACTAGCATTCTTGTCTTTGGACGAAATTATCTCTTTAGCAGTGTCCGTGCAAAGTTTACCGTAGTGAGTAATTTGGTCACACAACTGACTCGTAATCAACTTGATTTTTGTAAGTTACCAAAGATTTTTCAAGGATGTCTCCTGCGCTGTCCAAAAAGATGGAATTTTTTCTCGAACGTAATGCTCAGTGAGGTGCGGGGGAAGGTCATGTACACGCACTTCTATGGCATCGTCCACCACGTACCCAGAGATTTTGTCTTTAACGTTGTCATACTCGACACTGTGCACCTCGTTGTAAGCCGAAGCGAATCTAATTGCATCTCTCTCACATTTAAACATAATGTACACAGAGTTAGAAACCTTGTTGAATTGAATCTCACTAACATCATTAACGTCTAGATGCATTAATTCTTTGAGTAAGATTTCAATTACGTTTGTTGCTGATATAACTTTACAGTACTTGAAATACAAATTGAATTTGGTATTTGGTAAATCGTGTTTGGCCAATTTCGTATACTCTATTCTTCACAATTCTAGTTTCTCTTTGTTTCTATTTCAGAATGAAGGATTGTTAGTTTAATGCACGTTGCAACTAAAAAACGAGGAACCCTCTGCAATTCCACATGCAACACGGGAAGGGGTTGTTTCTTGGTAAATTTTCTAATCACATTATCATGTGTTTATTGCTCTGGGCTACCCGGCTACCGAGAATACGTTGCAATTTTATGGCGTTTTGTATTAATATGTACTTCCTACTAAAATACAAAATTTCTTCTAAAACTCGTAAAACTCCGGACAGCCGGCTGTCGGAATTCATACATTAATTTAATGTGTTTTCTTTTTTTTTGTATCAATTGAAAATTAGAAAACTAGTCGCGTTAGATTATAACTTATTATAACTAAGTGAAACCAAAGATAAACTCAAGATTACAATGTCCCATACGATTCATTGAAAAATGTTGTGTCAGTAATCGTGAACCAGTTGCTTCAGTAATAATGTAATTTTATTGACCCTTCGTTAACAAGCGTCGACTACTTCCGACAAAATGCCATGGAAACAAGAGAAGTTAGAAAGGAAGCAAACATATGTTTACATTCGGCACAAAATGATTTCTGCCACAACTGACTTTAATGCTTCATGGGATGAGGTAATAACAAACTAAATAAATTCTAGGTAATGGTTCTAAGTAGCTTTTTACTTTCTTATTGTAAAAATCACTTGCTCAATATCATTCATACTGTAACTTGATATTTTTCCAAACATACACAATAATGGTCATAGTTACGACGCATCTAGTGATCAGACGCTTGTTGTTTTGCTTTCCAAAGACTGAAACTGACAGTGAACCGAGCTCATCGAGGGGTCCTATTCAAATGATACAAACAAAATCACCGACTACTCCATCTTGAGTTTATCTTTGGTGAAACCTTTACCCTAAACTTGTATGGTAACGTGATTTCAGTATTTCAATAGTACACCATTGAATAATTGGTATAAATTGACCTATGTTTTTCATTTGTCAATCACAGCGGACCAAAATGATGTCATTCCTTGATTATTCGTGCACGGCCGACGGTTTCGATCGTTGGCTTACACCTAGAATTTCATATAGTAGCTTCTGCTTCGTTTGCCATAGGGAGGCTTCGCGTCATGCATAAAAAATACCGCATCATTCTGCTAGTATGAGATTTGGCACAAAGAGGAATCTATGAATACATGCCATTTACCATTCCAGTCTTCAGTGCCTGTAAAAGAAACACGTAGCTTGTGTAGTGAGTGGATGACAGAACTGAATTATATCCATTCGCTCACTTGATTGTTGCGTTTGTGAGTGTGGATGTTATTTTCCGTCTGCTACACACCGTGTTCACTTGAATACCGATGCAGCATGCAGAACTAGCAGGTCATTCCAGAACTATCGGCGATAGATTGTTCGGACCTAATTTGAAGCGTTTGTATCTCGATGATTTTTTAATGAATTTGCAGATTTAACTTGATTTAGAAGTATTACTTCAGAAATGCATTGATTTATCGTGCGAAACGGTGACCCGTGAATGGATTCAGTAACAAGTTGTGTTATGAAGATAATCATAGATACTTCTAAACGTGGTTAAACACAATGAAGTATCTTCCAGCGTAAGCTCTTAGCTACTATTATTGAACCAAACAAGAATCATGTAACCTAATTATATGGTTAGAAATTGATATAGTCTTACGAAGCATAATATCGGCCTTAAAAATGGTTGTAATCCGTTTCATGTCCTAATCTAATGTTAATGGAGAAATAATATAAATCTACAGTGGCGTCTCGTCCTCATGTGCACATCGTGCACTGCAGAACCGGTCAAAGTCAAGGAATTGACTGCATTATTTTTACTGATCCTCTATTTATTCGATTAAAGCAGGCTGGATGTTACCAATAAAAAATAATGAGCGACTTTGTCCAGAGCACAATATGTACAAATTTACTTCCACCTAAAATTTCAAATATCTCTTGTCGGTGTATTAGTGTCTTTTTCGTGCACATGAGTTACTGCATAGATTCAAGAAGAGAACGAATTACTCAGCTTAGCTCTAAGATTTGTTTACACGGGGCTCATCGTCTTGATTTAAAAAAGCTACTTCATATGGCACTAACAAAGATGGAATTGCTTTTATTGTCACTGTACAGAATTGGCCATCCATGTGATCATGATGTTGGTTGGTAAACGACTGGACAATGCACAATTCAGGCCCCAGTGTGGTTCTTAGCCTCTTGTCCAGTAACTCCTATCCCTACCTCCCCGCGGTGCCGGCTGGGGTACGAGCAACCATAGGAAAGATCGGGTAACCAACCCCGGTGGGACCTTGGTCGTATGCTGACAGGGAAAGGGGTCCTCTTTAGAGGATGTCGGAGCGTCTGTACTCCTTGTTAGGAGCGGCTTCAAACAGCGTCTGTTCTGGTATCCAGCTGAGTATGAAATGCTGCATCCCGTCCAGCTAAATCCAAGGTGGCAACCCCACCAACGGGATCGTCCTAGTGCTAGTTGGGACGTAAAACAGAGCAAGCACGATGATCCTCTGGCGAGACAGGAGTAGGCCTAATAAGTCGCCCATAAAACATTGATTACAAACAATACAGGAGAGAATACGACCCGGAACAATCGGCATAGACCCACGCGACGAAATAAGGACTACGATTGGAAACTTGGAACATGGAACTGCAAGTCGCTAGGTTTCGCAGGCTGCGACAGGATAATATACGACGAACTAAATCCTCGCAGCTTTGTTGGATGGGACAGAAGGTGTGGAAAAGCGGACATCGAGCGGCTACCTTCTACCAAAGCTAAGGCACAACGAACGAGCTGGAAACTGGCTTTATAGTGCTGGGCAAGATGCGTCAGCGAGTGATTGGGTGGCAGCCGATCAACGCTAGGATGTGTAAGTTGAGAATTAAAGGCCGTTTTTTCAATTACATCATCATCAACGTGCACTGCCCACATGAAGGGAGACCCGATGACGAGAAAGAAGCGTTCTACGTGCAGCTGAAACAAGCCTATGATGGCTGCCCACGCAGAGACGTAAAAATTGTCATCGGTGACATGAATGCCCAGGTAGGAACGGTGTGTCAACTTTGCGGCCTCCCGAGGAATGGTAGTCAGAAGCACCTTCTTTCCCCGCAAGGATATCCACAAAGCTACCTGGAGATCACCTGACCAACAGACCGAAAACCAAATCGACCACGTTGTTCGCATTTACCGCAGTGCGAATATAGATTCGGACCACTACTTGGTTGCTGTATGCATGCGCTCAAAACTTTCGACGGTGGCTACCCAACGTCGAAACCGAACGTCGCGGTTTAACATCGCGCGGCTCCGGGATACTGGAGTAGCCCAAGATTACGTGCAGCAGTTGGCAGTGGCACTACCAACGGAAGAGCAGCTTGATGCAGCTACTCTTGAAGATGGCTGGAGAGACATCCGTTCTGCCATAGGTAGCACTGCATCAGCAACGCTAGGTACGGCGGCACCGAACGTAAGGAACGACTGGTTCGACGACGAATGTGAACATTTAGTGGCCGAGAAGAATGCAGCTTGGGCGAGTAAGCTGCAACACCGGACGAGAGCAAACGAGGAGCGATACAGACAGGCGCGGAACAGACTAAACTCGGTATCCCGTAGAAAAAAGCGCCAACAGGAAGACCGAGATCGCGAAGCGATTGAACAGCTGTTCCGTGCTAATGACACAAGGAAGTTCTACGAGAAGGTGAACCGTTCGCGCAGAGGCCATGTGCCACAGGCCGATATGTGCAAGGACACCAACGGGGATCTTCTCACGAACAACTGTGAGTTGATCGAGAGGTGGCGGCAGTATTTCGACGAGCACCTCAATGGCGATGTGGCGGAATACGAAAGTGGCGGCGCGGTAACAAACTTGGGAACGCGTGCGGAGGACGATAGACTGCCGGTCCCAGACCTCCAAGAAGTGGAGGAGGTGGTAAGCCGGTTGAAAAATAATAAGGCCGCTGGCGTTGACCAACTACTAAACGAACGGTGGTAATGCACTAGTGGTATTCACTGGGTCGTTACCAAGATCTGGGAGGACGAGATTTTACCAGAGAAATGGATGGAAGGAATCGTGTGCCCCATCTACAAAAAGGGCGATAAGCTAGATTGCTGCAATAAGGTACTCTCCCAAATCTTATACCGTCGACTTTCACCGATTGCAAACGAATTCATGGGACAATATCAGGCAGGATTTCTGGGCGAACGCGCTACCACGGACCAAGTGTTCGCCATCCGCCATGTGTTGCAAAAGTGCCGCGAATACAATGTGCCCACACATCACTTATTCATCAATTTCAAATCAGCCTACGACACAATCGATCGAGAACAGCTATGGAAAATCATGCACGACTACGGATTCCCGGACAAACTAATACGATTGGTCAAGGCTACGATGGATCGAGTGATGTGCGTTATTCGAGTATCGTGGATAAACTCGAGTCCCTTCGAAACTCGCAGAGGGCTACGGCAAGGTGATGGCCTTTCGTGTCTGCTATTCAACATTGCTTTTTCAGAAAGTCCGTCCAGCTACTCGGTTTCGCTGATAATATTGACATTATAGCACGCAACTTTGAGAAGATGGAAGATACGTACATCGGACTAAAAGCTGAGGCCAAGCGATTCGGACTAGACATCAATGTGTCAAAGACAAAGTACATGAAAGGCAGGGGCTCGAGAGAAGATAACGTCAGCCACCCATTACGAGTTCTGATTGGTGGTGATGAAATCGAAATGGTCGACAGATTGTTTACCTGGGCTCACTGGTGACTGCCGATAATGACACCAGCAGAGAAATTCAGAGACGCATATTGTCAGGAAATCGTGCTTACTTTGGACTCCGCAGGACGCTTCGATCGAGTAAAATTCGCAGTCGTACGAAGTTAACTATCTACAAAACGCTGATTAGACCGATTATCCTCTACGGGCATGAGTCCTGGACAATGCTTGCGGAGGATCAACGCGCACTAGTTTTTTTTTTAACGGAAGGTGTTGCGAACCATCTTCGGCGGAGTGCGGATGGAAGACGGTACGTGGAGAAGGCGAATGAACCATGAGCTGCACCAGTTGCTGGGAGGACCAACCCTCGTCCAAACGGCCAAGGTCGGGCGGTTACGGTGGGCCGGGCATGTCTTTAGAATGTCGGAGAACAACCCGGTTAAAATGATTCTCGATAATGATCCGACCGGTATAAGAAGAAGAGGCGCGCAGCGGGCAAGATGGATCGATCAAATTGAGGACGACCTGCGGACCCTTTGCAGCTACCGAGGCTGGCGGCGAGCAGCCATGAACCGAGTTGAATGGAGACGCGTCCTGTATACAGCAGAGACCCGCGTGGGCTACGACTGAATGAGTAAGAGTAAGAGAGTAAGTGATCATGATGTTTCGCATTGCTCGCCTATAGAAGTCTGACTGGAACAGTTTTAACGTGCCTTTTTCTTCAATACTATCGCACTTACGAGGCATCAATTGTAGATATGTGGCTGATCCACTAATAGTAAACCCTAGTACTATTCAATGCTTCTGTTAGCTCATCCAATGTCCATATACTTTTGATGTTCGCAACTTGTCGCCTTTCCTGCGCTGCAGATCCATAAAAAGCAATGTCGCTGCAGATCCATAAATAGAATAATTTGATCACATTCAAAACTTACTCGCTTCCAGAAATGAATCAAGAAGACGCTGCTTACTTTGTTTGCTTTCTTGTTTTGTCGGTTCTGTGCGTCAGTTATGATCCCACTCAGTTTCTGCTCCGTCGCAAACATAAGTTGACGGTTCAACCGACGACACGACCTGCCACTCGCGAATCAAAACTGTATCGCAAATTTAACTACCCCTCAGTAACTGGTAATGTCAAAACGAAATTGCTTCAAAAAAGTTTGGAACTGGCAACACAAGTTGATAAATTGTTGATTTTGAATAATAGTTACTATAACCTTGGTTACTGTGTATTAAAGGCATGAGAAACGTAAACAAAACAAATTCCGAATCGTTTTGCGAATCGCGGAAAATTGAATTTGGATTTATCAACTACCTCGAGTGGAAGTCTTTTCATGGTACTCTAGTCATGGGAACTGCGCTTATCATTGTCGGTTGATATGGAACCCGTTTGTGGGCACTCACGCTAAACCCACCGAAATCAGTGGTAGAATTTTCTGATAAATCGATTTTTAAACAGAAAGCTGGAGTGAAAAAACAAAAATTCAAAAATGTAATTCATTAAGTAGGTAATATTGACGGTATCGTATTGGGCGGAACTAATTAATCTTTGATTGCAACGAAATGTTTTAAGTTGGACGTTAAACTGATATTTTCTCACTAAATGGAACCACTGAGTGCAGCTGACCTGCCGGCAAAAACCAAATTTACACTTTTAGGAAGCTCTAACTTTGGATGTAATTTATAACTTGTTTTGAAAGAGCTGGAACAGTTTAATCGCAAACACGATTAAAACGAACAGAACGAAGTCTCCATCTTAGCAATAAATTCAAATGGAATAATCAATGCTATTCTCTACTTCGATCGAATCGGAATATTTCTATCGAAATTAAAAACTTGCAATCTGTAATTCGGTCGAGCGATGCTTCTTTATGGAAAATTCGTACTCGACCGAGATACAGAATGCAAAATTTCGTGGTAGATCGAAATAATCCGACTCGAACGAAATACAGAATCGGGGTGAATATTATAGAAGCGAGCATCAGATAAATGTTTCACCGAAGGAAGTCTGCAGTGGTAGCTTATTCTGAGGACATATAAAGCATGAGATGACATGGGATTTCAAAGAACAACTTCGACAAATCACTGTAGCTCAAAGGTTTAATGAAACTGGAGTCAATGAATCAAAAAAGATTGTATTTACTGAAACCTGATTTTTTTGGGAACCACGAACGTCTTCAGTTTTAAAAAAAATGTTGGGATACGACATGACAGTACTTCTCATATATTTCCTACATCATAAATATATTTCCTACAACATAAAAACGTGAGACATTTTAAAGCACACAAATATATTTGGCAATTTTGCTTTCACAATTGTTTTTATTTCTCAACCATAAAATTAATTTGTTACAAAACTGTTATAATGTACAATGGAAGGTTTCTCGCTACAGTAAACCATGGTCGTCGTCTGTACTCCGTACGATTGGTTGAATATGCTCTCTAGCAGATGACGGTATCCGACGGGAAAGTCTATTTTCTTCAGTTTTTTTCATCGCTTGGTAATTCGTTATATGTCAGAAGAGCACTGATGCAAAAATACAAAGAACAAATATTTTTGTACTATTTCTACTTTTTTTAATGTAATGTCGATTTATATTAAACAACGGAGTTTTTCACTTACCTTTTTATGACTTTGCCAAAAATTGCGAACGAAACCCAAGAAAACATTTTATTCTGATTGAAGAATAGTTTGTTTTTGTTTATTTGTGTGGCAGAAAAGGGTTGCTGGAAATATTTTTTTCAATGATTAACAAGGGGTCGCTATATTTGTGGTAACTGGCGGTAAATCGCTCACAAACACTTTTTACTCTGATTTTTCTTCGGAGTGTCTGGTCGTGTCGTCGGTTCAACTCATTTAATTCATTTTTAATACGATGTTGTACAGGAGCAGGATTCCGATACCGGTGACGCTCCAACAAGTATTTGGTCTGCAGTAGGTCGCTTTCTGGATGCGGATGTCGATGCACTTGGTACATCAGGATGATTGCTTGGACTTTGTTATGATTTTCCCCAGAATTGCAATAGCCTACCTTTTTAATGTGGAACACATTTTTGTTTTCTATATAGGGGTGCAAATTAGAAACTCAAGAAAACTACACGTAGAAATGTGGTCAGGTTTTGAACAATTACAGCTCAGTCAATTTTGTATCAATTATTAATATTATGCCACCATTTGATTGGAAATATTTCTACGTATTGGTTTGAATGTTCATAGTTATGTATTTTTAAATGTATATCATTAAAATGTTGATTAATAGCTAGCAGTGTTCTATTTTGTATTCAAAAAATCTCCGGCATACCGGATTTCCCTGCCATAGTCGACGATTTTGAAGGAGTAAGCGATATATCAAAGGGAAAGCATCGCTCTGATTGGTCAATCGATGCAACAGCGAAGCTGTTGGAAGCACGCGAATCTATAAATAGAAGCGAAATTATAGCTAACGTTTCAGTCCTACTTGTAGCCAGCGATGTCAGATCTACGGAAATCTCCGTAGATCTACGGATTCGACCATTTTCTGCGGATCTACGGATCCGTAGACAAAATCTACAGAAATTGGATTTTTTCTACGGGAATCTACGGAAATTTCAATTTATCAATGGAGAACTACGGAAACTAGTTTTGTCTGAAGAGCAAAAAAAAAGGTTTTCACCGCGAGAGTTTCCGAGAAAAATGCCAATCTACGGAAATGACACTCCTACTATCTGGCATCGCTGCTTGTAGCATGCTAGAGGTAGGTATGCTCTGATATTGTGTCATGCAAGATCGGATGAAATTCCATGTTATGTCGTTTCGCCTGAGAAAATGACAACTACCCCAGGGTAAATTTTGAGTGCATAAGATAAATTTCTAATTTATATAAGATGAACTCGATTGATAATGAGACAAAGTTTATCGATTCAACCGAAATCGCAGAATGGTAGTGATGGTAGAGAAACGCTATAAAAATAACTACTTGCATACAAAACTTGAACAGAAGCTTGGCGAAGAGAAGCTTAAATATCGATATCCGTATCGCAAGCATGTAAAAACATATAATTGCATACATTTGGGCTATTGGTGTAATTTCGTCGGCTACAAAACAAATACAAATCACGACAAATACAGTCTATATTCTATGTTCGCGTGTTCGGTGTTGGTTGCTAATAAAGATCAATCTTAGCAGACTCTCGTGCAATTGAAAATGTCGATCATTAGAAATTTTGGTTGCCTTGTTCCACATCAATGGTTCGAACAACCCCATGGGGATGATCATTGTAGTTTTTTCTTATACTAGTTCTCTATTCTTGTTTGATACACATTCTTTGGTTATAACCTTTACATGTATTCCAAAAACGAACAGTTTCAGATTGACACTGTTGCTTTGTTTTCTCTGGAAAAGCCTTTACGAATCCATTATAAAGAGTTTGAAACAAATCGTTTCGATTCATCACGATTTAGAACTGTTATCAATGAAACGCACGCACTAACTTCAATGTTTACATCCGATTGATTGATTGACAGACAGAGATGCCAGGCGTCAGTTTTGATATTACACTTAGTTGTAATATCAAAGAAGTGTTTTGCAAATAGCATTAACTTTACGTCTGCCTAGCGGTTTATGTTGAACCGTCAGGTCGGAGGTAGCAGCACAAACGAATTTCCAGACATGACAGTCACGATCTTTTTTTGGCGCACATCTACGGTCCTCCGTGAAACTGGCACCAATGGTGATAAATTGGTTGCATTGCTGAGTTCCCATCATACATCCATAATGCAAATGTCAAACCGTGAGAACTCTTTCGATTCGGTAGCTCATTTGTATATATTGAGATTTTATGGCACACTTTGGTTGAAATGATAACAATTCAATTAATCTCGCGCTCCACCAAGCGGTGAGTGCGGTCATTTTAGAAGGTACCGGGAACGAGCCACATTTTTTAAAAATATTTATAAGCACGTACATGTCTTTATTATTTATCTTTGGTACTACACTATTTGATTTTACGTTTCGTCTTAAGTTCATCAGTGCGTAGCAGTTTATGTTGAACTGCTACCAAAGATAAATAATAAAGACATGTACGTGCATATAAATATTTTTGAAAAATGTGGTTCGTTCCGGGTACCTTCTGAAATGACCGCACTCACCGCTTGGTGGAGCGCGGAATTAATTGCATTGTTATCATTTGAACCAAAGTGTGCCATAAAATCTCAATATATACAAATGAGCTACCGAATCGAAACGGTTCTCACGGTTTGACATTTGCATTAGGAATGTATGATGGGAACTCAGCAGTGCAACCAATTTATCACCATTGGTGCCAGTTTCACGGAGGACCGTAGATGTGCGCCAAAAAAAGATCGTGACTGTCATGTCTGGAAATTCGTTTGTGATAAAATTTTCACTTCCATTTCAACCGTCAACCAAAGTAGTTTGATCTTCGGCCATTCCAAGAGAGACTCATCGTATGAGTCGACTGCATGCAATCAAAGACATTCGCCCTTATTCTGAATAACGACGTATTGATTTTTCGATCGAATGTGGTTCGATCGAATCATAGCTACCTTTGATTTTGCTAGCGTTATGGGGAATGCAAATGAAATACGAGGGAAAAAACGATACGACGTTATTCAGAATAAGGGCGATTATTTTAACAAGATTTCCAGCTCTCACATTTCTCGAACAAATCATTGGCAACATCCTTTTTTGCTAACATGGCGCCATCAGGCGAGTGTGCATCGAATTTCGTACATAGAAGTAAAGGAGAGAAATGTCAAATTCGTGCGCTCCAAAACAGCAGCACTGCGCACCCATACAATTGACATGATATGTTGAATGTGATGCCGTGCGATGGCGGTGCTGAACTGAAGATCGATTTCGCTCTAAGCTGACAGGGTCTGTTGCCAGTGCGGTAAAATTTCATTTTCAATCGAATAATATAAGATGAAAATGAAATTTATGGCCGCTGACCGTAAGCGTGTCCCTACTAATTCATTTGACTTTTGCTGCCATTTTCAAGTGAAGCTCCCAGAATTCATCGTCAGTTGAATAATCCTACCTAGTCATTTTAAGTTTTGCTTGCTCAGTTTCGAGTGTCAAGTAGTGTAGCTCCTTCATTGCCTTCGCTCTTGGTAGTAAGCAAGTTCGAGCGAATAGAATTATAAATGGAGTAAAGCATTAAAAATGAAAACTGAAGGAGGAAACAATTAATTTATGTGTATTCTGTGATTGATATTTCAGCTATCTGGTTTGTCTTTCTATTATCTTGAACCAATTCGAATGTTTACGTGAACCTCATTTGAAGGCCGCTCTCACACTATTGAAAGAAATATTTTGTTACTTCAAGAGATCAACTGACGGTGGTTGAACTGAGCCTCGATTGAAGAGAAACGAGTGATGAACTGAATGCTGCTCGTTCGGCCGTCAGCAAACATTGTGTGTGTCAGAGATTGAAGTTTACTGCAGTGGAGAGATCGTCAATGTGTTTCACATTCAGTTTCAATTGAATTGAATGAAATTTTACTGCACTGTCTGTTGCAACCCAAGCTCAATGAAATGAATGTTCGCAATGGAGAACCTCCAAGAAAATTGAGCGGTAAAAAAAATCTTTGAAAGGTGCACACACATACGGACATATTCCGATCTCGTCGTGTAGAGTCGAATACTATATAACATTAGGGGTCTCCAGAGCTTCGATCAAATCGGGGGTTTTCAGTAATTCCATTACGTAAACAATTCCATCACAGAAATTCGCACAGTATTGGAATTATATTTTATTAGTTTTACAATTTTATTGAAATTATGTCGTATTCTATCACAAAATACAGAATTTAAAAGCATTCCATAACTACTTCTCCCAGCTATTTCCAAACTCAACATATATTTAAAGCGCTTTCCCGATTGTTTTCTGGCTATGGCTTTTCATAGCACTCATCAGCTTCCGTACCAATGTGTAAGCGTTGCACCGTCCTCGATGTATGCAGATTCAAATGAAATGGTTTTTCCTTTTTTTTCCTGGCTCAAACGTTTTCACCGCACTAGTATCTGTTGATCATTGTTGCTGCAATCCAGCGATGGCAGTTCTTTTCATGCATCAATAATCAGCCACTTTTCCTTAATCTGCTCGATCTGCTTCGCCAGTATTGGATTGCGAACACGTATTTTCACTTCCAGTGTGCCACCGACAGTTTTGCGTCCGTCCATCAGCTAGCGTGCCCGAACATCAATCGAATGCATGGAACGTGGTGAAATGATGAAACCAAAGTTCGAAAAAAAAAATACATAAGAGTACGAGAGTGAGAAACGAGTTTTTGATTGATACACACTGACAAACGGAATAGAATAGAAGCACTATGTTATGTGTTCACCTACCGGAAACGAATCGTGAATCTCACACTGCGTCTCCAGTGGTTGCAGTTTCACCGTAACCGTCCCAATCAGGGTATCCGAGCGGAGGAAACCTCTGAAACAGGAGGAGAATGTTTTGCAAAACAGCAATCAGAGCAGCCAATTTACGTTGAATGCGCTCATCGTGCGTTTCGAGAATTACTAAAAGTGCATACAATAGCCGAGGTGCTCGATACGTCGTTCGCTGAACCAAAACGCATATACGGTAAAGCAACTTACCCTTTGGAGAAAACTTCGAATTTGACCGCTTGCCTTTTGAAAATTCGTTGGCATGCCCGCTGACTTCGCTGGATTTCGATACTTTGCCGATGATTGTACTCCGGATTGTCCGTGTCACGCACTAGAGCGGTTTTGACTTTGAACGGATCGTCCTAACAAAATTTCAACTCAATCAATTTAACCATTCAAAATCATGCAAAAACGACAAACCTGAGGATATGGGAACTCCAACTTCACGTAAGTGTCGATCTCTTTCGGATTAGGAACGTTATATGAGATACCCCTCACCACCGTGACTTCAACCTCGTTATCGGATAAATCCGTGTTACATTTCACCACATTGAACTGCTTCATCTCGTAGTGAAACTTGGGCACCGGAAGCCGTTTCTTGTGAGCTAACCTAACGAAATCCAAATCCTTTTGCACAGTGCAAGCCAAATTTTCGAATCGATTCGTCCCAGCCACGTCGCCCATAGCACGGTGGTGATCCCTAGTATTCTTACACATAATCAGCTGCTTCGAAAGCTGCTCTTCCAGGCGAGTATTCAAATCCACGTCCGCGTCATCCGTCGCAGTGCAATCTTCTTCCGCAACCATGGTGAACGAATCTTCCAGGGAGCTTCGTTTCGTTGGTGCTATCGGTATGGTTGCCATGTCGATCGGAATGCCACCGCGGGCAGTTTCAATCAGTTTTTCCAAGCCTTTGTATGTTCTGATGTACTCCTTGGCTTCCTCCAATTCCCCTGCCTTCTTTGCTTCCAGGGCTGCCTGACGGTATTCCGCTAAGCGCAATGAAAGCACCGCAATTTGCTTTTCATTCTGCGTGAGAGCCCTTCCCGGTTCCTTGCTAGGACCTGCTGCAGGAAGATGTTATAAACGATCACAAATAAAGCAGAATGCAATCAACCACTTACCTGCTATCGGCGCCGGCACAGGGTTCGATTTAGGAGCAGGACGAGGAGACGGAACCGGCTGTGGCTTCACTGACTGCGTATCCACCGGAATCGGCGCATAACCAGGTGGTGTCGGTAGTTCATCGATTGGTATTGTTTTCCCAGCCTTGTGCATTTTGATCGCATCCTCATATTGTTTCACAATACGACCCATTCGACGTGCCTTCGAAGCGTTACCTTCGTCTTTGGACGATTTTTCAACTGATTTATACTTATCTAATCGTTGTTGCAAAGCTTCCAGTATGCTGGACGCTTGTATGAGTACTTCTTCCTCCTCTTCCTCTCCTACGGTTTCTACGGGCTGCTGAATGGGTTCGGTAGCAGGAATTATGACAGGCACTTCGGCATCCTTCTGCGTTCGATTTTCCTCTCGTTGAGCTCTTCGCGGAGGCACTGGCGGTGGAAGGGTATGCAAATTTTCTTCGATATCCGATGGAGCCGGTGGCATTTTACTCAGATCAACTTCTTGACCGCTCTCTAACGCATTTATCACCGTATCGAATTGTTTAACGGTTTTCATATATTTAATTGCTTTTTCCGTGTTTCCTGCTTTTTTTGCTTGCAAAGCGGCCGCCTTATATTGATTCTTCCGTTCGGTCAATATAAGTAAATCAGGATTTGCTTCCACGTCTCGTTTCACTTCCGGTACTTTTGAAGAGCTTGTTGACTCAAAAACCGGCGGTGGATCAGACGGTGGCAAAGTAGCTGGACTTAATGGCTCAGGTTTTAAAATTGCATCTGCCGGTGGGGGAGCAGGAGCCCGTCTGGTAGGTACTGTTGGGACTGCTGGGATATTTTCTACCTTTTCCTCTTTTGGAGATTCAGTTTTGGCACTCACCGTTCCGGCAATTTTCACACTCACTTCCGGGGGGATTTCGCTTGGATCTACTGATTTTCCAGCTTCTACCTGTTTCAACATGTCCTTCAAAGTTTTCAATCCCCGATTGAACCTCCGTGCCTTACCTGAATCTCCAGTCTTTTTTGCATTATCCTCAGCCAACACATACATCTCGATTCTTGATTTAATCAGATCCTTCGTTGTTGTTCCGGACGAGGAAGCTTTCTTCGGAGGTGAAGCTCTGTCGAGTTCCGGTTCTTCCTCAATTGCACCTCCAGAAATCGCTGCCAACTCATTCATCAGATCTGCATCATCTTCATCATCGGAAAGCTCTTCGTCGCTTCCGATATCCCTCAGACTAGCTGCCACCATTGCATCCAGAGCTTCCGGTGCAACGATATCTCCTTTTGGTTTTGATTTCGGTCTAACTTTTTTACCAGCTCCAGATCCGGAGGAGATTGCTGCCAGTTCTGCCTCCAAATCGTCATCGCCATCGATATCACCATCACTACCGTCATCATCCAAACCGTCGTTTATTCCAAACAGACCAAACTGAAAAATAAGTTACATTTTTTTAACTTGGTGAACTGAAATGATGACTAATACAAAGAGCGTGTCATCGCAAAGGAAATTTCGGTAAACAAACCTCGGTTGGGTCGCGTTTTCTGTCTTTCTTTACGGGAGCAGGTTTTTTATTGAAACTAAACATTTTCACTAATATCTTTCACTTAGCATTTCCAACTAAAGGAAACAACACTTTAAAATCAGAAATTCGTTTAATTTGAAGAACAAACTGACTTTCACAGTCTCTCACAGACTGACAGTTGAACTAAGGAAACAAACAATAATTCCGATAGGACACAATACTATATAACCGATTCCGATCGGAATAAGAATCGGTTGTTGAGCCGTACACGGAAAATGAAAACCAGCACTTCTTTTTACCTAACTTCTAAGACAAGACCTGACAACTGGGGGAGCTGCTTTTGTTTCAAAATGGTTTCTGATTGGCTGATTTTGATGTTGCTACCCGCACATTGTGAAAAGAAAAAACTTTTGCAGGGTACGCGAGCAATGAAGCCAAGTATAAAGAAAATCAGAAACGACTTTATTAAAATGTATAATTTTAGCTCACCAATGAAAATGAAAATTTCGAGAGAATGTTTCACTTTCAATCTAATTTGTAATAAATGTTTATAGTGGCAGCACTGTGTAATTAAAATCGTTTTTCTTTTTAGTGAAATAAAGTGTAACCAAAAAAGATTTGTTAAATTAATGTAAAACTCGAAAGAGCGTTTAGTTTTACGAGAAGAACGAACTGTTGTGTTCCACACTGTGGTTGCACCGACGACACGACCAGACACTCCGAAGAAAAATCGGAATAAAAAGTGTTCGTGAGCGATTTACCACCAGTTACCATAAATATAGCGACCCCTTGAAAATGACAAAAACTAACTATTCGAGCAACACTGTTTAAGTTGCTATGCTCTAGTTACCAAGGAGCAACACAATAAATAAACAAACAGTTTGAAATAGTTGTGGAATAATTCCACCGTTTTGAATTTTTGTGTGTTTTCCTCTAATTAAGTGAATTCCGGAGAGATATTAAATAATGTGGATCATCATCAATGAAAATTATGATAAAGTTGAGTGCAGGTGAGTGCTTGAATTTTATTATTAAATATTATTTTTCTATTATTTGCAGTTAACACTCTTTCGCCGCCTTCGAAAATGCTTCTGAAGAAGGAGATACAACATCTTTCTAATCGTTTCCTAAGAACAGTTATTTGTAAATTTAAACCAGATGGTACATAAATAGTTTAGATATACATAATTTAGGTTACCAATGCACGGCCACGGCCTCACTGCCCGCCGGTCTTCGTTTAATTGGACCTCTCGGCAGCCGCCTCACCACCAGCAGCATGATGTTATCGTCCCGCGAGCACCCGCGGCTCTTCACCAACAACCACAGCACTGACACCCACAATCGCCCGAGATTCAGCGCATCACTGTGTGCCATCCGCGGGGGAGGACCCCCCGGGATGTTGACCACGGCACCACCCTCCAACAATACAGCCTCGCCAACCGGAACCCGGCGACCGATCTACACCCATCCGATACAGGACACCACCCTTACGGACCATCCGTCAGCTGATGTCCCACTGGGATGTCGACCAGGACCTCCCCGCGGCCGAAGCGGAAACCGACCAGGACCGAACTACAAGAATACCCTTCATGAAATGTATACAAAATTGTAAATTGTAATGTACCACTGTAAACACCCTACTCCCCCCAACATAACCAGCCTTTGCAACCCCCCTTCCCCCCTAAACCTACTGGAAACTGGGAACTGGAAACTGGAAACTGAGAAACTGGAAAATCTTGAAAAAAATCATACACTCTTGCTCATGTGCATTATTAAATAAAACAGTTAGCATTAACTGTATCATCCGAACGGAAAATATGATCGCTCCGTTTATTGTGTAGAATTTAATAAGCTATCACATTTAACCTTTATATACTCAATTTTATATAATACATTCAACCGGTTGCGCAGTTGATTATATCGGTTAAATCGTAGTCTACAGTAAAAGATTTATTCAATACTTTTATTTTAATTTTTTTTTTCAACTGGATTATTACAGTCATCATATTTTATAATTATGATGGAATAATTAAAGTCGAAAATTATACTTGAACATTTTTTCTGTCATCTATTTATTCATAAACTTTATTCACACATTCGATAAACTGTTCAATCTGTTGAATATGTATATAAAAATTATGTGTTAAAATATTACATGCAAAGTATAACACCATCAATCTTCATAAACAGCCACGCACCACCTTCATTTTGAGTACTGCAGAGGCACCAAACAGCTTTGAATGATATCTAGGTCAATGTCATTTTCTGTTTTAATGTATATAACAAACTGTCCTTTATCACATCCAAATACAGATGACACCAACAAGTTAATCAGTGGGTGCTTCTTTTTCACAGTTGATTACAAACCTTATGGAAAAAACTAGAAACGAAGAAAACAAATTAAATCAAAATTGTGCAAAAATGACTCAAAACTCTGAAAGAATAAATTTAATACCTGCCAGCGGGCCAACTACATTCAGTGGTTTGGTTTTAAGTGAGAATCTTTTGTTTTTGTTTACATTCCATATGTAGTTACCAAGGCTACAAGGTTTTTCAAAATCAATAATTTTCCAACTTGTGTTGCCAGTTCCAACATTTTTTCAAGCGATTTCGTTTTGACATTACCAGTTACTGAGGGGTAGTTAGATTTGCGATACAGTTTTGATAGTCGAGTGGCAGGTCGTGTCGTCGGTTGCACTAAGCATTTCTATCCAAACTTGACTTTTTCCAATTCCCAAAAGATCCGGTAATACATCAACAATGGATTCGATTTTGCATTTAACATGAGATATTTCGTGTTTTGTCATCAAAGCTCAATTAATTGTTTTAGGCATTAATAATAAAAAAAAAATGAGGGGACGGGTATAGCGTGACGGGTAAGTCGATGCCTTTCACGCCGCCCGCCTAAGTTAGATTCCCAACCCCGCGCATAGGGTCAGAAAGTTTTTCTGGCCCGAAGAGGTGAATGACATTAATGTTAAAGCCTCTGTAATTGAAACAAAAACACATAAAAAAATAAAAAAATGCATTCACTAAAACATTTTTTATGTTTATTTCAAATCATGAACCGAGTTTAAAAATTTAAATTTAATAAATATTTTTTTCTTAGCATAAAGTTATTAAAAAGTCTGTAAATATGGCTACACTGTTGCCGATACGTTGGTATTTATTCCACAGGACGAAAAAGACGAGAAGGATGATTCGGAAGGAAGAATAAGAAACCAGTTGTCAGGTCTTGTCTTAGCTAATTTCTAAGACAAGACCTGACAACTGGGGGAGCTGCTTTTATTCCAAAATGGACCAGTTTCTGATTGGCTGATTTTGATGTTGCTACCCGCACATTGTGAAAAGAAAAAACTTTTGCAGGGTACACGAGCAATGATGCCAAGTGGAAAGAAAATCAGAAACGAGGTTGTTAAAATGTATAATTTTAGCTCACCAATGAAAATGAAAATTTTCAGAGAATGTTTCACTTTTTTTCAATCTCATTTGTAATAAATGTATATAGTGACAGCACTGTGTAATTATGGGTTTATGAAAAGCACGATAATATTAGATATTTTTTGGTAGCGTGTAGTAATCGGTTCGAAGCTTTTTGAAACGGTTTAATCGGAAAATGCCCTTGTTTAAGGATGTCGGATTCTCTGAATTACTCGATTATTTAACAATCAAGTGTTATTTTAAAACTTTTCGATTGAATTTTAATCGATCACTCGAAGTTGATTGAAATTTTCAAATTATAAGATTACTTCAAAAATCGAATGTTATGTTCAGACTTCTCGATTAAATATTACTCGATTATCTGGGTTATTAGTCGATTACTCTATTAATCGATCGATATTACGACATCCCTAGCACTTGTGGCTGGACAATACGTCAAAAAATTTGCAGAAGTTGTCTTGAAGAAAACTAATTGAACAATTTGTTTAGGAAGTCAACCCATTCTTTAAGATGAGTACAAAAATAGCAAAAGTTAAACTTTCCAAAGGCATTCTGGAAATGAAATTTATGTCTAGAACCAGGGAAAAAATCGAGAAAGAAAATGATGATGCAGAAGGAAGGTGAGTTAATTTTTTAGTGCCTGGCACGACCAACAAATATTCAAATCAAATCTATCTTTCAGAGCGTTGTATTCCAATGAAATAACTGACAAAATGTTACACGGTTCTTCTAAATACATAATTGAAACAAGCTACGTCCCGTGTGAAGATCTTATCGAAGGCCGAGTGAGTTACGGCGGGATGAATCCGGAAATTGAACGTATAATCGAGCTAGAGAAGAACAAAGACCTAGCGGCATTGATAGAGAAGGAGCGTGCCGAAGCGGCTGAGCGACAAAAAATGCGTAGAGATGTTCCAGATGAGGAAATGGCCAAGTTCTATACCAGTGTGGTAAAGACTGTCAAGAAAAAATTCGATAAAAGGCAAAGCATCCTTCCCCTTAATATCAGACGAATGGAGCGTCCAAAGGATGACTGACAGTTAATTAAATATTGGTGGCTTTAGATAGTGATTATTTACATTTAAGCAATTACAAATTCAATGCTCGAAACAACTTATGCTTGTATTAAGAATCTTCTATTATTTTAACTGCTTGTAGGGCATAATTTATTTCAGTGTTAGCAGTCCAACACCAACTATTCTGCCAGAACTTGTATCCCATCCCATGAACTAGAACGGTGCTACAGTTGAATGTTTTCAAAATCCGTTGTAAATCCAAAGGCGAAATAAATTTGTCCCAGTCATGAGTGTTTTTTGGAACAAGGTCCAACACATATTCCGCTGCTACAATCCCTCCCAACCAGGAGGCAGTTGTTTTGTTGAGTGTAGTAATAAAGATCGAGCCACCCGGTTTTAGAGCCAATAGGCAGTGCTCGAGAAACGATGCCTTATTATTCACATGCTCCAGAACTTCAGAAACAACAACCGCATCATACTTTCCCTCATTATTTTGGGAGTGGTCCTCCACAGTTTGCACATAATACTGAATTTTATCGATAATGTGCTGGTCTAGCAACTGAGCATGTTCTTTTGCCACGTTAATTAGTTTTTCTCCTGGATCTATTCCAACCGCGTTTGCCCTTATACGTGCTAATGCTTCGGTAAGTATTCCACCTCCACAACCTACTTCCAAAATATTAATTCCAGACAAAACATTTGGTGTAGAGACCTGCTCCTTCGGAATTAATCCAGTCGAAATCAATCCATCCCGAATGAGTGGCACACGAAGAGCATTCATAGAATGTAGCCCTTTTAAAGGTCCAGTTGGATCCCACCAATCGGACGCCAGCTTAGCCAACGTATCCACTTCTTGAAGATCGACATTGTTGGGTGTATTACTTTGTACATTTACATTTTGTGTTAGGGATCTGGTTGATGGTCTAAAATGTAGCTCTAATTAATATACTAATCGAACCTTCTTCTGGTATGAATTAACTGTATTTTATAAAACAAAGGACATAACAACCGCTGCCGCAATGATAAAAGCATTATTTATTTGTGATACAAAAGATATTACACGTAACTGTAATTAAAAATATTCTGAGAAACTCGGTTAGCAAAACACAAAAAAATACACAACAAAAATTATCAGCTGTGCTACACTGCTAAAATGAAGTACAAACTAAGGGGTGCCATTATACTCATTCTCGTAATAAAAATATGAAAACCGGAAAAACTCATTCATTAGGTTTTGCACGAGCATAACATAAACTCACAAAATGAAATTTTTTTGACAGTCGACGTGTACTTGTTTACAGTTTAAAAGTTCATCAGAGGTTCATCGTTTGAATGTAAAAATTGCAAGTCACCTCACACTAAACAGATTCATACATATATCGCTCCTTGATGCTGGAAACACATACAGGGCAATCTTTTTAGTTCTTTTCACTGCGGAACACGTTTTTAACAGGCACTTTTTTGTCATGTTTCAATTTTTAATTTGCAGTCGAAAAGCAAAACAAACCATCGGCAGCTGTCAAAGATGAACTTGAATCATCGGTAGTTCATTTGTGTCGTCATCGTGCAAAACCTAATTATTGGATAGTATGAATAAAACTAGACCCTGTCAGCTTGAAGCGATATCAATCTTCAGTTCAGCAACGCCATCGCACGGCATCAAATTTAACATATCATATCAGCTACATGAATTTGGCATTTCTCTCCCCGACTTTTATGTACGAGATTCGATGTCGACTCGCCTGAGGGTGCCATGCTCGCAAAAACGGATGTTTGTTCGGGAAATTTTGGTAGTCGTCTGGTGGCCATGGCTGCCCAGGTAACCAAAAGGCCGTGCGGGATGCTACGTTTTATCAAAAACATCATATTAACAAGATATTCTCTTGTTAATATAATGTTTTTGATAGAACGTAGCAACCCGCACGGCCTTTTGGCTACCTGGGCAGCCATGGTTACCAGACGACAACCAAAATTGATTCAGTGACGGCTGTTGAATCCAATTTGGCTAAACATAGTTGCCTGTATCTCAGTTAGCCGAACGTTTTCATCTTTTAACCTTCGCTGAAAATGTCAAAAATTTCGATGTGGAAAAATCCAGGTGGATACGGTTGTATCGTTTGAGGTGCATATCTGGCAGCGGTGAGACAGTCGGTCACTCAAATGGCTGCAAGCCATATTTTGCCCGCTGACATTAGCAAACCTAGAGCGAGAATGATATTAGCAGCAAATGAAAGGAGCCCTGTCAGAGTACAAGCGAGAAATCTGCTCAGCTTTCACTCTGACAGGGTCCCTTTGATTTGCTGCTAATATCATTCCCGCTCTAGGTTTGCTAATGTCAGTCACCAGCTCGACACAGCTTCTCGCGCCCACTCTGCCTTCGGCCTTAGTCAGCCGTTTGGCAGCCATGCGTATGCGGAAAGTTTGAATTTCGGTAGTAAATGCTACACGTAGATTAAAAGAAAGAAGACTCACAAGAAAAGACTTTCCTACATAACAACGTTCCATTTTTTCAAAAATCTGTGATCAATCGTTTTCCGTACCATAATAGCTGATCAAAATCAATTTGGTGAGCAAAAAAAAAGGTTCTCACAACCAACACGCTCTGTACCTTTTTCCTCAACTTTATTCCAGAATCTGTGATCATTTTCACAGATGTCTGTGTCATTTTTAAAATCTGTGAAAAAAAATTGAAAATCTGTGAAACACAGATTAATCTGTGAACCTGACATCCCTGAAAAACTGCAGTGTAACACTACACTGAGAAAAATACTATAGTAGCCGTAACCTGTTTGTTATGGTCATTTCAACTATATGTTTATATAGTCACAACAACCATGATATGAGATTATTCACTATCCGTATTGTATAAACTACTAGATAACAAATACTATAACAGGACATTCATATTAGATTCTTTAACCATATAAACGATCATTTCGAATATTCCTTCACGTCACGTTACCCTATCAAAACATCCCGTCTGTAATCTAGACTGTGTTTATTTTTTTCATTTACCAACAGAGTTGCCATTCATACAGAATTACCTGTAATGTATTGATTTGTATACCTTCGTGCGAATTTCATGCAGGATATAGATTTAATACATATTGCCAAAACTATATACAGAATTGTGCCTACTTCTCATCCTCCAACGAAAAACAAAATCGAACCCGTTTTGATACAATATTTACTTGCTTCTGGTCCGCCGCCACTTAATTTCGGGTGAAAACACAATCAAAAATAATCTGGATGAACAACGTTGAGAAAAATAAATGTTTACCTTCCAACATCGCTAAAAAAGTTAAATACGTTATCAACGTAATCCAATAATTTATTGTGACGATTCATTATCAAATATTTTTATGAAATCAGGCATCCCTGCAAGCAGCTAATCGGTGTTGACAAACGAGGGGAAACCAACTAGTAAAAAAACTTTTACGTAACACAAGGGGTGTACAGATAGTAAATAGTTCGTGCAGTACAATAAAGGTGGAACTAGTGCAACACGAAAAATTATTTTTATAAGAATTTACTTGTACTGTCATGTCTGTTAGTCTGTGGTAGTGGTACGACAGTCCGTGCCGACCCTGTGAAATTTGTGGACCCGTATCGGTCCGATCATCGGCCCGATTATCGGACCGATTGAGCACGATATGGGGCCGATCGTAGCGCTTCGATCGTCCCGTCATCGGACAATTCTGCACCATTTGCATCAACCGCGTCGACCTAAGAAAGCTTTATTTTTACATTATGTATCGCTAGAGAAACAGAGCGAAGGAATATCAAACTAGGCATTTTCAAGGCCGCTGTCTCCCCGATTGTGTGTGAAGGAGTGTTAAACGCTGTTTTGTTTTGATCATAGAGGCTTTACCGTTAAGGTCATTCGCCTCTTAGGGCCAGAAAAACTCTTGCCCTATGTTCGGGGTTGGAAATCCAAACCCCGATATATCGCATCTCTCCTGAGTATCAGACATCCGCTCTCTGCTTTAGTACATCTTCACTCTTTTGTTCTACCGATACACTATGTAAGCTCGAAACGCAATCAAAAGCTTTCGTGCACGATGCGTCCGATGCTCGGATTTACTGGGGATCCACACCTCAACATGACTACTACGATGCTCGATGTCACTCCGATGCGTCCACGTAAGCAGTAACACGTTACTTCAACGTGGGCAATATTATAAAATTTGATTCGAACCCGAGATATGTTTGATTAGCGGCCCTTACACGAGTTATTAAAAATGTCATTACTAAAAAATAATATCATTTTAATGAACGTGTAATGGTGCAGTAATGACGAGATTTCTATCAAATTTGAAATACATCATTACTTAGTCATCATTAAAAATGACAAAAATAATGCTCGTGTAAGGGCCGCTATTCACTCTTCTCTGAAAAAATATGGTTTGGTATTTTCTCCGTGTATTACTCCCACATTACTCACCCCTCGTCCCCGCATGAGCATGGCTGCCAGATGGATGACTAAACGCTGCCAGCGGGAATAATATGGCTGGCAGACATTCTGGTTACCGACTGACTCACCGCTGCCAGACATACAACTCAAACGATACCACCGTATCCACAAGAATTTTTCCAAATCTAAATCTTTGACATTTTCAGTGAAGTTGAAAAGATGAAAACGCTCGGCTACCTAAGATACAGGCGACTATGTTTTGCAAAATTGGATTCGACAGCCGTCACTGACACAATTTTGGTAGCCGTCTGGAGGCCATGGCTGCCCAGGTAGCCAAAAGGCCGAGCGGGTCAAACTGAACCGATAGTTCTTTCCAGAGATGCCAGGATCACGGATTTATCTTTGTTTCACAAATTCCCAATATGCGGCAGTTTTTAAAAATGGCATTCTCACAGATTTCTAATGTCGTTTTCGCTTGACAAAACTGAAACTGACCCAGGGTGGTTTCGTCGAACAAACACTTTTAACGAAACTGTGTTGGTTTCGCAATTAGCAACGGGGATCTGAGCAAACTTGATATAAAAACCAGTTCCCAAACTGACTCGATTTTCAGTTCAAGAATGTTGAAACAACAATGTTCGGAATTAGCTTCAAACAAACGGTTTGGCAGCAATTAGGGTGGAAACGGTGATAGGTTTGGCATCAAACGAAAACGATCATAAGCGGCCCTTACACGCAGCGTTGCCAGGTTGCCAGATTTGTCTGGCAAATGCCAGATTTGCCTCGTTTAGCGACCCTTACACGAGACAATATTATTGTCAATACAAGGAGTATTGACAATACTTTTGATCGTGTAATGGAAACGTCATTGGATTGACGAAGATATTGTCAAAAGATCAAAACTGCTCATCAATCTGACAATACTTTCTCTCCACAGGGAAACTGTTAAATGTGTGCAATAACATCTTCTCTCAATATATTAATATTCATTTGCAATATTTATAGCGCCAATTGCTTGAATTTTTCGAAAAACTCGGACTCAAGTTATCAAGCCAATTGGATTAATGGTATTGACAATACTTTGGATTGACAATAATATTGTCACGTGTAAGCAGAGTTGCTAGGTTATTTTTCCATTGGTGATTGCCGAAAATTTGACAGAAGCTGCTATATTGCTATCTATATTGTATACAACATTTTCAATCCGGTAGAAGATGCTATAAAAACTCGAGTCTCTCAATACATGAACCGCGAGAGAATTTTTCTACATTTCTTCGCTCCACTTCATACTCTGAGTATTTCACGGCCCATGAAAAAATATACAGTCTGATAATGATCGTTGCTGTGTGGAATTTGCCAAGAGAGAATCGCAAGTTGACAATTATCGCAGAAAATCGAATCGATGGTTCATCTTGATGTTTCTCATACTAGGTTGCAATATTTCAAAACCCTTGTGTGGAGCATTCACAGACATTTTCATAGACACAACTTACACAAAGGTTATATGCACATAGTTAGAATAAGCGGCAATAGTAAAATGATTCTATCGCAATTATCCACTGCCCATAGAGAATCGGATCGCGAAACGAGAATAAGCGACCGTTTGTTGCTTCAGAGACGATCCCCACAGCACCGTGCTAACCTTTGATTCTCAGAAATGTCATCGAGAGAAATTCACTCTCGCACTGGTGTCGATTCTATGTTAAATGAGCCATGCCGGGTGTTTGTTGTTGCGATGTTTTCCATTTCTCTTTGATGGCACTGATTGAATCGTGTGAAGAGTGAAGATTGAACGTTCTTTGATACGATAAAAGCCATCCTTATTGCACATATTTAACAGTTTCTCCCTGGAGAGAAAGTATTGTTGGATTGATGAGCAGTTTTGATTTTTTTGACAATATTTTCGTCAATCCAATGAAGTTTCCATTACACGATTAAAAGTATTGTTAATACTTTTTGTATTGACAATAATATTGTCTCGTGTAAGGGTCGCTTTTTACACGATCAAAAGTATTGCCAATACTCCTTGTATTGACAATAATATTGTCTCGTGTAAGGGTCGCTATTAATGCCCCGTTTACACTTCTGCTGGTTGCCAGCATGCTGGTGTCAGTGTACTGCCCTCTTAGGAAAAAAACGTTCAACGGTGGTCCTTCGTTGGTCTAATACTTTGGATCATTGGACCACAGTTGAACGTTTTTTCCTAAGAGGGCAGTACACTGACACCAGCATGCTGGCAGCCAGCAGAAGTGTAAACGGGGCATAAGTGCGATGGTATATTTTTGAAAAAATGACCTGGCATCCCTGGTTCTTTCTGAAACTGTCAAATTTATCAATAACGCACAGCACGTGTGTTTCATAGGTCGTGGGAATTCGGATCCTTAATTCTGTTTATTTATTAGTACAACCTGGATTTATATATATTGGGATAGTTGGTTAAAATACTAGTGCCGATTCATAACATCACATATCAAAAGTAAGTATTTTCAACTAACCGAATATAGATATAATAGAAAATATATTGTAGATGAAACCGAAACCTACCAAGAAACGGTTGGACATACAGAGCATGACACTGGACACCTTTCTGGATAATATGGATGCGGATTTTGACGGCAGTAGCACTGATGCTACTTCGGCTGTAGACACCAAACCACCGATCAAAAAGAAACTAAAAAGGCAGAAGGAAAGCAAAACAAATCTTCAACAGAATTTAAAAGTCGAGAAGAAAAAAAAAGGTGAGGATACAAAGCCTAAAAAGAGAGTGTTATCGAAAACATCAAATGACGTGTCCGATACCGATCAAAGTGGTGGGCAAAAAGACGTGGAAAAAGAGCATCAGCAAGCGTTAGTAAAACTAAAGGAAACTGATCCTGAGCTGTACGCTTTTTTGAAACAGAACGACAAAAAACTGCTGAAGTTTGGTACAATGTCACAAAGTGATGATGAACTAAGCGATGAAGGCGATAACGGAGACGAAGGAGATGATGAAGAAGAAGGGACTGTACACAAATTGCCGGATAAGTTGGAAGTTGCTAGCGATGAGAGTGATTTCGAAGACGAAGGTGAAGATACCGACGAGCAAGAAGGTGATAGTATCGAACCAGGAACACAGAAAAAAATTACTTTGAAATTGCTACAAAAATGGACGGAAGAATTGACGACGTTCCCATTGAAAAACGTGGAGATCATACGTACAGTTTGCAAAGCTTTTAATTCTGCCTTGGTCACTGTGACTGGCGAAACGAATGTTATTCCGGCTTATAAAGCGGAAGGTACTGCCATCTTCAACGGTGTTGTCCAATTGTGCGTTCTACATCTCGGCAATGCTGTTAAACAGTACCTAAATGTGAAGAGCTACAAAAATATGAGAAAGAACAAAAGGTTTTCCAAGGTACAGTCTTGTCTGCGAATGTATTTGACCGATTTGACAAATTTGCTGGAAAATGTTTCATCGAAACAAATTATGAATGTCCTTCTGAAGCATCTGCATCAGTTCTCGTCGATTTTAGTGTGCTATCCTTCGATTACAAAACCCATCCTAAAACGTATGATCGTAATTTGGAGTACCTCCGAAGAGGAATCAATCCGAGTGCTGGCCTTTTTATGCATCATAAAGATTACATGTGGTCAAATGCAACGGTTTTTGAGTGATGTCTTGAAAAATATGTACTTGGCCTATGTTAAGAACAGCAAATTTGTTAGTCCCAACACGCTTCCTGGTATCAACTTTATGAGGCGGTCTCTAACGGAAATGTTTACATTGGACATGGGAGTTTCCTATCAGCATGTGTTTCTTTACATTCGCCAACTAGCGATTCATTTGCGAAATGCAGTGATTCTCCAGAAAAAGGACAGCTTCCAATATATCTACAATTGGCAGTATATTAATTCACTTAAACTCTGGTCGGACGTATTGGCCGCAACGTACAACAAAAAGGAACTCGAGCCGCTAATTTTCCCATTAGTCAGCATAATAACCGGAGTTATTAAATTGATTCCATCGGCGCAATACTTTCCACTTCGCTTTCACTGTTGCCGAATGTTGATAGACCTCTCGGCTCGAACCCGAGTTTTCGTTCCGGTTCTTCCATTCTTGGTGGAAGTGTTGAACTCGAACAGTTTCAACGAAGAACACAAAAAGCTGTCGATGAAACCCGTGAATTTGACTTGTTTGCTTCGGATGGCACCGGCCAACATACAGGAGAATGCATACAAGGATGCTGTCTTGGATCAAATATACGAACTTTCGCTCGAATATCTTGCCCATGAATCGTCCTCGATTTGCTTCCCCGATTTGGTCATACCAATCGTTACTGCGTTACGCAAATTCTGCAAAACCACTAAAGCATACAAATATTCTCGCAAAATCAAACAGCTTAGTGATAAAATCGTAGAAAACAGTGCTTTCATTGACAAGGAGCGAACGCTGAATCCGGTCCGGTTGAACGACATTTCCGCTATACGTAGCTGGGAGGCAACGCGCAAAGCCAACGGAACTCCATTGTGGTCGTTCCATCAGAGCTTCGCCATTGAAAACGATAAGATTAAGCGGCGACAGGCTACTCAATCTGATGACATTAACGATTATAATTTACCAACGGTTAAAAAACTAGTTAAGAAACCTATTGCGAGCAAAGAAGGCCCCACGGAACTTTTCCCGTCGGATGAGGAAATCGACGATCATGACTTAGGTGACGCGGAAGAAGAAGTAGAAGAGGAGGAACCGATACGGAAAAAACAGAAAAAGGAATCCAAAGGAAAGAAAGTGAAAAAGGAAAAAGGCAGCAACGGTACGAAGGACACGAAAAATAAAAAGAAAAAACCGAAATCAGAAGCAGAGGCAATCGAGGTCCCTCTGGAAAGGACGGATAATGAAGAGGTTGATATATTGAAAGATCTAACTTTAGAAGATTGGGAGTAAAAGTAAGTGCTCAGAAGTTACGTATACAACTATGTATTCATGCTTAGTTTTCGGGATGAGCTTGAAAACTTAATCTAATAATAAAGAGATGTTCTGCATCTGATTGAAAAATACGAAATTCTATTTCAATATAACAAAGAGGTATACTGAAAATGTCTGTTATTTTTGTTCACAACAGACAAAGATTCCAGAAATAACACATTTTCAGCTCTGTTTGCATATCGAGAACACGATCTATGATCTATGACAGTTGTTTCCAAACTCCTCGGTGTCTTCGTTTTCCTTTTTTAGAGCAAATCCAGCAGCTAGAAGTTCTATATGGAAGATCTACAATAGAGCAGAAACTGGAACAAACGTATCCCCAGCAAGCCGTTCTAGTTTTATTGATTCGACCAGTTCTGTCAAATTTAAAAGTGGTCTATGATGCCGTTCTATTTTTTGTATATTTGAAATAGAGTGACTACAATCAGAGTGGCGACAGCTGTTCGTTTGGAATGACAGCTACCAGTTCCAAACCGACAAACGACCTGTCAATTCAATGTAAAGCTAATGGAATGTTTTGAATTGTTGCTCTATGAAACACGAGTAAAGCTCTGCTGAGGCCAGTTTTTCTTGTTATGAAATTCAGATTTTTATTTTGTAACTGGCATAAATTATGCATCTAGTACTAGAACACTACTGAATATGCCCTTATGATTTGACTGTTCTTATAAGGAATGACATTTTCACAAGGTAGACTGTTATAAAAATCATAAATTGTGTTTTAGGGAATACATATGTCATTGATATGAATTGCATAAGTCATGCTTATAAAGTTCATATGTATGCTTACCGAATGCATAAGTCTTCAATGAAATCCAAATTGTGCTGATTCGTAAGTCACATCTTATGGAATTATTAAGTTTATTTTCTTCGGTGTAGTCGAAAGAGAAAGTCACACGTTTTTTTTTAATAACGGCCAATAAGCCATCCATCAACATTCACTTTGAAGAGTAATTTCGAATGACTCGGCACTCGCTGAGAGCAAGTCATAATAGTAAACGGCAGAGAAAAGTTTCCTCGTTCGTCTGGTGTTTAATTTAATACTCAATTTTTCATAGCTCGCCTGCAATTTCTTTCAAAAGTGGAAGTTGAAAAGTGGCTTATTGGTCGTTATCAAAATACAAAAAAAAAAAACCCGTGAAGTAAACAAAGAGAAACTTTTAATTGTTTTTAGCCCCTTTTGAAATGTTGACGTCGACTTGTGAATCATTTCGATAGTCCCACGACAAAAGGGCCTAATTGCAAATAAGAGCCTCTCTTTTCATTATTACGGAGCCATTATTGCAAATTCTCTAAAGTTCCCAATATAAATCGAAAGCTTGTAGTTTTACCTTGAAAATTTTGCGAAGAGTAAAGCGTCAAATATCAAATCATTTCGGTAAATCGTGAAAGAAAAAGTAAACAAAGAAAAACTGTCATTTGCATTTAGGCCTTTTTGTCGTGGGACGGTCGATTTGTTCGAAAAAAAGTCCTTTGCAAATTTTTGAAGCTTGTGAGTTTGATGAAACACGAAAAAAAAATAAGGATGGGCGAATTGGTGAATTTTCCCATTTTTTTTTTTTCATAAATACGTTTATTTCTTAATGCAGTTTACATAAGTTTTTCTTCGCCGTAGCATCACTTTTACATAATATTCTTATCCTAATTTAATTCTAACATAGTCACAACGTTTTGCATTTATTAAAACATATTCTCTTATTACTTAAATATCATCTTAGGTAACTCGTCATTAATTATGAAATCTACTCGGAAATATTATTTGAACCAAACGATTAACTTCTATAAATTATAAAATAAGCTGTTATTTTCAGACATTTTGTTAATAATTTCATAAACTGTTTCGAGTTTGTTTGTATCATTACATTATTTTTATTCTAATTTAGCTATTGGTTGAACTCATGGACGCAGCTGGGATCAGAACTAAGTCTTGAAAGGGGCCTTTATTAAATTGAAACTCCAGTTTTCTTTATGAAATGATAAATAAGTTTCATGTATGAAAGGTCACGACAAGCAAGAATGTCTCGAACTGGGATATTGGATAGTCTACCTTGGGTACGCAAAGAATTTATTAGTTGAGATCTGACATCACGATACTCCACGCATGTCCAAACGACATGATCAATATCTCGATAACCTTCGCCACAAGCACAATGATTAGTCTCGGAGAGCCCAATTCGAAGGAGATGTGCATCTAACGTGTAGTGATTGGACATGAGTCTAGACATCACACGAATGAAATCTCTACTCACATCCAGTCCCCTGAACCATGCCTTTGTCGATATTTTCGGAATAATTGAGTGCATCCACCGACCCAGATCATCTTTATCCCAAGAAGCTTGCCAGCTGGCAAGTGTTCTTTGGCGAGACGAGCTATAGAATTCGTTGAAAGCAATTGGTCTCTCATAAATTTCCCCCTCAATAGCACCACGTTTGGCTAAAATATCGGCTCTTTCATTGCCAGGAATGGAGCAATGAGCCGGGACCCAGACTATAGTGATTAGATAATTATTGTTCAATATGTCGTTCAGGCACTGTTTTATTTTGCCCAGGAAAAACGGTTCAGTCTTGCCAGTCATGTTTGAGCGAATGGCTTCAATTGCACTCAGACTATCTGTGAAGAGGAAATAATGGTTTGGAATTAATGTGACGATTACACTCAAACTATATTGAACTGCTGCTAGCTCTGCTATATAAACAGATGCAGGTTCTTGAAGCCTAAATGAGGCCGAAACATTATTGTTGAACATACCAAACCCTGTCGCTTCTTCAATTCGCGATCCGTCCGTGTAAAACATTTTCTCAGAGTCAATATGCCTGAACTTACTTGAGAATATTTTTGGGATTTCCGTCGAACGTAGATGATCCGGGATTCCACGCACTTCGCGCTGCATGGATGTATCGAAAAATAAAGTTGAGTCAGGGACATTTAGGAGGCTGACACGGATAGGAATATATCTTGAAGGGTTGATTTCCTGTGACATATGGTTAAAATATACTGTCATGAATTTTGTTTGAGATCGAAGCTCGACTAGTCGTTCGAAATTATTAATTACCATGGGATTCAGCACCTCACATCTTATTAGCAGGCGTGATGAAAGCTCCCAAAATCGATCTTTTAATGGAAGAACTCCCGCCAGAACTTCAAGACTCATTGTATGTGTCGAATGCATGCACCCTAAAGCAATTCGCAAACAACGATACTGAATTCGCTCCAGTTTGATAATATGAGAGTTTGCAGCGGAACGAAAGCAAACGCATCCATATTCCATCACTGAAAGTATCGTTGTCTGATACAATTTTATTAGATCTTCCGGATGAGCACCCCACCAAGATCCTGTTATTGTTCGAAGAAAATTTACTCTTTGTTGGCATTTTGTTATCAGAAACCTAATGTGTCCTCCCCACGTGCATTTGGAATCAAACCACACCCCGAGGTATTTAACCGTTGTGCACTCGAAAAAAAAAACACCTTTAACCACCCGAATGGGTACCCGGGTACCCATTTTTTTAAATCGCTGTAAGTTGAGCATTTTTCAACCGATTGAAGTAATTTTAGCACTGTTGGATTCAGGAACTTAAGCTCTTTGGGATTGGTACCCATAAAGATGGACATGGTGCTCCTGGTTCCCAGGAACCCGGATATCCTAAATGAGTTCCGACATCGAGGCATTTATACACGGATTTCACGTATTTTTGTAATCTTATCTAAGAATTGCTATATGAAATCAAGTGCTATGCTGAGTTGTTATGTTTATATATTTCAGGGGGCATCCGTTATGTACGTAACATAAAATTTTGAATTTTTCTACCACTCCTTTCCCCCTTTGTCGAGCATTTCTCAATCTTTTCACCATGTATTGTCACGTATTTTTGAAACCTCTCCCCCCTAAACGCGTGACGTACTTTATGTATGTTCCCTTATATACTTCACTTTCTTATCTTCAGTTTGAAAATTATTATGTACTTCAGGCCTATTGCGAGGAGCACGCAATACAATTTTTAATTCTGGCAACAAACATTTCGAAACATCACGAAGTTACTTCCCAAACAGTTTCGTTCTCATTTATATTTCCTTTTTTTCGTTCTATGAGAGTAAGTCCAGAATAGGCCAACTACCCTTTAGATGACGTCATTTTTCTACAAAAGGTTCATTTTGGTACGGCCTTTCTCAAATAGCTGGTTTGGAAAAGTTTCAAATTAGTAAATGACATTTATGGTGGAAAACACAAGTGTCGGAACATTCTACGGAAATCCGGATTAACGGGAACCAGAAGAACCTACTACAGCAATATACACGGCCATCGAAAAGTGGATAAATTTCTGAATTTACCCGTACTGAAAAAATTCAAATCGGATGGAATTTGCCTTAGTTACAAGCATTTTTATTTGTGGGTACCCGGGTACCCATTCGGGTGTTTACGTAATAAAAAAAATTTGAGCCCCCCCATTCGACCCCCCTTACTGTAAAATGAAAAGTCAAAGCATGAGAAGTTATGGTCCAACTAGTTCTTGGAATTGACCGAATTGCAGAATCTTAGTTTAAACCTAACTCAGAAATTTCTTATTTTGAAATTCGAAAAGGTACCCGGGTACCCATTCGAGTGCATAAGGGTAAAAAGTTAAAACCTGTTGGATCATTCTTCCCATCATATGGAGCTGAAGCTGCGCGGGATCATGCTTTCTTGAAAAGACGACTAACTCTGTTTTCTCCGCAGAGAATTCGATACCAAGATGAACAGCCCAATCGGACAAGTTATCTAAGGTATCTTGCAATGGTTTATGCAGATCAATAGCTTTGGGTCCAGTAACTGAAACCACGCCATCATCTGCCAATTGTCTTAGTGTACATGGGGTTACTAGACAGCTGTCAATGTCATTTACGTAAAAATTATAGAGGAGCGGACTGAGGCATGAGCCTTGCGGGAGACCCATGTAACTATTTCTGAGTGTTGCCAAATCGCCATGTGAAAAATGCATGTGTTTCTCTGACAAAAGGTTGTGCAAATAATTATTTATAACCGCTGGGAGTCCATTTTGGTGAAGCTTGTCTGAAAGAACGTCAATGGAAACTGAATCAAATGCTCCTTTAATGTCTAAAAATACAGATGCCATTTGTTGCTTTTGAGCGAAGGCAATTTGGATGTCAGACGAAAGTAATGCAAGGCAATCATTCGTCCCTTTATTTCTACGGAAGCCAAACTGAGTATCTGACAACAAACCGTTCGTCTCGACCCAAGTGTCGAGACGTCGTAGAATAATTTTCTCGAACAATTTTCTGATGCAGGACAACATCGCAATGGGTCTATATGAGTTGTGATTGGAAGCTGGTTTCCCCGGTTTTTGAATGGCGATAACTTTCACTTGTCTCCAGTCAGGTGGAACAATATTTTGCTCAAGAAACTTGTTGAACAATTCCAACAAACGTCTTTTTGCGAGGTTGGGCAGATTCTTCACCAAGTTGAATTTAATTCTGTCCAACCCTGGAGCGTTATTGTTACAAGACAAGAGTGCTATAGAAAATTCCATAATTGAAAATGGGTTATTAATAAAACCATTATTTGGAGGAGATTCCCGTATAATGCTCTGCGTAGGAACAGAATCTGGGCAAACTTTCCTAGCAAAGTCAAATATCCATCGGTTCGAGTATTCATCACTCTCATTGCCCACGGTACGATTCCTCATTCGTCTGGCCGTGTTCCAAAGAGTGCTCATTGAGGTATCTCTTGACAAACCTTCGACAAAATGTCTCCAATAGCTACATTTTTTGGCTCGAAGTATGCTCTTGTACTTGGTTTCTAAAACCATAAGTTTTTCAAAATTCTGAGGAGTTCCTCCTCCCCGTTTTAGAAACGTCTTGCAAGCATTTTGTTTTGCGAGTTTAGCCTCTGAGCACTCTTTGTCCCACCAGGGGTTGGGAGGCCTTCTGTTAGTCGTTGGCCCAGGAAAGCGTTTAGTTTGGGATTGTTCTGCTGCCTCCAGAATCGAACAAATGAGGAAGTCATATTCTTCAAGTGGAGGGAGCTCTTCCATTGAATTCAAAATACTAGAGATACTACTTTGGTATTTAATCCAGTCGATATTTTTTGTCAAATCATATGGAATACTAGCGGAAGTAGCAATGCAATTGCTACTGCTAATTGAGATGATGATTGGTAAATGATCGCTACCGTGTAAATCAGGCAGTATTTTCCAGGTGCAATCTAATCGAATTGATGTTGAGCAAAGAGATAGATCTAATGCACTTGGGCGTGCAGGAGGTCTTGGGCAAAATTTTCCCATTGATAAAACTAAAATTAACGAGAAGGCAGATGGTTTTTTCAGTGGACAAAATTTCGATTTTATGTTCTCCAATCTCGAGTGGTACATTTTGCTTTTTCAGCAGAACTGTTACCAGGAATTACGAAAACCTTTCGATATAGGTATGTGATTGCGTTTCCCCATTCTAATGCGGAAATCGCAAGAATTCAATAATGCAAAGAACGTAATAAATGGAATACTATTCTTCGATAATATGTTCACAAATTTTGTGTGTAATAAAAATCGCATTTTCAAGCAAAATTTACACAACAGGTTGCGAAGCGAAGTTGGACAAACAAAGAAACGAAGAAGAAAGAGTTAAAACGTTCATCTAATGCTGGATCCGACGAGGTTTTGACATGTGGTCATAAGAAATTTTTTTAATCAGGAGCGATAAGTTTCATGAAATATTGGGGGAAAACAAAAAATTATTACTGCAGATCATTACATTTTGCAATATAAACACATGTTTATACAGGGAACGGAGAGCAACAAAGTAAGCAAGTTTAGATTCTCTTCCGAATGTTTTGACACGATTACAAACATTTTTCCTACTATTCCAGTAATAACCAATATTCGAAAGTGGTAACGTATAGCACATTCCACATTGTAGTAAATTAGTTTAAAAATTGTAGTAACTTAGTTAAGAAATATAAACGATTACAGAGACGAACTACGGGGATAACAGAAAAAAGTGTTATCTTATCGTGACAGTAATTCATAGACTTAAGTTCCTGACAGTAATTCTGAACAAGGAGCAGGGCTTCAGTTTTGGACATGAATTCTTATCCCAGACCCCGATTCTGGATCTGAATTCCTGAAGAAATGTTGGATCTGAACCTAAATTCTGAACTGGGAAGCAGGATTGTGGACCTCAGTTCTGTGTTTGAACAAGATTTCTCTCTAGACTCTAATTCTGGAAATTCAACAGATATCCGAGGCATTGCCCTGAATCATGAATGTGGACCTTGAGTCTAATTTTAAATTCTAAACCTGAACCTGAATTTTCTTTCTTATTTTGTATGGATTGAATTTGGAAAAAAGACATGGTTTGAATTTCTAATGAAACATTTAAACTAAACCGTCTTAAAAAAGAATGATACTTTTCTATGCATTATACTATGAAAAACGTGCTTAATCCACCTAGCAGTGAGATGACACCTTTTTTTTTTATCAATCCGCATGTGTTTTTTGCATGAATATTCTTCGGAGTTTCAGTTTTCATGACATTATTCTAATGTCCGTCGTTTTAAGTGGCAATTTTAGATTCTAATCACTCATTACTCTGTAATGTCGAAACTGCAAATCGCATCGAATTTCAATTTTAACGTGTAACAATCGATTGAAAATTCCATGAGATGTCGAAGTAAGTTCCACTTTAGAGTTTTTCGTCATTATTTATGGTACTTTCAGAGCCGGTATTCAGGAACTAGCATAACCCAAAATGATTCGTATGGCCATAAATTAATACGCCAAACAATTTACAATTTATTTCTATATCTGTATGAATTTTAAAAACTCATCATCTGTAATTCCAGAATCGGATAAAATTCACCAATTTTGTATGGGACCTTAAGTCCATAAATTAAGTTTTTGCTTTTAAAGTTCGATTTGGTATTTTTGAGAAAATAAGCTGTGAGAAACGATTCGATATTGGAACCGGAATTCTAAAATCAGTGTAGCCGAAATCAGTTAAAATCACCTGAGGAGTGTGTATACATCTCTGAGAAATTGTAGTGCGAATTAAAATTTGGGGGTACATTCCGAATCCAAACCCAATACCGCTTAAACTGAAATAAATTTATTTAGTAATCGACTATCCAAATCTGCAAACCCGATAAACCTGATTAATTTATGTGAAATGGACATTTTTATACTAATCACCCTGTATCTCCTAAGCCGGAAGAAGTTTTATAGGATTTTCAGACCTCTCATTTGAATCATAGATGGTTCTTAGATTTCATTTGATGTTTAGATCGGTTCAGCCATCTACGAGAAAAATGTGTTGCATTATTTTAATTCCATTCCACATATCAATCTGTGGTTCCCCAATCAGAAGTCGGATCCAAACGTAATTCAGGAACCTTGTTTGGTGGTATATTATTATCATATGAATCTGAGTTTGTAGAAAACGGTTTAGAGTATTTGTTGCACGCTGATCTCGACGAACTGAGTCGAATAGTATATGGGAGTAATGTTCTTTCAGCATTTATTACTGTAAGTAGTTTAAAACAATATAATTTTGGAATTGCTTTCAACTCGAAAATTCTGCCATCATCTGTCATATGTCATACTCGAACGATTATGTTGCCAAAAACGAACCGTGCTAAAATCGGTTCGAGGCAAAATGCCATGAAAAAGGATGCTGTACACAGTCTTTTTGGTACTTAGAAACCATTGTATGTAATAGTATAAAAACTCGTGTTTCATTTGGCTCCGAAACAACGCCTTATCATTAAACGCGTAAAACTCCTACTACTGGAATAAGGCGAAAAGTCGTTTACACAAGAATATCGATATCTCCGTTAAAAAAGGACGGATTTTGACAATCTATGATTTGTTGGATAGCTATTACCGTGCGGAATCTAAGTCTAAAAACATATTCTGTTTTCAAGGTTAGTTGTGGCAGATATTATCAAAAAACTGAAAATTTTGACATAAAACTTTGAATAACTCAAAAAGTAAACATTCGATCTCAAAACCATTCAATAGCGTTCTGGGTGACCTTTCATTCGGTCCAGCCATCTCTCGTTCGGAAAAAGCCTCAATTTCGTAATTCAAATCTGATATATTCATACTGATTGCATTCAAAGCCGACATGACAAACATATATTCAAGATAAATATTATCAAAATGACAGTTTATCATAGCGGAATTCACTCCATCCGAATAAATTTAAGATTGTTTGTAAAACTGGTTTCAAAATTTTCTTGAATTTGAAGATTTAACACAGGATTATGCTGACTTTTCACTTTGCTTCAAAAACCTTTTGAAGAATGGTCCACATGGTACATGGTCTCTTATAGTGGGTTTCAGTAGGATTTCGTGGAGTTTGAAGTTTTAATGCTAGATTTATGATGCAGAATTGAAGACAGGTTTGATGTAGGATTTCAACTTTAAGAATTTTTGAACAAGTTTCATAATATGAATTTTAGATCTTGATTCTGGAACTAAATGCTAGATCTTAGCTTCGAACCTGAGTCTTTCCTAATTCCTTCTAATTCCAGAATTAAGTTTCAGAATTTCATTCCTCAATTCAGTTTCTGAATTCATTTCCAGAATTCGAAATCAGCATGCTCGAACTAAATTCGGAACTTAGGTTCTGGAACTAAACTCGGAACTTCTGGAACTGAAATCAGTTCTTTTAGTTAGGTTCGGAATTCGAGTTTAGAAAGCTGCTTTATTCAGGTTTGGAATTCAAGTTCTAGAACTTCTGGATTATATAAACGAGTTCAGTTTCATAATTCTAGAACTAAATTCTTCAACTGAATTCTTAAATTTTGAACCAGAATTTTAATAGTGAATTCCAGTTTCAGCATTCAGTCCAGGTACTGAATTTGGTTTCGTTCTGGAGTAGATAAGTAAATGATGCAAAAAGTACTCGACAAATCGGTTCTTTTTTGAGCCATAAAAACCTTCAAGAAGGATTTACGATGCTTACCTCTACTGAGAATGTAAATATTAGAAAAATACACACTTAAAAAATCCCTGTGATTTTACATCTTTTTAGATGCACCTAAATGGAGCATCGCAGTTCACGCAAATTCACTTGGAAGAACATTTAATATTGTGTCTAAAACTCCATGACATGAAATTCGTTGAAATAAAAAAAGAATACTGATAGCAACCGCCACGACTTGAACCGAGAATCATTGGATCGCATGTACGTCTGTTAATCGACTGAGCCACAGAAGCATACATCTGCTTGCCTGGAAAAAGGTGCATTTAAATTCATACAGTCACACCTGCTAGCATAATGCAAGTTACAGTCGAAACCAGTAAAATTCAAGCTAATCTAACATGAGGTCAATACAAATGAAATTTTCCGTAATTTGGCGAATTAGGTTTTTATGAATTACATCGTATGAGGAATTAAGTATTATTCAGATTTTTGATATGTGCTTCTGTGGCTCAGTCGACTAACTGGTGTGCTTTGTGATCTAATGTTTTTCGGTTCAAGTCGCGTTGTTGATGTCGATCTTTTGATTTTTATGCCTTCCGTTTTAAAGCCATGTAATTTTCAAATCATACAATTTAACATGTTTTTGAATATAAATATGTGTGAAATAAAGCTCCATTTATGTGCATCTGATAAGATGTAAAATCACAAGAATTTTTCGAACTGTGTAGCAATGTCTGTCATATAACCTATACACCGTTTTAATGAAAAAACTATGTAAGCAGTGAAACGGCTTGATAAGCATTATCTCTGGCTCTGCTCTAAATAAATCAACCATTTTGAACCGGTATACTGAAATGAAACGTGGTCGTGCAAAAACCGATGACTAACCACGCCCTGATCGGCCCCAAATGGGGCTGTTGCGAAAACCGTCTAAAAAGTTCATTCCATCGCTATGGAAAAAGTGATGTTGCAGAATTTTGCTTGAGCACTTGAATATGAAAGAATTCTCTTGTAAAATCATCAGGATTATGCTTCGTGCCACAGGAAAAATTCCCTGAATTCGAATTTGAACTGCTACCACCTCCACCATATCCGCCAGACTTAGTCCCCAGCGACTATCTTCTGTTCTCAGCTTAACATAAGGAGCTTACTGAAATGAGATTAGTGTGGAATGATGAGGTCATCGCTGAGACTGAAACGTGTTTTTAGGCCAACCAGAAATCGTTGAAATTTAGAATAAAATGTTGTTTTCTTTTTCAGACCGGAGACTGATGTTATTGGTCCGTTAATGTTTTATCGAAAATTAGATGAGCTGTTGTTCAAAAATTAAACTTTATTAATTGATATTCCTTAACTTACTAGTATTTGGTTTCATTTTAGCTTAGCAACGAAGTACTTAACTGAGTAATAAAAATCGTCTTAGTTAGTATAATCGACATCCTGTTGATATTTACCATGGGTTTCTTATTTGATTTGTGATTGTTTCTACCTAAGCCTATATTCAAGAATATTTCAATTTATTTCATACTAATCGCCACTACTCAACTGTCTCACATATGTACAATTCTTGCAACATAACACACCTACAGAATAACAACACAATTTAAATTAACCTCAACTAACCTCGCTCGTTAGATAAAACTAATAAAGACGGAACTGTTTTATTTTTGATAATAATCCACTTACGCCGTAGCTAACAATTCTTATATTGCCAATGTTGACTGAAACAATAGGGTCACCTCAGAAACAATCAACATCCTAGGTGCTTATCATACGTCTTTGAATGAGTTTTCAGCATCGCATTCTAGCCGGAGCACGAAAGCAGAAGCATGAGTGAACCTTGACAGCTAATTCGACGCAATAAATTAATTAATACTAATTGTCCGTGGTCTCGTTTTGCTCCAGTATTGCAATAATTGTAGGAGAGTTGCCGAAATAATTCGGTGACTACAATGGCCACCAACGATCAGCTCCGTAGCCTCCTACTGTAACAAATTTTGTTATTACACCTGCACAGTTGGATTGCCTAATTGTCCGGGCGGGTCAATTCCTCTTGTCTCTGGAACAAAGTAAAACGTTGTTCGTAGTGCAAAATGAAACAAGCAGATCAGGTCTGGGATGCGCTGGACAGGGTGATAGGATTGCGCTTGTTGATTGACGGCGGGCTGTTGTTTTTATCGTAACCGGAATAAACCGAACATTGAGTACCACGTGTTCAGGAACGGAAAAGCAGACGTCATTAGCAGCAGCCACAGATAATTGCAGGCGTAGTTCACTTTGGCACTGTATGCAGACGATTGCATCGAGGGACACTTGTTCGAGCGGTAGTAATCTTCGCAGTACATCTGTGGAAGATAATGGAATGAAAATTAGATCTATTAGTTAAGGTTCATGATCGGTAAAGTAAAGAATTGGATTGTGAGAGAAATTCAAAATTAGTCCTAAACCAGCCGGGGTAAACCAATGAACAAAATACCAATCGTTAATAGTACTTCTTCGACCAAGGTCAATCACATTGAATTATAAGAGCTGTCGTTCTAATCCAACAGTAAATCAAGTCGAAATTGCACTTCTATTAAGGGGGGGTGGTAAGGGATAAACAGTTTCGGAAAATAGTTTTTTTTAACATTTTCTTGTAGTTTAACATTTGCTGCTGGGAACGTACTTTATGGATACCTGGGGTCGATGATTCAGTTTAAGTTACCAAAAGCATTTTTGCCTTTCTCTATAGAAAGGTATTAGAATTGCTGGAAAAACCGACTTTCGAACGGAGCCTCGGAGACCCATAGTGTTATATACCATTCGACTCAGTTCGACGAGATCGGAAAATATCTGTGTGTGTGTGTGTGTGTGTGTGTGTGTGTGTGTGTGTGTGTGTGTGTGTGTGTGTGTGTGTGTGTGTGTGTGTGTGTGTGTGTGTGTGTGTGTGTGTGTGTGTGTGTGTGTGTGTGTGTGTGTGTGTGTGTGTGTGTGTGTGTGTGTGTGCGTGTGTGTGTGTGTGTGCGTATGTGTGAATGTGTGTGTGTGCACATTTCGAAGACATTTGAACGCGCTCAATTTTCTCAGAGATGGCTGAACCGATTTTAACAAAGTTGGGCTCGTTTGAAAGCTACTGCTACTGTCGGACCATTGATCAAGTTCGAAGATCAAATGGCTGTGACTTTTGGTTCCGGAGATATTATTGTATAAGTGACGTAACCGACAAAAAGCGTTGTATTTTAACACGCTCAATTTTCTCAGAGATGGCTGAACCGATTTTAACTTGGGCTCGTTTGAAAGCTACTGTCGGGCCATTGATCAAGTTCGAAGATCAAATGGTTGTGACTTTTGGTTCCAGATATATGAGGGTATATGTGACGTAACCGACAAAACACGTTGATTTTTACCGCTCTTATATCTATATGAGGGTGCCAAAATTTTGGGATCACCTCTATTTTCGTTAAGCTATGGTGATTTTTCAAGATCTATGAAAATTTCACTGAGTGGACTAAGAAAGGATTTTTCTTAGATTAGCATCACTGTTCTCATACAAATAGGCAACGCAAATGTCAAGCACTAGTTTGGAAAAATGATGCTGACTGTGTGACATAAACACTGAAGCATGCTTTTGTGAACTACTCGAATCAATCTGAATCAATTGGTGTCAAAATTAGTATCCGAACATATTTATTAAAAGTAATAAAATATAGTAATATAGTAATAGTAATAAAATATAATAAAAGTTATAAAAATAGTAAAATAAATTAATAAAAGAAATATATTTTCATGAGACTGTTATGAAAGAAGAGAAAGGCATTATCACACCACTACGTGGATTAAGAAGGGGTTTTTAAATACTTTTAGAGAAAAAAAAATTAAAAAGCGTTTTTCTGAAAATCAATTCTTCGAAGACCATGAAAAATCTACTGAACCGATTCTTTTTAAATTTGGAACATACTATCTTGGTATAAAATGTCTCCCCCCTACGTTTTTGAAATTTTTCCATTTTTATATTATGGTAGTTTTGCACCTCGAAATTGCCCGAAAATTTACCGTAAGATCGCGTTTTTTGGCTAAAAATGCCACGGACTGTTGAAAAATTAAAATAATAACTTGAGAACGACGAAGGGGGCAGAAATAATTCGTTCTTTAAGTAAATTTAAGAACATTTTTGATTTCAGATAATTCGACGCCGTGTTATCGTGTTCACCGCGCAACGTGATTCTCAAAAAAGGTTTTGGAGTATGCTCTTTTACCATCTCATTTTTCGGGAGCGGGTCATTTCGCCGAAAGTCGTTTCGCCGAAGGGATCATTTCGCCGAAAGGGTAATTTCGCCGGAAAGGTCATTTCGCCGAAAGTATCATTTCGCCGGAAAGGTCATTTCGCCGAAAGGGTCATTTCACCGAAAGTCGTTTCACCGGAAGGGTCATTTCGCCGAAAGGGTCATTTCGCCGAAAGGATCATGTCTCCTGTATGTTATGTCTCCTGTATAACTGATGCGGCGCAGCCGAAGCCAAGATGGGTCGACTCGAAGCTCAGATGGCGACGCCAGCTGAGTCGGCCGCTGACCCGCCGTCGGAAGTGGCGGCCTCTTGCATACAAAACTGTAACCGCCTCGTTTGCCCGGTCTACTCAAAGCTAGGTTTCTTTGCTTTAGTTAGATCCGAACGAGCGGTAGCGAGGTCGGACAGCACATGAACCTAAGCGATGTGACGTAGCCGCATTAGATATTTTTTCATTTGCACTTACTAAAGGGAAAATATCACATACATTTGCTTGGTAGATACAACTATGCAATTGCTTTGATGCTTAGTAGCTAATAGTCAACAAGTTTTCTTGGGAACTCCGTTCTGAGGTTCATGAATCAATCTTTATTCAAGAGTACAAGAATCGATCATCATTTAAAAAGTACAGTTGTAGGAGCGTTAACGCTATCATCTTTCATTTGTCTTTATTTTAAATCAATTCCAATTACGATTTTAGGACGATTTAAGGATTCGGCGAAATGACTCTTTCGGCGAAATGGTTTTCGGCGAAATGTCACTCGGCGAAATAACCCTGATCCTTATTTTTCAATAATAATATACGGAAATTTAAAAAGAGAAGAGTAAAGCAGTTAAATTCGCCGAAATTAGGACATGGCTCACTCTATCGTGCATGAAAACATGCACTGGGACTGGGAATGAGAGAAAAAAAATTATAAATTGAATATCCTTTTCTACCAAAAGAAAACGATAAAGAAATATTTTCATTGGCATCCGGCATGGTTTTCGTATTCGTATTCACATCAAAAAGTGTACTGTTGACTTTACTCTATAAGTCTTTTCGTTTACTCTATGTGCCGAATCTTTTACTGTCAATATGGGACGCATTTGGAATATTTTTTGATACGTTTGCATACTTCTCTGCCGTAAAACTGATTTTAAACCAGATTTCACAAGTTATATTTTCTTAAGATACTCTTTACTCTTTACTCTTTACTCTTTACTCTTTACTCTTTACTCTTTACTCTTTACTCTTTACTCTTTACTCTTTACTCTTTACTCTTTACTCTTTACTCTTTACTCTTTACTCTTTACTCTTTACTCTTTACTCTTTACTCTTTACTCTTTACTCTTTACTCTTTACTCTTTACTCTTTACTCTTTACTCTTTACTCTTTACTCTTTACTCTTTACTCTTTACTCTTTACTCTTTACTCTTTACTCTTTACTCTTTACTCTTTACTCTTTACTCTTTACTCTTTACTCTTTACTCTTTACTCTTTACTCTTTACTCTTTACTCTTTACTCTTTACTCTTTACTCTTTACTCTTTACTCTTTACTCTTTACTCTTTACTCTTTACTCTTTACTCTTTACTCTTTACTCTTTACTCTTTACTCTTTACTCTTTACTCTTTACTCTTTACTCTTTACTCTTTACTCTTTACTCTTTACTCTTTACTCTTTACTCTTTACTCTTTACTCTTTACTCTTTACTCTTTACTCTTTACTCTTTACTCTTTACTCTTTACTCTTTACTCTTTACTCTTTACTCTTTACTCTTTACTCTTTACTCTTTACTCTTTACTCTTTACTCTTTACTCTTTACTCTTTACTCTTTACTCTTTACTCTTTACTCTTTACTCTTTACTCTTTACTCTTTACTCTTTACTCTTTACTCTTTATTCTTTACTCTTTAACCAGCAAACACTAATAATGGCAGTAATATAGCCTTTTAATAGCACAGAAAATTCTTATAGCTTTATATCTCTGCAATTTGAAAGCTCATCGGTTGTAAATCAATTAGAATTCAGCTTACATAATACACACCTGTCATAAATAAGCATGATCCATGAATAGATGTATATTTTGCCAAAATCGGTCCTAATTCAGTCTCAAGAGCGATGAAAGTGCCAATTAGCGATTATTTGCTGTCATAGTGCGGCATTAGTATGTGCTTATTGGTTATTTGGGCAGTTAGAGTGATAGATCAAATGTGAAATTTCGTTTACTTAATAAACAAACCGGCATAATGAGGCTCTGCTTGTTACCAATTAAAAGATCAAATATTGGTAATGGGCAATATATAGTGCGATGCATAGAAATATTTGCATGCAGTAAGAAATTTTTGTTGTATGCATAAAGTGCTAGTCTTACAAACTCTTTGTCGTATGTTCGAGCCCTGATCTGGGAAGATAGCATTAGGCATGCATGCAATGTCGGTTAAAGTCCGTTAAAACAAATTGGTCAAATCCTACAGGAGGAATGCAATATCAAGACTTAACACATCGTTCAAAATGTCCTAGAGATGACGTTTGTAATGTCAAACTAACTTCATTTTTTGAAAGATGAAATACGTCAAGTGTTCACTCGTGCAGTGGGTGCAGCGTTCGCTCACAGTAGAACAAATGCATTAACGATTCAGAAAGCGGCAGTGTTCAGTCGCAATAAACAGGATTTCTTGCGTCGGTATGTGAAAATATACGAAACATGGATCCGCCAGTTTACCCCGGAGTCTAGTCCGTAGTCAGCTGAGTGGCGTGTAGTCTGGGAAAGCCGTTCAAAAAGCGCTTCTGAATCATCAATAGTATCAATTTCTATATTAAAGAAAAATGTATGAAATTGTTTGAAAGTACCGGTATTTAATGACTTATTTACTTATTGTACAAAACAAAAAAATCCTAAGTGTTCGAAATTTATTTGCTTTTTTTACTTGAGCAGATCTAAGACATATATTATAAATTAAAAGCATTTCTGAACCCGTATTTTCATAACCTTATCAAGTGATCAAAACTATGTAACCACGAAACAAACAAACTCACTCAATTGTAATCAATATATAAATTCAATTGTTTCAACTTACTTTAATTAACGTAGAGGACATCTTATCCAGAAAGCCCCTCGTAAATCTTGCAGTATCCGTTCCACACGTTTTCTTCGCCGCACTCTCGGAGCAGTCCAGGTACTCGATGAAGGAACAGCACACCGTTCGCACATCGTCCTCGGCATTCCTGCCGGCCGTCGTATGAATGTTCGGTTGCTGCTGATGGTGCCGCTCGTGACGCCCCTGATGGTGCTGCTGCTGCTGCTGTTGAGTGATAACCGAAACCGTGTTGTGATACTTGCGGCCGCATACCTCATAGTCCGGCTTGACCCGCTGGAGGCAGGGGGCATGCGATAGGAATTCGTTCTGGTAGGGACCTTCCTTGCAGAGATCCCGCACGAACTGATGGGTGCCATTATAAAGTTTATTGAAGCGATCTCGTTGCTCCAGCGTCATACAGCGCCGGGTGTAGCTCCGGATGCACTGCAGGCCGGTATTTAAATCACTGCAAGTACAGAAAAGAAGCAAGGGCGGAACAAGTTAATAGTTTGTCGCTGGGTCATGAGAACTATTATGGTGTAGAATAGCGAGCACAATGTCTTGAGACATAGATTGAAACATTCATAAGAACTATTCTTCTTTACATAATGGGCAACCGGAGCACCCTATTCGGCGAGTGAGGGCCTGTTAAAATGTGTCACCGGGAACCGGCCATGTCACGTTTGGGGGATTTATGGGCACATATAAAGGCCAGCTACGAATGAACGAAATGAAAGAATGCTTGCCTACAAGCAACGGTTCGAATGTACGCAACACTATTCGGATGAGGGGTTAGTTTTCTGCTCCGGAGTATGATTGTGCCGTTTTTTCTTCCTTTAAGTGAACTAGGCAAGGAATTATGTTTATGCCAAAACGTGACAGCTGTGAAACCGTTTAAGCTATTAAAAGTTGAGCAATAATACTCATTTCGTAATAGTTTCGAGAAAGGGCGGGTAGTCATGAAAAAAAAAACGAAACTATCCCTTTGGGTTTAGTTTTAAAGCAGCTGGCTGCTATGAGTCGTAGTAAAATTAATTTTTTTGTACTAGAGAGTGAAATTGAATTACTTCAATTTATTGCACCCAATCTCTATCGCTGTTATTTTCAGGTGCCCGGGCAACAATACTAATGATCGAAAATATCTGTACAATTGTGTGAACGATTTTTTAAAACTATCGCAACGATGTGCAAGGTATCCTCCTAAATGAATAAAAAAAAGTGAACGCGCGGTGTTTTACTCATATGACGAAATTGCTAAACTGAACAAAAGGAGCTTGAATTTCGGTAATAAATGGTACATGTGGATCACGTTCCTGTTAAAAGCAGAGACTTTACTTCAGAACAGTTTTCGAAAATGTAGTGTATTAAGTGTTAAATACGACATAAAACTATTGTAAGGTTGTATGAACTGTTGATGTAGCACTACCCAGCTAGTTTCAAAATCAATATTTGTTTTGAATGCTAAGACAGCAGTCCTAATAAGTTGCTTAGAAACTAACAAACTAAACAGACAGGGTAACCCAGATTTTCAAAGAATTAATTTCGAAATCTCGCAGACACAAATAGTGTCTGCGAGATTTCGAAATTAATTCTTTGAAAATCTGGGTTACCCTGTCTGTTTAGTTTGTTGGACTTAATGATGGGAGGTAGTGAGTTCGTTCAACCAGTATTCCATTATCGAGTGCACGTTTGTAATGTTAATCTTACCTCATTTTTCGAAAGAACCAACCTTCAGATGACATGTGTCAACAATTGTCGTCAATCGCACGTACCGACATATCAGTGACGTTACTTATTCATTTTTCATAGAAATATGGAAATAACGTATTGATTGCTATTTAAAAGATAAAAAACCATACCAGCCCTCAAAGTTCGTGAGATTAGATGTGCTGAGATGAATAGATATACGATGACTTAAATCTGTGCATGACAAAGGTCTTTTCCAAAACCAACAAGGCATCAAGAATCCAGAGAGCTGATCGACACAGTTAAATGGCAATAAAAAAGAATTGCTTGCGTTCGTATGAAACAGTGGACGAAACACGGATCCAACATTTCTATCCGGATCCAACATTTACCGAACCGGCAAAAGAAAAGTTACGCGATGTTGTTATATTCCACTTGCGATAGCATTCTCGTACACAATGATTCACTGTATGGATGTTTTTCTCAATCTCTATATAGCTAGCTGAGCATCGGAAAGATGTTAGTGATGCTTAAGCTGGACTCCTCTGGTTGAAGGTTTCCAAAAGATTTCTGGTTGCTCAAATGGCCCTTGTCACGTCTCGCCTTTCTGCACCCACCTGATATGGAAGCTGTTTCCTGAAACCGACGCATTTTGTTTTGGTGGCGTTGTTGTCAACAATATTTTAAGCTACGTTCATACCATACAATCAAACCACACTGGTGTCAAAAGTTAATTTCTACAAACCCAATATAAATATAACTCTTGTCTAGTATTCTCTGCAAAACAAGTAATTTGACCTCTTTTTGAATAAGAAAAAAAAGTGGTTTGTTATAGTTTGATTATATTCCATCGAAATCATTTCCTTATGTTGGTGCAACCGCATGAAGAAAGATGTGAACACTGCTTAAACACAACATTTGACAGCGAACTAGACCCAAAAGAACCAAAAATTTCGGCTTCAAGCCAATTGTATGCAGATGACAATCGCACCACCGGGGTGCCTTTCTGTTGAATATCTTTACATCCTCCGTTAACAAGTCATTCTTAACTATGTCTTCAGTTACTAATAATTGACATAACAATGATTAGCAGTGCAGGCAATACGATGAAAACAGTTACTTGTCAAAAGTGCAACAATGCATTGTGTTAATGTGTGATTGGCACATTGTTCTGAGCGTCCGCCCTTTGCATAATACTCAAAATAATGCTTTCATACTGAGGATTTCGTATTCTCTATCATCTCCTTTTTCTTTATTTTTTTGTTTTAAATTAGTTGAGTTGAGTTCATGATGACGATGCTATTCAACAAAAATCTAAGTTCTTTGAATTTCATGTCTAAATGAAGGCTGTCCACGTAAAATTACAGACAGTTTTCTATCAGAGAAGATTTTGTATTATTTCACGGATCGCTGAAACGTTTCACTTATATCACAGCCAGAGATGCCATTTATACAGATTTATCTATATTATACAGATTTTTACATACGCATACAAAATACAGATTTGGTACAAATTTTCTAAATTTAAAACGGATTTCATAAGAAGAAAAAAAAATCTTTTTCGTATGAGCAATCTATTAGTATTAGTAGTAGTCTTGGCATTAATTACTTTTTTGTGGAATTCTGTTCCAACAGACATATGGAAAGAATTATTGCTCACCGAATCTACAATTCTACAGCCATAATGTGTTGAACTAACATCTTTTAACATCATTTTATTGTTGATGGAATGTGGAATAAATACCAACGTATCGGCTACAGTGTAGCCATATTTACAGATTTTTAATAACTTTATGCTAAGAAAAAAATATTTATTTAATTTAAATTTTAGATTCGGTTTTTGATTTGAAAAAAAAACATGAAAAATGTTTTGGTGAATGAGTTTTTTTTATTATATATTAACGCTTAGAAACAATTAATTGAGCTTTGATGACAAAACACGAAATATGTAATGCTGAACGCAAAATCGAATCCATTATTAACGTATTAGCGGATCTTTTGGAAACCGGAAAATATCAAGTTTGGATAGAAATGCTTAGTGCGACAACAGTGTGGAACACAACAGTTAATTCTTCTCGTAAAACTAAACACACTTTCGAGTTTACACTAATTTAACAAATCTTTGGTTACACTTTAGAAAAACGGCTTGATGCTGATTTTTATTACACACTGCCGCCACTATATACATTTATTACAAATGAGATTGAAAAAAAAGAAACATTTTCTGAAAATTTTCGTTTTCATTGGTGAGCTAAAATTATACATTTTAATAATCTTGTTTTCTGATTTTCTTTATACTTGGCATCATTGCTCGCGTACCCTGCAAAAGTTTTTTCTTTTCACAATTGAGGTTTCTATGCCCGGTGAAAAATGAACGGTGGCCCTACTGAAAAATGGGTGGCCAACACGTTTCCTGATGAAAACAAAACAATATGTAAAAGCGATTCACACGCAGCATCAAGCGGCTATCACCTGAATGGAGTTGTAAGTGAGCTGTCAGAGAGCCTAATGTGCTTGTAGCAACATCAAAATCAGTCAATCAGAAACTGGTCCATTTTGGAACAAAAGCAGCCCCCCAGTTGTCAGGTCTTGTCTTAGGTAGAGATGCCATGTATACAGATTTATCTGTATTATACAGATTTTTGCATGCTCATACAGATTTAATACAAAGTATAGATTTTATACAGATTTCCTCAATTTATTACAGATATATACAGATCTCACAAAAAGTAAGAAAGAAAAACAAGTATTTGATTCCTGTGACGAGATAAAAGTCTATCAATCAACGGACAAGTCACAAATTAATATGTAAATCTGTTGTGAAATCCATTTATTTTATAATTTGAAACCAATTTGAACTGATATTCAAGGAAGTGATGGCATCTTGAAACTTTACTGTTAAACTGAGAGTTTTATGACCCGACTTGACGATGCATATTGGGTGTTAAAATTCCATGTCAAATTATGAAGTCAACAATTGGGGGGTACATGAAATTTTCGAAATCGAAAAAAACATTTTTGATGCCAAAAGGCTTAGAATTGCATGAAACGTCGAGATTTAGTGTTATCTCGAAAAAAAATTTTTTGAAAAAAATAGTTCACTTAGTGGAATTTTCATATATCTTGAAAAAGCATCAAAGGGGGGGTGGGGGTGTGGTTACATGAAATTTTCGAAATCGAAAAAACATTTTTGATGCCAAAAGGCTTAGAATTGCATGAAACGTCGAGATTTAGTGTTATCTCGAAAAGAATTTTTTTGAAAAAATCGACTTTTTGGGACTTTCAAGAAACAATTTTTTTTGAGATGACACTAAATTTCGATGTTTCATGCAGTTTTAACAGTTTCGGCATCAAACAAATTTTCGATTTTGGAAATTTCATGTACTACCCCCTATGGTGCTTTTTCAAGATCGAAAATTGTCAAACCTTTACGCATGTCCCGATTTAGCTCAAATTTTGCATGAAGGCTTTTTTCGAGGTGCTTAAACTTTTGAGCACTAGAGCTTAACGAAATAGAAGTGATCTCAAAATTTTGGCACCCTTATATATATATATATATATATATATATATATATATATATATATATATATATATATATATATATATATATATATATATATATATATATATATATATATATATATATATATATATATATATATATATATATATATATATATATATATATATATATATATATATATATATATATATCTATATATATATATATATATATATATATATATATATATATATATATATATATATATATATATATATATATATACTATCATATATCTGGAACCAAAAGTCACAACCACTTGATCTTCGAACTTGATCAATGGCCCGACAGTAGCTTTCAAAGGAGCCCAAGTTTGTTAAAATCGGTTCGGCCATCTCTGAGAAAATTGAGCGCGTTCAAATATCTGCACACACATACACACACATAAATACACACACATACATTTTCCGAACTGAGTCGAATGGTATATAACACTATGGGTCTCCGAGGCTCCATTCGAAAGTCGGTTTTTCCAGCAATTCTAATACTTTTCTATAGAGAAAGGCAAAAACCTGTTTTAATCCACCTAGTGGTGTAATGATGCCTTTCTCATGTACATATAATATTGCGGTATTCTATTCAAAATTTTTGTCTTCGATTTTTGAAAGAAACCAAGAGATTGTTTATGCATAACATGTTTGTTGCATCCGAAAATATTTTAAGTGACGGTGTACAATATTGAACACACTTTACCCTCTAATTCCAGAACCGGAAGTCGGATCCGGATGAAATTCAGGAATTCCGTATGGGACCGGAAGACCTTTCATTTGAATCTAAGTTTGTCAAAATCGGTTCAGCTATCTCCGAGAAAACCTAGTGAGAGTATTTGACACACACACACACATACACACACATAGACATTGCTCAGCTCGATGAACTGAGTCGAATGGTATATGACACTTGGCCTTCCGGGCCAATTTTCACTAGTCGGTTTTTCAAGTGATTGCAAAACCTTTCTATATGAGAAAGGCAAAAACTATGAAAATCTACCATCCTACAACCACAATATATTGGAATAACATCTTTTAGCATCATTTTTTGGTAAGAATTTTCTTTCATTAGTGAATACAGATTTTTTGTACAAAGCAATACAGATTTTCTATCAAAGTATCTGGTATCTCTGGTGTTAGCGTACAAGATGTTTACATTATTACTGCGTCAAACCTACAAACCTATTGGAAAAATTATTTCAACCCTGCGCACCATACCGATTCGCTTACGCGGTACACTTTGAATGCAGCGGGCGTTCACAAAAAAAATAAATACTTTGAAACCCCTATTTGAGCACAATTATTTTTGCTTATCATGAAAACTAATAATATATGCAGCATTTTAACATTTAAAAGTAACAAAAATGGCCTGAAATTATTTTATTTTCGATTTCATTGGAATATTCGAATAAAAAGTTTAGTAAAATTGAACATTTTTAAACAATTTTTTCATCATTCTATGACAAAAATAAATGATTATCTATTTGCAAAGTTTCGTATAATTCGAAAAAGAACTTCAGTTACAAGTTCTTTCACGCTTCCGAATATAGGTAATCGCACGTATTAGTAGAGTGTGTGCATTTTGCAACTTTTATTGGTTCGATTTCAGAATTGTACCGTAGACATTGAAACTCTACAAAAATGCTTAGAATAGCTAGTGATTCGGGCTTGTATCTGCATCAGAAAAAATTTACTGACACAGCAAAGGAAGATCATTGTAACGAGCAACATTTCATTGAATATAATAGGAATCTTCTATCGAATTAAAAATTGTTTTATTTTGAATTTGATTTTTAAATAATCAACAATTCACAGCTTAATATTTCAGTCTGCTTTTGCAATTTTTTAAGAATACGAATTGTGATACTTACGGACAAATTTTATCCAGTTCTTCCTTTTTGGTGGCTATCGACAAATCCGTAGACGATTGTAGCACTTGAAACGGACGCGCACATCTTGCTAACTCTTCTTGGCCACAGTTTTCTGCTCTGATTTTTGCAAAGTTTACTGTAAAAGAAAAATAGAAAAAGTCCATGATTGGTATATTGTGGAACGTAACCAATCATAACATGATATTTTCATAGCCAATTCATAGCATAACTGAAAACCAATTGCTAAAAGAATAAAATGAATAATAAAAGAATATTTTTTCAGCAGAAAATGATTATCAAATCATTTTCTGCTGTAAAAATATTCTTTTATTATTCATTTTATTCTTTTAGCAATTGGTTTTCAGTTATGCTATGAATTGGCTATGAAAATATCATGTTATGATACGTGATAGCGCCCAGGTACTCAATGAAAAATAATTGCATTCCTTTTAATGTATATACTTTATTTCATTTTTAAAACAAAAGCCTTCGATATATATTGCAGATATTGATAATCAGTAACTGGTAGCGATTTTTTAATTTGCAATCTCAGATTACAGTATTTGTTATTCAAATGTACTTAAAATAAAATACTGGAAATCAAGAACTAACAAACCAGAACAGAACAGATACTGATTACCAGTTCCGATTATTGCTGAGAAAAGCAAAGCCTTCGATGGCGTGGGCCATCCGCCGGTGAGAATTCCAACGAAGTGACCTCTCGAGACCGTCTTATTCCATCATCATCGTTCCGCTTCCTCGACGTATTTCACTTTTTGCTTCCGTCTGCAAACACCACGGTTCCAGTGGAACAATCCCCAGGCCCAAAGAGTAGCACCTTGAATGTGTTTTTTTTGGTGCGAAACTCGGGTAGTTGGATTTCCTCCTCCACCACCGAAAAACGAAATGGAGCCGGGAGCCCAGCGGTTCGGGTGTTTTCGAATCGGGACTCCGAGACAGTGAAATTCTCCCTGTCAATGCGCCGAGCTGTGGCGAATGGAACTGATTTTTCCGTTCATTGGATTGGGGTGCGGTTTTTTTTTTGTTTATGCGAAGTGGGATTTTGATTCTGATTCTGTTGGTTCTTCTCAAGGGGGTTTATTGAATCCAAAATTTGTGTTTGATTCACTCGCTTCTGTGGTTCGGCTTGTGGATAATTATTTCGTAACTATAATGATTTATGACGATAACATCTCAAGAGGATCGAACGAAACGAAGTGAATTCCTTCAATCTTTTCAATCATAATGGTAAGGTTTTCATAAAAATAGATGAATTCAAAATTTTTGATGCAATACTTCACAATTCTGTGGTATAGTTTGCCAATAAGTTATACTGGGACAAGAAAAAACAAGTAATTCAAAATCAAACAAAATATGTATTTATGAACTCACGAGCACTTTTAATTTCATTTTCAAACACGATACCGTATTCAGAAGCATTTACTTATGAGCGAAATAGTCGACGCTGCATGCAGTGAGCCTCCCTGCACGGTTCAAATATTCCCAAAGTAGGATTGTGATGGTCGCTTCATTTCATGTACCGTATGTTGGGGTTGCTGTATCCGTCGGTAGGGTGCCTCCATATTCACAGGGATCGGTTTGTTGTGCCTTAAGGCTTCAGTTGTCGCACAAATAACTAATGAAACAAGTCACCGCTGTGATCGCTTATGGGATGCTCTGTCCTGTAGATCGAAGACCCGCCGTTTTACGGCTTTGTTGCGGGAAGAACGAGGTGCGTGATGAAAATTTCATTTCATCATAAATAACAGTAAAATATCTGCTGGAAAGGCAGTGCCTACTGGTGAGAAGTGTGAAAAGAATAATCATACCTACGAATAAAATGTTTGTTTCCACTGCCGCATCGCTTCGAAAAAATAGAAGCAAAAGTCTTTCCCTGTACTGCTACTGCTGCTCAATTGTTAGGTTTTCTTGCACGAATGGTGAGTAAATTTTCCTAGTGCTTCAGACAGACTTCAAATTAAAACACTGCGGATGAGTGCATAATTTCTGTGCTCTGTTGCGCCGAGGTTAAAATTGTTTATTCAAATCGGTCGGCAGCTGCAACAATTCACTTTTTCCAGTGTACCACACGAATGATTGTGATGCACGATCGGCTACCTGAACTGGGAACTGAGAGCCTAGTTCTACTGGGTCAGGTTTGATTAATTTTGTAGTAATGTTTATACTCTTCTGTTAAGTCAAGATTAGCGGGTTTCAATTTTACTCATCGGTAAAATCAACATCATTTCAGTAGACAAAATGCAATATGCAGGTGTAGCAATTATTATTTGCAGTAGTAGTATTGACAGGTAACCAGTTTATTGGACTTCACTTTCATTGGTCTAATGACAGTCACAGTTCCATGGTTCGCAAAATGTTCTAAATCATACCGCACTGATCACGGAACTATGTGCTAACACGTAGAGGAGCTACACAGAACTGATTGTCAAAACAACTAACAATCTAGTGGAATTCCTCATGCAGGCTGATTTGCAACGACACACGTTAATCAAATCTACAATCAACCGAATTAAAACTAACAATTTTTTTTTATTTGCTGTGTCTTTTTGACAGCCGAGACCGCTTACGGTCACTCTGGCTATAGACAATTTAGATGTTCATGCTAGAAATCACAGGAGTTGAGTGTCATAAGCGTTTCAATTGTTCCAACCAATTAGTTCTTTCACTAAATTTAAATTCGCAATGAAGTTTGGAATAAGTTACTATATAATAAGTCGGAACAATTCAAACGCTTATCGAGAGCTGAAACGACGACACGACCTGCCACTCGTCTATTAAAACCAGCCTCTTGCTATGACGCCATGAAACTATGGCCAGCATCATTCTGCAAAAACCAAAACAATGAAGAAGAATGGCTAACGAAAAATTGGATATTACAAAATTACTTGTTTATTCAGCACCCTTTAAAGCACTTCCCCGCAAATTATCGATCAGAATATCATCACTACGATAAGGAAATTAAGATTTTACTCGAATTGCTATGCTTGAATGTTTGTTTACCATACTCTGAGCGCTCTGATTGCCCACCAAATGCCCCAGATGTTGGCTACGATATCACTTGCTGGAGCGCCTTATCCTTGTCACAGGGCTGATTAAAACTGTATCGTAAATTTAACTACCCCTCAGTAACTGGTAATGTCAAAACGTTATCCCTTGAAAAAATGTTGAAACTGGCAACACATGTTGATAAATTATTGATTTTAATTAACAGTTACCGTAACCTTGGTTACTGCATTTTGAAGACATGAGAAATGTAAACAAAACAAACTGCAAATCGGATATTTTAAAGCGAATAATTAAAATGGATTTTCCGAGTGGGAAAATCTTTTCCCGTGGAAACTGCTTCAGCATCAGAGTAGTGGATCGACTAGTCATTCGGATTTGCTAAAAGAATTCTTCTGTTGTGGAAACCGAAAAGGATCCACTTGCAATTGAACGAACGAAGTTTTCTACGGATTTAAAATCCTACATTCAAGTCTGAGTTGTGGAATTTTTTTCATGAATTGTATTGATATACTAACATTTACAGTCAGCCCATAGATAAAATAATTGGGTTAAAAATAATGCGAGCTGTGAGTGTACTTTCTATTTGCGAAATTTCTAAATTATACTTATAAGAATTATTCATTGTTATTATAAAATCCGTGTATTGTACCTATTGTCAGAAGAAACCATGTGAGGGAGAAACATTTTCTTCAAGCAATAATATGTATAAAACAGAAAAATATCTAGTAACTTAAAAGAACTATCTTTTTCTTTTGTGCATCCGGATCAATATAATACTTCTCGAATTTTATTAATTATACTATTTTGCTTACGTAACTCTCATCTTGTGATTGAAAGTGCTTTCAAATGTATTAATTTTGTTTTTTAGCCATGCATCGATTGTGGCACAACGAAATAGATGATGATTAGTACAGTTGCTTTGAACACGAAAGATTTTTATAGAAAAAAAACGTAACGTGGAATTTAAAAGTTGCTTATGTTTCCTTTTCTTTTATTTTATTTTCTTTTTCATAAAAATATTGATATTATAAATCCGTCTCCTGAGCTTTGCTTTTGTAATGAATGTTAATGTCCCCCTTTAGAAGCAATTAACAGGTTGTTCAAGATAATGTTTGGAGTGTTATGATAGTATGTTTACATACAAAAAAATTAATGCTCTCAAAACACAGAAACAAAATTGAGGCACTCACTTTAATCGTACTGATGATGGCTGTAGCATTTCATTGGTCTACATCCTCGAGTTGTTCTCAGGAATTCACTGAACTAGCGCAGAGGGAACCAAATTAAAAACTTATGGAACGATTCGGCAACTTTCTCAAAATGTTTGTTTATTTATCCTTGGGATCCTTGGTAACTAGTTCAACTTAAGCAGTGTTGCTCGAGTACATTATTTTTATCTTTATCAGGGGGTCGCTATATTTTTGGTAACTGGCGGTAAATCGTAAAATACGAGAAGCGTTCTCAAAACAATTTTATGAAAAAACAAATTTAAAACTTATGCCAGCACATTTTTGGAATACTGCTTCGAAGGGGGCATCCGCCCCTGGCGCAACATTTGAAGGGAGCGGCAAAGTCATCCTTGGGACCTTTTTTTTTGCTCGTCGAAGATCTTTGCGGATTTCCGGATTTTGGTTCACCTTTTTTTTGCTCTCCGAAGATCTTTGCGGATTTCCGGATTTTTGTTTTTTGCTCACTAATCCAACGATGGGGGCGGCAAAACTCTTATTTTGCCCCGGGCGCCAAATTTCCTCGGTACACCACTGCTTATAGTAAAACATTTCAAGAATATTATGTGAGTAATTCAAGCTTATCGGAACAAAACTCGGCAAGTTCGTTTATCTCATACTGCGAAGAAATAAGAACTCGGCGCATAGGCCCAAAACTTCCGCTCTGATTGACTTAAAAACTCGACAAAACATTCTTGAAATGTTTCATTATAACAAATTATAAAAGAAAAAATATGATTTTATGAAAATATTAGACTTAATATTATGATTTTATGAAAATATTATTGATTTTATAGGCAAAAAACTTAAAACGCGTTTTTTTTTTCGTAAGCAGGTTTTGAAAGTCCGTGTCCTTCGTCGTTCAAAAACTACTGTACCAATTTTTTTCAAATTTTGCACACACTTTCAACATATAAAAAACCAGACCCCAACGTTTTTTATTCTTCATCGAAACACACTAGTGGCGTGGATTGGTCTGGTTTTGAATTTTCGAGCGGAAATGGCAATGAAACACAGTCCTAAATGTGTTCTTCTGCTCGAAAGTGCGAAATTACAGTTGATGCTTTAGTAGATGAAGACTGTTTATGTTTGACTGTTTCATTATTGTTGTCGTTTGTCAGGTTCAGAAATCAGATTCTGTATTCATATTCCCAAAATTAAGATCCTAAATACAGATTAAGAATACATTTCGGGAATTCAATTTCAAAATGCAGTGCCAGAATACTGTGTCTGAACTCAGGTCCAAAATTAAGTTCTGAAATTCCGTGCCAGCATTCAGATCCAGGTTCAGAGTTTAGTTCCAAAAATCAGTTCAAAAATCCAGTTTCTTAGTTCAGTTAAACTTAAAACCAAAATCCAGTACTAGAATCCAAAATTTAAGAGTCCAATGCAGTTCCAGAATCCAGTTCCTTAATTCAGTTTCAAAATTCTGTCCCAGAATCTGGCACTACACTAACCACATGGGATTGTACATTAGTCAAACTCAAGACGACATTCACCAATGCAATTTGAAATTTAATTTACCAGAATCTAAAAAATGCATTTATTTTCGGCTATTCATATTATAACACGAATCAAATTTTGCATAAGCATTTTTTATTAACAAAAAAGAAAAACTCAACAGTCCGAAAAAATCCTTTTCTTAATACACCTAGTGGTGTGATAAAGGCTTTCTCTTTCATTGATACAGACTCACTGAAATATTTTGTGTCATTTTATTGAGATAATTTCTGACACTAATTTGGGCTCATTTTTGACATCAATTTGTTCAGATTGATTCGAGTAGTCACATATTCGAAAACATTTCTCAGACCAAACGTTTCGGAAATAATACATTTGAAAAAATTTTTTTTTGTCGATTACGTCAGTTGTACGATTATATGTTGTCATCGAACCGTAAGTCAAAGCTGTTTCATGAACAAATATTAGTTTCCAAAACAGCCTAACTTTGTTGAAACCGGTTCAGCTATCTACGAGAAAATTGAGCGGAGAAAATTGAAGTGCGTTTTGTGGGCTACGTGATTTGGGGGTTCAAAGTATTCTCAAAAATTACTTTGCAAATTAGTTTGAAAGAAAACATTTCATTCTTGAAAACAAACAAAAATGTATGGTTATAACAGACAAGAGTGTTTGTTGTAAAAACTAAATTTAAGCTCAATAATTTCAACTAAAAATGACTGAAACGCACAAGTAAAATATTTGTTATTTTTCTCAGAATATTGATCAAAGCAAACTAATTCACTGAGAAAAATTAAATATCTAATTTTCGGATGACCACAGATTTCGTATTACGCTAGTCTTGCTTTTATATTGGGTAGATATTCTGTCTGTCATACATAAAAACAAAGCATTTAGTTTTTGAGTCTAACGTCACGCTTTTGATATGGAAATGGCAGCGTGTCTCTCATAGTGTTTTTGAGGTGTCTCTACCGATTTGGTATTAGGTACAGAACTTGATTCCAAATGACGATGAAAAAAAATTTTGCCTGTAATTGAAAACAAAAGAACTTCGACAACGTTCTATCTGTCACGAAAACAAGTTATGTCATTATTCTGAGATGAATTTCGAATGAAATACCATCTCTTTTACGAGGCGCGAAATAAATAATTCGATCACTACAGCTGAACAAACAACATACTATCGGTTATAAACACAGTTCGGAAAAAAATGGTGGTTTTACATCTTATAAGAGCGGCGTATTTCGTATACATTTATATTCAAGAACATTTAAAATTGTGTGATTTGTAAGTTACATGGCTTTAAATCGAATAAAATAAACAACAAAAGATCGATAACAACAGCACGACTTGAATCGAGTAACATTACATTGCAAAGGGGAGCGGTTCATATCGCCGAAAGCCATTTCGCCGAAAGTCGTTTCGCCGAATGCCATTTCTTCGAAAGTCGTTTCGCCGTATAGGTCATTTCGTCGAAAGTCGTTTCGCCGAAAGGGTCATTTCGCCGAAAGGGTCATCTCGCCGAAAGGGTCATTTTGCCGAAAGGGTAATTTTGCCGTAATGGTCATATCTCCTGCATGTTATGTCTCGAGTATAACTGATGTGGCGCAGCCACATAGCCGAAGCCAAGATGGCTCGGCGGCACAAATCCGACGCCAGCTGAGTTGGTCGCCGACCCGCCGTCGGAAGCGGCGGCCTCTTGCATACAAACCTGTAATCGCCTCGTTTGCCCGGTCTACTCAAAGCTAGGTTTCTTTGCTTTAGTTAGGTCCGAACGAGCGGTACCGAGGTCGGACAGCACATGAACTAAAACGATGTGGCGTAGCCGCATTAGTATTTTTTCATTTTCACTTAATAAACGGAAAATACCACCTACATTTGCCTGGTAGATACACCTATGCAATTGCTTTGATGCTTACTAGCTAGTAGTTAACAAGTTTTCTTGGGAACTACTTTCTGAGGTTCATGAATCAATCTTTATTCAAAAGTACAACAATCAATCATTATTCAAGAAGTACAATGGTAAGTTAACAAAACGGGCGTTAACGCTATCATCTTTCGTTTGTCTTTAATTTAAATCAATTCTAATTACGATTTCAAGACGATTTCAGGATTCGGCGATATGACCCTTTCGGCGAAATGGTTTTCGGCGAAATAGTATTCGGCGAAATGGCATTCGGCGAAATGGCATTCGGCGAAATGGCATTCGGCGAAGTGACCCATTCGGCGTAATGTCATTCGGCGAAATAACCCTTTCGAAGAAATGACTTTCGGCGAAACGGCTTTCGGCGAAATGACTTTCGGCGAAACGGCTTTCGGCGAAATGACCCTGATCCATTGCAAAGCATGTCAGTTTATCGACTGACCCACAGAAGCACATATCTGCTTAATGAATAATTGATACATATAATTCCATACAGCGGCCTGCATGGAGCCTGCAAAGTTTTGTACGTATGGAATATTGCGGTATTTGACAAGCTAAGTAACGGGTGGCGACTAAAATTTTGGATTTTTTTCGAGGCCTGTATGCTCAACAACAAACGAGCTCAGAAAGAACTAAGAGTGTGTATGTGTTAGCTCTCTTTCTCCTCTTTCTGCTTGTATTTTCTGTATTGTTCATGCTTGCTCATTTTTGCTCAAAATGTCGTTGAAACAAGAAGTATTTCGCGAGCGCGTTGTACAGTTCTACGAACTGCACAGAAATCTCGGCAAATAGTATACGGTACAACATTTTAAAAGCAAAAATGTTGCGGCTTCGACAGTTTACAATATCCTAAGATGCCCAACAACTGCTCGTAAGGAAGGTAGTGGAAGACCAGCCAAAACTATGGACGCAAAAGGACTTGTTCTCTTTCTCGTGCCTTTAACAACAAGGATTCACTGAGTCAAAGGGATGCCGCAAAAAAGTTCAACTGTTCTCACCAGTACATCTGCAAAACTTTGAAAAGACTCGGAATAAAGCACCGAAAGAAGACACGAGCTCCGGGATATACAGACGCACAGATTTCAACGCTGAATTCCCAATTTAATTTCAATAAATCAGATCTTCTCCAAGTATGTTTGTCTTTTTTTGACAGCTTGAGAAAGAAATTTCAAAATTTTAGTTGCCACCCGTTAGTTATGAATTGTATCGTTTGTAGAATTATGTCACCTGTAAAGTTTTTTGTGTGAAATATAATTCGCTACTTTTACTTATCTTTTTATGTCGTCTCACGAGGTGAATTTACACTGACGCTTACAACTCTAGAGCACTTCTATAACTACAAACTCGAAAATGCGGCAACTCTCCCAGAGTGCATTCTCACTATACTTTGCCCTATATGTTTTTAAAAATTTCCAATTAATTTTTGCTTAGACTAGAGACAAAATTATGAGCTGATGATACAAACTGTGCGTTTTTTTTAAGAAGAACGCGTAAGCAAAGTTTGAGCCAAGTCAAATAATACAAAAATTCAATTTAATTTAAACGAAGTTGATTTTTGCTATATAACCGAAAATAAAATGATCTACCTACAAGATCAGCTTTTTCAAATGATCACCCGAATAAATTTGACTTCATCACTTCTTGAAGCATTTCAAGTTAATTATTGAAAGCTTGAGAATCGAAATTGAAACCATTCATGGAATTTATTTTATCGCTGGAGCATATTTGCCATTCCAATGCACCGGTGAATGATTAAATTTCTTTATAGGCAATTTGCAAAAAGTTACAAGATATCGACCGATTTTTTTCGTAATAGGGGACTTAAATGCAAAGCGTGTCCAGTGGCATTGTAGGCAAAATACCAGTAATGGTAAAATACTTCATAATCAACTCTCTGCTGGTTACTTTATAGTTCTTTATCCCAGTAATCCGACTTGTTTCTCTTCCGTTAACAACCCCTCTATAATTGATCTGGTTGTAACGGATCAAAGTCACATTTGTAGTGAACCGATTACACATGCTGACTTTGACTCAGATCATCTTCCAGTAACATTCAGACTTTCCAACGAAGCTATAATTAATCCAATTAGTTCTATATTCAACTATCATAGAACCAATTGGTTTGAATACAGATCTCACATTGAAAATCATGTGGATCATGATTTTTTTTAGAAACGACACAGCAATACATAATTTGAATCATTACATTATCGAAGCTAGAAATCTTTCAGTTCCCAAAGCTCAAACTAAATTAAATTCTCTTATCATCGAAGACAATCTTCAACTGCTCATTCGGTTGAAGAATATTCGTCGACAACAATATCAACGTTCTCGTGATCATACTATGAAAAACATAGTTAAGGATTTACAAAAAGAAATTAAACATAGATTTACTCTTTTGCGAAATGAAAAATTTGATAAAGAAGTTGAACAAATTAAACCATATTCTAAACCTTTCTGGAAACTTTCTAAGGTTCTGAAGAAAACTCAGAAACCAATTCCTGCTCTAAAGGAAGGAAATCAAATACTTCTTACAAATGGCGAAAAAGCACAAAAACTTGTTCAGCAGTTCGAGAGTGTCCACAATTTCAATTTGAACGTTGTGAGTCCTATTGAAAATGAAGTCTCAATGAAATATGATCATATTTCAACGCAAGTGTTATTACAAGATGACATTATTGAGACGGCTTTTGATGAAATTAAGTCAATTATTAGGAAACTTAAAAACATGAAGGCTGCTGGTAATTATGGAGTCTTTAATATTCTTATTAAGAATCTTCCCGATGTTGCCTTGAATCTTGGTTAGAATTTTCAACAAGTGTATTTCATTAGTTTACTTCCCAAAAATATGGAAAAATGCTAAAGTAATTCCTATCCTCAAACCTGATAAAAAAAAACAGTAGAAACATCAAGTTATCGACCAATTAATTTTCTTTATTCTATCAGTAAACTTTTTTAAAAAATTATCTTGTTGAGAATGATTTCTCATATAAATGAGAATTCAATTTTTTTACCAGAGCAGTTTGGATTCCGCCATGAACATTCAACTGCTCATCAACTTGTCAGAGTAACGAACATGATAAAATCATATAAATCTGGAGTTGCTCTTCTAGACATAGAAAAACCATTCGACAGTGTTTGGCACAAAGATTCAATAGCAAAAATGTCTGATTTCCAGTTTCCTATTTATTTGATCAAAATGATTCAAAATTATTTAACTGATCGCACTCTTCAGGTTAGTTATCAGAATTGTAAACCTGAATTGCTTCCCGAACGAGCAGGTATTTCGCAGGGTTCGAGCGTAGCTCCAATCTTGTATAATATTTTCACTTCTGATCTTCCAAATCTACCCGTTGGTTGTCAGAAATCGCTATTCTGTGACGACACAAGTCTGTTAGCCACAGGTAAAAATCTAAGAGTGATCTGTAGTCGCCTAAAAAGAAGCTTAAAATTTTCAGTGATTATCTGTCAAAATAGAAAATGAAACCAAATGCTGCAAAAACGCAATTTATTATCTTTCCTCATAAGCCAAGAGCTTCTTTTCTTAAACCAAACAATATTCACATTCTCGAATTGAATGGATTGGAATTGACATGGTCTGATCAAGCAAAATACTTAGGTTTACCGTATGACAAAAAACTTACTTCCAAGAATCACATTAAAGGAATCCAGGCAAAGTGTAATAAATATATTAAATGTACTATACTACTGTTGAAATTGAAAGTTAAAATCATATAAGCTTCATTATCTAAGCTGTCTTTATATGTAATGCAAAATAATGTGCCTATGGATTCTAATTGAAGAAATAGTTTATGCTGTGACGTTTCATTGATCTGTATTGAACTGTAAAACTTCATACTTTGTTCGTAGAGTGTCGTTTCTGAACATTGCCCATACATTATTTATCTGGTTTGCTCTAGATTGGCTATGGTGAAGTTTTTGCTCTACCGGTTTATCTACCGGATGCGCCCCGGCCTAGCACAAAACTGCTTCACAAGATGAACTGCAAAAAGTTCAACCCGGCCATCGCCGAATTGCTTGCTTATCCGTGGCGCAGTTAATGAACAATCTAATTAAGCCAGAATAGCAGCTGGATCGTTGCACGGGGCTATCAGACAGAGGCGATTTTACTATCTAACTTTAAATATTTTATGTTCACTTATCTTGGACAGTTCCCCGGCTCGTATTAATTTCGTGGTGCCGTACCTACGTAGTTCAGTATATTTCACACTGTTCGTATCAGACAGTATACTTAGCCTTAGGCGTGAAGTTTCCGGGGTTGGTTCTTTTTTTTATTTTCAAATGGGCTTGTTTCATGTATCGGTGCTAATCTATTTTTTACCTGCCCGGTGGATTTCGTCTTGTTTCAAATGAGCGTGAAGACAGGATACACGTCAATATGAAAATAACTTGCGAAAAGTATTGAAGGTGCTTGGAAACATAATTGGAGGGGTTCAATTTTTTTCATGCATTTCACCCATTGGATCGTCGTCTCGGCAGCCGGGTTAAGCGGTGCAAGGGTTTCCCGGTGTAAATTACCTGTGGACAGGGATTTTTTATGGCCGTTAAATCGTTTCATGTGTCGAAGATTTAAGCTCGCTACTTAAAGCCCGACGAAAATAATTTCCTGACCCGTAACTCGACATTCTCGGTGCCTTTTCCCGTAATTGTGTTTTGTTGGATATTTTTTGTTTGTGCTGGCCTGAGAGCAAACTAGAACGACGTGGCTTGTCGGCTAATTACATGCAGCAGGAGGCTCTGGGCACTGGAGGAATTAAAATTTACGAGCTGAAAAGTCCTCCCTTGTTCCGTTCCATATCCGTTTACAACACCGGCAGCACGAATCGGGGAACATAAATCTTGCTTGTCTTCACCCAAGCGGAAAATCGAATCGATTGCCGTATTTACAACTGGTAAAAATTAGTGCTTATTTGTCCAGGTTTCACGGGTGACCTCAAAATTGGTTCGGTGGCTTGTTGGACGAATGAATTTATAGCTCTGTTTAAACTGTGGCATTAAAAAAAAATGCCACTTTTCACATCAATAGAAATTTGTTTGTTTTACAATTGCTTCCGTAGCAAGCGCATGAATAATGATTTTCGGACAAAAAATTCGCTGGCAAATGGAGAGCAGGTGAGAGAGGGAGAGTAACCTTTCCGGCCAAGATTTATGCTTTCCATAGAGGAAACCCATTTTTGCTTTCCCGGCTAAATCCTAGACACGCTTACGTTTGTCAACGAAATCTCGCCTGACTGTGTGTGGCACAAAGAAAAAACACATGTGGCCCTCAGGTGAACAGCCCAGGTTTCACGGTGTTAGCGAAACGGTTCTGGGGTCCCGGAATTGCAAGATGGAAAGTTGAAAGACGACGGGGCGACAAGAGCCAAGCGACAAAGGGTTCAGACTGTTTTGCTTGTGTGCTAACCACGAAATCCCTTCTCGTCAGACCAATATTTCGAGGTTGGCTAACAGGATGGGTCAACATTAGGTGCACAAACCCGGTGGTGGTGTCTGTCGGTAGAGATGGCCAAGCACGATAATTGTGTATGAAGAACATTTTTCTTTTGTCTAATATGTTTATTAGATTGGCCAACATTTTCTTCTGTCGTCGGTTTTGTTCATTGTGGCATAAAGTTGTTATGAGCTTAGATAAATTTTTATTAGCACCCAAGGAAAGGTAGATTACAAAATAATAGATGAATAAAAAAAAACCGAAGCAAAACAAAACATAACACACTTTGACATAATTCCTTCACTAATCAGGGGAATCGTTTTGCCAGTTCAACTACTCTGGATGTGATGAAATGAAACTCTTTGGGTAACTCAATTGAATAGAACCACAAGAATGCTTCGACTCTGTGCGAGGTTCAGTTTTCCGTCGGATCTGTGGTAAATAATAATTAGCCATATCTGATCCAAAATCAAATTATGTGTTGACTCTTCGCTGGAGAATGATGTTAAAAATTACACCTTATTCATCAAACATGTTCTAGTCTGCCTTTCTCAGACAACGTGAATGATACACATTCAAATTGGATTACCGCTCGATTTTATCACTCGATAAGTGGGTTTTTAGCACTGTGCACTAAAATTGTAATTTGAAATTTGAAATGATTTACTGTTCAAAAACTGTCACTGTCACTGCATAAGAATCACCTAAATTTACTGTATTTCGTAACTTAAGCTTGTATGAAAGAACAAAACACACACACAGAGAAATGGAGCTTGTTTAAAATAACAAATCAGTTAGTAGATTTTTAAATCTGATTCATGTTAATTTCAAGCTAGAATATGATTGTTTTAAATCATTTTCTCCCTTCAACATAAACAAAGATCTCTGTTCAATGTGAATAAATATTTTTCTCTTGCAAAACGAAAAAAAAAATTGTTCCAGCTGATTTTATTGTTGAAATAATTCATCAATATATTGCGTATCAACAAAAGCAGAGTTGATTTAATTGGCAATATCTATGTTGATTCAATCTTTATCTTTATGTTAAGAACAAAATTTATTCATTTTATGTGTGGTCTTATTTGTGTAATGATACAGCAAAGTTTATTGTTCAAAAGAACCGTATCAGTCTTATTTCTTATAAACCAGAGCTGTTTTTTCAATCGTGAATGAACAGAAAAGTTTTTTACGCGTTTCAAAAGTAAAACTTCATCTGCGTATATATTTTTCATCGGGCTTTTCATCAATCCAAGCGTAAGTATTGATAGTTAATAATACAGGGTGATTTTTTAAGAGCTTGAGAACTTTTTTAAACAATAAAACGCATAAAATTTGCAAAATCTCATCGGTTCTTTATTTTAAACGTTAGATTGGTACATGACATTTACTTTTTGAAGATAATTTCATTTAAATGTTGACCGCGGCTGCGTCTTAGGTGGTCCATTCGGAAAGTCCAATTTTGGGCAACTTTTTCGAGCATTTCGGCCGGAATAGCCCGAATTTCTTCGGAAATGTTGTCTTCCAAAGCTGGAATAGTTACTGGCTTATTTCTGTAGACTTTGGACTTGACGTAGCCCCACAAAAAATAGTCTAAAGGCGTCAAATCGCATGATCTTGGTGGCCAACTTACCGGTCCATTTCTTGAGATGAATTGTTCTCCGAAGTTTTCCCTCAAAATGGCCATAGAATCGCGAGCTGTGTGGCATGTAGCGCCATCTTGTTGAAACCACATGTCAACCAAGTTCAGTTCTTCCATTTTTGGCAACAAAAAGTTTGTTAGCATCGAACGATAGCGATCGCCATTCACTGTAACGTTGCGTCCAACAGCATCTTTGAAAAAATACGGTCCAATGATTCCACCAGCGTACAAACCACACCAAACAGTGCATTTTTCGGGATGCATGGGCAGTTCTTGAACGGCTTCTGGTTGCTCTTCACTCCAAATGCGGCAATTTTGCTTATTTACGTAGCCATTCAACCAGAAATGAGCCTCATCGCTGAACAAAATTTGTCGATAAAAAAGCGGACTTTCCGAATGGACCACCTAAGACGCAGCCGCGGTCAACATTTAAATGAAATTATCTTCAAAAAGTAAATGTCATGTACCAATCTAACGTTTAAAATAAAGAACCGATGAGATTTTGCAAATTTTATGCGTTTTATTGTTTAAAAAAGTGCTCAAGCTCTTAAAAAATCACCCTGTATTAGAAACTGCAATAACACGTTTTCTTAACAACATATATTTGATGCAGGTTATCTCTGTCTTTACCGGAAGGGCACCGGGAAAGGGTACTGAATCATTGGATACTATTAAAAGTAATATTGAATTGATTGTGGCAGGCCCGTACCCAGGGTTTCGTTTCGGGAGGGGCCCAAAGATAAAAAAATAATATTACTGAAAATTGCTTATGTACCTAATTCTCGGTGTGCCTTTTATGGGTGTTTTTATTTGACACTTTAAACTTTTCCACTGGAACTGTTATTGTATTACATTTCTTTACCTCCCTGTATTATCATTTCTGTAACACATGTCTGAGACCTTCTAAATAACTATATATCTGTTTTTGATTTCGGGAGGGGCCAGGGCCCCTCGCCAGCCCCCCCCCCCTCTGGGTACGTTACTGGATTGTGGTATGTAGATAAATATTATTAATGTATGGAATATAAATGTAATTGGAACTGCTTACAAATATATAAATTGAAGAAAAATGTACCAAAAAGAAGCCTTCAAATAATTTTGAAATAAATCATTTTACTTGTAAAAACAAAACAAAATGAATAATTTTTACAAACAAAAGCGTAAGTTGAAATACTAATCATTTCAAGTTGATATCTTATCATTTATTTCAACTGCCAAGTTTATAAATTCAAAACACTATAAATATTACCTTTATCCAAAATTAGTTCATTTTAAACTGATTTTGCAAGTTGAATTCACTATGAAACTGTTTGTCAACAAATTGACAGGAATGCATAAGTAAAATATTTGTTGGTATTATCAAAATATTTATAGAAACAAACTAATCCACTGAGCAAAATCAAATACCTAGTTTTGTTGTTTCAAGCAACAATATTTGCTATATTAAACCAATTTTTCTTTTATCACTATTTCAACAAAATAAATCGTTACGTGAAACCCAGATTTAGTTACATTTACAATATTTTTCTCTGCGTGCAGTTAGTAGATTTTTAAATTTTATTTTTGTTAATTTCTATCTAGAATATGATTGTTTCAAACCAATTTTCCCCGCGTCAACATCAACAATGATCTCTGTTTGATGTGAATCAACATTTTGGTCCAACCCAACGAAAAAAATTGCTGTTCCAGCTGATTTTATTGTTGAAAAAAACTACCAATTGTTTGCTTATCAACAAAAGTTACGTTGATTTTATTGGAAAATTTTTTGTTGGTTCAATTCTAAATTATCTTTATGTTAATAAAAAATTTGATTTCTTGAATCTATGATCTAATTTGTATAATAATACAACACAGTTTGTTGTTGAAATGAACCGTGTCAGTTATATTTCTTATAAACCAGAGAAAATTTTTTAACTGTGAATAAACAAAATAGTTTGTACGTATTTCAAAAAGTGAAATTTTATCTGCTCATTTCTTTTTCGTGGGACAATTTGACAATCCAAGCGTAAGTATTGATAATCAATAATATTAAAAACCTCATAATATTACATAACACGTTTTCTTCCAAAAAAACGTTTATGTTGAGCCGGCTTGAGCCGGGGTCGTTCGTCGCAAAGCAAAATTTCGTTGGCGTTTTTCAACATACCGCATTTAAATTTTTATTGCTTTGCTATTTCAATTACACTACATTAATGAAGTGAAATTAAGTTTAAATCAATATAAATATGGAATTGTTATGGATTCCTAAATACTGCCTAATACAAATGCCACATTCGAACCATTATGTTGCCAAAAACGAACCGTACTTAAATAGAAACGAGGCAAAATGTCATGAAAACGGATATTGTATATAGTCTATTTGGTGCTTAGAAACAATTGCAGACAACAATACAAACAATCATGTTTTACTTGGCTCCATCGCTGAAAGAAATTGTTAAAAAATGAAAATTTTGACTTAAGGGCTGAGGACACAGGGCCACGTGTTGAGTTTTAAATCGACCACGTGGCTCGCTCAATTCCCTTTGCGCATCGTTTTTCTCTTGCACTTTCTCGTATATGAGCAAACTGTACCAGGCTGCCAGCATACATTTTATTATTTTGATGAGAAGTTTTATCACATTAATCTATCGTATGGATTGGACATTACATGATTCCAATGAACAATGAAAAAATATTCAACTTACACAAAGATTGAATGTCTGTGTGTTTGGCAGCCTTGTCGACCCAATTTTATTTCTCTCTCCTTTTACAGAATGCTATCAGGAAACCAAAGAGAAAAAAATGGTGGACGCATTGAAACTGACTTTGTTTCACAGAAAAATACAAGACTTTATTTTTATCGCGATAACATATATGTTTTTATGTACTAATCGCATCTAAACTAAATTATCTAGACTTTGTCACGGTAGATTTATGATACAAGCCTTCAAAGCCGACATATCAAGGGCTGAGGACACTACCGTAAAGTGGTAGGTTTTTTGCTATTTTCCCGTTTCAAATTAAATTTTCTTGGAAACGGTGCAGAATATAGAAAAACCCACCTGACAAATTCGAAATAATATTCTGTGAAATTTTCAGAATGATTCATTGAGTTTAGCGGTCGTGTTGTATTTTTTTCTGACTGAAGAACTGCTGAAAATTGGAACGCTCGGAAACGCATACCTCTACTTGTTCATCGAATATCTCGGCTTTGAAGGCTTGTATCATAAATCTACCGTGACAAAGTTTAGATAATTTAGTTTAGATGCGATTAGTACATAAAAACATATATGCTATCGCGATAAAAATAAATTCTTGTATTTTTCTGTGACACAAAGTCAGTTTCAATGCACTCGTCATTTTTTTCGCTTTGGTTTTCTGATATCATTCTGAAAAAGGAGAGAGAAACAAAATAGGCTCGACAAGGCTGCCAAACACACAGACATTCAATCGTTGTGAAAGTTGAATATTTTATCATTGTTCATTGGAATTCATGTAATGTCCAACCCATACGATAGATTAGTGTAATAAAACTTCTCATCCACATAATAAAATGTATGCTGGCAACCCGGTACAGTTTGCTCGTATACGAGAGAGTACAAGAGAAATACGTAAAGGGAATTGAGCGAGTCACGTGGTCGATTCAAAACTCAACACGCGACCCTCTGTCCTCAGACCTTAATCGAATAACTCGAAAATTAAACATCTAATTTTAAGAACATAGATAGCGATTAGGATGACCTTTCATTTGCGACTAGTTTGATCAAACACGGTCCAGTCATTTTTGAGATCTGTACCGGAAAAAACTACAAGGATCAGCCTCATAGGGTTGTTCGAGCTATTGATGTGGAAGCAATCCACGCCATCAGTGTTTTTTTTAATGAAAAACGGCATTAGATTGATCTTGAATAGGGACCAACACCGAACATTGTTTATTTTATAACCGACGAAATTACACCAATATCCCAAATGTATGCAATTATATCTTTGTACATACTTGCGATACGATTTTGATATTTAAGCGTCTCTTCGCCAAGCTTGTGTTCAAGTTTTGTATGCAAGCAGTTATTTTTATAGCATTAAGTTTCTCTACCATTACCACCATTCAGCGATACCATTCTGCGATTTCAGTTAGAGCGATAAACTTTTTCTCATTATCAATCGAGTTCATCTTATATAAATTAGTAATTAATCTTAAGCACTCAAAATTTCCCTGGGGTAGTTGTTAATTTCTCGGGCGAAACGACATAACATGCAATTTCATCCGATCTGCAAGCCGAGACACAAGATCAGAGCATACAAATTAAAGCTTCAAATAGTTTTAAGACAACTTTTTGTCTCGCTGTTTGGCGACAACCTACCTCTAGCATGCTTAGCGTAAGACTGAAACGTTAGCTATAATTTCGTTTCTATTTATAGATTCATGTGCTTCCAGCAGCTTTGCTTTTGCATTGATTGACCAATCAGAGCGATGCTTTCCCATTGATATATCGCTTACTCCTTCAAAACCGTCGTCTATGGCAGGGAAATCCGATATGCCGGAGATTTTTAGCAGACAAAATAGGACACTGCTCGCTACTAATCAAAATTTCAATCATTTTTAATTGAAAATACGTGGCTTAATACATTCAAATCGAATCTTAGAAATATTTCCAATCAAATAATGAAATAATATTATTAATACAAAATATACTGAGCTGTAAGTGTTTAAAACCTGACCACATTTCTACGTGTATTTTTCCTTGAGTTTCTGATTTGCACCCTTTATATAGAAAATAAATATATGTGTTCCACATCAAAAATGTACCGGTAGTCGGACTTGGATAAAATTCAGTAAATTATTTATTGGACTATCAATGGTTTATTTGGTTACAGACTCTCATGTTCTGCAAACTAGAGGAATTCACTAGCCAATATAAAGATGTAGCTTATTAAAAAAAACCGCAAGGATCGGCCCTATGGGGTTGTTCGAGTCATTGTTGTGGAACAAGGTACCCAAAATTTCTAGTGATCGACATTTTCAATCAATCGCCACACTTTTTAATCCGCAATTGCACGAGAGTCTGCTTAGAATGATCCTTATTAGGAACCAACACCGAACACGTGAACCCAGAATATAGATTATGTTTGTCTTGATTTATATTTGTTTTATAGCCGACGAAATTACATCAATATCCCAAATGCATGCAATTATATCTTTGTACATACTTGCGATACGGTTTTCGATATTTGAACTTGCAAAAATATCGCTGAATGGTGGTAATGGTAGAAAAACTTAACGCTATAGAAATAACTGCGTGCATACAAAACTTGAACACAAGCATGGCGAAGAGGCAAGCTTGTGTTCAAGTTTTGTATACACGCAGTTATTTTTATAGCGTTAAGTTTCTCTACCATTACCACCATTCTGCGATTTCGATTTCTCATTATTAATCGAGTCTATCTTATATAAATAAGAAATTAATCTTAAGCACTCAAAATTTAACCTGGGGTAGTCGCAAAATTTCTCCGGCGAAAACGACATAACCTGAAATTTTATCCGAACTCGAATGGCACAAGATCAGAGCATACCACTTAAAGCTTAAAATCATTTCATAGCGCTTTCTGTCTTGCTGTCTAGCAACAACCTACCTCTGTCATGCTACACATAGGACTGAAACGTTACCTATAATTTCGCTTATATTGATAGATTCGCGTGCTTCCAACAGTTTCGCTTTTGCTTCGATTGACCAATCAGAGCGATGCTTTCCCTTTGATATATCGCTTACTCCTACAAAACCGTCGACTATGGCAGGGAAATCCGGTATGCCGGAGATTTTTTGCAGACAAAATATGATACTGCTAGCTTATAATCAACATTTCAATGATATATAATTGAAAATTCTTGGTTATAAACATTCAATTCAATACGTAGAAACATTTCCAATCAATTGGTGAAATAATATTACTGATTGAAACTAAACTGACTGTGATGTAAGTTTTCAAAAGCTGATCATATTTATACTTGTATTCATCCTATATAGAAAACAAAGATGTCAGTTCGTGTTCGCATCTCATCCGACACAGTCGACAATTGCTTACAGTCGAGACGATAGAAATAAAGACAATACAGTGTAGTGAACAATAGAGTGTACGAAATGGGCAAATACGATTTAACAAAGCCTGAAACTTGGCCTACAAGACCAAATTCAAATTGTATTAATTTCAAGCGCTGCAAAGTTAGACCAGCAGCAACCGAAATTGAAATCTTGCTTAAGGAACGAATGCATCTAAACGTTAATGATGCAGATGAGATCCAATTCAACAAGGCGTCTAACCGTGTATACATTATGTTCAAACGTGAAAGAGTTGCATTTGCTTCGGTTAATAACGGGGTGCACAGTATTGATCATGACAATGTTAAATATAAAATCCCTGTGTACTTGGTGGACAATGCCATAGAGGTACGCGTGCATGACCTTCCCCCGCAGACCAGCGATCAGTTTGTTCGGGAAAGTATATCGCAGCACGGTGAAGTTCTTTCTATCGAAAAGGAAGTATAGCGAAATTTTTTTCCGGGTATCCGGAATGGCGTGCGAGTGGTACGTATGCAACTACGTAAAGCAATTCTGTCTTACATCATATGTGATCAAGACGGGATACATCCGTGTAAAACGCTGATTACGTATGAAAATCAACTGGTTACATATCAGTTTTGTGAACAACCTGCACACTACGGCAAACCTTGCACTAAAACTGCGAAAAGGACATCTTCAAACAAAAACAAGGACAACCGCCCAACAACGGAAACTAGTGAGCGCAGTACTCCTGTTGTACCATCAAACCAAACAGCAACTGCATTTAATGCACAACAAGGCGCACCTACAGCAACTAACAACTAACCCAAGAATGCGAATTACAAGGAAAACGAAGGAAAAACGGAAACCAACAACCATACCACCGATGCGGCAATGGAGGACGAGACGAGCCACGGACAAAGTGCCCCTCAATCATCGCAAGATAAAAATGGAAGCTCCTCTCCCCCTAAAAAAAGGGTGACAACGATATCCAACGGTAAAAACATTATTTTATCTAATAAAAACATGGCTCATTCGGCCACGTAAAGCTTGTACGCAAGTTGGCCTGAAGAAAAAAAGGCGCAAAAACAAAGGAGGCTTCACTTGATCTCGATTACTGTGAATTCCACACAGCGAAAAGTGCACAAATCTAATCAAACTGTTCTAGATTTGCACAAAACTGAGGATTTTTTCCTTTGATTTGCGAAGAAGAAATACTAATAGTTCTTTAGAAAACTTTTACAGCCATAAGAATGGCTGATTTTGTGTGATGCTCCCCATCGTTGTCCTCTTTTCGTTGTTTTTTCATCAATGCAAACGACTGGCAGCTGTGATGCGGTGCGCTCTTGTAGGAAGCGAAACTAGCTTTCCAAACGACACACAATACATCTGCTCGCAGTGGCGATGGAATCCAAACTGATCCATATTTTGTTAAGAGGTTTCTTTATACGAGATTTCGTTTGTAGCTTTTTCACTAATGGGCGGTCCTAACGGCTATAAAAATAGCCGCGTACAGAATTTTAATTTTGATCATTTCATTTCGGATTTGCATTTCATTGAAAGAAACTATCTGGGTGCTGTACGGGATTCATTCCTGCCTTTCAGAAGGACCAAATTGTGGAACTCACTACGATATTAAACACTGTTCGGAACATTTTATTCGAACGATTTGTTGTACAGCAGCAGCTTTTTTTTTCTTCATCAGAACGCGTTCTGATTGGCTGGTGTTGACATGGGTCAAATGAGACTGGTTTTTCAATAGTGTACTATTGAAATACTTCAATGCTTTTTCATTACACGCTTAAGTTGAAAAATTTCGATTCTATTGGTAGTTAGATTATATAAATCCTTTCACAGATCACTGAGCTATGAGCTTAAAAATACGAGAAAGGCAAACGTGGCTTATGAATTATCCTCTTTGATACTCGTTTATACCAAACATTTCAGAAAAGTTTAATTTTGAATTATTTGAGATTATGTCACACAACTGAATATTTTATCATGAAATTGTGATCATATTTCCGATGGCATGTAGCAAAAATTATGTTGATTCGTAAGATACAACAAGAGATATTCACGATCAAAAACTTATCACTCTCTCAGAGGGTAAATTTTGAAAAGGCACCCCATAGTACAGTAAGTCGTATTCACGACAAAAGTTCTATAAAAAAAAACAAAGATGTGTTCGACATAAAAAAAACTCTTTAAATGGACATTTTTACACTGAGCACCCTACCTCAGGAACCAGGCGTTTAAACCGAATGGAAATTGGGATATTTTTATGGTATCTTAAAACCTTTCATTTGGGTCTAAGTTTGTGGAAATCGGTTTAGCCATCTCTGAGAGAAGTGAGTTACATTATTTTCACATTTTGGGTGCATATCACCCTGTAATTCCGGAACTAGAAATCAGATCTAAATGAAATTCTGGAACTTTGTATGGGGAGAACAAACAAGTTCGGTCAAAAGATGGCACTGGCTGTTATGAATATTGCACTGTAACAGCTGATGTCGACAGTTCCAAGAGGTTAGACATCTGTTATTAATATTCAGATCCAGGCGCGCACCCAGAAAATTTTTTCGAGGGGTGTTTCAGAACAGGTTGATTAATTTCCATACGAAATGAAATATGTATATAATTATTTGAAAATTTTTTTGCTATAAAATCGTTTGTTGTAAATCGTTTATTTCTTAATTGGTTTCAATATTTAATATAGGGTTTTCATAATATATTTTTTTTAGTTTCGGAGGGGGTTTACATCCTTTCGAGCCTATTAAAAAAAATTTTGTGCTTCACTGTGTTAATTATGAGCAATTCTGTGTAAACTGAACAGTATTTGCGGAAAGTTCTAGTTTTCTTTTTGAATTTAATGAAACGTGTAGCTGAAGCGCATCAAATGCTTCTGGATGTTTATGGTGATAACGCTCCAACTGATATATCATGTAGAGTATGGATTCGACGCTTCAAGAATGGAGATTTCAGCGTTGAAAACAGGTTTTGCTCTGGACCAAAACCGAACTGGATCGAAGACAAACAGTTGGAAGCATTACTCGATGAAGATCCGAGTCAAACGATGAACTTTCAGAATAATCAGAAGTGACTGAACAAGCTCGGTATAAACTGCAATTGATGCGTTTGAGCCGTGAGTTAGAAATTCACGCTCAATTGGAACATTTTGCCGGATCCACCGCATTCTCCTGACACTGCTCTTTCTGATTACCGATTGTTCTGGCGGATGAAGCACGATCTGGCAGGTTATCGGTTTACTTCTTTCGCCGAAATCGAAAATTGGTTCCAAACTTGGATCACCTTAAAAGACGCGACATTGTTTCGAGATGGAATTCAAAAATTACCTGAGAAGTAGGAAAAAGCAGTAACTAGCGATGTACGATACTTGGACTCCCAATGAAACGAACTAAACTGACTTTTTCTTTTAAAATAACTTGATTTGATATAATATTCTAGTGCGGAGAAATATCCCAACTCACAGAACTTTGACTGTTCGTTCCGTATTATACACAGGCAGTTTGTCTTACAAACAATTATTTCGTTCTTGTTTTAATTATTCGAACACCTCTCTATCCAGTGTACGTTACTTCCAGTAAGAATAATCTGCTCATTCGTTTACCCCGATTGCAAGGACACAACTTAATGCATAAATTATTAATTTCTCACCCAGGCCGTTCCGTTCGGTGGCACCGGTAGCGCCTTGCACCGTCCGGCGTTGTGTTCCTTGGTGATATGTAGTAACCCGAACTTTTTCCACACCTTTCGCACGTTTGCCCTTCAGCAGCCACACACGGAACGGAACAGAATATGTGCGGCGTAGGATGCACGATGTACCTAAGTGTAACGGGGAATTGTGAAAAACTAGCCAAGTGAGCAGTTTTGCGTCGCTAAGCTGAACGGACGGAATAAAAGCTAGTTAAGGCAGTCGACACGGCATCGTCAACCAACCAGTCAAGCTACCGTGATGAATGTGTACTAACCGGAAGGAGGGATTCCCTTTTAGACTATGGAGCAAAAGCTCGTGTACTTCAGGTGGGACAGTGCATTTTTAATGTGGTCATCTTTTATAATCGCGTGGATGCGTTAATGATAATTTCAACGAAGCTGGAAGCGAAGGCGAAATTCGTTTCAGCGACGCTTTAATATTAAACAATTGGCATTACCGAAGAAATGCTCTGAAATAGGATTAAACTTTGAAGGAAGGAACCGGATGGCTGGTTCTTCGCTTCATTCGTATCGGGAAACTATTCCATTGACTTAGACAGAGCGGTTTAATTCAGTTTTTATCTTTCTGGCATTCTCAATAAAAAATTTCGGCAGACTGGAAAAATTGTGGGCAAACACGATAAGTTGTTTGATAGTCCAAACACCGTCAATTTGTTACAATGTTTTTCTTTTAATTTCAGATAATCTAAATGTTACATCAAATTCATGGGTTATGGATTATGGATTCATTCCAGCATTTAGCTTTTCAAAGTGAAGAATGCCAGGAAATAACAAGCTTCGATTGAAATGAGCGAACTGCCTTACTACTTTCTTCTGAGTAAATTCACTCTTTAATAACGTATGTACTTAATAAATGAACTGCTTTTGCTACCTGTGTATCGCCAATTGTATCAATCCAATTGTATAAATACCTCGGGGTTTTCGTACATCCAGTACGAAGCGTAGAAATCGACCAAAGTGAGGCAGTTCGTATCCATCGGTTAAAGCCATCCTGGTATCTATAGTATCCTTTCGCTTTTAGGGAATCGCAAGAGCGACGAACGCATCGTGAAGTGCAGGGGAAGCTAAAGAGATAGACCAATGGTAAGGTTGCATCATTTTTCCTTACTTTGGGCCTGAAATCAACTGTGGAGAAGTATCTGAACAACTGCGACAATTCGTCAAAACAGGGAACAATGAGAGGAGTTTAGAACTGGTGAGAAAAACCACTAGCGTAAGAAACGTGAGCACAAAGAGAAAGAGAGAGAACGACGCTCGGAAGTTATGATCAACAACCGTGGTTACTAGTTGACCTATCACACACAGGCACGTCGTACCCAGAGGGGCAGCCCAAGGGGCCCTAGCCCGTCCCGAAATCGGATACCATCGTAGATTGTTTTTTACATACTGTTTACAAATTAATTTTTTTACATATTATAAAACTTAAAACGAAGATTTTCGTTTTAAAACAAAACATTTTTTGAAGACAAACGGTGAAGGAAACCAAACAAATGTTTTGATATGTTATCACGAGGCTAGCGCTCCTTCAGATTCCACATTGAAATTGTGGTTTCTAGAGTTTCATGGTGACCGAAAGTTCCCTGCCCATGAAGCCCGTAGCGGTAGGCCCTCCGATGCGCTTACAAAGGACAATATCAAAGCTACATGACATGTGCGAGTTAACAAATAGTTTGAGTGAGATTCTAAAGATGAAAAACACATCGCTGGATGGTATGCTTATTCAGGACTAAAAAGACGAACGCGAACGCACTTTGGAAGCATGTTTGGCTGTACTGATGCGGTTGGACTTTTGGTATCGATTGGTAACTGTTGACGAATCCGGTATCCATTATTGCACGTCAGAGACAAAAATGATTATCCGACAATGTATAGAAGCGAGTGCTTCGAAGCGACTTTAATCATTTTTAATAGAATGTTTACAGTACACGAATACTTGAATACGTAGTTACAATTTGAGCCTTGTATCACAATGTTTATATCGGTCGGATCGAAAGTGTACGAAGGTCAAAAGCGCTTCGTCTTATTTGCTCTTCGAAGACTATCTTGAAAGAATCGTCTTTAATTACTACATTACGAGAATTGCTGTGGTCTTATCAACCAACATACTCTGTAAAATAGATGAACTTTTCTTCAACAGCTCTTCGTTTAACATCGGTTAACATAGAGTATTTAAAAAAAGGTTATGTCCCCATGGTTAACCCATTCATTATTCTGTATTTCCGTAACCAGAAGTCAGATTTAGATGAAATTTCATAGAAATTTTTGAAACCATATGAATTTATTCTTCTGAAAATCGCCCTAAGGAGTGCATCGATAAGTAGTTAGCAACATTCAAACAGTTATTACTCTGAAATAGCTTAATTTTTTGCAGCGTGTATTGCGGTGACATGTTTGTTTACAAGTCAATAACAGCTGCGCAATCGATTGGTTTCGGAACGGTTTAACGTTTCAATGATGAGTCGAATTGATCCGGAAACGCGAAAGAAAATTCTGCATACTTGGTGCTCAGAAAGTGGTGTCACGTACAATGAAATTGCAAAACGGGTGAAAGTGCACCACACCAGTGTCAAAAATATTATCGAGAAGTTCGGTAAGACCCTTTCCATGAAGGATTTGCCCCGATACGGTAGGAAAACGGGTCCCAGCCAGCCCGGCCGGGACTTAAAAGTGGTTGATTACATCAGGAAAAACCCATCGGCGTCGACGCGGGATTTGACCAAGCAGTTCAACACTAACGTACTGAAAACGTACAAGAAACAGAAGGTGCCGAAAAAGTCCCTGGTACAGCAAGTTCAGGCCAAAACAAGAGCGCGAAAACTGTATAACCGGATTCTACAGAATAAAGATGGATACATCCTGATCGACGACGAAACCTACGCCAAGGAAGACTCTCGAGCGCTGCCCGGACCGCAATATTATACGAAATCGGTGTACCAGGACCTGGACGACGCTGACACCACGGTGGCGATGGAAAAGTTTGGGCAGAAGGTGTTGGTCTGGCAAGCAATTTGTACCTGTGGTTTGCGGTCGTCGATTTTCCTCACGAAGGGCACAATTAATGCCAAGGTGTACGAGAAAGAATGTTTGAAGAAGAGAATGCTGCCACTGTATAGAAAGCATAAGGCTCTTCCTCTCTTCTAGCCGGATTTGGCTTCAGCCCACTGTGCCAACTCCGTTCTACAGTAGTTGTCAAAAAATAATGTACAATTCGTGGAAAAGGACATCAACCCACCGAACTGCCCGGATTTTCGGCTAATTGAAAGGTATTGGGCAATTGTCAAGCGGCACTTTCGGAAGGAAGGTACAGTGTCCCAAAACATGCAGGAGTTAAAAAAAAACTGGACAGCTGCCACCAGAAAAGTTACAAAAGTAACTATGCAGAATTTAATGAAGAATGTCAAGTCCAAAGTGCGAACGTTTCACAGAAACTAGGATTTTCTTCAATACAATCAATGAAATGCATAAAAATGTAATTTTTCTACAATATATCGAAAACTGATGTCAAAATATGTTTTGTTCGCTTTTTTATTCAATAATCAATGTTGCTAACTACTTTTCGATACACTCCTTAATCCTCTCTGAGAAATCTACGTGAGTTCTGTTTTGCAGTTTTTGACCGCTACTAAGAAGATTTTCTTATATTTGAAAAATTGAAACATTCACCCTGTATTTCCAGACCCAGAAGTTGGAATCAAGTGGGATTATAAGACTCTTCATTTGAATATTAGTTTGAGAGAGTCGATTCTACTGAATTTGAGAAATCAATGCGAGTTATATTTTGAAATTGTTTACCACTCTTTCCGATGATTCCGAAACGGATGAATTTGGATTGAATTTGTTCGACAAATAATCCATAAAATTTCCAAACTAGTTTCTCGACATAGAATGTATGATTATTTACTTGATTTGCTTATTATTTTCTATGCGAATTCAGCAATGATTTATAATTTATTAATAACTTTTGCAACGCTTCTAAGAAATATAAGATATTGAAGGCGCACCAAGAATTAGATACACAAGGAAATTAGATGTTTTATTTTTGATCAGGACCCCTTCCGAACCGAAATCCTGGGTACGGGCAGGATCACACATAAATGAAAGGAACAGTTTGAGTTATCATTGCACGTACAATAGATAAAAGAGAACACAAATTTTGGGTGGGTTTCATAATATAGGGGAGACCAGGGCTAAATCAGACACTTTTTAGAAATTGAAAAAAATTATCAATTAAACCTGGATTTTACCAGACCCTGTCAGCTTGGAGCTAAATCAATCTTCTGTTCAGCAACGCCATCGAACGGCATCACATTCAACATACCATGTCAATTGTATGGGTGCGCAGTGCTGCTATTTTGGTGCATACATGTTCGCCCACTTATTATACTAATTACACAAAATCATCATGTTAGAATATGTTTTTAAAGCAAAGTTGATTAGACTGAGTCGAATGCGGCTCGATAGATTGAAATCCCATGCATTAATATCGATGCGGATTAAAGCAGGATGATGCGCTCTTCTATTTGTTATACACCGAAACCTCCATTTACGAACTAAACGGGGTTTCGTACCTCTATTTACGAAACCCCGTCTAGTTCGTAAAAAAAGTTTACGTTAACTAACTATTTATTTTACTATTCTGATAGTTAAAGCAACTAAATCAATAAATTATATTACGCTGTAATAAACCCAACTCTTCGTTTATTTATTTCTTAAGATCATAGGAAAAAATATTTCCCATGAAATTATAGGAAACTTATGCACCCTGCTAGATTTTTCTGGTGATATTCTCTTACATTACATCCACAATAGCAAAAATATTGTGTCGTACTGACATATTTTGTCCCGGACATCTTATGGTTAAATTCGACCGCGATCTCTCATGCGTTTCAATTCATTTTTACGTAAACTTACCTATCGGTGGAAAGGGCCTGATGAAATTCCTATCTGACACTGGCAAAGATACCGAAAGTAAAAGAAGAATCTATGCTTGCTATTATAAACTCAGTTCTAGTGTAATAGTAATCACTAACAATTAAGATTGAACTAGGATATAACAAAAGTGTGAAATATTCAAAAATCCATTACGAATCAATAATAGTCTGTTTTACAGTCCAACAAATTGTGTGGTAAGCCCACTGCACTCAAGCACTGAAAACATTCCTGGTTTCTATGTGTTGGTTTTTCCTGTTATGCTTTGTGCGACGATTTGTGCAATGAAAGAATCGACTAATGGCTCTAGAATGGTGGGATATATCTTGCTTCCAAGTCTTACAGTATGAATCGGAATAAAATTTTAAAATTATCTTTTAAGCGTCCTCTTTTTTCCAATGAGATGTAACCAAATTGAAAATTTATATTAGACTAGGCCACCCTCCAAGTGTATTCACAATTTTATTACTTTTATTTGCACTATAGAATTACAATATCGGTTATGGTTCTGGTTATTATATTCCAAAACTCTTCGGGACTTAACCGAAACAGCCAAAAAAATGGAGTTGATTTTTTGCCACTCGGTAGAGTTTTTATCTCAACCGCTTTCATTTTTATTTATTTTTGCCTTTCTCTATAGAAAGGTATAAGAATTGCTGGAAAAACCGACTTTCGAAGGGAGCCTTGGAGACCCATAGTGTTATGTACCATTTGACTCAGTTCGACGAGATTGGAAAATGTCTGTGTGTGTGTGTGTATGTGTGTGCACTTTTCGAAGATATTTTTACCGCTCAATTTTCTCAGAGATGGCGGAACCGATTTTAACAATCTTAGGCTCGTTTGAAAGCTACTGTCGGGCCATTGATCAAGTTCGAAGATCAAATGGCTGTGACTTTTGGTTCCGGAGATATGATGGTATAAATAACGTAACCGACAAAACGCGTTATTTTTTACCGCTCTAAAGGTGTCAATCTTTTGGAATCACCTCTTATTTCGTAAAGCGCTATTGTTCAAAAGTTTGAGCACCTCGAAAAAAGTCATGCAAAATTTCAGTCAAATCGGACATGGGTGCTGTTGCTGCCCAGCGGTTAAAGTTTGAAAATTTTCGATCTTTAAAGAGCACCATAGGGGGAAGTACATGAAATTTCCGAAATCGAAAATTTTTTTTTGATGCCAAAAATCTTAAAATTGCAAAAAAAAAATTTTTTCGAGATGACACTAAATCTCGACGTTCTATGCAATTCTAAGACTTTTGGCATCAAATTTTTTTTTGATTTTGAAAATTTCATGTACCCCCACTATGGTGATTTTTCAATATATATGAAAATTGAACTAAGTAGACTAAGAAGGGTTATTTAAGATTAACATCACTGTTCTCATACAAATATGCAACACAAATGTCAAGCATTAGGTTGGAAAAATGATGCCGACTGTGTGACATAAACACAGAAGAATGCTTTTGTGAACTACTCTAATTCATCTAAATCAATTGGTGTCAAAATTAGTGCCCGAAATTATTTAATAAAAGTATGAAATATATTTTCATAAGACTGTTATGAAAGAAAAGAAAGGTAATATCACACCACTAGGTGGATTAAGAAGGGTTTTTTCTAAATTTAATTCTCGCCTCCTTTCTCTTAAAATGAGCAAAAACCTCTTCCACAGCTCTACGATCAACACTAAAAATATTAATTCTTTGCACGCCAAATCTCCGTATCGCAGCCTTGAGCGTTTATGAACACTTTTTATACGTTACTTCTTTTTACGTAACTCTTTTTACGAATCAAATCCCAAATAACGTAATCTATTTTTACGAGAAAAATCCCAAATAACGTAAACGTTTTTTACGAACCTACTTCGTAAAATGAGGTTTTGGCATACATCGAAATCGATTTCCGACTCCATGGAAACTACTACAATATGGGCATTTTTGGAACGGGTTTAAAGAGTAGATTCCCGAAAATGATGTTTGAGGTATTTTGGAAATCCAAGATGGTGACTTCCGGTTGATTGATATTCCACGAAAACCCTTGCAATATGGGTATTTTCGGAACGGAATTGATGAGTAGATGTCGGAAAATGATGTTTGAGGTGGTTCTTAAATCCAAGATGGCGACTTCCGGTTGATTGCTATTCCTTGAAACCCTTGCAATATGGGTATTTTCGGAACGGAATTGATGAGTAGATATCAGGGCTTGCAAATTGAAGCAACGAATATGAACAAAAGGGTTTCACCATCTGTGCTATTCACACACATTCGTATGTCAGGTAGAATTCACAGCGCAACTCAAGCAAGGAGAGCTGCTTCGTTCGTTCATTAGTTGATGAATATGCCCGCTTGCTGAGACCTATGCTTCATGAGGATAGCATTTGATGAATGGTTCTCATATTGTAGATGCCTATGAGGAAACTAGATTCATAACTTTTAGTTCCGATGAATATTGATTTAAAGAACATTGCTTTTAGTGTTTCTAGGATATATACACAGTGTAAACTGCCAAGAAACAAATTGATCGTTTTGAAAATGGGCTCAAATGCAAAACTTCTGCTATAAAATGTTTAAAGTATGTTGGAAATGTGATCAAATTTGGTCTTGGAATGCGAACATTATGTTAAAAATGATTTCTGTAAACCTACTTTTTAAAAATAAACCGTAAACATTGCCTATATGACTTTGCTTCGCGTCTTGTAGCACGCCGTGAGGCAAGGTCTTCTTTCTCGTACAATACTAACGAGAGCGAACCCTTCATTTCATTACATTGTCATGGATTGCTTAGTTCATGTATTAACTGAGACTGAGAGCACAGACAATTTACTAGGCAAGGGGAATTGGTCTGCTCAGTAGCATATACTCTCACGCATTCAGTTTCTCTCTAATATAGGTCTCTCATTCAGCTATGTCAAGCAAAGTGTTCACAACAGATATTTTTTGTTGCTTCGTTCGTTTGAGGATTCACAATACAAGCCCTGGTAGATATCGGAAAATGATGTTTGAGGTGGTTCGGAAATCCAAGATGTCGACTTCCGGTTGATTGATATTCCTTGAAAACCCTTACAATATCTTCGGAACAGAATTGATGAGTAGATGTCGGAAAACGATGTTTGAGTTGGTTCTAAAATACAAGATGGCGACTTCCGGTTTATTGATATTCCTTGAAAACCTTAACAATTTGGAAAGTATTAAATAAATAGACGCCGCAAAACTATGTTTGGTGTCGTCTCGAATTCCAAAATAACATCCTTTGGTTTATCGATATTCTTGAAACAAAGAAATTTCCGAAACATATTGGATACCAGTAAACGATGTTTGAGCTCGTTTCAAAATTCAATGAGGTGACTTCCGGTATAGTATTTTAAAGGAACACCAAGTTCTAAAAAAATGCAAAAACTTTCAAAAGATAATAATAAACCATAAGCCACTGTTTTTCATTTCAAAACCACCTCAAATATCATTTTCCGACGTCTACTTTAAAATCTCTTTCCGAAAGTACCCATATTGTAATGGTTTTCAAGGAAAATCAACGAACCGGAAGTCGCCATCTTGAATTTCAAAACTACCTTAAACATCGTTTTCCGACATCTACTCATCAATTCCGTTCCGAAGATACTCATATTGTAAGGAGTTTTAGGCAATCTCAATAAACCGGAAGCCGCCATCTTGGATTTTGAAACGAGCCCAAACATCATTTTCGTGCACTTACTCTTCACATCCGTTCCGAAAATAACCATATGATGCGCGGTTTCCACATTAATCACACAAAACTTTTTTTACGAATCAAATCCCAAATAACGTAAACTTTTTTTACGAACTAAACGGGGTTTCGTAAATAGCCCTCAGGTGAGTCCGCATCGAATCTCATACATAGAAGTAGGGGAGAGAAATGTCAAATACGTGCGCGCCAAAATAGCAGGGCTGCGCACCCATACAATTGACATGATATGTTGAATGTGATGCCGTGCGATGGCGTTGTTGAACTGAAGATTGATTTCCCTCCAAGCTGACAGGGTCTGGTTATATCCTAGTTCAATCTTAATTGTTAGTGATTACTATTAGACTAGAACTGAGTTTATAATAGTAAGCATGGATTCTTCATCTACTTTCGGTATCTTCGCCAGTGTCAAATAGGAATTTCATCAGGCCCTTTCAACCGATAAGATGAAGTTTACGTAAAAATGAATTGAAACGCCGAGGGAACGGGTATAGCGTGATGGGTAAGTCGATGCCTTTCAAGCTGCCCACCTGGGTTCGATTCCCAACCCCGCACAAAGGGTCAGAAAACTTTTCTGGCCCGAAGAGGTGAATGACCACAATGTTAAAACCTCTATAATTGAAAAAAAAAAATTGAAACATTCAGTAATAGCCGTTCAACCGAGAAGGTTGTGTATAGAAGCGTACAGTTTAATAACGCTGGTTGGTTTACACGCGTTAAATACGACAACGGTTGAACTACAGGTAGAGACCTGTTGGCAGAAGCCGTTAAAACGTAAAATCGTGCTGCATAAGAGAGCCCTAGTGCTGGGCCAAGCTGGTGAAGGCGTTTCCCAAGCTCTACCCAGGCCACAATATACAGCCACAAGTGCTGAGCAGGAGAGTGCAAAGGCACATTGAAGAAGAAGAGTGCAAAGGCACACAGAAGCAGGAGAGTGCAAAAGCACATCGGTGCGAAGGCACTTCGGTGCAGAAGCATATCGGTGCGGAGCACAAGGAAGAAGGAGACAAGACAACTCGGTCTCGGTCTGCCATACAACTCGCAGGTATACACCGGTGACCTGCGCTGGTTGCAGCTGGTGAAGATAAAAGAGAATCGGAAATCGTGTGGTGCTGGATGCCAGGTAGCAGTAGCATCACATCATATTCTATCGCTACAGTGAGCTTCAGCATTGTATCAACGTCCAGATACATCCAACAAGAACATCTAGAGCAACGAGGATCTACACGGCAGTGCAACGGAGATAGACAACAATTTCAAGGTAGAAGTTTTTTCTTTTCCTTTTGATTGAGTACTGTGTAGTGTTGGTTTCATTTTTTATTTTAAAGTTTGATTAAAAATTTTAATGTGATGGATGAATCCATGGACGTAAATCCTAGCATGAATCCTATACCCCCACGAACGAAAAAATATCAGGAGAGCTCTTCTGGGCCTTGGATAGTCTTTTTTAGACGTATATCAAAGCCATTAAACATTTTTCAAATTAATAAAGGTTTGACATCACGATACTCTTCAATCAAAGAGATCATAAAAGTAAATAACGATAAAATTCGTGTTGTGGTAAATAATTTGAAACACGCGAATGATATTGTATCTTCGGAACATTTCATTAAAGAGTATAAAGTTTACATACCCTCCAAAGATGTCGAAATTGACGGTGTTGTTACCGAAGCGAGTCTTTCGGTAGATGATTTACTCAAGCATGGTGTTGGTCGTTTCAAGAACTCTATGCTTGAGGGTGTGAAAATACTGGAGTGCAAACAACTGTACTCAGTAGTTTATGAAGAGGGAAAAAAAGTTTATCGCCCATCAGACTCGTTTCGAGTGACATTTGCCGGATCTGCGTTGCCGTCCCATGTCTATGTCGATAAAATTCGCCTCCCTGTTCGGCTTTTTGTTCCAAATGTAATGAATTGTACGAACTGCAAAAAATTCGGACACACAGCTACTTACTGTAGCAATAAACCAAAATGTATTAAGTGTGAAGGACCTCATAAAGATAATGATTGCAACAAGGAAATTGAAAAATGTATTTATTGTGGGGAAAGTCCTCATGAGGATATTTCAGTATGCACTGCATTTAAAGTGCACAAAGACAAAATTAAGCTTTCTTTAAAAGCACGGTCTAAGCGCACATATACAGAAATGCTTAAAACGGTCATTGATGTCCCCCCTTTGGAAACCGAAAACGGGTTTTCAAATCTAGAGGAAACAGAGGACTCTGACTCTGACGAAAATAGTGAAGGTAATTCGTTTATCACTACCCAAGGGTCAGTTAAGAGAAAGAAGTCTTCTTCCAAATTACCAAAAAAGACACCTAAAGTTTCATCTTCAAAAAAAGATCCCCGTGTTAAACAAAAAAAGTCAAAACCAAAGACTGTGCCTCCTGGTTTGTCAAATTCACAAACCAATCCAGGATCTAGTACAGAAAAAGATAATAATCCAGTGGGCTCCATTTCACAGCCACCAACAGGATTACTGAAGTTTTCGGAAATTGTTGAATGGATTTTCTCAGCATTCAATATAGCTGAACCCTTAAAGACCCTCATAATGGCATTCCTTCCAATAGCTAGAACCTTTTTGAAGCAGTTATCAGCTCAATGGCCAATTGTCTCAGGTTTTGTATCTTTTGATGGATAATTTATCACCCGTCGCAAATGATACAATCACTGTCCTGCAGTGGAATTGTCGAAGCATCATGCCAAAACTTGATTCATTTAAAATATTATTGCATAGTCAAAAATGTGATGTATTTGCTTTATGCGAAACATGGCTTACTTCAAACATAGCTTTAAATTTTAATGATTTTAACATTATACGTCTCGATAGAGACTCTCCGTATGGTGGAGTGCTTTTGGGAATTAAGAAATGCTATTCCTTTTATAGATTAAACATCCCTTCAACTTCTAGTATAGAAGTTGTTGCTTGCCAAATAAACATTAAAGGCAAAGATATTTGCATAGCTTCGGTTTATATTCCTCCAAAAGCACAAGTTGGACAGCGACAGCTTAATGAAATGGTTGAAGCCCTTCCTGCTCCACGATTGATTCTGGGGGATTTAAATTCGCACGGAATGATGTGGGGTTCCGTTTACAATGATAGCAGATCATCTTTAATACAAAACATTTGTGACAATTTTAACATGACGGTATTAAATATGGGTAGCATGACACGGATCCCAAGACCTCCTGCACGCCCAAGTGCATTAGATCTATCTCTTTGCTCAACATCAATTCGACTAGATTGCACCTGGAAAATATTGCCTGATTTACACGGTAGCGATCATTTACCAATCATCATCTCAATTAGCTGTAACAAATGTATTGCTAATTCAGCTAGTATTCCATATGATTTGACAAAAAATATCGACTGGATTAAATACCAAAGTAGAATCTCTAGTATTTTGAATTTAATGGAAGAGCTCCCTCCACTTGAAGAATATGACTTCCTCATTTGTTCGATTCTGGAGGCAGCAGAACAATCCCAAACTAAACGCTTTCCTGGGCCAACGACTAACAGAAGGCCTCCCAACCCCTGGTGGGACAAAGAGTGCTCAGAGGCTAAACTCGCAAAACAAAATGCTTGCAAGACGTTTCTAAAACGGGGAGGAGGAACTCCTCAGAATTTTGAAAAACTTATGGTTTTAGAAACCAAGTACAAGAGCATACTTCGAGCCAAAAAATGTAGCTATTGGAGACATTTTGTCGAAGGTTTGTCAAGATAAACCTCAATGAGCACTCTTTGGAATACGGCCAGACAAATGAGGAATCGTAACGTGGGCAATGAGAGTGATGAATACTCGAACCGATGGATATTTGACTTTGCTAGGAAAGTTTGCCCAGATTCTGTTCCTACGCAGAGCATTATACGGGAATCTCCTCCAAATAATGGTTTTATTAATAACCCATTTTCAATGATGGAATTTTCTATAGCACTCTTGTCTTGTAACAATAACGCCCCTGGGTTGGACAGAATTAAATTCAACTTGGTGAAGAATCTGCCCGACCTCGCAAAAAGACGTTTGTTGGAATTGTTCAACAAGTTTCTAGAGCAAAATATTGTTCCACCTGACTGGAGACAAGTGAAAGTTATCGCCATTCAAAAGCCGGGGAAACCAGCTTCCAATCACAACTCATATAGACCCATTGCGATGTTGTCCTGCATCAGAAAATTGTTCGAAAAAATTATTCTACGACGTCTCGACACTTGGGTCGAGACGAACGGTTTGTTGTCAGATACTCAGTTTGGCTTCCGTAGAAATAAAGGGACGAATGTTTGCCTTGCATTACTTTCGTCTGACATCCAAATTGCCTTCGCTCAAAAGCAACAAATGGCATCTGTATTTTTAGACATTAAAGGAGCATTTGATTCAGTTTCCATTGATGTTCTTTCAGACAAGCTCCACCAACATGGACTTCCAGCGGTTATAAATAATTATTTGCACAACCTTTTGTCAGAGAAGTGCATGTATTTTTCACATGGCGATTTGGCAACATTCAGAATTAGCTACATGGGTCTCCCGCAAGGCTCATGCCTCAGTCCGCTCCTCTATAATTTTTACGTGAATGACATTGACAGCTGTCTAGTAACCCCATGCACACTAAGGCAATTGGCAGATGATGGCGTGGTTTCAGTTACTGGGCCCAAAGCTATTGATCTGCATAAACCATTGCAAGATACCTTAGATAACTTGTCCGTTTGGGCTGTTCATCTTGGTATCGAATTCTCTGCGGAGAAAACAGATTTAGTCGTCTTTTCAAGAAAGCATGATCCCGCGCAGCTTCAGCTCCATATGATGGGAAGAATGATCCAACAGGTTTTAACTTTTAAATACCTCGGGGTGTGGTTCGATTCCAAATGCACGTGGGGAGGACACATTAGGTATCTGATAACGAAATGCCAACAAAGAGTAAATTTTCTTCGAACAATAACAGGATCTTGGTGGGGTTCTCATCCGCAAGATCTATTAAAATTGTATCAAACAACGATACTTTCAGTGATGGAATATGGATGCGTTTGTTTTCGTTCCGCTGCAAACTCTCATTTTATCAAACTTGAGCGAATTCAGTACCGTTGTTTGCGAATTGCCTTAGGCTGCATGCACTCGACACATACAATGAGTCTTGAAGTTCTGGCGGGAGTTCTTCCATTAAAAGATCGATTTTGGGAGCTTTCATCACGCCTGCTAATAAGATGTGAGGTGCTGAATCCCATGGTAATTAATAATTTCGAACGACTAGTCGAGCTTCGATCTCAAACAAAATTTATGACAGTATATTTTAACCATATGTCACAGGAAATCAACCCTTCAAGATATATTCCTATCCGTGTCAGCATCCTAAGTGCCCCTGACTCAACTTTATTTTTCGATACATCCATGCAGCGTGAAGTGCGTGGAATCCCGGATCATCTACGCTCGACGGAAATCCCAAAAATATTTTCAAGTAAGTTCAGGCATATTGACTCTGAGAAAATGTTTTACACGGACGGATCGCGAATTGAAGAAGCGACAGGGTTTGGTATGTTCAACAATAATGTTTCGGCCTCATTTAGACTTCAAGAACCTGCATCTGTTTATATAGCAGAGTTAGCAGCAGTTCATTATAGTTTGAGTATAATCGTCACATTATCTCCAAACCATTATTTCCTCTTCACAGATAGTCTGAGTGCAATTGAAGCCATTCGCTCAATCGCTGCTGGCAAAAATGAACCGTTTTTCATGGGTAAAATAAAACAGTGTCTGAACGACATATTGAATAATAATTATCTAATCACTATAGTGTGGGTCCCGGCTCATTGCTCCATTCCAGGCAATGAAAGAGCCGATAATTTAGCCAAACGTGGTGCTATTGAGGGTGAAATTTATGAGCGACCGATTGCTTTCAACGAATTCTATAGCTCGTCTCGCCAAAGAACACTTGCCAGCTGGCAAGCATCTTGGGATAGAGATGATCTGGGTCGGTGGATGCACTCAATTATCCCGAAAATATCGACAAAGGCATGGTTCAGGGGACTGGATGTGAGTAGGGATTTCATTCGTGTGATGTCCAGACTCATGTCCAATCACTACACGTTAGATGCACATCTCCTTCGAATTGGGCTCTCCGAGACTAATCATTGTGCTTGCGGAGAAGGTTATCGGGATATTGATCATGTCGTTTGGACATGCGTGGAGTATCGTGATGTCAGATCTCAACTAATAAATTCTTTGCGTACCCAAGGTAAACTATCCAATATCCCAGTTCGAGACATTCTTGCTTGTCGTGACCTTTCATACATGAAACTTATTTATCATTTCATAAAGAAAATTGGAGTTTCAATTTAATAAAGGCCCCTTTTAAGACTTAGTTCTGATCCCAGCTGCGTCCATGAGTTCAACCAATAGCTAAATTAGAATAAAAATTATGTAATGATACAAACAAACTCGAAACAGTTTATGAAATTATCAACAAAATGTCTGAAAATAACAGCTTATTTTATAATTTATAGAAGTTAATCGTTTGGTTCAAATAATATTTCCGAGTAGATTTCATAATTAATGACGAGTTACCTAAGATGATATTTAAGCTATAAGAGAATATGTTTTAATAAATTCAAAACGTTGTGACTATGTTAGAATTAAATTAGGATAAGAATATTATGTAAAAGTGATGCTACGGCGAAGAAAAACTTATGTAAACTGCCTTAAGAAATAAACGTATTTTTGGAAAAAAAAAAAATTGAAACGCATGAGAGATCGCGGTCGAATTTAACCCTTCCACGGCCATAAGATGCCCAGGACGAAATATGTCCGTACAACACAATATTTTAGCTATTGTGGATGTAATGTACGAGAATATCACCAGAAAAAACTAGCAGGGTGCATAAGTTTCCTATAATTTCATGGGAAATATTTTTTCCTATGATCTTGAGAAATAAATAAACTAGGATTTGGGTTTATTACAGCGTAATTTAATTTATTGATTTAGTTGCTTTAACTATCAGAATAGTAAAATAAATAGTTAGTTATGGTATTCTACGAAACGATTTCGTGGACTTGTTTAGCACAAGTGGACGTTACACATAACAAATCTAATATCTGTTCTTTTTTCCATGCGTCGTTTTCCACAAACTTTTTTTAATTGCAATGAAGATTGACAGTTTAATTGAAATTTTATTCGTTCAGAAACACATTTATCGCCTTAGAAATAAGTTTTTTAACATTCAGTAAAAAAAACACATCGATTGAATAATAATAAAAGAATCGATAACGATTTTTATTGATGGGAAATATATTTCCCCATGAGGGTTGAGGGGTTAATTATCGATTTAAAAACTATTGGAATAAGAAATTACTGGATGTTCACTGTCAATATATTTCATTCCATTCAATTGACTTTCGTTGTCATCTTCGAATAAGTACAGGGTGGCTATATTATAATTTTCGTTTGTGTCAATGTAGTATGTAATTTTTGCTTTTTGTTTTCTCTTTTAAGTTTCAATTTTCACCAGCAAGTTAAAATCGATAATTTCGAATGTATTGAGATGTGCTACGAAATATTAAAAATGAAAACTGAGCGAGGGAACAATTCATTTATGTTTATTTTGTAATTGATAGTTCAGTTATCATGATTGGTTTACCATTCATCCATTATCTTGAACCAATTCGAATGTTTACATGAAATGGTGAAAGTTGTGTGTTAGAATGGGAAGTTTACTGCAGTCGAGTGATCGTCAGTGTGTGCAAACATTCGATTTCAATTCAATTGAATGAAGTTTTACAGCACTGTCAGGGATTATAGCACAATAAGTTATGCATGATTTTAATTACCGGAAAGACAAAACCAACTTCTTTTTTCCCCACATAAAGATGCTCTCAATAATTGGTGACAGTGTTTTTTTCAATAGTATGAGTATATATTTTTTCATATTTCCAGTGATTGTAGCTTTTTTACTTGAAAAATGATCAATATAAACGAATGTCGCTTCAATATTATTTTTCTTTAGTGTTGATATCAAACCCATTTTTAGATTTCAATATTTAGTGTTCTTCTTATGGTTCTTTTCAGGACTCAAATTGTTCTTTTCGGGTCCAATATGAATCAAACGGTTCCTGTCGGGATCCAGAAGTACAGTCTGAAATGCATTTAGAATCTCAAAAGATCAGCGGCCAAATTATGATTAATAGCAGATTTTTTTACATAACTCAAACACAGTTCTTCCGGTTATGGCTCTGACATTATTCACTCGTAGTTTTTCACTCTAATAGTTCAATCTGTTTTTATTTTTAATTTGCTGTAACAGGAAGGGTAACGATCGCGGTTCCATTCACCATGTTTCAATATGCTTGGTTGCTGTTGGTTGTTAGCATATGTCATCGTAGTTGACTTAATCGGCAAGGATTTCTGCGGAAATAGTTCCATGTGAGTGAATTCCCAGGGAAAACCATCTTTCCCATACGCTATAAATTGACTCACGGAAATAGAACATGTGACCGGATTGATTCCATTCTTATTATCCAATAATCGCACATATCACAAATCAACAAACATGTGGTCTGGAGCAAGCTTTCTGCCTGATAACACGCCGTCTGCCTTCAGCATGGAATGCACACTGTATCACAACCTGCACGAGATCTGGGTTAGAATTTCTGATTTGCATTGCCTTTGACGTACAAGTATCTCGTTTAGCGTTGAGAGGGTAACCTTAAACAAACCCCACAAATTTACTTACACTTGACCTATCAATATGTGCTATCAACAGTCGGTTTGCAACATCATTAATAGTCCCATTGCATAGCAGATAGGTGCTGCATATGGGGAACGGGAATAGTTAGCATTTGTGGCATTGGAAACTGTTTATGCCCTGAGCTTTATTTGAATGTCGATGACTGCATATTTTGGTGCTGGTTCTAAAGATAAATGGCTTTGGTGTGGTTTCTGAACTAATTAGGGAAGTACTGGGTACTGGTATTGGGAGTCTCACTTTACTCTTACTAATTATATCGGTTCTAAGTGAAGAGCGCATAATAAATCTTCCGACAAAAATGCACCGTGCGTCTCCATATAAACCCGAAGTGGGAAACGTTACAACCACAACCGATGCAAAGACATGCGACATCATTGCGGTAACGACAAGGCCGGTACAGGACTCGCCTAGTCTAGTGCAGCCACCAGGCGCCAAAGAGCAGAATATTCATGAGTCGCTCTTAAACGACGTCGCAGGCGGTTAGCCCCAGATGGGACAAGTCATTCGAATAACTACTAGTGCGTTCCGGACAGGCTACATTCATTGGTTCCTATTCACCTCTGGCTGTTCGTCGGATGGGAGAAATTGCATTTCCAATCAGCTACCAACCGCAAGAATCGAGTGCAGTATTTGTATGTTCAGGACTGTGCCAAACGGTGGCTACTGCGATTGTGGCTGAATAAATTTACATTTCACCTGTAATTTTCGCTCTTCTATTACTTTTGTTTGTTTTTCTGATTCACTTGATTTAGAACACGTGAACAGTGGGATGACATTTTATAAAATGTTTTCCAGGGGAGTTTGTTGTTAGAAGTGAACCGGTTCGACCGTGTGGGAAGTCACCGTTTGTAAGCGGAAAATGTGATTTCTATCAATCATTGCCTGCCAAGACCGAAGTCGACGGGATTCAATGCATCTGGACGACGGCAGGAACATTGGCTACGGTGACAGCGGACTATCATGCCGTGAACAGATCCGTGTGGCAGTAGCAGAAATGTAAATATTGGTCTAGTATTGGTTAGAATGTAATTGGCAGACGAGGTTTGGAGAGGAGTATTCGAAAATTTTTGAACTCGAATCAATATCCCGCACTTTTTATTGAATGAGTTTGAAAAGTTCCGGAACTGGTTCATATATTTGCATCTAGGGTGAACGTGCCCATTTTTATCTATATCTTTTAAAACCATTAGTTGGATTGAGCTCGACTTGTTCGTCGACAGCAGCGACTCGATCGAACTATTTATTCCGTCTTTTCTCGTTATACCTCAAAATTGAACCTTAATTTTCTAGCCAATTTTGGTGCGATAACATTACTGAGCAGAGATGCCAGATCTGCAGATTTGTCTGTACATCTGCACATTTTTAACATAGTGCTGCAGACTTCTTTTTGTTGTGTAGACTTTAGCAGATTTTTGAAAATCGAGTTTTCGCAGACTTTCGTCAAAATTTAATTTACGGACTTTTAGAATTGACGCGACCCTTTAATTTTTTTCGCTCGCCAAATCAGTTTAGCGTATCATAACATATCGGCTGAAAAGTTCGTATCGTTTCTATGAGAGGGCGCCACTAGAATTAAATCCATACCATTTTCAGTTAGTACCAACCTTCAAAAGACACGTGTTAAAATTTGACAGCTGTCTGATTATTAGTTTGTGAGATATTGCATTTTGAGTGAAGCTACTTTTGTTATTGTGAAAAAAAAATGGAAAAAAAGGAATTTCGTGTGTTGATGGAACACTACTTTTTGATGAAAAAAAGTGCCGCCGATACCAAAAAATGGCTTGATGAGTGTTATCCAGACTCTGCACTGGGCGAAGCAACAATTCGTAAGTGGTTTGCAAAATTTCGTACTGGTCATATGAGCACCGAAGACGATGAACGCAGTGGACGTCCAAAAGAGGCTGTTACCGATGAAAACGTGAAAAAAATCCACAAAATGATTTTCAATGACCGTAAAGTGAAGTTGATCGAGATAACTGACACCATAAAGATATCAAAGGAACGTATTGGACATATTATTCACGAATATTTGGATATAAGAAAGCTTTGTGCAAAATGGGTGCCGCGTGAGCTCACAATCGATCAAAAACAACAACGAATTGATGATTCTGAGCAGTGTTTGGAGCTGTTATATCGAAATAAATCCGATTTTTTCGTCGATATATAACAATGGACGAAACATGGCTCCATCATTTCACTCCGGAGTCCAATCGACAGTCAGCTGAGTGGACTGCACGCGATGAACCGAACCCAAAGCGTGGAAAGACTCAACAATCGGCCGGTAAGGTTATGGCGTCTGTATTTTGGGATTCGCATGGTATAATTTCCATCGACTACCTTGAAAAGGGAAAAACCATCAACAGTGACTATTCTATAGCGTTATTAGAGCGTTTGAAGGACGAAATTTCAAAAAAACGGCCTCATTTGAAGAAGAAAAAAGTTTTGTTTCATCAAGACAATGCACCGTGTCACAAGTCGATGAAAACCATGCTGAAATGGAACGAATTGGGCTTCGAACTGCTCCCTCATCCACCGTATTCTCCAGATTTGGCCCCCAGTGACTTTTTCCTGTTCTCAGACCTCAAAAGAATGCTCGCTGGTAAAAAATTTAGAAGCAATGAAGAGGTAATCGCTGAAACTGAGGCCTATTTTGAGGCAAAGGACAAATCGTACTACAAAAATGGTATCGAAAAGTTGGAAGATCGCTATAATCGCTGTGTCGCCTCTGATGGCAATTATGTTGAATAATAAAAACGAATTTAGGCAATAAAATGTGTGTTTCTATTAAACGATACAAACTTTTCAGCCGAACTGTTACTTTATAGAGAAATTGCTGCCAGCAAGCCATACTTGCTAACTGCAGATTTCTTTTCGGATATACAGACTTATGCAACGCTGTCTGAAGATATTTGAAATTTCAACCTGGCATCTCTGTTACTGAGTGCCAAAGTAATGTTATTAAAACTGATTCCAGCTCTATCGCAATCTAAGCACTACAACGGTTTGGTTAATGGTAAACTAGATTATTTCCGAAACCAGGAAGCGTGCATGTAGTAACTTAGCTATCGCTCAAATTGGATTATCGTGGGGCCGCTAACGCAAACTGCAAATCCAGCATAAATCAGCATTTCGATGACTATGATAACGGCGTGATGTTTCGCTTTATAAATACGTTGGTTTTGATTGCCGCGCGTTGACTATTTAGGGATATGTTTAATGAAACGTTTATATCGTTTTGTAATTCTGCTTTATTAAAATAACTGATTTTCTCTATATATGAAAAAAAAAATAACTATCCAAATCGATAAATTTGCTAATATTGTGTAAGGTAGTGGAAATAATTCCTAGTGTTTTTTTTCTAAAGCTTCCTGATTTTTTACGAGAGTATCATAATAGTTCCCTTTTTTCGATGTAATGTCAAACGTCATCCATAATTTTTGTCATTTTTACCTTTTTCTATAAATATAAAAACGTGCTTAATCCACCTAACAGTGAGATGATACCTTTTTTTTATCAATCCGCATGTGTTTTTTGCATGAATATTCATCGGTGACATTGTTTTAATGACCGTCGTTTTAAGCGGCAATTTGAGATTGAGATTTCAATCGTAAATCGGATCGAAATTTATTCTAAGCGTGTGACAATCGATTGAACATTCCATGCGATGTTGAAGTAAGTTCCACTTTAGAGTTTTTCACCATTATTTACGGTACTTCTAGAGCCGGTATTCAGCAACCAGCATAACCCACAAAGATTCGTACCTTATGATAAAAAAGAACCGGAGTTTTCATTTTTAAATTCCCACGCTCGTCCAATCGGTAAACTTTTATTCTCTCAACGTTGGCAACACTTTTATACACATTCTGTCAAATTTTGACGCATATCGTACGCTTAGTTTTTGTTTTGCTTCTATACAAAGAAGTTGAAAAATTTTCGTGCGGCGATTTTTATAATGGATGAAAATTTAGAACAACGTGCGTGCATCAAATTTTGTGTTGCAAATGGATTTAAGTGTTTCGAAACGTTGTAAATGTTAGAATGGGGAATCGTGTCTAGGAAAAACACAGGCCTACGAGTGGTATAAACGCTTCAAAGGTGGTCGTACAAGCTTGGATCATGATGAGATCCCTGGCCGCCCAACAACAACTGTTACTGAAGAAAACATTGAATCGGCGAAGCAAATCGTGTTGCAAAATCGTTCTGAACCGATTAGAGAGATTGCTGTGTTGTTGGGCATCTCTTATGGATCAGCCGAACGCATTTTAACTGATGTTTTGGGTTTGAAACGCGTCGCTTCTCGGCTGGTGCCAAAAAAGCTGAATTTCATTCAAAAACAGCGTCGTGTTGATGTGGCCAAAGAGATGATTTCCAACGCAGATAGTGACCCCACTTTCATCGAATGCATCATAACTGGTGATGAGGAAATTACGTCTAAATCCAACTTCTGGTTCCAGAACTACAGGATGATGTGTGAAACGAAATCAAAATAGTGTAACTTATTTTTCTCGTAGATGGCTGAACCGCCTAAGATTCAAATCAAAGGTCTTAAGATCCTATAAAACATCTTGCTTTTTAGTCAGATCCAACTTCCGGTTTAGGAGATACATGGTGATTAGTACAAAAGTGTCTATTTCACATACATTAATCAGGTTTATCGGGTTTGCAGATTTGGATACTCGATAACCAAATAAACTTATTTCAGTTTTAGCGATATTCAGTTTTTGATTCTGAAGGTACCTAAAAATTTAATTCACACTACGATTTCTTAAAGATGTCTACACTGCTTTTCAAACATTTTCAATCAAATGAAAACTTTCCAGCTACTCAGGTGAATTTATCTGACTTCGGCTACATCGGTTTTTGAATTCCGGTTTCAGTTCGAATCGTTTCTCAAAGAACAATCGTTTTATCAAAAAAGGCCAAATCGACTATAAAAAACAAAAATAAAAATAAAGGATTTATGGTCCCATACAAAATTAATGAATTTTATCCGATTCTGACTTTCGATGCTGGAATCACAAGGTGATGATTTTTGCCTTTCTCATATAGAAAGGTTATGCAATCACTGTGAAAACCGACTTTTGAACCGAGGCCCGGAGGGCCGAGTGTCATATACCATTCGACTCAGTTCGTCGAGTACGCAAAATGTCTGTGTGTGTGTGTATGTGTGTGTGTGTGTGTGTATGTGTGTGTGTATGTGCGTATGTGTGTATGTAACGTTTTTTTGCACTAACTTTTCTCGGAGATGGCTGAACCAATCGGTTCACAAACTTAGATTCAAATGAAAGGTCTCGTGGTCCCATACAAAATTCCTGAATATTATTTGGATCCGACTTCCGGTTCCGGAATTATGGGGTAAAATGTGCAAAAAATTGTGAAAATAAGTGCACTAACTTTTCTCAGAGAGGGCTGATCCGAATTTAACAAACTTAGATTCAAATGAAAGGTCTTGAGGTCCCATACAAAATTCCTGAATATTATTTGGATCCGACTTCCGGTTCGAGAGTTATGGGGTAAAATGTGCAAAAAAAAGAAAATATGTGTTTTAACTTTTCTCATAGATGGCGCGACCGATTTTCACAAACTTAGGTTCAAATGAAAGGTCCTGTAGTCCCATGCGTTATTCCTAAATTTCATGCAGATCCGACTTCCGGATCCGGAAATATAGGGTAAAGTGTGTTAAAAATTGTACACTATCACTGAAAATGGGGAAAAACCTTAATAAAATTTCTAAATCGACCTCAAATCTTTTCCAATTTGATGGTTTTTATCAATAGACGGTCAAAGAAACCAATATCGGTTATTCTTTTAAGAATCGAAAAAAAATTTTTTTTTTGCCTTTCTCATATAGAAAGGTTATGCAATCACTGTGAAAACCGACGTTTGAACCGAGGCCCGGAGGGCCGAGTGTCATATACCATTCGACTCAGTTCGTCGAGTACGCAAAATGTGTGTGTATGTGCGTATTTGTGTATGTAACGTTTATTGCACTAACTTTATGGGGTAAAATGTGCAAAAAAATGAAAATATTTTTTCTAACTTTTCTCATAGATGGCGAGACCGATTTTCACAAACTTAGGTTCAAATGAAAGGTCCTTTGGTCCCATACGTAATTCCTGAATTTTATCCGGATCCGACTTCAGGATAGGGGTAAAGTGTGTTAAAAATTGTACACTATCACTGAAAATGGGGAAAAACCTAAAAAAAATTTCTAAATCGACCTCAAATCTTTTCCAATTGATAGTTTTTATCAGTAGACGGTCAAACAAATCTATTTCGATTATTCTTTTAAGAATCGAAGAAAAATAATTTTGAAGAATACCACAGTATTATATATGATAGTTTGATTGATATGAGAAAGGCATCATTACACCACTAGGTGGATTAAAACAGGTTTTTTTAAAATTCAAACCGATATAGAAGATGAAAATTCCAAAAAAGGCTCAAAGTTGGACTTGAAACTATTGCAATTTATTCGTCATATTTCAGAATTCAGGTTCAGCAATTAAAACAACTCTGGAACTCTTATTAGAATAATTTCACTTTTCTCTTCAACAACAATAGCGTAATTAACAGACCACGTTAAATAGTATTTTCTTGGAAATTGTTTCGCAAATTATTCTGCATCTGAACAATATTACGACTCTGATTGGAGTAATTGAATCTAGCCATCTAGCAAACAAACATCTTGACGAGTCAAGTGCATTCGAACCGTTCAATTATATCCTGACGCGGAAACATTGTATATTAGCAACTCAACTGTATCGTATGGTCGATTATTTTAAACGGAATCAGGTTACGTCTAAAATTGTGTTAGTGTGACGGTAAGATATCACTGATTCTTGGGCATTCGCTAAAATAGTGTACCATGGACACAAATGTCAATAAATGATGCTTAGATGCACACTCGGGCAATGGCATGTAAATTAAAGGTCAAATCTGACATATTCAAGCAAAATAAATGAAATGAGTTTACGATTGCTTAAAATTAGGCATTTGAAAATTAATTCTTATCATTCTCGGCCTCTCAAATCTTTCTTCAGTTGAGACATTATATAAATTTACGATTTTTTTAGTTTATTCAAAAAGCTCTAAAGAATCAGATATTGGTTACCGTTGGGAAATCGAGGAGACAGCTTCTGTTGTTTTGGTTTTCGCCTACGAGAAACACTGTGCATCGGCTGGATCGAGGCTCAGCTTTCAACAGTACCTACCAGCTTGTGTATCTGTCGATGCGTTAATTGCGATTTAATGTCATTTGTAACTTAATGTAACATAGTTTGTGGCGTGTCGGTTTGCTCAGTACGCGTTCTCCAGCTACGGATGCACAAATGAGAATACATATGCTTGACAAAACAATTACCCGCTTGAGGTTTGAGGGTTGCGAAAGGTGTGATTTCGAAATATCATCGTGCGGCTACCGGTTTCTTGGGCTTCCCGGCTTCTAATTACCGAGACCGTTTGCATCGTTGACTTCTACCGTCTTGTTGCCTGGTAGCAGTGTTTCGGATTTCATTGATATGTGGTTGCAAATTCCGAACAGCATGAATTACAATTATCGAAACGTATGCCGCTTCAATAATTTGATTTGATTTATAAATGATTAGATTATGAAATCCTGTGAATGACTTGATTCCAAACTTTAATTAACTTGTTTTGTACTCAATCCCGGGCCTTGGTGACAGGGATGAGATCCAATGTTATGTGAATGGTTTGGTTCTAATGTTTCGTCAATAAAACAGCAGTTCGAGTGTTGCAGAGCAACTTGAAGTCCTACACAGACGTAAATTTTAACTACGTTTGGCAACACTATATAATATTATCGTGGTGCAATGATTTTGTCGTAGCAATAAACGACAAAGATAAGCTTCGGTTAGTGCCCTCTAAGTAAAAAACGTCCAACCGAAGTCCTCCGTTGGCCCAATACGTTGGACCCGATTTTCAAACAGACCATTGAGCCACGCGACATTTTTTTCGTTAACCAAACGTGGCAAAGAGAAGTCCATATGATTATTAAATATTTTCTTAATATACAATTTGGTCCTAATGCTAATTCTCACTAGTATTCAAACATGAGCCAATATTTTTACCATTTTTGTCGTAGTCCACACGAAAGGGCCGTTGCCGATGGCTTGTCATCAGCTTACTCTCTGCCCTGTCTAAGCTGTTTGAGAAATCAATTCAAAGCCCAATCATTGCATTCTTCGATCAACATGGGGTCTTCCTGGAGAAACATTTTGGGTTCCGGAAAGGAAGATCTACCATCCATCAACTCACAAGAGTTATCAATATCATTCGACGAAATAAGTCGGTGTCCAAGTCGACAGCAATGGCGATTTTGGACATAGAAAAAGCGTTCGACAATGTGTGGCACGACGGACTGGTGTTCAAGCTGCATCGATACAATTTTCCGATGTATCTTATCAAGATCATCCAAAATTACCTTTCAACTAGAGCTTTTCAGGTTTCTCTGCAAAATGTTCAATCGGACAAATTTTCCATCCCTGCCCAAAGGAAGTATCCTGGGTCCCATTCTGTATAATATTTTCACATCAGACATCCCACCTCTTCCGGGGGGTGGTGTCTTGTCACAGTTTGCTGACGATACGGCCATCCTTTATGATGGACGAGCCATCAGTATTCTGAAGAACAAACTGCAGAGGGGTCTGGATGCTCTAAAAGAATACTTCACGAACTGGAAAATTGTAATTAATGCGGCGAAAACTCAGGTCATCCTGTTTCCGCATTCGAGATCGACTAGACTTGTTCCGTCTGACGAATGGAGAATTCGGTTCGGTGGCGCTGATGTGCAATAGTCTGACGAAGTGGTCTATCTAGGACTAACATATGATATCTGATCTTCAGGTCACCTGTTGAACAAATGTAACATACTCATCAGGTCTCTGTACCTGTTGATATGTAGAACATCAAAACTGTGCCTGAAGAATGGCTGTCTACAAACAAATCATCTACCCCGCAATCGAATACGCAGTCCCCGTTTGGCGGGGTTGTGCACGAACACATAAGCTAAAGCTCCAGCGATCTAAAATCTTGAAAATGATCCTTAAACTGCCCCTTCGGACGAGAACCACGGAGCTACATGAACTGGCTTCCCTGGATACCCTAGAAACAAAATTTGAACATCAGTGTTCTACAAATAATCATCGAAAACTTGTAATTGATTCTACGATCAAGTTTTCGACAATTTTTTCGGACAACATTTTCAAAGCACGGTGAGTAAAATATATTGTCAGTTTAGAAACAGAGTAACAGATACTCCGTTTTTTAAATCATTATTACTCACTTTTCGACCTTTGAATAAAATGAATAAAACTAAGTACAAATTGTTCACTTGAGAATAAAATTGAACGATCGGAAAAGGCTTGAGAAACTCCCGTGCTGCCAGCAGTAAATTTGCATTATTGCGGCAATTGTTATTTGTCTTCTGATGATTTTTTTCTTTCAAAAATTGCTTTTTTAATAAACTTAAACTTTTTAATCTCTTCTAAATACTGGAATGTAAATTCGCATCTATACCTTCACTGGAAAATAAATATATAGATAATAAAACTTGAATTTGTTGTTTAAAAAAGCCGGTGTGAGTCTTTTGAACAGTTCTCGTAGTATATTAACGGAGAGCACTATGCCTGAAAAAAATTAGAGGGTTGTATTCAAGACACGACCGAGTAAAATAACATTAAAAATGAAACGTTTCTAGGGTCTCCATAATAAATACAAAAATAAAGATGATAATGATGATGATACCCTAAACTAAGAACTTATTCAATTGACTAATTACAAACTTGATCTAGTTTAGGCGCTTAGATTGTTAGCGAATGATAAAATTGACAATTAGATCCTTTCTTGATAAGCGATTCTATTCAATTTTGATCCCTTCCCACAAATTGTTACATTGTTAAGTTTTTGAATAACGTCCTTTAACTAGAAGTCAATTATGATGAATTCAAAATTACTTGAAAGCTCAATTTTAGATAGAAACAACCTAAAGCTGAACAAATGAAACGATTTTATTTTGTGATAATAATTTTCGAGAAACGTACAAACTTATTAATTTTATAAACAGTTAATAGATCCAAGAGAAGATTTTATATAAATTTAAAGAGAAATGTTGTACCACTAAACTCAGTAATAATGTAATTTTAATAACCCTTCTTCAAAATCGTCGATAATCTTCGGAAAGTGTCGGTAAATAATATGGCAACAATACGAGGATGAAAATATGTGAAACAGTCCGCATAAAATATTTAGTTACTTACATTGATTTTCGCTTTGGCATATTAGGAATATACGGAATGGATACGCAACCAAATTCCGAAATTTCGCTCATATTGTAACTTGATGTTATTAACACATGAATGAACATTGCCATAGTTACAACGCGTGTAGTCATCAGATGCTTATTGTTTTGAAGCAAATAATAATTGAACTGAAACTGGCAGTTCACCAAATTCTACGAGGTTTCTAATCAAACGATACATGTAAAAACGCAGGTAAGCTTACCTTGAATTTATCTTTGATACTATATGATAATGCATCTAATATTTCTGTATATGTGAGCCCGTGGAACTCATTTAGTAGTATAAAGGCCATATAAGGAGGCCGCTTCAAGACAAGTTCAGAAATTAATTTTGAATCTTTTGAAGCGTTAAATTCCTGGTGGGACAACAACTTGTTCAGTCACATTTAATGGAAAAGAAGTATCTATGATTATCATCATAACACAACTTTACACTGAATCCATTTGAGCGCCACCGTTTTGTTCGTATGGGAATGGAGATTTAAGTATGCATCAATCCGTTGACAAATTGAAAAATGTTTATGCGTACAATATTGATGTTTTCGAATCATTTAAATGAGGAAAATCCATCAACAAATCATCGAGGAACAAGCGCTGCAAATTAGATCCGAGAAATCTATCGCCGATAATTCTAAATTGGCCTGATAGTTACCAGAGAATCAAAACTAAATACTACTATACTATACTAAACACACCACACACATACAAAAGCGACTATTCAACGAGCGAATGGATGTGACTTTCATCCACTCACCATTCAAACACCTTCACCGGCCTACGAGGCATGCTTGCTCACAGCATGGGGTTAACTAAAGCAGAAATGTATTCGGACATATATTTATAGATTCCCTTTTGTGCGATAGTTCATGCTTCGCAAATCGAACGAGAGGATGACTTCATTCACGCGCTGCTACTGTCATTGGCTCGTAGAACAGAGGTCAATTAAAACCAATCAGAAATCCATCAACAAATGACTGAGTTATAAGCGTTCAAAATTATGACAGAAGAATGTTATGCGATTAGTTTTGCATTTTTTAAATTGACACCCGCCTCGTGTAGCGAATAGTAAGGCATTTTTAATGGCAAAAACGACCAAAATTTTGCTAAATACATGGGATCTTTCAAAAGAATCGGTAACCACGCTGATTCGGTTCTCCAATAGCTATATGATATACAAGATACTCAAGCGAGAACGGTGTTGCGCAGACAGCAGGAAATTTCACCAACACATAATGCAAAAGCGACATTCCAGTGAGTGAACGCATATACAATCCAATCATCAGTTCACTGGACGAGCTACTTGTTTCATTCACAGGTAAGCATCAACTAGGCGCAGAAATATTGTGCAGCATATATTTATGGATTCATCTTCATACTGAACGAATGCGGTGTTTTTTATGCATGACGCAAAGCCTCCTATGCCGAACAAGAAAATGACGTTAATTTGTACAACTGGGATTGGTGGATGAAAACAATAGTATGCTATTGAAATACTGAAACGACGTTGCCATATATATTTAAGTTAAAAGTTTTCGAATCGATTGGTTGTTAAATTATATCAATCCATCAACAAATGCAGTCATTTGTTTGCAGTTATTAACGTTCAAAGTTATGACAGAAAAAAATTACGCGGTTATTTTTAAAACTTTTGATTGACACTCGGCCCCGTATAGCGAAGAGTAAGGCATTTTTAGTGCCAAAAATTTTTGCGTCGTGAAATTTCTCGTTTTCGAGTTATATTTATCTATTATATTTATACCGTTGAGCCCGTACAAGCTCGTGTATGTAATCATATGATTTTCTAAAGAATTTTGGCTCTTTTACATAACACACAAACAAAAAGTGGCAATGTGGAATTTTTCGTTTTTGAGTTATGCTTTTGGCATTTAATATCCCTTACCCTTCACTATACAGAGCTGGGAGTCGCGTAACCTTTTTTGTCATAATTCCGAACGATAATAACTCAGTCATTTGTTGATAGATTGATATAACTTAACATGAATGGCACCGTCGTTTCAGTATTAGCATACTATTGAACAATTAATTTGAATCGACCTATGTTTTCACGAACCAATCACAGTATGCCATCATGATGTCATCCGTTTGATTTCTCTCGCACGGCCGACGGTTTAGATCGTTGCTCTACACCTCGAGTTTCATTTATTTTCGGTTGGCAAAGGGAGGTTTCGCGTCATGCATAAAAATACCGCATCGTTCTCTTTACTATGAATCTTCGAATAAAGAGTAGTATATAAATATGTGACATTTTACAATTTTCACTTTAGAACTATCGGCGATAGGTTTTGCGGACCTAATTTGGAGCCCTTGTATTTGAACGCATTACTTGAACATTGTAAGCTTAAAAATGAATTCATTTGTCGATGGGGTCGTGCGCATACTGGAAACTCCATTTACGAGCAAAACGGTAGCTCCCAAATGGATTCAGTTCGGTCAAAGTAGCTTAATTATCGTTTCGTATATCGTACAGCATCAGGGTTACTAGTTTTCCCTAATGTCAATCTGGCTTCAATCGAAATATACCTGAAAATACAGTATTATAGAATGAATCGTCATGTACTATTTATATCTGAGGGATAAGTGCAGTTTAGCAACAAGTAGATATTATTGTCAATTAGATTGTAGATTTATGATAAAAATATTTTGTCGAAAATATGCCACCTCTGAGAAATTGACGTGAATTACGTTAGTCTTTGATCTCTACTTCCGGTGCTTCTGCAACTGGAAGCTAAGGACTGCTACTGCCGAAGTGAGATTTTATATTTGGAAAGGAATAAAAATATTTTATTGAGTCCAGTACAGATGTTTTTTGAAACATATTCTATTTCGTCGTTTGAAAATTTACAACTTTCATTTCTGGAACCAGAAGCCAGATCCTGATAAACTGAAATTCGATCCATGTTTGTCGAACCCGGTCCAATCATGAATGAACATGAATTCTGTACATCACATCAAATCGGTACATCTTTGAACACCCTGTGATTTACGAAAATGACTGTATTTCCGGAACCGGTAGTGGGATCAGGATGAAATATAAAATAATACTATGAAACCATTCAACCAACCTTTCATTTAAATTTAAGTTTGAGACAATTGAGGTAGCCGTCCCTGAATGAATTGAGTGCATATTATTTTATATTTTTCGCACACATAACTTCGTAGTTCCAGAACCGGAAGTCGAGTCCAGATTGAATTAAAACCGAAGTTTGTAAAAATCAGTTCAGTCTTCAAAAAAGATGATTTTATTGTTATTGGCAAAGAACATGAAAATCGATCAAAAAAGTTTGAAGATGAGACTAATGTATTACGAGTATCTTAAACCTGCCAAAACAGAAAACAGGGTCCGCCATGTAACTTTTTTTTAAACATGCAATAAAACAAAAACGGTTCATCCGATTTCAAAATTTATTTTTTCATATTAAAGTACAATCCTTCCGGTTAGTTGTGGAATATAATTTCATTCAAATGGCTGTCTCGGCTGGCCTTGTAGTACGCCATACGGTCGGTCCAGTGTTTTAATACATTTTCGATTGTATGCAGCTTTATTTCAGCTATGGCTGCACGAATGTTGTCCTTCAAGGCTTGAATTGTCTCTGACTTGTCCACATAACACTTATCTTTGACAGCCCTTCAAAGATAATAGTCTAACGGCGTCAAATCACAGCTCTGAGGCGGCCAAACGACATCCGAATTTCGACTGATAATTCGATCTTCGAAGACTGTGCGCAGAAGATCGATCGTAGCGTTGGCTGTGTAGCACGGACCGCCGTCTTGTTGGAACCAAATGGTGTCCAAGTTTTCCTCTTCAAGTAACGGGAAGAACTAATCACTAATCATGGCACGGTAGCGCTCGCCATTGACCGTGGCGGCGGCTCCTGCCTCATTTTCGAAGAAAAATGGCCCAATGATGCCGCCAGACCAAAATCCACACCAAACCGTCACTCTCTGAGGATGCATCAGCTTCTCCATGATAACGTGCGGGTTTTCCGTCCCCCAGATGCGACAATTTTGTTTATTAACATACCCGTCGTTCAGCTCAAGGATAAAACTAAGTTTTTGTCAAATCAGAAGTGACATTAAGGGTACCAGTGTCGAAATAACCGCTAGTTAAAAAAAAGTTAGATGACGGACCGTGTATATCGTCCGCTACCTTATGATCAACATATGATAAATTTGAACAGCGAATCTATCGAAAAACGGCCAGAACAGGCTCTAATACATGACAAAGTCATTCTGCTGCATGACAACGCGGCTGCACATTCGCTTGCTTGGGAACTCCTACCACAAACGCCAAACTCACCGAATCTGGCATCTTGTGATTATCACTTCTTTGCATCGATTGGATACACACTGGCTGAGCAATACTTTCAAACTTTTGGAGATGTATGCGAGTGGCTCGATGAAAGGTGAAGATTTATTGTGGGATATAGGGTTACCACATGCACGGGCCTTGCCTTGTGAGTTTTCATCGTTTATCACAAAGTATAAGCAATTATTATCTTTTTTTTAGTAAAAATCAGAAAGTGCATTTATTGATGAACAAATTGATGCATATTAAAAATTGAAAATAATTTTTCGTAAATAGTTAGCATAACCTAGCACGTGTATTAGGGTGCTTATGAAAAAGGGTCATCTTTTATTTCTGTCCGATTTAGCTCAAATTGAGCAATCTATAATTTTGATTTAAAGGTTTATTATTTATATGTTCCATCTTATTTAAATTTAAAAAAAATCAAATACTTCCTGTTTACATGTATATGGTTTTCTCTATCTTTCTACACCGATGAAGCGATGTTGTGATCTTATGGGTCTAATTTTAACAGCTTGTTGAACATCATGAGCGGAATCTGGTGAAAAAAAAAACTATAAAAGGGAGGATATGTTTTGAGAGTAGCCTTATTGAAAACAACATTTTCATTTGACTACTTCTCTATACAAAAAGACGATGATTTTTTACACTCAGTAAAGATGACGATTCATGATGGACGACGATTCATGATGGAGACTTGAGAACAAGTTTTATTCTGAACATTGTCAGTATGACTTGTACAATACTTAATTTCGATCAAGCTATTTTGATTTTAGAAGACAAATAAAAATAAACACTTATTGTTTTCGATTTGTTTTATTGCAACAGAATTGAAGCAAACGTTCGATGTTTGAATGAGATCACACTCATAGCATATTACGAATATTCTAATGGGGAATCAGACCCCTTCATTTCGAGAGCCATTAATCTTCTCCAATATGTAGATTATTCATCGGTTGAAACATTGTTGATAATCAAAACTCAATTAGTTAAAACAATGCGCACAAAAATTTACACTTTAAACAAAGTAAAAATACTAAGGCATAATTATCACTCAGTTACGTCTCCAGCAATAGGTATTACAATGCAAATGATATGATAAGCGGGAAAGTTAGACGAATTCCAAACTCAACATCGCCCGAATAAAATTGCACCCGGGCAAGGGATGCAACAGTTGAAGGCATTACACGATGAAGATCCGAGGCAAACGAAAGAGGAGCTTGCAGGATCATTCGAAGAGTAGCAGTAAGCAGTTTATGTAGGATTAGAATTCATGGGACTCATATACTGAAACCGAGAGACATTGAAATGGGATTTCACTTGCGAGTAGCTGATTCCAAGGCAACAAAGAAAGAATTTTTTACATTGAATTGTTAAAAAAATGGATATTCTGTGATAATACCAAGACGAAAAAAATACTACGCTATGCCCGGCCAATTGTTGTCATCTACCTCAACATCAACACCAAAGCCGAATGTTCGAAGGTAATGTTTTCCATCTGGTAGGACCAAAAAGGAGTTGTGTACTACGAGCTGATACTACCAGACGATACTATAATGGGCGGTCGGTATAGGCTGCAGTTGATGCGTTGATTCTCCTTCATGACAACGTTCGGCCTCATGTCGCGAAAGTATAGTAGCGAAAAAATATTTGGAAACGCGTAAGTGGGACATTTTGCCGCACACACCGCATTCTCCTGACATTGCTCTTTCTGATTACTGGTTGTTTCGACAGATGCAGCACGATATTGCTGGTTATCGGTTTACTTCTTTCACAGAAATCGTACATTGGCTTGGATCACCTTGGATAATGAGACATTTTTTCATGATGGAATTCGAAAATTATCTGAGAGGTGGGAAAAAGTAGTAACTATACATTTTTGAACTGAAAAACCGAAATAATTTGTACTTCCAATACCTTGAACAACAAAATTAAGACATCTTTTAACTTGCGCCCTGGTAGATTTCTACAACGATTAGATCGTAAATTTAGATTTGTTTTTGAAATTTGAAAAATCAAGCAAAATAACTGTGTGTCTGGTGGAGAAATTAGAGAAATGTAGAATTGAGAAAAATCTGGCAGATTTTCGATAAATTTTGAACACTGGAAACGCTTATCTAACGTTCCGAAGAATATTCTGATTCTCTTAGTTGTAAATGAATCGTAATTCTACTGTCAAACACTCGCAGCATCGCATTCAAGCATGCTACATTTTTTTAGCATTTTCGGTTAATGCAACATCGGAATCACGTCACACGCTATGTAGCGTGCATTGTGTGACATCACCCGCGACCGCGCGATGTATTTATGCTGCCACGAACTGGCACGCTATCGAGACCAGTGCTGTAAAACTTCATTCAATTCAATTGAAACTGAATGTTAAACACATTGACGATCTCTCCACTGCAGTAAACTTCACTCTCTGACACACACAATGTTTGCTGGCGGCCCGAACGGGCAGCATTCAATTCATCACTCGTTTCTCTTCAATCGAGGCTCAGTTTAACCACCGTCAGTTGATCTCTTGAAATGTCAAAATATCTCTTTCAATAGTGTGAGAGCGGCCTTCAAATGAGGTTCATGTAAACATTCGAATTGGTTTAAGATAATAGATGAAAGCCTAATCAGAAAGCTGAAACATCAATCACAGAATACACATAAATTAATTGTTTTCTCCTTCAGTTTTCATTTTTAATACTCCATTTATAATTCTATTCGTTTGAACTTGCTTACTACCAGGATCGAAGACACTGAAGCAGCTATACTACTTGGCACTCGAAACTGAGCAAGCAAAACTTCAAATGACTAGGTACGAATAATCAACTGACGATGAATTCCGGGAGTTTCACTTGAAAATGGCAGCAAAAGTCAAATGAATTAGTAGGGATATGCTGACGGTCAGAGGCCATAAATTTCATTTTCATCTTATATTATTCGATTGAAAATGAAATTTTACCGCACTGATCGAGACATCAACACGTCATCGGTATACGTCATTACTCGATCGTCGGCATACCTTACTGACAGAAGCAGCGTGTGAAAGTGACCAATTTTTTTTCATTCAATCGAAAACAACACCCAAGCCACGCGGACCGAAACGACGTAAATTTAAAAAACGGCACAACGCAACGGAGAGCGCATTTCGGTAAGCCGCGTGGTTGTGGTTGTCGTGCGAGAGAGAAAATGTGAAGTGCGATGAATGGATCAGGTAGGCTTGAGTGTTAATACGAACTACATTATATGCTGTTATGGAAGTTTGCGGTGGTGTTGGTGCAGAGCATGTTGGCAGCAGTTTGAAATATCGTACGATCCGTCTTCGACCAATCGCAGCAGCCGGTCGTGGTGGGCTCGTCAAGGCGAACGTGCCCCTCGCGCAACGCCGTACTTTCCACACTTTCCTGCTACTTAGCTGCGTAAATGCAATCGCGATAGCTTACATGCGGTCGTGTCAACTACAGCACCTTGGCGCGGGTAGTGTAAAACGACTAAAACTGCATTGTGGTACGCGATTTGTCTTTGGTTTTCATAGAACGTGAGATAAATGGTTTGAAAACAATAACCGGTGATTATGGTAAACAGTTTGAATAACAAATGAACGCAATCGGCGTGTTAAGTCTAGAACTTGATCAAGAACAGAACCAAACAAGCTATTTCGAAGTATCGTTCCTGACTTCATCTCGATGATTTTACTCTATTTCTATTGGAATGACCTGCGCAAATGCTAAAATAAGATCAGCTCAAACGCAATAACAGTAGCATTAGCGGGTCAAAGATCGTTTTTCCCGTACCTACGTGCGTAAATATCCTGTATTTTGGTTTTGCCTGTGTTGTTCTACTTCTCCGAAACCAGTTATTACTGGTCGAGAAAACGAAGTAAAATCACCACAATGCCACATCAATCCATCAGAGGTGAACGGCAGCAGCTACTTTTCTCTGCCATCAGGCGACGAATACTCAGTCAGCGAGTTGTTGTTTTGTGACGAATGATGGAAGCAGGACTGTTAGGAGCAAAAAAATAGTTGAGATAGCTTACGCACCGTGTCCGGCAAGAGTACTGAACACTAGTCATCGCACATCACCAGACCGGTTGATAATTGGTGCAAATTGTGTTGAGCATGATAATTTAATGACATGCCTGATACAACCTATTTGACGCTGTTGTTCAGAGTTTCTCTTTCTGTGGAATATTTTATGAAGGGCAACGTGTCTAATTGCTTGGTTTGAGTTAGAACTCAAAGAAAAAATGTGAGCATTAAATTTGTATTTGGTTACGTTTCAAGAAAATAAAATCAACATTACGATATAGTCATATTCTAACATGAATTCCCATATTATTGCTAGTTAAGAATTAGGACGAGCGACCTTTGCATTATTGGCACTTCGCATATGCATAGCTGCAGGTGAAAATCACTTGCTCTTTCGATTATTCGACGTCTACCATTAATGCTCGGTGAACTAAATTATGAATGGGGACGGATATAGCGTGATGGGTAAGTCGATGCCTTTCACGCATCCTACCTGGGTTCGATTCCCAACCCCCGCACATAGGGTCAAAAGGTTTTTTGTGGCCCGAAGAGGTGAATGACCTCAATGTTAAAACCTCTATAATCGAAACAAAAACAAAAAAAAAATTATGAATGCTTCGGTTGGTAGAAGGCTCATGAACCAAAAATTGAACACACGCCCAGGCGAGCTTGTGTTGGCATATGTTTGCTAATCGAAACCACTCGCCAAAATCGAACCGATCACCTATTGGTGGTAAATGAGCCGACCAGCGGTTTGCTGCTAATTTGAATGCGATAAGCGAAACTCCAGTGAACTGCACCATGTGGGATAGCTTTGATGAGAGACACTTCGGGGCAAACAGAATCGCAATAGTCGATAACGAGAAAACCTGCCATTGCCACAGGATGGCTCACAAACCACGAAACCACCCGTACGTCCCAGAAATAATCGGAATTAATATTAGTCGGTGTTGACGGTTTGGTTTAACACAGCGGGATCAAATGAGGCAGTAGTAAATTAATCACATAAAAATACGCTCTGTTGCAGGGATTTCGAAATTATTTTAGACAATGAGATATGAAGCACCGTTGGTAGTCCACCTTTTAACCTTTTTGCCTTTCTCTATAGAAAGGTATTAGAATTGCTGGAAAACCCGACATTCGAACGGAGCCTCGGAGACCCATAGTGTTATATACCATTCGACTCAGTTCGACGAGATCGGAAAATGTCTGTGTGTGTGTGTTCCCTTTTAGAAGATATTTATACGCGCTCAATTTTCTCAGAGATGGCTGAACCGATTTGAACAAACTTATACTCGTTTGAAAGCTACTCTCGGGCCATTGATCAAGTTCAAAGATCAAATGGCTGTGACTTTTCGTACCGGAGATATGATTGTATAAGTGACGTAACCGACAAAACGCGTTGTATTCTTACGCGCTCAATTTTCTCAGAGATGGCTGAACCGATTTTAACAAACCTATGCTCGTTTGAAAGGTACTGACGGGCTATTGATCAAGCTCGAAGAACAAATGGCTGTGACTTTCGGTTCCGGAGATATGATGGTATAAGTGACGTAACCGACGAAACGCGTTGTATTTTTACGCGCTCATTTTTCTCAGAGATGGTTGAACCGACTTCAACAAATTTATGCTCGTTTGCAAGCTACTATCAGACCATTGATCGAGTTCGAAGATCAAATGGCAGTGACTTTTGGTTCCGGAGATATAATGGTATAAGTGACGTAACCGACAAAACACCTTGTTTCTTACCGCTCTAATGTATACAAAGGTGCCAATATTTTGGGATCACCTCTAATTTCGTAAAGCGCTACAGTTCAAAAGTTTAAGCACTTCGAAAAAAGTCCTCATGCAAAATTTGTGCTAAATCGGACATTGGTAAGGGGTGCTGCCCAGCGGTTAAAGTTTGAAAATTTTCGATCTTGAAAAAGCACCATAGGGGGGAGTACATGAAATTTCCGAAATCGAAAAATTTTTTTGATGCCAAAAATCTTAAAATTGCATGAAACGTCGAGATTTAGTGTTATTTCAAAAAAAAAAATTTATTCGAAAAAATTCACTTTCTGAGACTTAGAAAAATTTTGATATTTTTTCTAAGTCCCAAAAAGTCATTTTTTTCTAAAAATTTTATTTTCGAGATGACACTAAATCTCGACGTTTCATGCAATTCTAAGACTTTTGGCATCAAAATTTTTTTTTCGATTTCGAAAGTTTCATATATCACCAGTGTGCAGAGCTGAGATAATCTGAATTCATTGTCACTACACTTTGTAACTTTATATGGTGCATCAATCAGCATGAACTGGAATTCGAATGTTTGACATACAAAATTTTGTCATAGAAACTCAATCCTGATGTTCCGCTAAGCAATCTCAATGAGAAAAAATTTTCAAACATGTTAAACATAGCTACACATTTCGTTGTCTTCAGTTCTAACTGTCAGTCAATCCATTTTCGCTTGATAATCTTCCGATATTTCTTAACCGGATGGAAACAGGGGCAATTGGATAGGTTAATCGATTAATGCATCTTTGCGTACGACCAATCATCCATAAGCATTGATTGTACAGCTATGGAGGGAATGTTTTATGCCTTTCTCATATAGAAAGGTTATGCAATCACTTGAAAAACCGACCAGTAAAAAGTGTCATATACCATTCGACTCAGTTCATCGAGCTTAGCAATGTCTGTGTGTGTATGTATGTGTGTGTGTGTGTATGTGTCAAATAATCTCACTAGATTTTCTCGGAGATGGCTGAACCGATTTTGACAAACTAGGATTCAAATGAAAGGTCTCGTGGTCCCATAAGGAATTCCTGAATTTCATCCGGATCCGATTCCCGGTTCCGGAATTATAGGGTAAAGTGTGTTCAATATTGTACACCGTCACTTAAACCGGCGAAACAAAAAACGTAAAAAATTTTCTAAACTGGTCTCAAAACTACCCAAATCGATAGTCATTATCAGTAGGCAACTAAACAAACCGATTCCGGCTATCCTGATTCCCGGTATCCGGTTCCGGAAGTACCGGAATATTAGTCATATATACAAAAATGGATCACCCTCACTTTTCTCAGCGATGGTTTGACCGATTTCCACAAACTTAGATTCAAATGAAAGGTCTTGTGGTCCCATACGGAATTCCTGAATTTCATCCGGATCCGACTTCCGGTTCCGGAATTATAGGGTAAAGTGTGTTCAATATTGTACACCGTCAATTAAACCGGCGAAACAAAAAACGTAATAAATTTTCTAAACTGGTCTCAAAACTACACAAATCGATAGTCATTATCAGTAGGTAACTAAACAAACCGATTCCGGCTATCCTGGTTCCCGGTATCCGGTTCCGGAAGTTCCGGAAATAGTGGTCATATATACCAATATAGATCTCACTCACTTTTCTCAGCGATGGTTTGACCGATTTCCACAAACTTAGATTCAAATGAAAAGTTCTCCGGTCCTATACGGAATTCCTGAATTTTATCCGGATCCGACTTCCGGTCCGGAATTATATGGTAAAGTGTGTTCAATGTTGTACACCGTCACTTAAACCGGCGAAACAAAAAACGTAAAAAAAATTCTAAACTGGTCTCAAAACTACACAAATCGATAGTCATTATCAATAGGCAACTAAACAAACCGATTCCGGCTATCCTGGGTCCCGGTATCCGGTTCCGGAAGTTCCGGAAATAGTGGTCATATATACCAAAATGGATCTCACTCACTTTTCTCAGCGATGGTTCAACCGATTTCCACAAACTTAGATTCAAATGAAAGGTCTTTCGATCCCATACGGAATTCCTGAATTTCATCCGGATCCGACTTCCGGTTCCGGAATTATATGGTAAAGTGTGTTCAATGTTGTACACCGTCACTTAAACCGGCGAAACAAAAAACGTAAAAAATTTTCTAAACTGGTCTCAAAACTACACAAATCGGTAGTCATTATCAGTAGGCAATTAAACAAACCGATTCCGGCTATCCTGGTTTCCGGTATCCGGTTCCGGAAGTACCGGAAATAGTGGTCATATATACCAAAATGGATCTCACTCACTTTTCTCAGCGATGGTTTGACCGATTTCCACAAACTTAGATTCAAATGAAAGGTCTTCCGGTCCCATACGGAATTCCTGAATTTTATCCGGATCCGACTTCCGGTTCCGGAATTATAGGGTAAAGTGTGTTCAATATTGTACACCGTCAATTAAAATATTTTCGGATGCAACAAACATTCAAATCGTAATTCAGAGTGCGTACTAGTAGAGTTTGTGTGTCATGTTAGTTGGTGGCCGTACGAACCGACTTTGATTATACCGGTTCTCGGGTTCCGATGCCGGAAGTGCATATAATAGTGAACCCACTTCGTTTTCTTAAGGATGACCTACGCAATCAATGCACTGTTTTATTCTGTATGTTGTACTAGTTAATGCACAAACAATCTCTTGGTTTCTTTCAAAAATCGAAGAAAAAATTTTTGAATAGAATACAACAATATTATACATGAGAAAGGCATCATTACACCACTAGGTGGATTAAAACAGGTTTTTTATACAAGCTTCCACTTCGATATCATGCTGGTGTGCTTGCAGGCATGAAAAACGCGTTTTCTTTAGATAGTACTAGTCGTACAGTTTTCGCCAGCTTTCGCTTCAGAGTTCTGTAAGTTCGCTTGCAGGCACAAAAATATTGGTTCTTTTGTCGATACAACGGTTTCTTCAGCGAATTTTTTTACGGTGTCCTATCCAAACGCATGAGTCTCATCCAATTTTGCTTTCAACTTCCTCCTCTTATTCGCTTTTTCACTCTGCAGGTAGTTTGCCGTCTTTGATCATTTTTAACACGGCAAAATGACTTCATTTCACTTATTTGTTGTTTACATTCTACCCAGCACTTCACTTCAACCCATTCACCCGGTAGCTGCTGTATTTATCGATTGGCCAGTGTCAGCGTACGATCCGTAAGGGGCAATTGCCTACATCGTACATCGTTCTCTGACAAAATATTAATTCATTCAATAAAAATCAATTTAACTGATTGCGAAAATGTGTGCGAAAGTTTCAATGGACGACGATGATGGCGACGATGTCAATTCGTGTGACGAGTCGTAGATGAACCGTCGTACTCATTTCGACATTGTAACAAGCGTCCATCTCCTCCCGTTCGGTGTCGGTTCAACTTCCCAAGATGAAGTCCATCTTTTACGGGACCGACTAAGGGAACAGAGGGGGTGTGGTGCTTTTTCGTATCACTGCCGTATATGAGAGGTGGCAAATTCAATTAAGAAAATTGTGTGACATTCCAAGTGAACTAATAATGAGAGCTGCGGTCAGTTCGTCCCGCTTTCAGCTGATTGACGACTGTGTTAATATTTATTCTGTGTGGCTATGCATAAATTTGAACATCTTCGTACATGGATGGCACTGGAGGTTTTGCGGTTGCTGAAGATTATTGCCTAATTATGTGTTCATAGACGAACGTGTGGTCTGTGCCATTAAGGGCAAGGTGTTACTAGAATTAACCGGTATTAATTGGTTTAACACGGAGAACTTTGTGGTTTAAATTCCTAGAGGCATTCAGCTTTCTAACCTAATTGCAATAGTTGAAAAAAATTAATTCGCAAATATTTTACTTCCGATATATGAGCCGAAAGTTCTGGATTCTCTCTTACATAATCACCAGTGTTTGAATAATGAAACCTCTAATTCAAATGTTCCACCCGATGCCATCAGCTGGTTAGTACTTCATCGGTAAAGTATCGGCTTAAAATCAACACTTCAACCGGCTGTGTGCTGATTGTAATACGTAGATACTTTCTGCCCTAAGGGCAGAAGACTCTTCCAACTCAGCCCGCCTAAGGGAAAATACAGCGGAGTTGTTAAATTGACGTCAATTGTACTGTGCCAATCAATAATGACTGGCTCTATGCATCCGAATACATACTTGTTGGTTGGTGCTGAAGCTCGTTTGTATTATTTTTTTTACTCCACAAACTCAATCTGCAACTCTCAACCGGTGACCACAATGTCTGCCAGTCAGGTTTTGCTTCATCAGTTGTTTTTCCTCCCACTGTGTTTGAATTGCAAACACGTAGTAATTGAGAGTCGATTAATTTGACGTGTACGCAAAAACACCGAGATCATTCAGCAACAAAGGTAACGAAACAGATCAGTGCGGTGCGATGCAAAACTACGTTCTTGTTTTCTGTATAGGCAAAACTGAATATATCTGCATGACGGTTGTCATGGATGGGCCATCTGATTTAATTATTATTGTTATTGTAGGAGACTTCTAAGCACAGTAAAATGGCAATTTTGCCTTGAATTAGTTTTCATGAACGCCTTCGATAGTTCAGAGTTTGAAATTACATCGTGATGTAGTTCAATATTCTTATTGAACTTTTGAAGTAGGATATTGTTTGAGAATATTTACTATATTGTTCAATGGCAGAAAGTGGACAGTGCTAAGATTTCCTAGTATTTAGGGGAGTAAACATACGAAAATATGAGAAATAGACTATGAAATTTTGTATTTTGGACTGTCTCCATCTAGCTGATTGAAACCTAGTTTCTAAAAGCTTTCATGGAAGACAAGGGAAATAGAGTAAAGTTTTCTGTGCAAAGCTATGCGAGCGAAGTCTGAAAGCAAAATCATTGAAAATAACAATCATGCCAGTTCAATAGTTCAATTGGTTTAAGGGTAGTTTCGTTCCTTCATTTTGAGTGTGCCAAAATTCAATTATTATGTAGTTATTATTTTAATCAAGGATGGCTTATATCGTATCAAAGAACGTTCACTGGCAACTCTTCAACGATTGAATTAGTGCCATCAAAGAGAGTTGGAAATCATCGCAAATGCAAAAACCCGGCATGGCTCATTTAACATAAAATCGACACCAGTGCGAGAGCGAATTTCTCTCGATGACATTTCTGAGAATCAAAGGTTAGCACGCTGCTGTGGGGATCCTCTCTGAAGCAACAAACGGTCGCTTGTTCTCGTTTCGCGATCCGATTCTATACAGGCAGTTGATAATTGCGATAGAATCATTTTACTATTGCCGCTTATTCTAACTATGTGCATATAATCTTTGTATTAGTTGTGTCTATGAAAATGTATGTGAATGCTCCACACAAGGGTTTCGAAATATTGCAACCTAGTATGAGAATCATCAAATTGAATCATCGACTCGATTTTCTGCGATAATTGTCAACTTGCGATTCTCTCTTGGGAAATTCCACACAGCAACAGGCTCTAATACATGACAAAGTCATTCTGCTGCATGACAACGCGGCTGCACATTCGCTTGCTTGGGAACTCCTACCACAAACGCCAAACTCACCGAATCTGGCATCTTGTGATTATCACTTCTTTGCATCGATTGGATACACACTGGCTGAGCAATACTTTCAAACTTTTGGAGATGTATGCGAGTGGCTCGATGAAAGGTGAAGATTTATTGTGGGATATAGGGTTACCACATGCACGGGCCTTGCCTTGTGAGTTTTCATCGTTTATCACAAAGTATAAGCAATTATTATCTTTTTTTTAGTAAAAATCAGAAAGTGCATTTATTGATGAACAAATTGATGCATATTAAAAATTGAAAATAATTTTTCGTAAATAGTAAGCATAACCTAGCACGTGTATTAGGGTGCTTATGAAAAAGGGTCATCTTTTATTTCTGTCCGATTTAGCTCAAATTGAGCAATCTATAATTTTGATTTAAAGGTTTATTATTTATATGTTCCATCTTATTTAAATTTAAAAAAATCAAATACTTCCTGTTTACATGTATATGGTTTTCTCTATCTTTCTACACCGATGAAGCGATGTTGTGATCTTATGGGTCTAATTTTAACAGCTTGTTGAACATCATGAGCGGAATCTGGTGAAAAAAAAAACTATAAAAGGGAGGATATGTTTTGAGAGTAGCCTTATTGAAAACAACATTTTCATTTGACTACTTCTCTATACAAAAAGACGATGATTTTTTACACTCAGTAAAGATGACGATTCATGATGGACGACGATTCATGATGGAGACTTGAGAACAAGTTTTATTCTGAACATTGTCAGTATGACTTGTACAATACTTAATTTCGATCAAGCTATTTTGATTTTAGAAGACAAATAAAAATAAACACTTATTGTTTTCGATTTGTTTTATTGCAACAGAATTGAAGCAAACGTTCGATGTTTGAATGAGATCACACTCATAGCATATTACGAATATTCTAATGGGGAATCAGACCCCTTCATTTCGAGAGCCATTAATCTTCTCCAATATGTAGATTATTCATCGGTTGAAACATTGTTGATAATCAAAACTCAATTAGTTAAAACAATGCGCACAAAAATTTACACTTTAAACAAAGTAAAAATACTAAGGCATAATTATCACTCAGTTACGTCTCCAGCAATAGGTATTACAATGCAAATGATATGATAAGCGGGAAAGTTAGACGAATTCCAAACTCAACATCGCCCGAATAAAATTGCACCCGGGCAAGGGATGCAACAGTTGAAGGCATTACACGATGAAGATCCGAGGCAAACGAAAGAGGAGCTTGCAGGATCATTCGAAGAGTAGCAGTAAGCAGTTTATGTAGGATTAGAATTCATGGGACTCATATACTGAAACCGAGAGACATTGAAATGGGATTTCACTTGCGAGTAGCTGATTCCAAGGCAACAAAGAAAGAATTTTTTACATTGAATTGTTAAAAAAATGGATATTCTGTGATAATACCAAGACGAAAAAAATACTACGCTATGCCCGGCCAATTGTTGTCATCTACCTCAACATCAACACCAAAGCCGAATGTTCGAAGGTAATGTTTTCCATCTGGTAGGACCAAAAAGGAGTTGTGTACTACGAGCTGATACTACCAGACGATACTATAATGGGCGGTCGGTATAGGCTGCAGTTGATGCGTTGATTCTCCTTCATGACAACGTTCGGCCTCATGTCGCGAAAGTATAGTAGCGAAAAAATATTTGGAAACGCGTAAGTGGGACATTTTGCCGCACACACCGCATTCTCCTGACATTGCTCTTTCTGATTACTGGTTGTTTCGACAGATGCAGCACGATATTGCTGGTTATCGGTTTACTTCTTTCACAGAAATCGTACATTGGCTTGGATCACCTTGGATAATGAGACATTTTTTCATGATGGAATTCGAAAATTATCTGAGAGGTGGGAAAAAGTAGTAACTATACATTTTTGAACTGAAAAACCGAAATAATTTGTACTTCCAATACCTTGAACAACAAAATTAAGACATCTTTTAACTTGCGCCCTGGTAGATTTCTACAACGATTAGATCGTAAATTTAGATTTGTTTTTGAAATTTGAAAAATCAAGCAAAATAACTGTGTGTCTGGTGGAGAAATTAGAGAAATGTAGAATTGAGAAAAATCTGGCAGATTTTCGATAAATTTTGAACACTGGAAACGCTTATCTAACGTTCCGAAGAATATTCTGATTCTCTTAGTTGTAAATGAATCGTAATTCTACTGTCAAACACTCGCAGCATCGCATTCAAGCATGCTACATTTTTTTAGCATTTTCGGTTAATGCAACATCGGAATCACGTCACACGCTATGTAGCGTGCATTGTGTGACATCACCCGCGACCGCGCGATGTATTTATGCTGCCACGAACTGGCACGCTATCGAGACCAGTGCTGTAAAACTTCATTCAATTCAATTGAAACTGAATGTTAAACACATTGACGATCTCTCCACTGCAGTAAACTTCACTCTCTGACACACACAATGTTTGCTGGCGGCCCGAACGGGCAGCATTCAATTCATCACTCGTTTCTCTTCAATCGAGGCTCAGTTTAACCACCGTCAGTTGATCTCTTGAAATGTCAAAATATCTCTTTCAATAGTGTGAGAGCGGCCTTCAAATGAGGTTCATGTAAACATTCGAATTGGTTTAAGATAATAGATGAAAGCCTAATCAGAAAGCTGAAACATCAATCACAGAATACACATAAATTAATTGTTTTCTCCTTCAGTTTTCATTTTTAATACTCCATTTATAATTCTATTCGTTTGAACTTGCTTACTACCAGGATCGAAGACACTGAAGCAGCTATACTACTTGGCACTCGAAACTGAGCAAGCAAAACTTCAAATGACTAGGTACGAATAATCAACTGACGATGAATTCCGGGAGTTTCACTTGAAAATGGCAGCAAAAGTCAAATGAATTAGTAGGGATATGCTGACGGTCAGAGGCCATAAATTTCATTTTCATCTTATATTATTCGATTGAAAATGAAATTTTACCGCACTGATCGAGACATCAACACGTCATCGGTATACGTCATTACTCGATCGTCGGCATACCTTACTGACAGAAGCAGCGTGTGAAAGTGACCAATTTTTTTTCATTCAATCGAAAACAACACCCAAGCCACGCGGACCGAAACGACGTAAATTTAAAAAACGGCACAACGCAACGGAGAGCGCATTTCGGTAAGCCGCGTGGTTGTGGTTGTCGTGCGAGAGAGAAAATGTGAAGTGCGATGAATGGATCAGGTAGGCTTGAGTGTTAATACGAACTACATTATATGCTGTTATGGAAGTTTGCGGTGGTGTTGGTGCAGAGCATGTTGGCAGCAGTTTGAAATATCGTACGATCCGTCTTCGACCAATCGCAGCAGCCGGTCGTGGTGGGCTCGTCAAGGCGAACGTGCCCCTCGCGCAACGCCGTACTTTCCACACTTTCCTGCTACTTAGCTGCGTAAATGCAATCGCGATAGCTTACATGCGGTCGTGTCAACTACAGCACCTTGGCGCGGGTAGTGTAAAACGACTAAAACTGCATTGTGGTACGCGATTTGTCTTTGGTTTTCATAGAACGTGAGATAAATGGTTTGAAAACAATAACCGGTGATTATGGTAAACAGTTTGAATAACAAATGAACGCAATCGGCGTGTTAAGTCTAGAACTTGATCAAGAACAGAACCAAACAAGCTATTTCGAAGTATCGTTCCTGACTTCATCTCGATGATTTTACTCTATTTCTATTGGAATGACCTGCGCAAATGCTAAAATAAGATCAGCTCAAACGCAATAACAGTAGCATTAGCGGGTCAAAGATCGTTTTTCCCGTACCTACGTGCGTAAATATCCTGTATTTTGGTTTTGCCTGTGTTGTTCTACTTCTCCGAAACCAGTTATTACTGGTCGAGAAAACGAAGTAAAATCACCACAATGCCACATCAATCCATCAGAGGTGAACGGCAGCAGCTACTTTTCTCTGCCATCAGGCGACGAATACTCAGTCAGCGAGTTGTTGTTTTGTGACGAATGATGGAAGCAGGACTGTTAGGAGCAAAAAAATAGTTGAGATAGCTTACGCACCGTGTCCGGCAAGGGTACTGAACACTAGTCATCGCACATCACCAGACCGGTTGATAATTGGTGCAAATTGTGTTGAGCATGATAATTTAATGACATGCCTGATACAACCTATTTGACGCTGTTGTTCAGAGTTTCTCTTTCTGTGGAATATTTTATGAAGGGCAACGTGTCTAATTGCTTGGTTTGAGTTAGAACTCAAAGAAAAAATGTGAGCATTAAATTTGTATTTGGTTACGTTTCAAGAAAATAAAATCAACATTACGATATAGTCATATTCTAACATGAATTCCCATATTATTGCTAGTTAAGAATTAGGACGAGCGACCTTTGCATTATTGGCACTTCGCATATGCATAGCTGCAGGTGAAAATCACTTGCTCTTTCGATTATTCGACGTCTACCATTAATGCTCGGTGAACTAAATTATGAATGGGGACGGATATAGCGTGATGGGTAAGTCGATGCCTTTCACGCATCCTACCTGGGTTCGATTCCCAACCCCCGCACATAGGGTCAAAAGGTTTTTTGTGGCCCGAAGAGGTGAATGACCTCAATGTTAAAACCTCTATAATCGAAACAAAAACAAAAAAAAAAATTATGAATGCTTCGGTTGGTAGAAGGCTCATGAACCAAAAATTGAACACACGCCCAGGCGAGCTTGTGTTGGCATATGTTTGCTAATCGAAACCACTCGCCAAAATCGAACCGATCACCTATTGGTGGTAAATGAGCCGACCAGCGGTTTGCTGCTAATTTGAATGCGATAAGCGAAACTCCAGTGAACTGCACCATGTGGGATAGCTTTGATGAGAGACACTTCGGGGCAAACAGAATCGCAATAGTCGATAACGAGAAAACCTGCCATTGCCACAGGATGGCTCACAAACCACGAAACCACCCGTACGTCCCAGAAATAATCGGAATTAATATTAGTCGGTGTTGACGGTTTGGTTTTTTAACACAGCGGGATCAAATGAGGCAGTAGTAAATTAATCACATAAAAATACGCTCTGTTGCAGGGATTTCGAAATTATTTTAGACAATGAGATATGAAGCACCGTTGGTAGTCCACCTTTTAACCTTTTTGCCTTTCTCTATAGAAAGGTATTAGAATTGCTGGAAAACCCGACATTCGAACGGAGCCTCGGAGACCCATAGTGTTATATACCATTCGACTCAGTTCGACGAGATCGGAAAATGTCTGTGTGTGTGTTCCCTTTTAGAAGATATTTATACGCGCTCAATTTTCTCAGAGATGGCTGAACCGATTTTAACAAACCTATGCTCGTTTGAAAGGTACTGACGGGCTATTGATCAAGCTCGAAGAACAAATGGCTGTGACTTTCGGTTCCGGAGATATGATGGTATAAGTGACGTAACCGACGAAACGCGTTGTATTTTTACGCGCTCATTTTTCTCAGAGATGGTTGAACCGACTTCAACAAATTTATGCTCGTTTGCAAGCTACTATCAGACCATTGATCGAGTTCGAAGATCAAATGGCAGTGACTTTTGGTTCCGGAGATATAATGGTATAAGTGACGTAACCGACAAAACACCTTGTTTCTTACCGCTCTAATGTATACAAAGGTGCCAATATTTTGGGATCACCTCTAATTTCGTAAAGCGCTACAGTTCAAAAGTTTAAGCACTTCGAAAAAAGTCCTCATGCAAAATTTGTGCTAAATCGGACATTGGTAAGGGGTGCTGCCCAGCGGTTAAAGTTTGAAAATTTTCGATCTTGAAAAAGCACCATAGGGGAGAGTACATGAAATTTCCGAAATCGAAAAATTTTTTTGATGCCAAAAATCTTAAAATTGCATGAAACGTCGAGATTTAGTGTTATTTCAAAAAAAAAAATTTATTCGAAAAAATTCACTTTCTGAGACTTAGAAAAATTTTGATATTTTTTCTAAGTCCCAAAAAGTCATTTTTTTCTAAAAATTTTATTTTCGAGATGACACTAAATCTCGACGTTTCATGCAATTCTAAGACTTTTGGCATCAAAATTTTTTTTTCGATTTCGAAAGTTTCATATATCACCAGTGTGCAGAGCTGAGATAATCTGAATTCATTGTCACTACACTTTGTAACTTTATATGGTGCATCAATCAGCATGAACTGGAATTCGAATGTTTGACATACAAAATTTTGTCATAGAAACTCAATCCTGATGTTCCGCTAAGCAATCTCAATGAGAAAAAATTTTCAAACATGTTAAACATAGCTACACATTTCGTTGTCTTCAGTTCTAACTGTCAGTCAATCCATTTTCGCTTGATAATCTTCCGATATTTCTTAACCGGATGGAAACAGGGGCAATTGGATAGGTTAATCGATTAATGCATCTTTGCGTACGACCAATCATCCATAAGCATTGATTGTACAGCTATGGAGGGAATGTTTTTTGCCTTTCTCATATAGAAAGGTTATGCAATCACTTGAAAAACCGACCAGTAAAAAGTGTCATATACCATTCGACTCAGTTCATCGAGCTTAGCAATGTCTGTGTGTGTATGTATGTGTGTGTGTGTGTGTATGTGTCAAATAATCTCACTAGATTTTCTCGGAGATGGCTGAACCGATTTTGACAAACTAGGATTCAAATGAAAGGTCTCGTGGTCCCATAAGGAATTCCTGAATTTCATCCGGATCCGATTCCCGGTTCCGGAATTATAGGGTAAAGTGTGTTCAATATTGTACACCGTCACTTAAACCGGCGAAACAAAAAACGTAAAAAATTTTCTAAACTGGTCTCAAAACTACCCAAATCGATAGTCATTATCAGTAGGCAACTAAACAAACCGATTCCGGCTATCCTGGTTCCCGGTATCCGGTTCCGGAAGTACCGGAATATTAGTCATATATACAAAAATGGATCACCCTCACTTTTCTCAGCGATGGTTTGACCGATTTCCACAAACTTAGATTCAAATGAAAGGTCTTGTGGTCCCATACGGAATTCCTGAATTTCATCCGGATCCGACTTCCGGTTCCGGAATTATAGGGTAAAGTGTGTTCAATATTGTACACCGTCAATTAAACCGGCGAAACAAAAAACGTAATAAATTTTCTAAACTGGTCTCAAAACTACACAAATCGATAGTCATTATCAGTAGGTAACTAAACAAACCGATTCCGGCTATCCTGGTTCCCGGTATCCGGTTCCGGAAGTTCCGGAAATAGTGGTCATATATACCAATATAGATCTCACTCACTTTTCTCAGCGATGGTTTGACCGATTTCCACAAACTTAGATTCAAATGAAAAGTTCTCCGGTCCTATACGGAATTCCTGAATTTTATCCGGATCCGACTTCCGGTCCGGAATTATATGGTAAAGTGTGTTCAATGTTGTACACCGTCACTTAAACCGGCGAAACAAAAAACGTAAAAAAAATTCTAAACTGGTCTCAAAACTACACAAATCGATAGTCATTATCAATAGGCAACTAAACAAACCGATTCCGGCTATCCTGGGTCCCGGTATCCGGTTCCGGAAGTTCCGGAAATAGTGGTCATATATACCAAAATGGATCTCACTCACTTTTCTCAGCGATGGTTCAACCGATTTCCACAAACTTAGATTCAAATGAAAGGTCTTTCGATCCCATACGGAATTCCTGAATTTCATCCGGATCCGACTTCCGGTTCCGGAATTATATGGTAAAGTGTGTTCAATGTTGTACACCGTCACTTAAACCGGCGAAACAAAAAACGTAAAAAATTTTCTAAACTGGTCTCAAAACTACACAAATCGGTAGTCATTATCAGTAGGCAATTAAACAAACCGATTCCGGCTATCCTGGTTTCCGGTATCCGGTTCCGGAAGTACCGGAAATAGTGGTCATATATACCAAAATGGATCTCACTCACTTTTCTCAGCGATGGTTTGACCGATTTCCACAAACTTAGATTCAAATGAAAGGTCTTCCGGTCCCATACGGAATTCCTGAATTTTATCCGGATCCGACTTCCGGTTCCGGAATTATAGGGTAAAGTGTGTTCAATATTGTACACCGTCAATTAAAATATTTTCGGATGCAACAAACATTCAAATCGTAATTCAGAGTGCGTACTAGTAGAGTTTGTGTGTCATGTTAGTTGGTGGCCGTACGAACCGACTTTGATTATACCGGTTCTCGGGTTCCGATGCCGGAAGTGCATATAATAGTGAACCCACTTCGTTTTCTTAAGGATGACCTACGCAATCAATGCACTGTTTTATTCTGTATGTTGTACTAGTTAATGCACAAACAATCTCTTGGTTTCTTTCAAAAATCGAAGAAAAAATTTTTGAATAGAATACAACAATATTATACATGAGAAAGGCATCATTACACCACTAGGTGGATTAAAACAGGTTTTTTATACAAGCTTCCACTTCGATATCATGCTGGTGTGCTTGCAGGCATGAAAAACGCGTTTTCTTTAGATAGTACTAGTCGTACAGTTTTCGCCAGCTTTCGCTTCAGAGTTCTGTAAGTTCGCTTGCAGGCACAAAAATATTGGTTCTTTTGTCGATACAACGGTTTCTTCAGCGAATTTTTTTACGGTGTCCTATCCAAACGCATGAGTCTCATCCAATTTTGCTTTCAACTTCCTCCTCTTATTCGCTTTTTCACTCTGCAGGTAGTTTGCCGTCTTTGATCATTTTTAACACGGCAAAATGACTTCATTTCACTTATTTGTTGTTTACATTCTACCCAGCACTTCACTTCAACCCATTCACCCGGTAGCTGCTGTATTTATCGATTGGCCAGTGTCAGCGTACGATCCGTAAGGGGCAATTGCCTACATCGTACATCGTTCTCTGACAAAATATTAATTCATTCAATAAAAATCAATTTAACTGATTGCGAAAATGTGTGCGAAAGTTTCAATGGACGACGATGATGGCGACGATGTCAATTCGTGTGACGAGTCGTAGATGAACCGTCGTACTCATTTCGACATTGTAACAAGCGTCCATCTCCTCCCGTTCGGTGTCGGTTCAACTTCCCAAGATGAAGTCCATCTTTTACGGGACCGACTAAGGGAACAGAGGGGGTGTGGTGCTTTTTCGTATCACTGCCGTATATGAGAGGTGGCAAATTCAATTAAGAAAATTGTGTGACATTCCAAGTGAACTAATAATGAGAGCTGCGGTCAGTTCGTCCCGCTTTCAGCTGATTGACGACTGTGTTAATATTTATTCTGTGTGGCTATGCATAAATTTGAACATCTTCGTACATGGATGGCACTGGAGGTTTTGCGGTTGCTGAAGATTATTGCCTAATTATGTGTTCATAGACGAACGTGTGGTCTGTGCCATTAAGGGCAAGGTGTTACTAGAATTAACCGGTATTAATTGGTTTAACACGGAGAACTTTGTGGTTTAAATTCCTAGAGGCATTCAGCTTTCTAACCTAATTGCAATAGTTGAAAAAAATTAATTCGCAAATATTTTACTTCCGATATATGAGCCGAAAGTTCTGGATTCTCTCTTACATAATCACCAGTGTTTGAATAATGAAACCTCTAATTCAAATGTTCCACCCGATGCCATCAGCTGGTTAGTACTTCATCGGTAAAGTATCGGCTTAAAATCAACACTTCAACCGGCTGTGTGCTGATTGTAATACGTAGATACTTTCTGCCCTAAGGGCAGAAGACTCTTCCAACTCAGCCCGCCTAAGGGAAAATACAGCGGAGTTGTTAAATTGACGTCAATTGTACTGTGCCAATCAATAATGACTGGCTCTATGCATCCGAATACATACTTGTTGGTTGGTGCTGAAGCTCGTTTGTATTATTTTTTTTACTCCACAAACTCAATCTGCAACTCTCAACCGGTGACCACAATGTCTGCCAGTCAGGTTTTGCTTCATCAGTTGTTTTTCCTCCCACTGTGTTTGAATTGCAAACACGTAGTAATTGAGAGTCGATTAATTTGACGTGTACGCAAAAACACCGAGATCATTCAGCAACAAAGGTAACGAAACAGATCAGTGCGGTGCGATGCAAAACTACGTTCTTGTTTTCTGTATAGGCAAAACTGAATATATCTGCATGACGGTTGTCATGGATGGGCCATCTGATTTAATTATTATTGTTATTGTAGGAGACTTCTAAGCACAGTAAAATGGCAATTTTGCCTTGAATTAGTTTTCATGAACGCCTTCGATAGTTCAGAGTTTGAAATTACATCGTGATGTAGTTCAATATTCTTATTGAACTTTTGAAGTAGGATATTGTTTGAGAATATTTACTATATTGTTCAATGGCAGAAAGTGGACAGTGCTAAGATTTCCTAGTATTTAGGGGAGTAAACATACGAAAATATGAGAAATAGACTATGAAATTTTGTATTTTGGACTGTCTCCATCTAGCTGATTGAAACCTAGTTTCTAAAAGCTTTCATGGAAGACAAGGGAAATAGAGTAAAGTTTTCTGTGCAAAGCTATGCGAGCGAAGTCTGAAAGCAAAATCATTGAAAATAACAATCATGCCAGTTCAATAGTTCAATTGGTTTAAGGGTAGTTTCGTTCCTTCATTTTGAGTGTGCCAAAATTCAATTATTATGTAGTTATTATTTTAATCAAGGATGGCTTATATCGTATCAAAGAACGTTCACTGGCAACTCTTCAACGATTGAATTAGTGCCATCAAAGAGAGTTGGAAATCATCGCAAATGCAAAAACCCGGCATGGCTCATTTAACATAAAATCGACACCAGTGCGAGAGCGAATTTCTCTCGATGACATTTCTGAGAATCAAAGGTTAGCACGCTGCTGTGGGGATCCTCTCTGAAGCAACAAACGGTCGCTTATTCTCGTTTCGCGATTCGATTCTATACAGGCAGTTGATAATTGCGATAGAATCATTTTACTATTGCCGCTTATTCTAACTATGTGCATATAATCTTTGTATTAGTTGTGTCTATGAAAATGTATGTGAATGCTCCACACAAGGGTTTCGAAATATTGCAACCTAGTATGAGAATCATCAAATTGAATCATCGACTCGATTTTCTGCGATAATTGTCAACTTGCGATTCTCTCTTGGGAAATTCCACACAGCTACGATCATTATCAGACTGTAGTTTTTTTTAAGGGCCGTGAAATACTCAGAGTATGAAGTGGAGCGAAGGAATGTAGAAAAATTCTCTCGCGGTTCATGCATTGAGAGACTAGAGTTCTTGTAGCATCTTCTACCGGATTGAAAATGTTGTATACAATATAGATAGCAATATAGCAGCTTCTGTCAAATTTTCGGCAATCACCAACACTGATTTTAATTACTGCTAGAGTGAAAATTGTATTGTATTTGTATGCACAAATATCAAGTTGTTCCAGAGATATGGTTGCTCAAAGTGTGACAAACTGTGTGCACGATAGCTAAAGAGCAGCTTAACCGATTTAAAATCATAACTTTGAGAAAATTGCAAAACAAAACAATTTTTTCTTTTTACAAGCTTTACGTGGCCGAATTAGCCGATTTTTTAAATAATGCATTTTCTCTCGTTGTCACTCTTTTTCTAGAAGGAGAGGAGCTTCCATTTCCCTCCTGCGAGGGTTGAGGGGCACTTTGTTCGTGACTCGTCTCGTATTGCATTGCCGCATCGGTGGTTTTGTTGTTGATTTCCGTCTTCTTTTCGTTTTCCTTGATGTTCGCAGTCTTGAGCTCGTTGCTAGTTGCTGTAGATGCGCCTTGTTGTACATTGGTTGCAGTTGCTGGTTGGTTTGATGGTGAATCAGGAGTACTGCGCTCACTAGTTTCCATTGTTGAACGGTTGACCTTGTCTTTGGTTGAAGATGTCCTTTTCGCAGTTTCTGTGCAAGGTTTACCGTAATGTGCCGGTTGTTCACAAAACTGACATGTAACCAGCTGATTTTCATAGGTAATCAGCGTTTTACACGGATGTGTCCCACCTTGACCACAAAATAGATGCCGGGGAAAAAATTAGATGCCGGGGAAAAAATTCCGCCATACTTCCCTTTCGATGGAAAGGATTTCACCATACTGCGACATATTATCCCGAACGAACTTATCGCTGGCCTGCGGAGGAAGGTCATGCACGCGTACTTCTATGGCATTGTCCACCATGTGCACAGGGATTTTGTATTTAATGTTATCACACTCAACGCTGTCCACCTCATTGTTAACCGAAGCGACTGCAATTGCATCTCTTTCACGTTCAAACATAATGTACACACAGTTAGACGCTTTGTTAAATTGAATCTTACTTACATTATTAGCGTCTAGATGCATTCGTTCTTTAAGTAAGATTTCAATTTCATTTGCTGCTGGTCTAACTTTGCAACGCTTGAAATCTATACAAATTGAATTTGGTCTTGCAGGCCAAGATTCCGGCTTTGTTAAATCGTATTTGACCATCCCGTACACTCTATTGTTCACTGTAATGTATTGTCTTTGTTTCTGTTGTTTAGACCGTAAAAGATTTGCGACCGTAAATGATTTTCGACTGCGTCGTGTGAGATGCGAGCACGAACTGAAAAAAATTTTTGTACCCCTGTTTATTTAAACCAATCAGATAAAAAAAATAGTATTTTGCTATTTTTTTTAACCACTTTTTACCATTCTTTATAATTATAAAAAATAGGTATAAAATGCACCCAAACTTTATAAAAATTTTCCGAAGCCCGGAGGGACGAGTGTCATATACCAATCGATTCAGCTCGACGAACTAATCTGTGTATGGTTGTGTGTTCTCTACAAAGAGATCGCGATCTCAGAGATGACTGGATCAAACTAGTCGCAAACTTTTTCATGACGTTTCGATTTTAGCACGGTTCGTTTTTGGCAACATAATTGTTTGAACATGACATATGTAAAGCTTGCTTCATTTAGAATTGGAACAAACTTTTGCTCATATTGTGGCGCTCCTGTTGGACGAATTTGGTAGTTCTTGGCGCCCACGTGTCGGAAATTTTGTCAGCGTTACGTATGATTTTTGACATTCCGCAAATCGACTGTACTTTGTAAACTATCAACATGGAAGCCGAAAGAAGGGAAAAAATTGTGCACAGTTATTTGGAAAATCCATTGTGGTCTGCATCTAGGCTAGCTAAACAGCTGAAATTGCCCAGAAATACCGTACCCTTAAGGGCTGAGGACAGTACCGTAAAGTTGTAGGTTTTTTGCTATTTTCCCGTTTCAAATTAAATTTTTTTGGAAACGGTGCAGAATATAGAAAAACCCACCTGACAATGATTTCGAAATTTAGTTGAGAATATTCTGAGAAATTTTCAGAATGATTCATTGAGTTTAGCGGTCGTGTTGTATTTTTTTCTGACTGAAGAACTGCTGAAAATTGGAACGCTCGGAAATGCATACCTCTACTTGTTCATCGAATATCTCGGCTTTGAAGGCTTGTATCATAAATCTACCGTGACAAAGTCAAGATAATTTAGTTTAGATGCGATTAGTACATAAAAACATATATGTTATTGCGATAAAAATAAAGTCTTGTATTTTTCTGTGAAACAAAGTCAGTATCAATGCATCCGTCATTTTTTTCGCTTTGGTTTCCTGATAGCATTCTGAAAAAGGAAAGAGAAATAGAATTGGCTCGACAAGGCTGCCAAACACACAGACATTCAATCTTTGTGAAAGTTGAATATTTTTTTATTGCTCATTGGGATCCATGTAATGTCCAACCCATACGATAGATTAATGTGATAAAACTTCTCATCAAAATAATAAAATGTATGCTGGCAACCCGGTACAGTTTGCTCATATACGAGAGAGTACAAGAGAAATACGATGCGCAAAGTGAATTGAGCGAGCCACGTGGTCGATTTAAAACTCAACACGTGGCCCTCTGTCCTCAGACGTTAAGAGGAATCCTAATCTGCCGGACCGTGATTTGGCCAGAAAATTCGGTGCTGCCCATAGTATCGTGAGGAGAACTCAACTCCGGGAAGGAATCAAGTCATATCGAGCTAGCAAACAGCCAAATCGGACCATAAAACAGAATAGTGTGGTCGAAATTAGTGTTTGGAAACTATATGACCAGGCGCTGACCAAGTTCGACGGGTGTCTTCTGATGGATGATGAAACCTATGTCAAGGCTGACTTCGGGCAAATCCCAGGTCAAAAATTTTACTTCCAGCCAAATTTAAATTTGTTTTTGCCGACAAATTTGCAAGAAAATTTATGATTTGGCAGGGCAATTGCAGCTGTGGCAAAAAAAAACGAAAGTTTTCGTTACAAATAAGACAATGACATCGGAACTATACCAAAAAGAGTGTCTCCAAAAACGAATTTTGTCGTTCATTCGATCCCACGACCATCCCGTAATGTTTTGGCCAGATTTGGCAAGCTGTCATTACAGCAAAGTCGTTCAAGAATGGTATGCAGAGAAAGGGGTCCAGTTTGTTCCGAAAATCCTTAACCCACCCAACTGCTCCCGGTTCCGCCCTATTGAGAAATACTGGGCAATCATGAAGAGGAGACTCAGGGCAAAGGGAAAGGTTGTCAAAGACATCAATCAGATGACGACTTGGTGGAATAAGATAGCTTAAACGATGGACGAAGAAGGTGTGCGCCGCCTAATGAGCCGTGTTACAGGAAAAATTCGAGAATTCCTTCGAAACCGTGACGAAAAATTTTATCCGTATTTTTTCACGCTACGCTACACTTGTATAAAAAAGATCTTGAATTCAATAACAAATAACTGAAATACAGGCAATTTTCTTTGTTCCAATTCTATCTGAAGCAAGCTTTAATAGAAAGATGGTAGAATTTTCAAATTCTGCTTGCAACAATAATTACTGCTTGCAACAATAATTGCTGGAAGAACACAACTTCTTACACCCTTATACCATTCGAAGATGTTCGTCGAGATAAGCAAATTCGTGTGCTAAACTGATTTCTACAAACTTAGTCTCCGTTGCTCCCATATAAGGTTTTCGAATTTCATTTGGATCCGACTTCTGGCTCCGGATCTACAGGATGATATATGTAATGAAATTGAAATAACGTCACTCGTTTTTCTAGTAGGTGGCTGAACCGATTTCGTCCATCGAACATTCAAATAATAGGTCTTAAGATCCCATAAAAACTGCTTGTTTTTTATCAGACCTGACTTCCGGTTCAGGAGATACAGGACGATTAGTGTAAAAATTTCACATGAATTTATCGGGTTTATCGGTTTCACAGATTTTGACCGACGACCAAATAAGCTTATTTCAGTTTTACCGGTATTCGGTTTTCGATCCCGGAAGGTACCGAAAAATATTATGTGGAACGCACTACGATTTCTCTAAGATGGATACACTGATTTTGAAAAATCTAATGAAATGGTTAACTATCCATTAGGCGAATTTAACTGAGAAACTGAAAGAAGGCCAACACAAATTTCATAAACTAATGATCCAATACAAAATTTTTGAATTTTATCCGATTCCGACTTTCAATTTTGAAAAAACTATTTCAATTTATTCGTCATACTAATTCTTGGACATACGAACTATTTTTGGTTATGCTGTTCTCTGAATACCGTTTCTGGAAGTACCATAAATAATGACGAAAATATAGAAGAGGAACTCACTTCTACATATTATGAAATGCTTAATCGATTTTCAGACGTTTAGATTAAAAGGAATATGTTTTTAGGGTTTCATACAAATTCTATCTTCAATTCATCTTGCGGTTCCAAAATTTTAATTACAATTCATTTAGAACGAAAAAAAACGTCATTAAAATAATTTCATGAAAACTAAACACAACGAAGAATATTCAGACGAAAAACACGTCCTGATTGATAAAAAAATGGTATCATCTCACTGCTAGGTGGATTAGGATTCTTTTTGGTTAACAAAAACCGGCGTTCCAAAGAGAAAAGCTCCGTTGACAAGAGAAGCTTCCCTTAACCAAACTGAACTGAGTGAAAGTAGACTACACCAGGGCCGGTGAAACATGTTAAGCCCAGGCCCCACCATTTCGAAGTATTAATTTATTAAAATTTTGTAGAACTTTGCATGAGACGCGAAAATTCGAAATCTGAAGCATTTTTGGTATTTTGTCTTGAAACAAAATTGCGCATACGACATAAAACTACTGTGGGGTTGTTCGAGCTGGTGACGTAGGACTACTTAACTAGTTTCAAAATCACTGATGGAAGGTGCTGAACTCGTTCATTCAGTAATTCATAATCGAAAAGTAATGCCTTGGTATTACGTTTCTATCGGCGTTCTCGCCAGATTTTTCTCGCTTCGTCAGACACTCTAACTAACCAGATTTTTTGCCAGATTTTCCCAGATTTTGTCAGATTTCCCAGTTCTTCACGGGTTTTGGCCTCTATACGATAGGTGGTGGGACTTTTTTGTTTGCTCGCTGAAAAGGAAGCCCGGTCAAAATTTCCTTGTATATAGTAGATCCAGACAAATCCAGATAAATTTTTGAATCAGAGACAGATTTTTGAAAAAATAAACTGCCAACTCTGGCCACCAGTGTTTTTCAATGGAAAACGCCATAAGAATCCTTCCAGGTCGGGACTCGAACATACGACAACAGGCTAGTAGGACCAGCGCCCTAAATTCCTCGAATACGAAGAAACAGCTGATTTTCGATTAAAATGTGTCTCGTGCGTATCGAGCGGTGCACGAAACAAATCCATAAACAGTCAAGCTCAGCCGCTGATGTGCATAACACATTGTTCAAAGAGTCCCGGGACTGACCCAAAGATGACATGTGATGTCGAACAAACCTTATTTTTTCGAAAGTAGCAACGTTCAGATGACATGTGTTAAATTTTTACGTCAATCGTTCCACAAACACTAAGCCTACCGATATATTAGTTACTTTTATGTTAGTCACGTCATTTTTTAATTTATGAAAACATGGAAATAACGAAGTCCTTGTATTGATAAAATATTTCCTTTTAAAGGGAAATTCCAGCACTCAGCAATGAGTTGAGAAGTGTTACTCGCACTCGGATCCATTGAAAACAAAGATTTCTGTGTGTATGTGCGTATGTGTGTATGTAACGTTTTTTTGCACTAACTTTTCTCGGAGATGGCTGAGCCAATTTTCACAAACTTAGATACATATGAAAGGTCTTGTGGTCCCATACAAAATTCCTGAAGATTATTTGGATTCGACTTCCGGTTCCGGAATTATGGGGTAAAATGTGCAAAAAATTGTGAAAATAAGTGCACTAACTTTTCTCAGAGATGGCTGAACCGATTCTCACAAACTAAGATTGGTCCCATAAAAATTCCTGAATATTATTGGGATCCGAGTTTCGGTTCCAGAGTTATAGGGTAAAATGTACAAAAAAATGAAAATTGTGTTCTAACTTTTCTACACAGTAACACAGCATATTAATTTTAAGAAAATGGCCGCATCTCCACGAGTATCACAGAGAAGAAATCTTGTTGAAAAAAGTGATATCCTAAAACCGCGATAATCGCGTAAAAAAAGTTTCGCACAATGAATATTACTTAATTATACGTGTATAAAACAATCCAACATGCTTCAGTGAATTGAATATTATAAAATGTACATTGCGGTTTTTTTTGGTTTCATTGAATCAAAGTAATTCTTTGGAAAAAAGATATCAGTGAACGCGTAACTGATGGCTTTTGATTGCGTTAGATTCAGCAAAGTGTAGAAGTTTTTGTCCATCCCAAAACATCCTTGGAATACAGTTTGTACACGGTACTTGCTCGTGATGCCACATGCAAATCATTGACTAATTGTGAATGTTCAAGGTCCTCCAAAAACAACCTGAAATTCAGGCTCAAGGTCTATCAGCATAAAAAATGCCATAACGAACTTCTTCTTCACGATCCATACTCGTGATCTACTCGGATGACTGGAAATATATTAGTAACGATCCTGAAACAGAGCAAATTAGATAAGTAATCAGTACAACACTCAATAGTTATTCATAAGTTACGGATTGCTTGTACAGATCTTAAGACCTGTTTTCATTTAAGTTCTTGAACTACTGAGAACATACCTGGAGCAGCTATAAATCGACAAGTAAGCAATGTGAGCGACAAACAAAAAATAGACATTAGCCGTTATAGTTCTTGCTGTGGCATAATATTCCAAGTAGTTCTTGGATCTTGGAATATATTACGGATTTTCAAAGTCTCAGGGTATACACCTAGATGCTTTTGCGTATAAACGTAGTTAGATTTTTTATGTTATTTATACTAAAATCAAATGGAATTGAAAGAAAAAAACGTTTTTACGCGAATGAAATAACGCGATGATTTATTCAATATACGTGAAATATAATTTACGCACCCGCGACGCGCGTAAATTGAGGCTCCAGGCTATTCTAACAGATCGGCTGAAAAGTTCGTATCGTTTCTATGAGAGGGCGTCACTAGAATTAAATCCATACCATTTTCAGTTAGTACCAACCTTCAAAAGATACGTGTATAAATTTGACAGCTGTCTGATTATTAGTTTGTGAGATATTGCATTTTGAGTGAAGCTACTTTTGTTATTGTGAAAAAAATGGATAAAAAGGAATTTCGTGTGTTGATGAAACACTACTTTTTGATGAAAAAAAGTGCCGCCGATACCAAAAAATGGCTTGATGAGTGTTATCCAGACTCTGCACCGGGCGAAGCAACAATTCGTAAGTGGTTTGCAAAATTTCGTACTGGTCATATGAGCACCGAAGACGATGAACGCAGTGGACGTCCAAAAGAGGCTGTTACCGATGAAAACGTGAAAAAAATCCACAAAATGATTTTCAATGACCGTAAAGTGAAGTTGATCGAGATAGCTGACACCCTAAAGATATCAAAGGAACGTGTTGGACATATTATTCACGAATATTTGGATATGAGTAAGCTTTGTGCAAAATGAGTGCCGCGTGAGCTCACAATCGTTCAAAAACAACAACGAAAAACCATGCTGAAATTGAACGAATTGGGCTTCGAATTGCTCCCACATCCACCGTTTTCTCCAGATTTGGCCCCCAGTGACTTTTTCCTTTTCTCAGACCTCAAGAGAATGCTCGCTGGTAAAAAATTTAGAAGCAATGAAGAGGTAATCGCTGAAACTGAGGCCTATTTTGAGGCAAAGGACAAATCGTACTACAAAAATGGTATCGAAAAGTTGGAAGATCGCTATAATCGCTGTATCGCCTCTGATGGCAATTATGTTGAATAATAAAAACGAATTTTGGCAAAAAAATGTGTGTTTCTATTAAACGATACGAACTTTTCAGCCGAACTGTTATTTATTGTGGGTTTCAGAACTTCCCACAACCTTCGATTTAATTAAATTAATATCGACCTTCTTCCGGAGACATTTGTCATGGTAAAGTCTATTCTCTATCGCTCCTGTAGTTCTTCTTTCACTTCTACAGATGTCTTGCCAAATCATTACCTTGAGACCTTAGCTTTCATGGATGAATGAAGATAAAATATTAAACTGATACATATCGAAAGCGTGAGCAAGTAATCTACCAATGAAACTATCCCATTCAATTATTATTTTCATTCATTCACCACGAGGAAAACGATGTTAATTGATGTTGAAAGATCCTAGAATGGATTTTATTGTTAGTAACAGGTATAGGTCATAGGTATGACAACTTCTTCTTTCTGTTTGTGAATCTAATAAGTTTGCTGTTACAATATAAACAACGTATTGTTTCAATATCTGATTGTTTCGGTGATTTAGTGTTTCCTTTTTCGAGTATTTTGTAGCAAAATTTTGATATTGAAAAAAGCAAAATCCTGACATTACATCCCTTTTGTGGTATTTAGCCTTTCTGTTTTAACAGACTTCTCAGCCGATTCTTAGCGTGCACAATCATTACATAGCTAGTACTACGATCCTACTGACGCTAAGAGTTATCCCAGGTTGGGACACGAACGTATGACAACTGGTTTGTAAGATCAGCGTTCTATGCAGGTTCGGTGGATTAATCACGTTAATTAAAAGGATCAATACAAATAAAAACGTTCATATAATCAAGGGGCAAAACAAGTAATACAAGTAATAAATATTGCTTGCGTTGTTATATTTTTTTGCGTTAGCACCATCCTAATTACAATAATTAATTTCCACATAGTTTTAGTTTTTTACTCCAATCGTGGGATTAAAAATGAGCTTTCAATATGGAAAGGGGCTGATGTCTGCTCGCAGGTTGCTAACACAATTATTTTCCTCCGGTCAAACTCTGGGGTATCCGATGGGGAAAGTAATCAACGAAGAATCGATCCGTGCGCTGCAGAATACGAACAGAAAAAGAAATTTTTCCTTCGTTCTTTCATTTTCTCAAATTATCAAATTTGTATACTCCAGCTAGAAACCTAAGCTTTAGTTTCATTCGTATGCATCTGCTGTTCTATTGAAATATAGGCCAATTCATAAACTTGTATGCCTAATTTAATTCAATTAACCTCTCAATATTGCGTCAGTCATTTTTACTTCCTAAATTGAATTTCCTGTAACAGAGATAATATAAAACTGAAAAGTTAATAATTGTCCTTGATTCACTTCCGCAATATTAATTCATACTTTTCCTATATTCGGTCCCCACCTGTAAACGAACATATTTTTGAACATTTTTTGTGCCGCCGAGTCCCGATCATGGTTCCGTCTTTCTACTTATTGTTTACTGGGATGCCTGGTGGCCTAGCACCTCGCTGATTCGCTCGCTTGAAACATCGCCACGGGAGAAGGATTTGAGCAATTGCCGAAAATGGCAACAAGTCATCAGACTTCACAAATTCTGATTTGAATGAAATTTTGCCTCGGTTCCATTTTGGAAAATCATTTGTTTTGCATGAATGGAGAGACCGGTTCGGCTCAAGGTTGACTTATAAAACGGAAGGTTGAATTTTTTCTTGCACTTTCTTCAATTTTTTATATATCAGAAGTTGTACAATGTACAAAAACAGTGTCAAAGAAGTTGTGGGATATCGAAAAAATACGCACTGAAAAGAGTGGGATGTTTATTTTAAATTAAGAAAATAACCCAAAAGCTAATTTTCAATAAAAATATCCCTCAATTTTTTAATCAGTTTACTTTGAACTTAAACCTAAAACCGAAACACGATATCAATGCGATTAGTGTCTTATTAAAAAATGAACTACTTCTATCTTAAACAATTTATAGATATTGGCTAAGCTTCAAATTTGTAATAGAGAAACCCTTTTTAATCCACCTAGTGGTGTATGAACTGTGTCGAATGATATAGAACCCTTAGCCCTCTGGGCCAATTTTCACTAGTCAATTTTTCAAGTGATTGCATAAACTTTGTATATGAGAAAGGCAATAAGTACATATTAATAGAAAAGTGCCGTTATCATGAATTTGTAATAACACTAACAAGTATTGAATAAAGGATTTAAAAATTCACATATGTCTCACCTGAAAAATGTAGATTTAAATGTGACAACCCTGCATGCTATACGAAATTGAACAGAGCACGCTGCAAACGGAGCAAAACGGCACGTACCTACGCGTACCAGTTTTGCATCGTCATTTTGAATGACGATTTAAATGTTTTGACACTCATCGCCCTATAATTTCGGAACCGGAAGTCGGATCTGGATGAAAATGCACAGTATATTTAACGACAATGAGAGTTTTAATTTGAATCATGATTCGTGAAAATCGGTTCAACCGTTGCTGATGAATCGAAATGATTTCCGTTGTTTGAAGCTTTTCTTCACTATTATCGGTGCTTTCGGAAGCGGAAGCTGGGGACTAGTAGTCCCAAAGTAATTTTATATATTCACTAACAAGATCTGTCAACTAGATAAATATAGCAGTAAGTTTCATAAAAATGTGCACCTCGTTTCGCCATTGCTTGTGAAAAAATAACTCATGGACTTTAACCGCACTGTAATACCGGAACCGGAAGTCAGATCTGGATCTACATTTTGGGGACTTTTTAAAAAATTTCAAGACCTTTTATTTGTTTGTTAGTTCATGAAAAACGGTTAAGAAAATTCGCGCATTTTTTCATATATTTGCACATATATCCTTGTTATTCCGGAACCGGAATTCGGATCCAAATAAAATGCAAGAAATTGGTATTAGGCCATGAGACCTTTTATTTGAATCTAAGTTTTTGAAAATCGGTTCAGCCATCTCTGATAAATGTGTGTGATTATTTTTTGTTTTCCTTTTTTTTGGTACATATCACACTGGAACCGGATGCCGGATCAGGATAAAATTTGATAGCAGTCTATGGAACCATAAGGCCTTTCATTTGAATTTGAGTTTTTGAAAATCGTAGTACTAGCCATTCAAAAATTCTGTACGTTAAGAATCGGCTGCGAAGTCTGTTGTAACAGAAGACCAAATTCCACAAAAGGAATGTAATGTCAAGACTTTGGTACACATACATACATACACACATAGACATTTTGTGATCTCGCCGAACTGAGTCGAATGGTATATGACAATCGGCCCTCCGGGTCTATATGCGAAAGGCAAAAAGTCATTTAAACACTAGAATACGATTGTTCAGACTAGAGATGGGCAATCCGTTCGCGAACGGTACAAATGAGCGATCAATAGTTCTTTTAGCATTAGCATTAGCATTAGAGACCGCCCGTGTGTTGCTACTCCGTTATTGATCTGGACCAATTGAGATTGCAAAATGATTTTTGAAGTAACATGTTTGGGAATAACACATTGTTTCACACTGTGCAAACTGTATTGAACCATGCATGCTGATCAATACCGACGCCGGCCACGTCCGAATGCAGATCTACTTGGGAGGGAAAGGATTGTTAGTTCGATGCATGTTGCTACTAAGAACCGAGGAATCCTCTGCATTCCCACATGCATCACAGGAGAGGATACTTTGTTAGTAAATGTTTTAATAATGTTATCATGTGTTTATTGCTCTGGGTAGCCGGCTACCAAGAATGTTTTAAAGTATTATCGTTTTATGTGTTACTTTGTGCTGGCAATATAATGCACGAAACAGTCAATCTCCGAAATTGACAAAACTCCGGACAGCCGGCTGTCGAGTATGCAGTCACTCGTTTATGCATCTACCTTTCGCGTTTTTTAGTCATGCAAAAAAACACATGCGGATTGATAAAAAAAAGGTATCATCTCACTGCTAGGTGGATTAAGCACGTTTTTATAAATGAAACTACGTGATACAAAATAAACGAGCGAATAGGATTTAGACAAAAAAGTTGATTCATTGCATTGAAATATTCTAAACAGTTATTATAAAATCATTTTAAATCACCAAACAAAGGTCAACAGATTTCACGCGCGTCTTGATTCTTTATTATTTCCGCTTTATTATTTTAATTATTTATTGAAATTATTAATTGGTTATATTAGTTGATCTGGGCAGCCGGCTACCGAGAAAAATATTAATTTACTGTTTGAAATATTAATATCAAGTGTTTTTTACTATGTATTCAATATACCGATATATGTTATCTCTGTTATTAACTTTGTAATATAAACGGATTTGCGCAATGGTTTATTTTTATCATTCATTTTATAATCCTGAAAGACAATCAATAACATGGAAGAAGAAATCATTCCTAATGAAACTTTTCTCCGAAGCTAGACGGAAATTGATAGATTGAATAAAGAGATGATTTAGTAAAATAGAGTAATCAGAATTAAAACATTGAAAATATCTGATAACTGAAAGGAAAAAGAAACTCCTGCAATTGTCGCCTTTTACGACATGGAAGCAGGAACCCAGTGGATCTATTCTTGGTTCATTTTTTTCCGCCGGATTCCACACGGCATCTAGGCTGGTACAGTCCGGAGAGAGCTAATAGGTACTATCAATCTCCTAGTGGACCCCAGCCCCTCAAATGAGCGATCAATAGTTCTTTGTTGAAGAACTGTATTTCGCTAATAAAAATGCGGCATTACGAAACCTCATTCGAGTGACTTTTTTCTTTGTTTTTTTGCTCACTACACCTAAGCTCTCGCGTGTAGTCTTTACATAAACATACAAAGAATGAAAGAACTAGTTCTTTTGATTGAACTTACTAGTTCTGAACGGTTCTTTAAAAATGAACTGTTGGAAATCGCTCTGTTGATGTTGAGTAAAAGAACTGCTCATTTAGCTTTGAATCGCTTTTTAGCTGCAAATTTTATTTAACGTTTAATATTTCAGTGTGATTGTGGTATATAATTAATTTCACTTACAGTTTTAGTTCTTCTTAAATTTCACCTACAACAATTCAACAATATTTCCCTGTTTCGATAGATCTAATGAATTCGACGAGATCAGATCTGATATGAGTTTTATAAATTCTTCTTATTTTACTCTTCTTCCCCTACTTATCTCTTATCATCTATAGATATAATGAGTTATAGATCGGCGCGCTTATGGGCAGCCGGTATCCACATATTACCGTACAGTAGAGCTGTGTTGACTGCGTCAACATACCCCTACCCGTGAGGCTAGTGTGCACTAGTCTTACTAACTCCAAGCACGTCCAACACTGCCAATTTGACTACTGGTCGACGAAGTACGCCAGTAGAAGTCTGCACATCCGCCATTCTTACACGTCCATCCGGTCCGCACAAAACTTTAACCACACGCCCTCTTAGCCATCCATTACGTACATTGTCGTCCACTACAATCACCAACTCACCCTCCTTGACCGGTCTTGTTTCATCGAACCACTTCGTTCGTCGGGTTATGACTGGCAGGTACTCTCGTATCCAACGCTTCCAAAATACATCCGTCATATGTTGTACGTGGCTCCAATTGTTACGCAAAGCTAGTTTGTCGTCAATCGGGAGAATCGAAGGAACAGAGATTCCATTAGAGCTCAGCAGCAAAAAGTGGTTTGGCGTCAAAGCTTCCTTTTCCGCGGCCTCCAGTGGTACGAATGTTAAAGGACGAGAGTTTACAATGAATTCGGCTTCCGCCAGCAACGTGATTAGCGACTCATCGGTGGGTTTTCTGTCCATTGGAACAGCAAAAAGCGCCATCTTAACAGCACGAACCATCCTTTCCCACGCTCCTCCCATATGAGGAGAAACGGGAGGGTTAAATAGCCAACAAGTGTTCGTATTCGTGAAGGTAGATGCCACACCAGTAACTATTTGTTTCACTTCGTTTTGTAAATCCTTACTTGCACCTACGAAATTGGTTCCCATGTCAGAATAGATTTCCAATGGCGAACCTCTGCGTGCGATGAATCGTCGAACTGCTAATTTGCAAGCTTCCGTCGTCAAACTGTGAGCCACCTCTAAATGAATTGCCCTAACAGTTAGACAGGTGAAAAGAGCAACCCATCGTTTTTGGTTTGTCCGACCAGCCCGAATGAGAATAGGTCCAAAATAATCCAGTCCCACATAAGTAAATGGTTTTACGTAGGCTGCCAGTCTCGCTGCTGGCAACGGAGCCATTCGAGGAACACCAGGAGATGCACGATAAATTTTGCACCATGAGCATTTTTTACCAATACTTCGTACTGTTGAGCGAAGTCGAGGTATGTAAAACCTTTGCTTGACTTCATTGACAATTGTTTCTCCGTAACCATGACCGTATTTTCGATGGTACCAATCTAGCAGTAATAACGTAACAGTATGATCCTTCGGAAGAATTACCGGAAATTTAACCTCATATGGAACATAGTGAGCCTCGACAATACGTCCTTCCATTCGAATCACCCCTGATTCATCCAAAAATGGACTCAGCTTCCGTAGGGAGCTTGTGTTATCCAACCTTTTTTGCAACTTCGGTGGAAGTTTACTATTGTTGGTGAGCACGACAATTTCATTAAGAAAGGTCTCATTTTGAGCCAGACGCCATAGACTCGTTTCAGCTTTCTGAATTTGCTCGGAAAGCAATATATCACTATTGTCGCCCATTTCACCTCGACGCTTTCGTTGACAGCTATCCAGAAATCTATGAACATATGCTAAACTTCGTAACAGGCGCTCCCATTTGGAAAATCGGCGAATATCAACAACCGGCCTTTTCTCCACGTGATGAGAAACGTATCTCGAACGAAGCTCTTCAGATGTGTCGGGTGCATGTGATCCTTGTATTGGCCACTGAGTCTCTGGTTTGTAGAGAAACTCTGGTCCAACAAACCAACGACTGTTTGAGCTTAAGTTAGGTCCTTTTCCCCATTTTGTAGCTTCATCTGCTACGTTTTCCGCTGTCGGTACCCATTTCCAATCAGCAACATTCGATTGTGACAAAATATCACTAACTCTGAAGGTTACGAAAGGTGTATACCTTCTAGGGTCTATACATCTAATCCAGGATAGAACAGTGGTAGAGTCACTCCAGAAAAAACGACGAGTAATCTGTAGAGTGTGATTGTTTTCAACAGTAACAGCCAAACGACATCCAAGAGTTGCAGCCTGCAGTTCTAGGCGGGGAATCGTCTGTGGCTTCAAAGGAGCTACCTTCGATTTTGCTGCAACAAGAGCGCACCGTACAGCGCCACGGTCTTCAATACGGAAGTAGACGGCGGAAGCATAAGCTGCCTCGCTGGCATCTACAAAGGCGTGCATCTGCAGATTTCCGTAACTTTCTGAATGATAATTTGGAAAGTAGCAACGGGGAATACGAATTCGGGGTAACTGCGAAAATTGGGACACCCATCGGTTCCAGAAAGGCAAACTTCGATCAGGTATAGCTTGGTCCCACTCTACGCCAGCTCTCCATAACTCCTGGATGATCAATTTTCCATGAATTAAAAACGTCGCCAAGAAACCCATTGGATCGAAGATGCTCATAACAATTTTTAAAAGTTGTCGTTTGGTTGGTGTGATCGAATTAGATAGTAATACGTTCAGAGTATCACTAAACAAAATTGGAAATGTGAAAACATCTTCGTTCGGCAACCAGATCATGCCGAGAATACGTTCTCCAGATTCGTCGACCGATTTGTCAAATAAAAACCGCTTCATGTTACCACATGTTGTTTCTCCGAGTTGTGCGATGACGTTGTCTGAGTTTGAAAGCCAGTTTCGGATTTCAAACCCACCTTTGGAATGAACAAATTTCACTTCCCGAGCAATACGAATCGCTTCATCTTCGGTATCACGACTATCTAGATAGTCGTCCACATAGTGGTTGTTGATTATAGCTTCTGCTGCCTCCGGAAATTCTGTAGAGTACTCTTCGGCGTTCAAATTCTTGATGTACTGAGACGAACTTGGAGAACAGCTAGACCCAAAGGTGGCTCGGTCCATAATGAACACCTCAGGAATTTGCAACGGATTTTCGCGCCATAGAAATCGCTGGGAATGCTTATCGCTCTCTCGAATTCGAAGTTGGTGAAACATCTCTTTGATGTCAGCACTGATGGCTATCTGTCGCTGTCGGTAACGGCTCAGAACGGCTGGAAGTGATGTTAGCAGATCGGGACCCTTTAAAAGCATCGTATTCAGCGAGATGCCATTAACTTTGGCTGCAGCGTCCCAAACTACCCGTACTTTGTTTGGTTTCTTTGGGTTGATCACAATACCAAGGGGGAGATACCAAACTCGTCTGGGGTCTGCTAAAGAAAGTTCCTTTTCCGACGCTTTGTGAGCGTAGCCCTTGCGTTGATAGTCACGAATTTGTTGAACGAGATTTTCATGTAATTCTGGATCGGCTTTCATTCGACGTTCCAGACATTTTAATCGTTGCTCGGCCATCGAATAACTTCTGGGAAATTCTATGTGGTCGTATTTCCATAGTAAACCTGTTTCAAAGCCACCATCAACACGTACTGTGGTTTCAACGAGAATTCGACGAGCTCTTTTGTCGTCTTCAGTCTCAATTACGGGTCCCACTGGTGGAACTGCTTCCGTTGAAAAAAATCGTTCAACCATACCATGAAGTTCGCGGTCTGTATTACAGTCACATATATGGTTGTGATGGAATAAACTGCTATGAGTATCATCTCCTAGTCTTCCGTGTATTGTCCATCCTAGACGGCATCGTGTTGCTACAGGCTCATTTGTACGTCCTTCCCGTTTCTTCAGAGTTAAACTGAGTTTTGAATGTTCCACTCCAATAAGAATGCGAGGGTTGGCATTTCGGTAGCTATTTATTGGAAGACCTCTAAGATAAGGATAGTTTTGAACCAGATCTTCATACATGAGACTTTGAGTTGGTAGTTTCAGTCCCTCTACCGTTCGAACGTTAGACATAGAATATCTGGTTTGACTGTTAGCTCCAGATATTTCTACTGATAAACGTTCCGAGTTCGGCTCAGTGCGGGATATATCGCCAGTCCAGTTTAAACACAATGAGCTTGCTTCTCCAGATAATCCAAGTTCTTTTGCGATACCTTTATCCATTAGAGTCAACGACGAGCCGTCGTCGAGAAAGGCAAATGTTTTGAGTGATGATTTTGGTCCATACAGCGTCACTGGAATCACGCGAAATAATATTGAATCTGCCATCTGTCGATGTGTACCAAGCACACCGGATGTAGCTGTAGCAGAATTCAACTTTCCCGCCGGATGAATTATTTCTCTTGATTTATTCACTACTGTAGTCTTTCCAGGATGAAGCAATTCATGATGACAAGCGTCACAGCCGTTCATACCACACGGGTTTGAAGTATGACAAGGCCATTTTCCGTGACGAACAAGACAACGGCGACATAATTGCTGATCTTCCACTGACTTCCAACGTTCAAGTAAATTCAGTGATTTGAATTTAGAGCAATCTTTCACTTTGTGTCCAAACAATTGACAAATTGGACAACATTTACCTTTTGTTTGGTCTTGAACTTTTCTATTTTGAACATTTTTTTCTTTAGCAGTTTCATCGATACCATGTGCGTTCACAAACGCCTTATCTCGAATGAATGCTCTTTTTGTTTCCTTGCCTCGATCTGTCTCGGTGAACAGTGACACCTCGCTTGCCTCTTCGATTACTGACGTCATATATTCCTCGAACGTGGTAAGATCAGGAAACGATACTTTTCGCTTATACCGCGCCCAATCCATCTTGATATTGGCCGGTAATTTTTCAACAAGTTCTTGCAAAAGACACGGGTTGCCGAGATGAGCAATTTGTCCAGATGCAATCAATTGACTACACAGATTCTGTACAACGAGTCCGTATGCAATGAGAGTTTCTAATCTTTCCGCTTTTGGAGGAGGGGTGGACCGAACTTTCTCTAGCAAAGCGTTAACTACCAATTCTGGTCTGCCATACAGCATCCTCAGAGTACTCAATACGCGTGCCACTGCATTCGGCATCAACAAATTACTGCGCACCGCTTCTAGTGCATTACCTCTCAATGAGCGTTGCAATCGCATCATGTTTTCCGCATCCGAAAACCCACATAAAGCTGTCGAGTTCTCATAGCTGCTCACGAATAATGGCCACTCCAGTGGATTACCCGAAAAAACTGGTAACTCCTTAGAGACTACTTGCCGAGCAGCTAATTGTTGCTGTGATGGCACAACTACACCAATAGATGAGCTAATTGCTGAATTATGCATGTTACGATCATTTTCAGGCAATATTGGAGACGAAATTTGCATTTGAGTCTGTCCCAAATGGGGAGTATGCATTCGATTATGGTTAACGTGAGGTGTACTATGAGACCATCTAAATTCATTTCTACTAGTAGGATTTATCGATGAGTTTTGAGAAGTTACAGGTCGTAAGCGTGGGGGAAACATATTTGTATTGGGCACTCTCATTGACCTATTTTCTATCATAAACTCTCCTATTCTATTGTTTATTTGATCGAGGATTTTTTCTAATGTCTTACCTCCTGAGCTTTGATGGACACTATAATTACCTTCTGTATTTGAAGCTAACAGAGACGTTACACCCGTTTTAACATTACCAGATGAACACGATGTCGGTACAATATAAGTACGTTCTGGCACGAACGGAGCTGCTTGACTTGTAGAAGGGTTAGTGGCTGCAGTACAGGTAATAGGTAGCACATTCCAAACAGCATTGTCGGCAGAAACTGGATACATCTCACATCCTCGTAACCCTTGTCCCGTTGAAAAGACAGGTTGACTTATTATTGTAGAACGGGTGGCACCGATAGAGGTTGATGTCGGGATAATCCTGGGCGTTACAATAGGTGATGGTATTACAGGAAGAGCATCTGGAATACTCGCAAATGGTCTTTTGGGTATGGTTCCCGTATACACCAAGCGGGAAGTAGCAAAGTCAAAGATACTAGTAGAAGTGGAACTGACGGGTACAGACTTTTGTTCAGCAGCAGCGCTAGTGGTTTTAGATGAACTTATTTGGATTGCAGCGAACGAACTAGTGTCGACGGGAAAATTGTTTGTTTCCGATTTCGCACCCGTTATTTGTTCTTGCTGCTTTTCCATCCAATCATTGACCTTACTTCTACTGCTTTGCTGACTGCACGTTGACCGACTCTTTCCATCATTTTCTTCTAGCGTCGCTTGTAAAACTGCATATCGTTGTTCCATATATCGCTGGTCCAATGCCATTTGTAATTTTAACGCTTCTTCTTGTTGCGCCAACTTGGCTTGTTTGAGAGCAAACTCCTCGGAAAGATGTTTAGCTTGCATTGCTCTTTCCTCGTCCAATTTTTTGAGATGTAGTTCTGCTTGTGCTTGGGACATTGACTTTCGAGACGAATTAGAAGGAACTGATGACGTCCTCAAGCGACAATTGATACACCGCCACGACCGATCTGCTATTGAGTCATTCACACCAGCACATCTGAAATGATGCCAGGCATCGCATTTATCACAGGCCACCATATTATCCGCCTGATCAGGCTCTTTACACTGCGGGCAATTGTACTGCACTGGTAACGACATGACGAGGTTATATAACCTTTGTTCTCGTATATCACATAAATCTGATCACACAGAAGATGTTCGGTAATTTTTGCTTCAACGGACTTTAGAGGACCAGATGTTGACGTGGTCGTTATAGAGTAAAACTCTAAAAAGTTTGTTGGAAATCGCTCTGTTGATGTTGAGTAAAAGAACTGCTCATTTAGCTTTGAATCGCTTTTTAGCTGCAAATTTTATTTAACGTTTAATATTTCAGTGTGATTGTGGTATATAATTAATTTCACTTACAGTTTTAGTTCTTCTTAAATTTCACCTACAACAATTCAACAATATTTCCCTGTTTCGATAGATCTAATGAATTCGACGAGATCAGATCTGATATGAGTTTTATAAATTCTTCTTATTTTACTCTTCTTCCCCTACTTATCTCTTATCATCTATAGATATAATGAGTTATAGATCGGCGCGCTTATGGGCAGCCGGTATCCACATATTACCGTACAGTAGAGCTGTGTTGACTGCGTCAACATGAACGATTTTGCCTATTACTACATTATTCCTTACAATGGTCCTGTCAAGTTTTGACCTGTTTGGCAAGGTGTCACTACATAGGAGAAGTACTACAGTGGCTGAACGGTTTTTCAAATGAACGGTTCAGCCCATCACTAGTTCAGACCAACAGCAATAAATTCTAGATAGATAATCAAATATAAACTTAAATGATCGTCTGTTTGTGTAGAAATAAGTCGTTTAAAATCAAATGGTTTGTCATACTGAAGAGGTGGGCAAAGTTTTATCCAAATTGAAATAAGTCGATCCTGGTTTTGTCACCTTTTCAGCTGTTAATTACTTGGATTAATAATATTCGTCAGTTTATTCCGGTTTCCGTGATGTTTGAGTAGTGTATTGAGCTCGAGTCCCTCAATCTTTAATATACAGCTAAGATAACAAAACAACATGAAAGCTCAAAAATCCATACAAGTCAACCGAAACCGGAAAAGCAAGCTTGATGTCATAGTGGTCGACAATCGTTTCACTATACGCATCAACCGCCTTTTCGGCATGGTCTGGCGAAAAAAGATGTGGCTACGGCGAAAGGTTGCCATCGTTATTTGGCGGCCACCGGCCATACCATCCGATGCCACAGAAACAATGTGGTAGGTTTTTTTTTTTTTTTTTTTTATTTTTTTTTTTTAAATAACTATTTATTGGAATATGAGTTAAAATTAAATTATTAAGATTTAAATTGGGTGTTCAGCCACAAGTGGTGACTTTTCAGCCCTGTTATATATATGATTTGGTTATTACCATGAAGACATCATTTGCTTCCGCAATTCTGAGATTTTTGTGTAGGGAAAATTCTAAACCTACTTGTATTGTGTAATGGGGAAAAGGAACTTATATACTAACTTACTAACTAATACAGAGAGCGAATCGATTCAATTGAAGATTGCATCGATTTTTGTCGGAATTTGCTTATAATATTATGTGACATTACATCTAATGGTTCTATATTTGTGAGTCTGTGTAACTCATTTGTACTAAACCAGGGAGGACGCTTCAGAATCATTTTCAGAATTTTATTCTGAATCCTTTGAAGCGTTTTCTTCCTGGTGGAACAACAGCTTGACCAAATTGGTACCGCATAAAGCATGGCTGGTCTGAAAATTTGTTTATAAATTAACAATTTGTTTTTTAGACAGAGCTTAGAATTTCTGTTTATAAGAGGATATAAACATTTAATATATTTATTACACTTTGCCTGGATTCCTTCAATGTGATCCTTGAAAGTGAGTTTTTTGTCATACGTTAAACCTAAGTATTTAGCTTGATCAGACCATGTCAATTCCAAGCCATTCAATTTGAGAATGTGATTATTGTTTGGTTTTAGAAAAGAAGCTCTTGGCTTGTGAGGAAAGATAATTAATTGCGTTTTTGCTGCATTTGGTTTAATTTTCCATTTTGACAGATAATCACTGAAAATATTTAAACTTCTTTGTAGGCGACTGCAGATCACTCTTAGATTTCTACCTGTGGCTAACAGACTTGTGTCGTCACAGAATAGCGATTTCTGACAACCAACGGGTAGATTTGGAAGATCAGAAGTGAAAATATTATACAAGATTGGAGCTACACTCGAACCCTGCGGAACACCGGCTCGTACGGGTAGCAATTCAGATTTACAATTCTGATAGCTAACCTGAAGAGTACGATCAGTTAAATAATTTTGAATCATTTTGATCAAATAAATAGGAAACTGGAAATCAGACATTTTTGCTATTAAACCTTTGTGCCAAACACTGTCGAATGCTTTTTCTATGTCTAGAAGAGCAACTCCAGTGGATAACCCAGAAGATTTATTTGATTTTATCATGTTCGTTACTCTGACAAGTTGATGAGTAGTTGAATGTTCATGACGAAATCCAAACTGCTCTGGTAAAAAAATTGAATTCTCATTAATATGAGTCATCATTCTTAACAAGATAGTTTTTCAAAAAGTTTACTGATAGAAGAAAGTAAGCTAATTGGGCGATAACTTGATGTTTCTGCTGGGTTTTTATCAGGTTTTAGGATAGGAATTACTTTAGCGTTTTTCCATCTTTTTGGGAAGTAAGCTAATGAAAAACACTTGTTGAAAATTTTAACCAGGAGTCTCAAGGCAACATCGGGAAGATTTTTAATAAGAATATTAAAAATTCCATCATTACCAGGAGCCTTCATGTTTTTGAGTTTCCTAATAATTGATTTAATTTCATCAAAATTCGTCTCAATAATGTCATCGTGTGATAACACTTGGGTTGAAATATGATCATACTTCAGTGAGACTTCATTTTCAATAGGACTCACAACGTTTAAATTAAAATTGTGGACACTCTCGAACTGCTGAGCTAGTTTTTGAGCTTTTTCACCATTTGTAAGAAGTATTTGATTTCCTTCCTTGAGAGCAGGAATTGGTTTCTGAGGTTTCTTAAGAACCTTAGAAAGTTTCCAGAAAGGTTTAGAATATGGTTTAATTTGTTCAACTTCATTAGCGAAATTTTCATTTCGCAAAAGAGTAAATCTATGTTTAATTTCTTTTTGTAAATCCTTAACTATGTTTTTCTTAGCAGGATCACGAGAACGTTGATATTGTCGTCGACGAACATTCTTCAACCGAATGAGCAGTTGAAGATTGTCATCGATGATAGGAGAATTTAATTTAGTTTGAGCTTTGGGAACTGAAAGATTTCTAGCTTCGATAATATAATGATTCAAATTATCAATTGCTGTGTCGATGTCCGCAGAATTTTCTAAAATAGTTTCATGATCCACGTGATTTTCAATGTGAGATCTGTAATCCAACCAATTAGCTCTATGATAGTTGAAAATAGAACTAATTGGATTAATTATAGCTTCGTTGGAAAGTCTGAATGTTACAGGAAGATGATCTGAGTCAAAGTCAGCATGTGTAATCGGTTCACTACAAATGTGACTTTGATCTGTTAGAACCAGATCAATTGTAGACGGGTTTTTCACGGAAGAGAAACAAGTAGGATTACTGGGATGAAGAACTGTAAAGTAACCAGCTGAGAGTTGATTATGAAGTATTTTACCATTACTGTTATTTTGCCTACAATTCCACTGGACATGCTTAGCATTTAAGTCCCCTATTACGAAAAATTTCGATCGATATCTTGTAAGTTTTTGCAAATCGCCTTTAAAGAAATTTAATTGTTCGCCGGTGCATTGGAATGGCAAATATGCTCCAGCGATGAAATAAATTCCATGAATGGTTTCAACTTCGATTCCCAAGCTTTCAATAACTTTAGTATTGAAAGAAGGTAAAATTCGATGTTTAATTTGCCGTTGGACAAAAATGGCAACTCCACCACCAATTCCAGTAAACCTGTCAAATCGATGAACCACATAATGTGGATTACTTTTCAATTTTACATTTGGTTTAAGAAAAGTTTCTGTCACAATGGCAATATGAATTTTGTGAACTTTGAGAAAATTATAAAATTCATCTTCACTCGATTTCAAAGATCGAGCATTCCAATTTAAAATATTCAAATAATTATTTAACATCACTGTTAAATTTTAAATTCATTATAATATTATTTGCAAATTTCCATCCGATTTGAAATGCTTCAAAAAGTGATGAAGTCGAATTCATTTGGATGATCATTTGAAAAAGTTGATCTTGTAGGTAGATCATTTTATTTTCAGTTATATCGCCTAAATCGACTTCATTTAAAGAAGCGAATGGCATTGAAGGAATATTTGTAGGTAGACTGCCATTAGAAGAAGATGATTTGGCCGGTCTACCTATTAATAAATTGTTTTCGTTAGAAGAAGAACTGCAAGGCGGTCCTGTGTTTTGATTATTTACATTAGAAGAAATAGGAGATAGATTTCTACCTAATATACCAGCATAACTGACATTAGAAGAAGATGATGACGAGGTCGATCTACCTGTCAATAAATTGTTTTCGTTAGAAGACGAATTGGCAGGTGCCTTAGAAGAATTTTCAGGTATATTCTGTAAATTTAAGGTCGTTGATTTGACTTGTTGTCTAAGCGAACGAGCGTTTAAAATTTTTTCCCTGACAGGACATTTCAAATAATTGGATTTATGATTTCCATTGCAATTTGAACATGAAAATTTATCAGTGGTTTCATTCATTGGACAAACGTCTTTCGAATGCGATTCACCACAATTCAAACACCGTATATCCATATGACAATTTTTGGTTCCATGACCGAAGCCTTGGCAACGACGACATTGCGTTAAGTTAGCAATACGATTATGCCGTTTATAATGTTCCCAATGAATTTTAATGTGGGAAATGAAACGTACTTTTTCTAAAGTTTTCAAATTGTTTACATCACTTCGATTGAAGTGTATTAGGTAAAGTTCATGGGAAATTCCAGAGCGTGGTTTAGAAGTACCATTCGCTCTTTTTTTTCATAAGTATTACTTGGGAAGGGGCAAAACCAAGCAATTCTTTTAGTTCATTTTTAATTTCATCAATACTTTGATCATTTGATAATCCTTTCAAGACAGCCTTGAAGGGTCTGTCTGATTTTATATCATATGAATAAAATTTATGAAGTTTTTCGGACAAATATCGAATAAGACGTTCGTAATCTTCCAATCCATCCACCAAGACTCGACATTCTCCTCTTCGTCCGATTTGAAATGAGACTTTTACTTCCGGGAGAAAAGTAGAAAGCTCAGTACGGAATGCTTTGAAGTCGGAAATCATCACCGTCACTGGTGGCATAGATTGATGTTTCTTCCCAGAACGACAAGCGTCCATTTTGGGAATTTTTGAAGAATTTTCTTCTATGTCACTACAATCGGATTCAGGAAGAATCTCGTAAATATTGTTAGACGGCATAGGATCAACGGAAGGGAAATCCGTCCGTTGTCTTTTATTTTTACATTCAGATTCTATAAGATCGTGAATGTTATTAGAAAAATGTTGAATAACGGATTGTGATTTATTCCGTATTGAATTATTTTTAGCCTTAGGCTTGTTGCCTTTCCGGTTGGACGCAGGCATTTTTGAAATTAATGAAATTTTAAATTAAATTAACTAGGCTAAATTAGTCTTCGATTAGACTCCTAGCTAGCCTTAAAAAAGGCTGATTAATTTCTTAGTCACTCTAATATCACTTAGTCACTCTAATATCACTCTTTGTATCACTTAATCACTTAGTTAGTGATTCAGGTAGCCTTGAAAAAGACTGAAGCCTTGAATCAATGAAACTCTAGGTAGCCAGAAAAAAAATTCCAGGAGCCAAGAGCTATACGCGTGCGGTGCGAACGACTGTTCAACACCGACTGACAATGTGGTAGGTGATGTCACGAATCGTACGACATCACGTGCTTGATGCTTTTGGCCGTCCTCGGTTCAGTGGGTTGTTGTTCATTGCCTACTGAGTCAGCAAAACTTTACTTGTAATGCGGGCTCAGTTCCACTGTCAACAAAGAACAGTCAGAAAGTAAATCAAACAAGTGACTGATTCAACGAGCACCAAACGATAGACTAATCAGTGACAGGACAGCTCCGATCAACGTACTTGAGCTAACCGACTGTATAATCTATTTTTGACAACGGCAGTGTCACGCAACATAAACAGCAGATTTATTTCGCCGATCGTGCTACTCCCAAGGGAATCGAACGTGTCAGTGCTTTGTGGTAAATTCTCTCACCTGATACTGAAAGGCAGCGGAATAAAATATAAACTGTCGAATTTGGCACGAGTTCAGGTCGCGTGTTTCGATGTGATGGCGCAAAAAGTGGGCAAAAAAAAAACTTGCAGTCCAAGCGGGAAAGTGAAGGCATCAGTGGTGAGATATTTGTCATGGTTGTCTAACTGACTTTATTTATAGATGGCCACACACACATTTTCTTTCAAATGCAGCTGACTATGCTACGAAAATTTAATTTGAATCCGCACTTGTCAAAACATTGATTACTTGTTACTTGGGTTTGAAGTAATATTTGATATAGGATCAAATCTTGATTTAGGTTAGCAGCGCTATGCAAAGAGAGCGAAAAAAAAAGTTTTGTACTGCATTCCATGCGTTGCATGCATTTATTTTCTAATTTGTGGATTTAGTGTTTCGAATAATTTGTGCATTTCATCAGCAACAAAAAAAGAATGATGAAAACAATTTTGCTTAAATTTTACTGCAACAATTATAAATCTGAAAATGATGGTATTACAACAGAATGAGGACAGCTGTGTTGTAAGCAATTGATTGCAAATATTTCAATGAAAGTAAGCAAACTCGACACACCGGTAATAAAACGAGTTTATTTCACAAGCAGATATATTTTTTCTGCGGTCTCTCCTGCTTTTTCTGCGAGAAACTATCAGATAATGAACTTTGCAAACAAATTAATAAGCCTTTGCCTGTGATTCATGACTTGCTTCGGTCAGCTTTCGATCAACATCGCGAAATGAAATTGCTCTACTGTAATCCGTACATCGAATGAGCCTTAATTTATTTGTGAACTTCCATACTCGATTTTCGTTCCATAATGATTGAAGAAATTTTTGTCGTGAATTCGATTTACTTTACTATGGGGCGCCTTTTCAAAATTTTACCCTCTGAGAGAGTGATAAGTTTTTGATCGTGAATATCTCTTGTTGTATCTAACGAATCAACATAATTTTTGCTACACGCCATCGGAAATATGATCACAATTTTATGATAAAATTATCAGTTGTGTGACATAATCTCAAAAAATTCAAAATTAAACTTTTCTGAAATGTTTTGTATAAACGAATATCAAAGGGGATAATCCATAAGGCGCGTTTGCCATGCTCGTATTTTGAAAGCTCATAGCTCAGTGATCTGTGAAAGGATTTATATAATCTAACTACCTATAGAATCGAAATTTTTCAACTTAAACCTGTATAGCAAAAGCATTGAAGTATTTCAATAGTACACTATTGAAAAACCTCATTTGACCCATGTCAACACCAGCCAATCAGAACGCGTTCTGAGGAAGAGAACAAAATATCTGCTGCTGTACAACAAATGTTCCGAAAAGTGGTGAATATCGTAGTGAGTTCCTTAATTTTGTCCTTCTGAATGCTAGAAACGAATCCCTACAGCATATTGATATTTTCTATCAATAAATTATGCAAATCCGAAATGAAATAATCGACATTAAAATTCTGTATGCGGCTATTTTTATAGCCGTTAGGACCGCCCATTATTGAAAAAGCTACAAACGAAATCACGTAAAAAGAAACCTCTTAACAAAAATTGGATCAGTTTGGATTCTATCGCCACTGCGAGCAGATGTATTTTGTGTCGTTTGCAAAGCTAGTTTCGCTTCCGACAAGAGCGATTACGTCACAGCTGCCAATCATTTGCATTGATGAAAAAACAACGGTAGAGAGCATTACACAAAATCAGCCGTTCTAATGGCTCAAAAGTTTTCTAAAGAACTATTAGGATTTGTTGTTCGCAAATCGAAGGTAAATATCCTCAGTTTAGTGCAAATTTAGAACAGTTTGGTTAGATTTGTGCACTTTTCGCTGTGTGAAAATCACTGAATCGAGATCAAGTGAAGCCTTCTTTGTTTTTGCGAAAAATGTTCCAGAGTTTAATGTCGTAGAGAATTACGCAATTTGACCTTCCTGAATGCTAGAAACGAATCCTTATAGCATATTGATAGTTTCGTTCAATAAATTAGGCCTATTGTATCATTGATCAACCCAGCGAATTAATGTTTTCTTCATTGGAAGATTATAATCGGTTGTAAACGCTACACCTACACCAACCATATCAGTATCGTACCCAAGGACAACAGTTCAGCCTGGAATTAGATGACGGAAGTCAGCGGCATCCATCGGAATTCGAATTCAATTCATTACTCTCCATCACAAACGCTTTCATAAAAGGTTCTTTTCAGAGCCACCATTATTTTATTATAAAGAACTATACTGGTTATTTAATATTATTTGTGTTTTAGAATGTTAAATGTAACTAATCTGTACTTTCGTTTAGGTGCATCAAATTCTACATACAATTTCATACAATTGATCAACTAATTGATATTCGGAAGTGCTAAGGAACATGTCAGTTGTTTTCGTATTCACGACATCCAGTTATGTCTCTGACATTACCCACCCGCCCTTTTTTTAGATTGAGTATTAGAGTGGAATTTATTCTCTATTACTTCTTCTAGTTACCGTTGAATTCTATTTTTCCCCCAAACAACCAAAAGTTTCATGTTTTTTTTTCTGACAATTAAAAAATACAGAACAAGCTGCGAGTGAACTTTTTCACTGCTCTCACTGAAGCACGTGGATCATTTGGAAACTCATTTCCACTGGGACTCCGCTTTATTGTTGATAATAAGTTGCACATCAAAGCATCTCAGCGGACTTTGTTTTAAAAGAAATTATTTTTCTGGTATTATATTTGCCAGTGTAAATTTGTTTCTTTTTGCCTTTCTCGATAGAAAGGTATTAGAATTGCTGGAAAAACTGACTTTCGAACGGAGCTTCGGAGACCCATAGTGTTATATACCATTCGATTCAGTTCGACGAGATCGGAAAATGTATGTGTGTATGTGTTTTCTCAGAGATGGCTGAACCGATTTTCACAAACTTAGGCTCGTTTGAAAGCTATTATTGGGCCATTGATCAAATTCAAAGATTAAATGACTTCTGGTTCCGGTGATATGATGATATAAGATACGAAACCGATAAAACACGTTGTTTTTTACTGTTCTAGTATATGTAAAAGAGTGTCAATATTTTGGAATCAACTCTAATTTTGTAAAGCGGTAGTGTGCAAAAGTTTAAGCACCTCGAAAAATGTCCCCATGCATTTTTTGATGCCGGATGTCTTAGAATTACAAGAAAAGTCGAGAACTAGTGTCATCTCTAAAAAAAATTAAAGAAAATACCAGAAAGTTGTTGAAAGCCTTTAGCTGGCGATCGGCAATGGCCGGTGGATTGAATATTATCAGTGAGTCCTCCAGGTGACTACTTCTTTTTCGAGATGACACTAATTCTTGACGTTTCATGCGATTCGAAGACTTTTGGCATCAAAATATTTTTTTTATTTCAAAAATTTCATGTAACTTAAATCCATAGGTGGATAAGGAATAGTTTTTGCCTTTCTCTATAGAAAGGTATTAGAATTGCTGGAAAAACCGACTTTCGAACGGAGCCTCGGAGACCCATAGTGTTATATACCATTCGACTCAGTTCGTCGAGATCGGAAAATGTCTGTGTGTGTGTGTGTGTGTATGTATGTGCAGTTTTCGAAGATATTTGATCGCGCTCAATTTTCTCAGAGATGGCTGAACCGATTTGAACAAACTTGGGCTCGTTTGAAAGCTACTGTCGGGCCATTGATCAAGTTCGAAGATCAAATGGCTGTGAATTTTGGTTCCGGAGATATGATTGTATAAGTGACGTAACCGACAAAAATCGTGCTATTTGAACGCGCTCAATTTTCTCAGAGATGGCTGAACCGATTTTAACAAACTTGGGCTCGTTTGAAAGCTACTGTCGGGCTATTGATCAAGTTCGAAGATCAAATGGTTGTGAGTTTTGGTTCCGGAGATATGATCGTATAAGTGACGTAACCGACAAAAAGCGTTGTATTTGAACGCGCTCAATTTTCTCAGAGATGGCTGAACCGATTTTAACAAACTTGGGCTCGTTTGAAAGCTACTGTCGGGCCGTTGATCAAGTTCGAAGATCAAATGGCTGTGACTTTTGGTTCCGGAGATATGATTGTATAAGTGACGTAACCGACAAAAAGCGTTGTATTTGAACGCGCTCAATTTTCTCAGAGATGGATGAACCGATTTTAACAAACTCGGGCTCGTTTGAAAGCTACTGTCGGGCCATTGATCAAGTTCGAAGATCAAATGGCTGTGACTTTTGGTTCCGGAGATATGATTGTATAAGTGACGTAACCGACAAAAAGCGTTGTATTTGAACGCGCTCATTTTTCTCAGAGATGGCTGAACCGATTTTAACAAACTCGGGCTCGTTTGAAAGCTACTGTCGGGCCATTGATCAAGTTCAAAGATCAAATGGCTGTGACTTTTGGTTCCGGAGATATGATTGTATAAGTGACGTAACCGACAAAAAGCGTTGCATTTGAACGCGCTCAATTTTCTCAGAGATGGCTGATCCGATTTTAACAAACTTGGGCTCCTTTGAAAGCTATTTGTCGGGCCATTGATCAAGTTTAAAGATCAAATGGCTGTGACTTTTGGTTCCGGAGATATGATTGTATAAGTGACGTAACCGACAAAACACGTTGATTTTTACCGCTCTTTTATATATATATATATATATATATATATATATATATATATATATATATATATATATATATATATATATATATATATATATATATATATATATATATATATATATATATATATATATATATATATATATATATATATATATATATATATATATATATATATATATATATATATATATATATATATATATATATATATATATATATATATATATATATATATATATATATATATATATATATATATATATATATATATATAAAGGGTGATTTTTTAAGAGCTTGAGAACTTTTTTAAACAATAAAACGCATAAAATTTGCAAAATCTCATCGGTTCTTTATTTTAAACGTTAGATTGGTACATGACATTTACTTTTTGAAGATAATTTCATTTAAATGTTGACCGCGGCTGCGTCTTAGGTGGTCCATTCGGAAAATCCGCTTTTTTATCGACAAATTTTGTTCAGCGATGAGGCTCATTTCTGGTTGAATGGCTACGTAAATAAGCAAAATTGCCGCATTTGGAGTGAAGAGCAACCAGAAGCCGTTCAAGAACTGCCCATGCATCCCGAAAAATGCACTGTTTGGTGTGGTTTGTACGCTGGTGGAATCATTGGACCGTATTTTTTCAAAGATGCTGTTGGACGCAACGTTACAGTGAATGGCGATCGCTATCGTTCGATGCTAACAAACTTTTTGTTGCCAAAAATGAAAGAACTGAACTTGGTAGACATGTGGTTTCAACAAGATGGCGCTACATGCCACACAGCTCGCGATTCTATGGCCATTTTGAGGGAAAACTTCGGAGAACAATTCATCTCAAGAAATGGACCGGTAAGTTGGCCACCAAGATCATGCGATTTGACGCCTTTAGACTATTTTTTGTGGGGCTACGTCAAGTCTAAAGTCTACAGAAATAAGCCAGTAACTATTCCAGCTTTGGAAGACAACATTTCCGAAGAAATTCGGGCTATTCCGGCCGAAATGCTCGAAAAAGTTGCCCAAAATTGGACTTTCCGAATGGACCACCTAAGACGCAGCCGCGGTCAACATTTAAATGAAATTATCTTCAAAAAGTAAATGTCATGTACCAATCTAACGTTTAAAATAAAGAACCGATGAGATTTTGCAAATTTTATGCGTTTTATTGTTTAAAAAAGTTCTCAAGCTCTTAAAAAATCACCCTTTATATATATATATATATAAGGGTGCCAAAATTTTGGGATCAACTCTATTTTCGTAAAGTTCTAGTGCTCAAAAGTTTAAGCACCTCGAAAAAAACCTTCATGCAAAATTTGACCTAAATCGGACATGCTTAAGGGGTGCTGCCCGGTGGTAAAGGTTTGGCAATTTTCGATCTTGAAAAAGCACCATAGGGGGGAGTACATGAAATTTCCAAAATCGAAAATTTTTTTTGATGCCAAAACTCTTAAAATTGCATAAAACATCAAATTTAGTGTCATCTCAAAAAAATTTTTTTTGAAAAAATCAACTTTCTGGGACTTAGAAAAATTTTCATATTTTTTCTAAGTCCCAAAAAGTCGATTTTTTCAAAAATTTTTTTTTTTCGAGATGACACTAAATCTCGACGTTTCATGCAATTCTAAGCCTTTTGGCATCAAAAACTTTTTTTCGATTTCGAAAATTTCATGTACTCCCCCCTATGGTGATTTTTCAAGATATATGAAAATTTCACTAAGTGGACTAAGAAGGCTTTTTGCCTTTCTCTATAGAAAGGTATTAGAATTGCTGGAAAAACCGACTTTCGAACGGAGCCTCGGAGACCCATAGTGTTATATACCATTCGACTCAGTTCGTCGAGATCGGAAAATGTCTGTGTGTGTGTGTGTGTGTGTATGTGTGTGTGTGTGTGTATGTGTGTGTGTGTGTATGTGTGTGCACTTTTCGAAGATATTTGAACGCGCTCAATTTTCTCAGAGATGGCTGAACCGATTTGAACAAACTTGGGCTCGTTTGAAAGCTACTGTCGGGCCATTGATCAAGTTCGAAGATCAAATGGCTGTGATTTTTGGTTCAGGAGATATGATTCTATAAGTGACGTAACCGACAAAAAGCGTTGTATTTGAACGCGCTCAATTTTCTCAGAGATGGCTGAACCGATTTGAACAAACTTGGGCTCGTTTGAAAGCTACTGTCGGGCCATTGATCAAGTTCGAAGATCAAATGGCTGTGATTTTTGGTTCCGGAGATATGATTCTATAAGTGACGTAACCGACAAAAAGCGTTGTATTTGAACGCGCTCAATTTTCTCAGAGATTGCTGATCCGATTTCAACAAACTTGGGCTCGTTTGAAAGCTACTGTCGTGCCATTGATCAAGTTCGAAGATCAAATGGTTGTGACTTTTGGTTCCAGAAATATGATTGTATAAGTGACGTAACCGACAAAACACGTTGATTTTTACCGCTCTTGTATATATAAGGGTGCCAAAATTTTGGGATCAACTCTATTTTCGTAAAGTTCTAGTGCTCAAAAGTTTAAGCACCTCGAAAAAAGCCTTCATGCAAAATTTGACCTAAATCGGACATGCTTAAGGGGTGCTGCCCGGTGGTAAAGGTTTGACAATTATCGATCTTGAAAAAGCACCATAGGGGGGAGTACATGAAATTTCCAAAATAAAAAATTTTTTTTGATGCCAAAACTCTTAAAACTGCATAAAACATCGAAATTTAGTGTCATCTCAAAAAAAAATTTTTTTGAAAAAATCAACTTTCTGGGACTTAGAAAAATTTTCATATTTTTTCTAAGTCCCAAAAAGTCGACTTTTTCAAAAAAATTTTTTTTCGAGATGACACTAAATCTCGACGTTTCATGCAATTCTAAGCCTTTTGGCATCAAAAATTTTTTTTCGATTTCGAAAATTTCATGTACTCCCTCCTATGGTGATTTTTCAAGATATATGAAAATTCCACTAAGTGGACTAAGAAGGGTTTTTTTAGATTAGCATCACTGATTACAAATAGGCAACGCAATTGTCAAGCACTAATTTGGAAAAATGATGCTGACTGTGTGACATAAACACTGAAGCATGCTTTCGTGAACTACTCGAATCAATCTGAATCAATTAGTTTCGAAATTAGTATCCGAAATTATTTAATAAAATTATGAAATACATTTTCATGAGACTGTTATGAAAGAAGAGAAAGGCATTATCACACCACTAGGTGGATTAAGAAGGGTTTTTTAGATTAGCATCACTGTTCTCATACAAATAGACAACGCAAATGTCAAGCACTAGTTTGGAAAAATGATGCTGACTGTGTGACATAAACACTGAAGCATGCTTTTGTGAACTACTCGAATCAATCTGAATCAATTGGTGTCCAAATTAGTATCCAAAATTATTTAATAAAAGTATGAAACATATTTTCATGAGACTGTTATGAAAGAAGAGAAAGGCATTATCACACCACTAGGTGGATTAAGAAGGGTTTTTAGATTAGCATCTCATACAAAAGGCAACGCATATGTTAGCGTTTGGCTTGAGAAATGATGCATGCTTTTGTGAACTACTTGAATCAATCTGAATAAATTGGTGGTGGTGGTACCTTTTCAATGTACTTAAATTGATTACACTATGTTCTTATTTTTTTATTCAATCGTCACCAACTTATAGGTTGTTTAGGGGCTGTCCATAAAAGACGTCAAACTTTTTTTGGCAATTTTTGACTCCCCACCCCCCCTTTGTCACAAATTGTCACAGCAGCAAAGACCCCCCACCACCCTATGTCACATGTCACGAATTCAAAATAAATAAAATTCATCCCAATACATACTCAATATGTATGACAAACCAAAGAAATATGAGGGAAAATTTGATTTATTACATGCTGTCATTAGATTCAAAAATATCTCTAAAACTACAAAAGCATCGAAATTATTTTAATAACATTAATTATATAATTTAACAAAAGTATTTGATTGGAATTGATTAAACATTTAAATCATCTGTTTTAATCCTCCTAGGGTTTGACATTTCTTTAGCTAAGGAATAATATTTCCATCATGGAACATTGTCAATTTTGTTTCTTTGGGAAATGCTCTTTTAACACTCCTTATCAACAGAGTTGGGAAAATACCGGTTTCGTAACGTTACGGTTTACGTAGTTTCAACATATATTCTCGTTTGATGCATCCCGTGTTAGATTTCACAACCGTTGTTTCATTCGCAATAAAAAGAATACTAGATTAAGAGAAATAAATGATAGATGAAAATTTCACGAAAATAATAAGTTTGGATCATAGTCACATTGATATTGTTAATTTGACAGCATTCCCTACGCAATAGCAATGCTCCATGCAATATTAGTTTAGAAAAATATTTCACACTACATAGTGATTAGAGCGACAAAAGACTTTGTTTTACTTCCAGCTGGTTGATGCTGATGATGATGTTTATGAGGATGCACTATTTTGATTAAACTCAATAAAACGCTTTTTGACACGACATTGACATTGACATTTATGGAAGTAACCGGAGCACAGGGTTTGAGCACACAGCAGGCGCTGCGTTTGAAAGGCGCGTTTGAATTGCTCTAGCAAAACTTGCACTCCTCCCGGGTAGATGTGAATAGTTAACCGAAAATCAAAATAATAACAAATATTACCATCATCTTGATCTTATCTTGATGTTCCTGTGCAGTCTTAGCAATAATTCATATTTTCTTGATGTTTAATCGAAGGAATCTTCTTGATAGATTAGATTACTGAAAAATTCGTCTTTTATAAATGTTTTGCTCTTGCTTTGAAGTTACAATGGTAGAATTTTATATTTTCTCATGCAGACTTTGAAATGATTTTGGATATTTTCACTCTTATTTCAAACTATTTTCAAATGTTATTTTTTACCATTGAGATGTTTTTTTGTGTTTCGATTATAGAGGTTTTAACCTTAAGGTCATTCGCCTCTTCGGGCCAGAAAAATTTTCTGACCCTATGTGCGGGGATGGAAATCGAACCCAAGTGAGCTGCGTGGAAGGCCATCGACTTACCCACCACGCTATACCCGTCCTGAGATGTATGGTTTTAATAATTGGTTTGGAAATCACTTCTACCCGGGCTGTTACTTCTGTATATGATATTCAAGCTAAACAGGGTAAATTAATCATCTGCATGACATGCTTTATGATTGAACATGTTTTTCTTATCATTATAATTATTAATAATCAAAACATATATGTTAATGTTATTTGCTGGTTTTATTGATATTACTCCGAAAACATGGTAGTGCTGAATGAATTTTAAATACATCAAGAAGCATGAAATTTTGATACGACCGACCAAACAAACTTTTTGAAATTCTTTCATTCTTTGTGGGGTTTATATTCCACATCTGCTGACTACCTATCATAAGATTTCCGAAATTAAAAAAAATCCATAATTCCAAGCGATTGGTGCACCCAAACTTATATACATTGACTAGAATTGTCAGTGCATAACTTAAGTTAAACCGTTTGAAGGCATATTTTTTTACTCATATTAGGCCAAATTTATTAATTTCGCTAATTTACTCACCCCTCCGTGCACTTTTTCTGATCACAACAGGAATGATTTCCTGCATCATTCATTTCCGAATTTACAAGAAGAAGCTTTTACATCAACAAATACACGTTTTCCTATAGAATGTAAACGTTTATTGTGGAGATTTTTCTGGAAATAGGGCAAAGCAGTAATATAATTAGGTGTTTCAGAAATGCGCTCATTGAAAATATTGGATGTCACATTCCAACAACCCTCCCCCTGTCACAAACGGTCAAGTTTTTTGAAACACCCCCCTCCCCATTGCGGCGTGACGTCTTTTACGGACAGCCCCTTAGCCATTCATCAGTACCAGATGCAAAGAAACTGATTTCTCAAAACAGAACTAAACCAGGCATATTCTGCGTTGTGTTCCGTCGCGATCAGAGTAGTTTGTCTTTTTGCTGAGCAAAACTGAGGGCGACTTATGTCATACCGAGCAAAGGGAAACAAATGATTTTGATTGACACTTCAGTGGTAAATATATTTCATCACAATCAGCATCCCGCGTCGAGTATGAAAAGGCTAAATAAAGGGTGATTTTTTAAGAGCTTGAGAACTTTTTTAAACAATAAAACGCATAAAATTTGCAAAATCTCATCGGTTCTTTATTTTAAACGTTAGATTGGTACATGACATTTACTTTTTGAAGATAATTTCATTTAAATGTTGACCGCGGCTGCGTCTTAGGTGGTCCATTCGGAAAATCCGCTTTTTTATCGACAAATTTTGTTCAGCGATGAGGCTCATTTCTGGTTGAATGGCTACGTAAATAAGCAAAATTGCCGCATTTGGAGTGAAGAGCAACCAGAAGCCGTTCAAGAACTGCCCATGCATCCCGAAAAATGCACTGTTTGGTGTGGTTTGTACGCTGGTGGAATCATTGGACCGTATTTTTTCAAAGATGCTGTTGGACGCAACGTTACAGTGAATGGCGATCGCTATCGTTCGATGCTAACAAACTTTTTGTTGCCAAAAATGGAAGAACTGAACTTGGTTGACATGTGGTTTCAACAAGATGGCGCTACATGCCACACAGCTCGCGATTCTATGGCCATTTTGAGGGAAAACTTCGGAGAACAATTCATCTCAAGAAATGGACCGGTAAGTTGGCCACGATTTGACGCCTTTAGACTATTTTTTGTGGGGCTACGTCAAGTCTAAAGTCTACAGAAATAAGCCAGTAACTATTCCAGCTTTGGAAGACAACATTTCCGAAGAAATTCGGGCTATTCCGGCCGAAATGCTCGAAAAAGTTGCCCAAAATTGGACTTTCCGAATGGACCACCTAAGACGCAGCCGCGGTCAACATTTAAATGAAATTATCTTCAAAAAGTAAATGTCATGTACCAATCTAACGTTTAAAATAAAGAACCGATGAGATTTTGCAAATTTTATGCGTTTTATTGTTTAAAAAAGTTCTCAAGCTCTTAAAAAATCACCCTTTACAATGTTCTCGTTTACGCAGAAGACGTTGCTGTAGGACTACGTGTGGATAACCTTCTTTTGATGTTTACTGATATCGCAGTACGAAGATATTCGTTCCATCCAATGGGAAGTGTGGCGGATTCTTTTTTCCTGGTATCCAGGTAGGCGTGCGTGTATTACGTATGCGATAACATAAAGTTTTTCCTTCTTACGTTATTTTTATTCTAGATACACGATGTAATTATAAAACTCTGGTGGCCTATGAGAAACAGCACACTGTATGTCAATTCTGTAAACAACCAACTCACTAGAGTTAACCCAGCATTTAATTTGCCAAAAAGTCATGTTTAGTCAAAAACAACGACCCAAGTAGCGCAAACCGCGGCTACCGAACATAACCAGTACGGTATCGATGCGATGTATGAGAAGTGTGCGATCATAACATTTCACAAAGCGGTACCAAAAACGATAACGTGAACAAAGTTTTATAGGATAATTATTACTTCGTGGCAATCCTTGCATAAATATTGAATTCGCTGAGAATCATCACCATCATCATAAACATAATATTCCATGATTGAAACAACTACAAAAATGGTCTATTCGAACTTCGATTTATTGGGGTAGAACGAAATGGTACTTGATATTGCACGACTAACGACAATCCATAAACAAACGACCCATCACCTGTACTGTTCAATACACAGAAGGGAATCAGGCGATGCCTGAGCGAACTAGTGCGCGTTATCTACGAGGACTTAAGCTACACCTAGCGTGTACCGGTGCCAGCAGCGTCATCATATTGAATCTGTATGCGAAATAGGTATATACAGAGGGGTCTCGTATAACGCGGTACACCGGGGGCGTGAAAAGCGAATCCGCGATAAACGGGACCCAGAGCATATGGGATTTCGACTGATTGGGGCTGTGCACGATTATCTCGCTTCGGTCGACAGATAGAGCTATACAATCTTCGGCAAACTTGTTGTAGATACTTAGACCAACAATTTAGTGTAGTTTGACCGACAATTTGTTGAGAACTACACCGCCAGGGGCGCTTTGAAAAGAGCATGAAATAATTCATATGTTCACAATAGAAAAACAGTTTGAACATGAAATATCGCAAATATTTTACTTTCGGTGGTGTCGGCGTTTTCGGAAAGAATGTTCCGGAGGTCAAAACAGATCAAATTGTGTAAACAGTAATTGAAATTTCTCGCATGGCTGACACTTGTGTGCCATTCAACGTTCGAAATTTCTGCAAATCAAAATCATTTTGACTTATTAAGATGGTTTCTTCGAGAAGGTGTTTCAAGGTTCCAATACCTATTGAACGATTGATGAAACAGCTCTTATTGTATCTACAATGTGATGTTCTGTAACTGAATACCATACTTGTTTATGAGAGTGATCTTATCGATCAGTTTTTGAATAAGTTGATGAAGGAGAGACAGATTTTGAACTGTTTTTAGTAAGTAAGTTACTAAAGTATTAAGATGAATAAGCTATCGACATCTGAAATCTGAGGAATTCGATAGTGTGAAAACTAGAATTTCATACTTAATGTTTTGATTATTTATACAATTATATAATGTCAAGTGCATAAAATGTGACATATATTGCTCATATAGTTCGATTTTATTTTTTATTTGAATTAAACCTTTTTTATTGAACAGGGAAAAGCCCAATGGAGCGAAAATTTCATAGTCACACTCTTCATCAGGCAGTAAATCTATAAATTCAGTTTTTGTAACAAGTGCGGATAACCAATTCGAGATTGTAACAAAAGCTGCTACGTAAACGACCAAAGACATATTTTGGTGAACTGATAAGAAGCAAAAACCGAAAAGTTTGCAGGGATCACTGCAAGGGAAACTACGAAAAGCAAACCGATGAAGTTTATTCTGAATGGCTTCGACGCGATGGATGTCAAGTTAACAATAAAGAGCCAAAAAGACAGTACCATTGCCGTAATCAATTTATCAGCGATGATGTCATCAATTTCCTCACGAGAAATATGTTCAGCACCCATCTTTTCACCGAAATCCTTAATTTCAGAAATTATTCTTTCGTTCTCAATATAATCGATTTGTGTACCAGGCTAAAAAAAGATGGAAGTAGTTTTTTCCAGCAATTTTTCAACGTTGATGACTTAATTTGAACTAAAACTGATTGAATGCAATCAAAGCAATTCCGATGTTGCGATTTAAGCAAAATTATTCTAACTCGGGAATGAAACAGTTTTTCATTCAATCTTGGAAAATTTCTCGAGTCATCCAGCCTTTTTTATTGCTCCGGTTACTGGGAGATTCGAACGCTGAAAATTTTTTAAAGCACGTGATTTGGTACATTATTAACACTCCAAATATCAAGCCTGAAAAAAAGTTGGAACGGTAACTTCGATCTGTCATAGCTCAACTGTTTTTCAACGAATCTTAATAATTTTACACCCACGAATTTTGTGAAGTTCGTAAATTGAATCAAACATTTTGTAGCAGACCGTTTTTTTTCGTTCCAGGTTTTTTTTCACGCGCCCAAAATGCCCTATCTGCTTAATTTCTACTGGATGCTCAGAAAGTTAGCTACAACGTATATATAGGAAAAAATTACATATTCACGTCTCTAACACAACCAAATAAAACGAAAGAAAGAATCTATGATGTTCTCTCTGTTGCACTGTAGTTGTTTTTATATTCTAGCTTTCAACGCGACTCAACTAGTATATAGTAGTATGTATGCGAGACAGTAATTCTTCAGAAACACACTAACACAGTTACGATAGCGTCGCGTAGGATGTATGCTTAGTAGATTTGTTAGAGAATCGCATGACACAAAATCATTTTATGACTTAGGGAAGCACATGAGTTCGCATCATTTTGCGAATCCTCCGAAATAACAGCTATTTTAACAAACCGAAAAATTCAGAAAATTATATAGAAACCGCATATTTCGAAACTTGAGAAATCCCATAAAAGTAATCATATTTCTTATCAAGTTTGTCCACGACCAGACAGCTATTAATTCCTACACAAGCATTGTAGAAGAAATCTCTACCGTCAACTAATATAAATCACGAAACAAACAAATATAATTTTCCCAAAAAACAGATTTCTTAGTCATCATGATCACAATAGCGCAAACCTTTTTTTCGAATACTAAACTACTGTTCACATTATCGAATACTTTTTGATAAACCAAGCAATGTTGATGAAGATACACTGCTCTTAAATTATCACACACAAGCTTTTATCAATCTTCTAACCAGTTTGTAAACCCTCAAAAAAACGATCTTAATAAATCAACAAAATCAAGATTACAGGAGTTGCCAACCCAGAATTGCACACCAACATCACCAAGTGAGAAAAAATTTTACAACTGTTCACACTATTTAATCTGTTTTTACCTCCTTTACTTTCTTTCCGAAAACACCGCCAATCTATATCATCAGGTTTTAGAGATATAACATAATAAATTTTAAGTGATCACAATAGCGCCATTCTGTGGGAAGGTTCTAAACTAACATAGTTTTCATAATGTAAACTATAACATTCCTAACAACTTTCCAACAAACAAAACCGCTCTATATCCTTAAGTTCTTTTTATAAGAACAAAATTCTGATAATTGATATTTGTATTCAAGCACACTAGCTACAGTCTAAGTATCTACAACAAGTTTGCCGAAGATTGTATAGCTCTATCTGTCGACCGAAGCGAGATAATCGTTCACAGCCCCAATCAGTCGAAATCCCATATGCTCTGGGTCCCGTTTATCGCGGTTATCCGGCAATAACGAATCCGGCAACAACGAATACCGGCAAAACCGAATCCGCGTTGTACGAGACCCCACTGTAGTGGGATTTTGCACTAGTTACATCACCCACCGCAAACCAACCAGTCACCGTCACAGTTCCCGTAAATCAGAAACTATAGCAGATAGACAGTCGGAGGTGTGTCACATACATGATTGTGCTATTAGCGTTCACGACCTGGGTTGTGGTTTGTATTGAAGCGCAACGTCAGCCCGATTACAGACGCTTTGATGGGTTCTTCTACATTTTTTACGAAGACACTTGAGCGCGAATTCGAAAAATGGAGATATCGGTTGAAAGTGTGATTGATAGTGACCTTCACTGTATTCATTTGGAGAGGTAGAGGGTTTTCACTCTGAATTCTAATTTCTTCAATCATACGAAGGAAGTTAAAAAAATTCCCAAATTCTTAATGAATGACTTACAAACGGTATAAGTTAAAAAATTACGACCAGGACGACAGAAACAAAAAACAAAACGTGGTGAACACTAAGACGATCGAAAAGAAACTCTGAAGCATAAATTTATGCAGGCGATACGTATTGTATATCAAAAACCCGTTGTAATCCACCTAAAGTCCTGGCATTACATTCCTTTTGTGGAATTTGGCCTTTCTGTTTCAACAGACTTCGCAGCCGATTCTTAGTGTACAGAATCATTGCATGGCTAGTACTATGGATCCTACTGACACTAAGAATCCTTCCAGGTCGGGGCTCGAACATACGACAACTGGCTTGTAAGACCAGCGTCCTATGCATTGAACCGCCAACCCTGGACTAGTAATGTTTTAATGTTTTTCTCATTTCTAAAGGACTTCAATAAATTTTTCTTTGAATATTGAATAAGAACAAAATAGTTTGTTTGGGCATACATTATCTTAACCTTTTCAATTTTTGACAGATTCGACTCAAGTTAATGGGAATTCTTCGTTTGCTCTAAATGACGGTTTGAAATTTTAAACATTTTTTTTTCTAACCCTGTAATTTCAGAACCGTATGTATATTTTTATAAGGAGTGTATCGATAAGTAGTTAGCAACATTCAAACAGTTATTACTCTGAAATGGCTTAATTTTTTGCAGCGTGTTTTGCGGTGACATGCTTGTTTACATGTCAATAACAGCTGCGCAATCGATTGGTTTCGGTACGGTTTATCGTTTCAATGATGAGTCGAATTGATCCGGAAACGCGAAAGAAAATTCTGCATACTTGGTGCTCAGAAAGTGGTGTCACGTACAACGAAATTGCAAAACGCGTGAAAGTGCACCACACCAGTGTCAAAAATATTATCTAGAAGTTCGGTAAGACCTTCTGCATGAAGGATTTGCCCCGATCCGGTAGAAAAACGGGTCCCAGCCAGCCCGGCCGGGACTTTAAAGTGGTTGAGTACATCAGGAAAAACCCATCGGCATCGACACGGGATTTGGCCAAGCAGTTCAACACCAGCATCGGGATTATTCAACGCATCAAAGTTCGGAACTCCCTGAAAACGTACGAGAAACGGAAGGTGCCGAAAAAGTCCCTGGTACAGCAAGTTCAGGCCAAAACAAGAGCGCGAAAACTGTATAACCGGATTCTACAGAATAAAGACGGATGCATCCTGATCGACGACGAAACCTACGCCAAGGAAGACTGTCGAGCGCTACCCGGACCGCAATTCTATACGAAATCGGTGTACCAGGACCCGGACGACGCTGACTCCACGGTGGCGATGGAAAAGTTTGGGCAGAAGGTGTTGGTCTGGCAAGCAATTTGTACCTGTGGTTTGCGATCGTCGATTTTCTTCGCGAAAGGCACAATTAACACCAAGGTGTACGAGGAAGAATGTTTAAAGAAGAGAATGCTGCCACTGTACAGAAAGCTCCTTCTCTTTTCTGGCCGGATTTGGTTTCAGCCCACTACGCCAACTCCGTTCTACAGTGGTTGTCAAAAAATAATGTACAATTCGTGGAAAAGGACATCAACCCACCGAACTGCCCGGATCTTCGGCCAATTGAAGGTTTTTGGGGTCAACCGACTTTGTCGGAAGGAAGGTACAGTGTCCCAAAACAGTGAAATTCATAAAAATGTAATTGTTCTACAATATATCGAAATCTGATGTCAAAATATGTTTTTTTCGCTTTTTTATTCAATAACCAATGTTGCTAACTACTTTTCGATACACTTCTTAATATAATCCATTCATCGAATATCTATTTTTATAGCTTATCAAGCATTAGGAAAAGATATATGATATTTAGTATGCCTTCTTCGCCACTGGAGCACAACCGCTGATCAGTTTATTTATCTAATTTTTATGTTAGCTGAGTATATTTTCATTAGCAAAATTGCATTCTATCATGACCCTAGACGTAACAGGTCTAGAACGAATAGATTTACAGTGAGAAAGAAAATTTACGAATATATTACTCATAAAAATAGTACTGTTCTTTGTCATTTGCATGTTTTGCGCTATTGCTTGAAGAAGGTTATAGGTTCGAGTCTAACATCTGAGGGATAATTTTTTGGAATTTTTGTATTCAGGTCATATCTGATTCTGAATAGATGAACAGAACAACTAGAACTGCATTCAACAATGCCGGGTTAACTTCCGCTCGATTACATTCCAGTTGAACGGTGAAAAAGTTCGCATGGATGTTCTTTCCAGCGTTGATTGAAACTCTTTATGTTTAATTAACTTCTTATATACTCCAACTGCTGGAATAAGATGTAATAAGTCTCTTGAACTAATATTGAACTCAATGTAATGGAACAGAAATGAAGTGAAACATTTTGCTCGATTTTCTATTCCCACTTCAAAGATGAGAATCGGTTCCAAGTTTAACGCTGTTGGACTGTATAAAAGCATCGCAAAAACAGACAGTATACTTCAATTCCTTGAGGGCAAATGCTTTAAAATACCGATCAATTATTCTATCGACTGTCATAGATGGATGCACCTTTTAACGAGTTTACATTCGACCCTTGCATAAAAACATAAATCAATATTATTGTTAAACCAAAGCTCCTAGATTGACTGCAAGTCACTTAATTCAGTTAAACTTTCTGAACTTGAATTTACTCATTCCACGAATAGATACTGATTAGTCAAACAAGAAACGTATAAAAAGTTGTTCATCGGTTCCACTGCTGTAATCAACACTGTATAACAAATGCAGCGTTGTTGAATTGACCAACGGAATCGTTCGGTTGAAAGGTTGTGTAGGTGAATGTTACATTCACTAAGGCAAATATTTATTAAAACAAAAAAAAAACCTTGTTAGAAAATGTTCACCTGTACGTGATTGGAAGTGTATGGTATAGTAGTTTTATGACTACGATCACGAATCATGTATGCAACTATAAACTTTTAACGTCATTTGTCGTTGAGCAAACGATAATAATTTCCACTCCATTCACTTGGCGTCAAACAAACACTACACTGTGCAATTATTCGAGTCATGCGTTCTTAGCATGCCAACAGCTTGCACCCAACTACGTATAGCACTGGGTCAGACGTTTTTGTGGTTGATGAATTATTTCAAATTTGTACATTCAACTAGTATAGAAGAACGACATTGATGAACTCTTCTTCCTTATTCCTTTACAATGTTGAATGTAACTGTTGTTCAAAATTTCATGCGTATTTAAAAATGATCGTAATTAACACGAACAACGCTTTTATAAAATTTATTACTTATACCATTATTTCTCCGGAACCGGGAGTGAAGGGCTGTCTTTGAATTTGATCAATAGCTTACTAATAGCTTTCAAAGGAGCCTAAATTTGTCATAATCGGTTAAGCTATCTAAAAGAAAATTGAGCGGTAAAAAAACAACGCGTTTTGCCAGTAACGTATCTTATACCATTAAATCTCCGAAAGCGAAAGCCATTTGATCTTCGAACTTGATTCACAATTCAATAGTAGATCAACAAATAAATGATGACGCTGACGTAAACCAATAGGCAGCAAAGGAGACAAAACAAAATCTCAAATCAGCGTTTGACGGCAAAGCAGAGAGTGAAGATAGGTTTGTGATGCGATGTGTATGTCTATTTCTTCGCGTTTCGCATTAATGTGTGTGTATTTTCTGGTGGATGGGCTTCCATAGAGATATGACTATAATTGAATGCTCTGGCGCCCGAGTAAAGCGAAGCATGCTCGGTTTTTCTGGTCAAGTGTTTTCACATGCAGGGTAGGTTAATTGGCAAAACAATCACCCTATATAGGAACTACATAGCTACGGGTTCGAGTCCCGTCACTGTGGTAACATTTTCGCGGTTTTCATTACATCATTACATTTCATTCAAACGAACGGTCTTATGGTTCCATAGCCTGCTATTGCATTTCATCTCTATCCAACCTCTAGCTCGAGATTTGCAAGATAATATGAGCAAATTTATGTGAAAATCTGGAAATAATTTATGAAGCAAATTTATGCGGGAAAATCTGGAACTATCTCAAGTCCCAGACCATCGACTTATAAATTTTTTTCGAGATAACATCAGACGTTTCGTTAATTTATCCGACAAAACAAGAAAACCGCATTCTTATGGAATAGTTTAAAACCATATAACTTTGAAAAAACGCTTCAAAACACCGAATAAAAAGAGATTGGAGTGTATCAAGTTATAGCAATTAGCAATAACTTTACGTTTGCTTTACGGTTTATGTTGAACTGCTAACAGATCGGCTGAAAAGTTCGTACCGTTTCTATGAGAGGGCACCACTAGAATTAAATCCATACCATTTTCAGTTAGTACCAACCTTCAAAAGATACGTGTATAAATTTGACAGCTGTCTGATTATTAGTTTGTGAGATATTGCATTTTGAGTGAAGCTACCAAAAACCATCAACAGTGACTATTATATAGCGTTATTAGAGCGTTTGAAAGACGAAATTAAAAAAAAACGGCCTCATTTGAAGAAGAAGAAAAAAGTTTTGTTTCATCAAGACAATGCACCGTGTCACAAGTCGATGAAAACCATGCTGAAATTGAACAAATTGGGCTTCGAATTGCTCCCTCATCCACCGTATCACCAGATTTGGCCCCCAGTGATTTTTTCCTGTTCTCAGACCTCAAGAGAATGCTCGCTGGTAAAAAATTTAGAAGCAATGAAGAGGTTATCGCTGAAACTGAGGCCTATTTTGAGACAAAGGACAAATCGTACTACAAAAATGGTATCGAAAAGTTGGAAGATCGCTATAATCGCTGTATCGCCTCTGATGGCAATTATGTTGAATAATAAAAACGAATTTTGGCAAAAAGATGTGTGTTTCTATTAAACGATACGAACTTTGCAGCCGAACTGTTAGGTGGCAAAACAGTTCAACATAAACTGGAAATGTTCAGGCATTCAGTTCAATTTAGCCTGTTTTGCGCTTGGTTCAAAAGAAGGGTAGATTAATTGGCAACATGAATACCCCGGATAGGAAAAATTAGTAGTTCGAGTTTGGACACAAATTTTCAATTCTGCTGTTCCATTCGTCAGCCTTTTTACAATCTGTTTTTCCGTTAGATAGAGATAAGACGTAAAAAAAAAAAAAAAACAAAACCAAATTCTTATATTTCACGTATCACATTCCCTCTCTTTAAATTTTGAATGCGATGTTGTACCATTTACACATTTATGATTCAGCTCAAATTTTTCATAGGGTCTGTACAATGAGTCAAAGTTTTCCTACACCTCTGATTTAGAAATTTAGAACCCATAAACCAAACCAACAAACTTTTTATTTAGGCTCCACACTGCCCCAGCTCAACTGAGACATGAATTGACAACAACAAAAAAAATACTACAATAATACAAAAAATCTAAAGACTAACCCAGAATGTTTTGAAGCAAACAAAAAACTTTTCAATTTCGCAATAATTGTGAGTCTTGTGTAACGGTTTACTTGGTATTCCTTTAGTGGAATTTGGCCTTTCTGTTTCACCTGACTTCTCAGCCCAGCCAAATTCAATATCCAACACATGTGTATTTGAAGACGAAAATAATACACAAAACTATTTTATCGCGATGCTTCCTTTAACGACAGTAACAACAAAAACCTGTTTTAATCCATCTAGTGGTGTAATGATGTCTTTCTCATATCAATCAATCACGTTCGAAAATTCGTGAAGGAATAACTTAACTTAAGTTTCATCCGGTTTTCATTTTGCTCAAGTTCAACCTCGTATAATAAAGGATCAATTTTTAGTTTGAATAAAATATCGTTTTTTAATATAATTTGAAAGAAAAAATTGTGGATAGTTTACTATCGATACACTCCTTATGGCTCTATAATTTCATATTCTTTCTCCTCTCTAGTTAGTTTGATATCGTTAAAAACCGAAAAAAGTAAAAATTACTGACTATCCAGAAGTCATAAATAAAAAAGTAAAAAATAATTAACGATAGTGTTATTAATAAAGAGGTGGCAAAGAAACTGAATCTACCCAATGGAAAAGAGCGTTACAGACCTGCAGTCGAAAAACCATTAAGAGTAAAACCAGGATTAAATAGAATTATAATTAACTAACCAAAATCTTAATTAGTTTATGCACCATGTTTCTGTTAAACAGTACAATATATCTCTTGTAATGAAATATCATTATTATTGTGCAATCATACGAACGCAATATTAAACAAGCAGTACCGTCGATTGATCTTCATTTGCAGTAGGGGAAAGGGGAGCAAAGCGGGACATGCTTCATATCTCTTCTTATTTATGATGCTAGCTACCTAATTTTTTTGGAATTTCGTCAATTTTTTTGTAGAACTATTATATTTTTGACACGAGTCTTTAATTTCGGTGCGCCATTATCTCAATCCATATTGGAAAAAAGAAGTTTCGTAGTAGGGTAAAGTGTTATAATATGCTCCCCTTAGGAAAACATTCGGATATTTTTAAATGTACTGATATATTTTCTTCGAGAATGTAGGAATTTATTTGCAACACGCCTGAGGAACATAATTCTCAATGATTCCGGTAGAAGTGATGAAATTTGATTGATACAAACACATTTTCCAAAATGACCACATTCTCAGTTTTTTCGTTTGCCGTTGGAATAATGCCCCAGCTACCGTATAATATGCCTCACAACAAATCAGTGGTATGCCCCACAACAATGATTCAATATGCCCCTTGAAAAGTCGATATAGAAGAAAAGCACATAAAGAAGATATTCTTTGCATCAGTAATCAATTGCACAATCAATTAATTACAATTAGAAACCAACATTTTTGATCGTCCCAACGCTGCATTTTGTTTTAATAAACGTTGTATATCTTTGAAACAATATTTTAATTCGCAGCATACTGTTGAATCAAGGGTGGGGCATAATGTCCGTAAAGTGACTGGTTCTAGAAAATTAGTATATCAAAGAAATGGCTTTGTTTCTCTGCATATTTATACTGTAAATAGATACATTAGCACTGCTAGAAGTTAGTTACTAAGTTGCAACCGACCATCAGACGTTTTGTACGGATAAAATGCTTATTTAGTGGAAACAAAACCTTACATCGAAAAGGTGCCTAATGATATTTTCAGTTTTTTTCACATTTTCCAGCAAACGAAAACTGCCAAACTTGCATAGCAGAAAGATCCTACGAAAAGATAGTGTTAGTGATAAAATTTTTGTTTAGAAAAGTCTTGAATACTTAAAAAATGAAGGGGGTGTGTAACCTTACTTTACCCAAGCGAGTGGAAATTCTTATACATCTTTCTGATACATTATCGACGTGTGGAAAATAATGTAATTTCCATTGTATTCGATGTAACTGTTTTTATTTTTTTTTGTCACAATGGTATGCAAAACTTAATTTTCTACTCCATGTAATTTTTTGAACTTATTTTTCGTAAAAATGAAATAAATAATTTTCTAATTTTGATCATTTGTTGACATATGGAGTGGAGTGGAGCAAAGCATATTTTTTGTCGTGAATCGACTTACTTTACTATGGGTCGCTTGTTCAAAATTTACCCTCTGAGAGAGTGATAAGTTTTCGATTGTGAATATCTCTTCTTGTACCTAACGCTACAGGCAATCGGAAATCTGACCATAACTTTATGATAACATTTTCACTTGTATGACATAATAAGGAATAATTCAAAATTAAACTTTTCTGAAATGTTTGGTATCAACGAGTATCAAAGCGGAACACTCATGACGCCTTCCTCGTACCTGAGTTAAGGATCAAATGTAAACCAAGTTCACAGTGCAACCAGTTTATCGAAGTGGCTTGAACGATTTCTTAGCAATTATTTCTTTTCTAACGAATGTTAAGCCTGACTTTGTGTATGAAATATCAGTTTTTTGATAAATTTTTCACCATTGTTTGTTGGAAAATGACTTACATTTTATGAATGTAAATTTGAATTCCCTAATAAAAAAAATCAGCTACACTGCTTCAATGCATTTGTATTTGATCGTGCTACACGAAATAAACAAATCTTAACATTTTCTGCTAAAAAGCAGTTTGCCGACAACCTTACATATCCATAGCCTTTCGCGTGTTAAATTGAAGGTTCCTAGTTTGCGGGAATACTAATAGAAGGTACGTGAATCTTTATTTCGCATTAATTTCTGCAAGAGAAAATCCATATAGGAATGTGTTCGTTGCTAATCAAATGTGTTAGCGGGAGTAAGCTGAAACTCGAACAGTTCTTAGAAAAAATGGAAGAGTTTTAGACTAATATTTTCGCTTTTCTTGAATTGCAATTTTCAGCCGAATGAGCTGCTTTGTTTATTTTTCAATCGTATGAAAGATTTATTGATTAAAATCAGGAAAGTAAGCGCAGGAATTTTTTTTCGCGCACACATTGTTGACATTACGCATACGTCTGCAAAGTGTTTTGCTCCTTAACCGAGCAGGAAGTAAAGCAAGTGCGTAATTTCGGTTGGTTCAGGTCCAGAGCTCAAAGCCAGTTTCTCTTCAAAGAAGATCGACTGGGTCGTCCTGCTGCTGCATTGAAGCAAAAGTGGACAATGATGGGGAACATTAGGCAAAATCTGTTCTTATAATGGCTCCAAATATTTTCTAAATTTCTATTAGAATTACTTATCGATTGCAATATGCAAATCGGAAATGAAAGTAATCAGTCTGATAGATTCTTATTATAAAATTTTCGAATTTTTTTTCGCCCCTATTTTTTAACTGGATTTTGTATGTATTGGTTTGGATGCGTTTTGTTGACTTCAGAGTGTTCAATTGCTGACAGATATTTAATTGTTCATTACATTTGTACTATATTAGAAAAAAATTATTCTATGCTATTGAATAAAGAAGTTATTTCAACGTGTATTGCAGAAAAAAACCGACTATCGAACTATAGTATTGGGCCATTGATCAAGTTGGAACAATAACTGACTAGGACTTCTGGTTCCGGAGATATGATGGTATAAGTGACGTAACCGACAAAACGCGTTGTTTTTTACCGCGCATATTTCTCGGAGATGGCTGAACCGATATTATCAAACCTAGGCCCGGTTGAAAGCTATTGTTAGGCCATTGATCAAATACAAAGGTCAAATGGCTGTGACTTCTCGTTCACCAGATATGATGGTATAGGTGACGTAACCGACAAAATGATTTGTTTTTTACCGCGCAATTTTTTCAAAGATGGTTGAACCGATTTGAACAAGCTTAGGCTCGTTTGAAAGCTACTATTGGGCCATTGATCAAGTTCAAAGATCAAATGACTGCGACCTCCGGAGATATGATAGTGTAAGTGACGTAGCCGACAAAACACGTTGTTTTCTACCGTTTTCCCCCCTAATTTCGTAAGGCGGTAGTGCTCAAAAGCTTGAGCACTTTGAAAAAAGTTCCCATACAAAGTTTGAGCTGAATCGGATATGGGTAAGGGGTGCTGCCCGACGGTTAAGGTTTGAAAATTGTCGATCTTGAAATATCACTATAGAGGGGAGTACATGAGATTTCCGAAATTGAAAAATCTTTGGAGAAGTCCCAGGAAGTCGATTTTTTCAGTAATTGTTTTTTTCAAAATGCATCAACTTTTTTATGGTGATTTTTCAAGATCGAAAATGTTCAAACTTTAACCGCCAAAAGATAAAACTAGTGTGTAAATAGTATCACATATCTATTAAAGCCACGCAAAAAAAATCGGAGCGTATGCAATTGAACTTTTCGTCATTCAGACAAATGCAACGCATACTATGCCGTTTCTCGTATGAAACTGAAGCTCTAGTGAGAATCTCGCTGTTATTTATAGATTAGTGTACTCTCACGGGTTTGCTTTCGATTTGAATGACCAATCAGAGTCAAACATTCTGAAATTTGAACTATGCTTAGCAAATTGCATATTATTGCAAATGCACAGGTTGACGTAATAACGTTCGCCACCCGACTTGACTGTACTTTATTGTGCAATATGTTTTATGCTTATGTAAAGTGTACCCTACACTAATAAAAGTAAACTTGCAATCTGAGCATTATAAATCAGTTTTAAAAACATTATTTAAGATACCTATAGTTTATAATTTATAAATCCTGATCAATATTCGATTGTGTGATTAAATTCGATCTTTGGGAATTTAAAATAATGTTCCAGCAAAAATATGCTTTAATAAAAATTGTGGAATGCAAAAAAAAAAATGTCAACAGAGTAAAGCTTTATACTACACTTCAGTTTCGTATGTTTGTCATTTATTTTCACAAACTTCGCACTCAATCGACAGAATAAATGCCTGGCTGGTTTCTGGATCGCACTCCCTCTGGGAATACTACCCGGTTGAATCTCGAAAAACTCAACAGAAAATTGTCAATTTTTACGAATTCCCTGATACCAACGTATCGAGTTTCCCGATGTCCAAGCACAGTGTCGCTCTGCTATTGACAAAATCGTTTACCGTTCATTCATGCATTTCCCACTTCGTTTCAGCGGCTATCGATAACTATTTCTCTGTTCTGCTACTAGAAATCCACAGCACCAACAAGTTTATTTTTACCCTTCATCTCGGAAATAGAAGGGAGAAAAAAAAACTTACAACAGGAACAGATGATAACCACATAGATCAACACCACAGTTCCAGAATCCTCCGGAAAAGTGGTTAGTTTCCTCGTAAACATTCACGTAAACCGTCATAACCGAAGGCGGGCGAACATCGCTCGGTAGTAGGAAAGCTTTAACAAGAGTGGACGAAAAACTTACCGGTGATAAAAACGGTCACTAAAATGCTCAAACGATTGTAGAACTTGCTCAAACTGGTCGCCGCCAGGAACATGTTGGCTTTCGTCTTTCTGTACTAGGTGTGTTTACTATTTTTTTCCACTGCGCGAATTTCGGTGAACCTGTGCAAACAAAGTAAAAATAACAATCACTGCTCACTGCACTAACGTATTACCGTAAGTACCGTTAAGTGGGGTACCTTCGGTGTAAGTTAAATATTCACACAGTTCATCATCCCGTAGCAAAAAAAGCTAACCATCTGTGATAACACATATGAAAAATTTTGAAAACATAAAAACAAACTTCAAAAAACATAAAAATAGAACAACATATTTTATAAATTGATGATAATGTGAATCATGTCTGTTCAATTGCCGCTTCTGTTTTCGAAGGTACCCCTCGCTTACAGTACCAAGTTTGAAATTGTTCGCAATTCGATACGAAAAACAATGTGACATTGTACGGTCACTATGCTCACAAGAAAAGGTTGAAGTGAACTACCTCGATACACACCGTTAAACGATGTCCCGATCTTGAACTATCAAACCAAGCCGGATTAACTTATCAATCAAAAGTATGCACGACACTTTCGCACCTGCTAACACCACTTATACGGTGCGGTTTCTTCCGGTTACACTTGAACCTGTACGTGCGAAGGCAACTGTCTTATCTCGCAGATCACAAGACCTGCTCTCGCGTAGTATCTCTCGTCTGTACACCAAACACACCAAATCAAAACAGCACTGATTGACAAACAATGAACCGCGAAATATCCGAACACACACCTGTGAATCGCCGCGAGCCGTCGGGAAATAACAATTACGCGCGAAAGGACCTTATGCGACCGTACGCGAGGACTGTTAGTTGGTAACTGAAACTGAACGCTGGCATCAGATTCTATGTTGAAGTATCTGTAAATATCTAGCCGACAGTCCGAGCATCACATCGCACCGGTCGGAAGGCAGACAGTCAGCTATAGGTAGGTTCTGCTCGTTGCGAGAGATGCTTTGTAGCAGACGCTGTCGGTCGGTGTGCAACATCCGTTCGGTTCATGGGGTAGCAGCCGTTCTGCAGAAGCAAAACAACTCTGCGACGTTGCATGAGCTAGTGCGACCGTTCGACGGTATCACGCCATACAGACGGTTCTGCGAAGCGGGAGTTCATAATAATAATCATGTTGCGCGAAATGATCCGAAGTGGAAACATGACCAGCCGACGAACAGAGTATGTGGGTAAGTATAAGTAGCACGGGAATACAGAAATGTTAGAATGAGCACTGTGCTAGGTCTGCATAATTGTCTGGCACGGGAACCAACGGACCGATAACATATATCGTAAGAATAACTGACCGTTACTGCTTCGGCGGTAAAAGAAATCTTCGAGCAATATCCTGAGTTGGAATGAATTGCAAATGAAAGTTAACCGACTTTTGAACAGATGCTCGGAGGGCCGAATATCACATACCATTCGACCCAGCTCGATAAGCTGAGCAAATGTCTGTGTGTGTATGTATCTGTGTGTGCGTATGTGTGTGTGTGACAAATATTGTCACTCACTTTTTTCGGAGATGACTGAACCAATTTACACAAACTTAGATTCAAATGAAATGTCTCACAGTCCCATACAAAGTTCCTGAATACCATTTGGATCCGACCTCCGCTTCCGGAATTACAGAGTCATATGCACCAAAAATGTGAAAATAATGCACTAAAAATGTGAAAACAATGTCACTCACTTTTCTCAGAGATGGCTAATCCGATTATCATAAGCTTAGATTCAAATGAAAGGTCTTATGGTACCATACAAAGTTATCATTTGGATCCGACCTCCGCTTCCGGAATTACAGGGTGATATGCACAAAAAATGTTAAAATAATGCACAAAAATGTGAAAATAATGTTACTCACTTTTCTCGGAGATGTCTAAATTGATTTTCACAAACTTAGATTCAAATGAAAAGTTTTATGATCCCATACAAAGTTCCTGAATTCCGACCCAAATGATCCGACTGCCGCTTCCGGAGTTACAGGGTGATAGGCATTAAAAATGTGAAAATAATGTCACTCACTTTTCTCGGAGATTGCTAAACCGATTATCACATCCGGTTCCGGAATAACAGGGTGATATAACCCAAAAATATGGTAATAGTGCATTAAAAATGTGAAAATAATGTCACTCACTTTTCTCAGAGATAGAAGTTCTTTAGATGCCATAAGAATATCCCAATTTTCATTCGGATCAAACCGGATATTGGATAGTGAATTTCTCTAGTTTGCAGACCATGAGACTCTAGAACCACATAAGCCATTGATAGTCCCGTAAATGATTTGCTGAATTTTATCCAAGTCTGACTGCCGGTACATTTTTTTTCCAAAATTCAAATTGTCATGGAGAATCGTAAACAAATTTGTGGTTTATATTAGTGTATGGTTGAATGAACCGAATGTCATTATGTCGACATCTAGCTTTCGAATGTTATGTCAATGTTATGTCAAGACATTGCTTTGCTTGTGATAAAATGGAGCTCACTTCACTTTCCCACATATGATTGCATAGATTTTCACTAACTTAAATTCAAACGTAGTGTATCAATGTAGTAGTATTATGCAACTCTCTCATTCTCTCATTCGAGCCAATTATTTTTCTCTGAAGTATCTTTTCGAGATCAGCAAAGGATCGTCGATGGGGGCTTCGTTATTGTGAATATGGGGGGTGAGGAAACAGATCGGAGCCCAGATTGTTCAATTTGGCCATTGTTTATATTGAATTCTGGCACAGTGCACTGTCTTGGTTAAAGATTTTTTTTCTTCTTCATATGAGGCTGTTTGTTCGATTTCGTTTTTAAAACGCATCAACAACTCAATGTTATAATCACTTTCGATGGTACTTTCCTTTTCAAAATAGTCGATGTTAATTATTCCTCGAGCATCTGAAAACTGACGCCATGATTGTTCCAGCTAGCTGTTGCGTTTTTGGATAACTTTCTCCGCCTGAATGCGGATATGACCCCGGAAAAAAATGTTGGATCCATGTTTCGTTCATTGTTTCATACCAACGCAAGAAATCTACTTTGTTGCAACTAAACAGAGCCGAACAGCTCTTTGGATCGTTGGTGTGTTGTTGCTTTGGTTCTATTGTGAGCGAACCATTTTCAAGCCCATATTTTCGCGTAAGATCTTAAAAGCATATCCAGTTGATGTGTTAACCATCTCAGCACACCTAATCTCACGAGCTTTGATTTTGCGTTCATTCATCATGATTATCAAAACTTACTTGATTTTTTCCGAATGACAGAATATCATAAATCTTTGTTTTTAATGGATCCGAGTTCAAGCAACACTTGTCAACCCATTGCTGAGTACTGGAATTTCGTGTTTTTTTACCTTTAAGAAGCAATGTTTTATCAATACAAGGAATTCGTTATTTTCATTTTTTCGTAAACCAATTATTAACGCCGGTATTTGGTATTTTCGAAGCATAAGATTTTTTTGACATTACAAACGACATGTTTGGGTCAGTCCCAGTACTTTTGGAACAATGTGTTACGCACATCAGCAGCTGAACTGTTTATGGATTTGTTTCGTACGCCGTTCGATACGCACGGGACACATTTTGATCGAAAACCAGCTGTTTCTTTGTATTCGAGAAAATTCAGGATTACCTCGATCATGGGTTGGCGGTTCAAAGCATAGGGTGCTGGTCTTACAAGCCAGTTGTCGTATGTTCGTTCCCGACCTGGAAAGATTCTAAGTGCCAGTAGGATCGTAGCGCCAGCCTTGCAATGGTTTTGTACGCTATGAATCGGGTGCGAAGTCTGTTGGAAAAGAACGTCAAATTCCACAAATGGAAAGTAATACCAAGGCTTTGCTTTTCGATCATGGAGTACTGGATGAACGAGCTTAGCACCTTCCATCATCAACCCCAAGAAACTAAACGGTCAGAACTGTGCCTTAATTCTTAAAACAAATATTGGCAGTGATTTTAAAACTAATTATGTAATTCATAAAAAGTGCACTTATTTTAAACTTGAGTTACCACCTATCTTCTTATTTTTGAGTTAAAGGACGAAATTGTCAAAATTTGAGTATTTTTTACTCAAAACAAGAAATAATACTTTTTTATAAATTTGAGTGAGTTTTGTACTCAAAATAAAGAAATTCGTCTTCGTAATGATTATATATAAAGTAATTCTTCTTTCTATTAAATGGAAAGCGCAAAAAGTGTCAAATTTTGACATATTGTTCCAGTTTATGAATTTGAGTAATCACAACTCAAAAACAGAGTTTTGAGTATTTAGTGAACTCATTCTCGGTGAATGTCACTCTGACTATTCCCTGAACTGGCAATTGTGCTACATGCGCAGCTTACAACGATTGTCTACCAAATTCAATACAATTGTATTTCAATTGATTTCAATACACAAATTTTTTTTGGCGGAAAATACGCTTAAAATTCGCAGCATTCGCATAAAAAATCGTGATGAATCCACCTAGCAGGGAGATGATACCTTTTTTTTTTATTTTTATCAATCAGCATGTGTGTTTTGTATGAATATTCTTCGGTGTTTTTTTGTTTCCATGAAATTATTTTAATGACCGTCGCTTCAAATGACAATTTGAAATTTCAATCACACATTACCCTGTAATTGCAGAACTGCATGTCGAATCGAACAAAAATATTGTATGAAACCATATAATTAATGCTTCGAATCTAAACGTTAAAGTTTTTTGCCATTATTTACGGTGCTTCTGGAACCAGTATTCAGGGATCAGCATAACCCATAACCGTTCGTATGGTCATAAATGAACATGACGAATAAATTGGAACAGATTTGAGCCCAACTTTGAAGATTTGTTGGTATCGTCATCTTCTATGACGGTTTGAATTTTAAAAAATTCATCACCCTGTAATTCCAAAATCAGAAGTCGGATAAATTTTACCAATTTTGTATGGGACCATGAGTCTTTTAATTTGAATGCTTGCTTATGAAATTTGAGTTTGAGCTTTTCTAGTCCTGATACTTTCGGAATCGGAACTTGGAAATCGGTGTAGCCGAAGTCAGTCAAATTCACCTAAAGGATTGTAAACCATTTCATTTGATTCGATATTTTTGAAAATCAATGTAGCCATCTTTGAGAATTCGTAGTGCGTTTCGATTTTTGAGTACCTTCCGAGATCGAAAACCGAATACCGGTAAAACCGAAATCAGTTTATCAAAATCTGCAATTAATTTATGTGATATTGACATTTTACACTAATCACCCTGTACCTTCTGAACCGGGAATGAAATCTGATTGAAAGAACAAGAAGTGTTTATGGGATCTTAAGATCTTTCATTTGAATCTTAGATGGAGGAAATCGGTTCAGTCATCCCCGAGAAAAATGATTGACATTGTTCTTATTTCGTTACACATATCATCCTGTAGTTCCGGAACCAGAAGTCGGATCCAAATGGAACTCTGGAACCTTTTATGAGAGCATAGGACTACTCTCGGTTTGTAGAAATCAGTTGAGCCATCTCCGAGATAATTGAGTGAAATTATTTATCACACACATTTGCTAATCTCGACGAACTGATTTGAATGGCATATTGGTGTTATATTCTTCCAAGAATTATTGCTGTAAGCAGTTTAAATCGATATAAATGTTAAATTGTTTTAAATTCGAAAATACTGCCATCTTTCTTATACATATGTCATATTTGAACCATTATGTTGCCAAAAATAAAAACTCTCTAAAATCGGAACGAGTCAAAATGTCATGGAAAAGGATGCTGTTCACAGTTGCACCCAAACGTCACTTTATCATACAGTGTTCTAAACTGTTACTGCTGGAATAGGGGAAAAATCGCTTAAACAAAAATATCGATATCTAATTATAAAATGGACGGATTTCAACAATCTGTGGTCATATCTATCCAATGACCAATATTATGAAATCTAGGTCTCAAAAAATATTTTGTTTACAAGGACAACTGTGACAGATATTGTCAGAAAACTGTAAATTTTTGTCATTCAGGGGTTTAGTACATCATTTGTATTGTTTCGTGACTAATTTTAATTTTTACGTTTCGCAGCGGTTTATGTAGAACCGTTAGGTGGCGTGAGCAGCCCAATAAATTAGAAGAACCAAGCATGCATGGAAACAAATTCAACAGAACATACATACTAATCACAAGTCGATTTTTTCCCTTCCTATTTTGCCGACGACATTGATTCGACACTTTGTTTTTGTCGCGGTGACCAAGTACAGCGGAGCATGCTTGGTTCTTCTAATCATTTAGGCTAACATTTTCGCTGCTTTCATTGCATAATTGCATTCGCATGTCAATTTTCCAATCTTTTTCTCCCGTTAGATACTGATCATATTCAAAACTAGCTCAGGACGGTTCTGAGCAATTCCAGAAATGCTTAGCAGATCATCAGACTCGACCTTCTCCGAGTTTGATAAAACTTTGCACATGGCTTCGGTAAGGCAAACCATAAGTTTTGAACCGATGGAGAGGTCAATCCGACTCACGACTGATTTTGAAAAGGGCGTATGTATTTTTGCATTTCACAAAATTGCCTTTTTCAAATCGTTGTAACTTGGAAACCGTTAATTGTACGAAAATGGCGTTCAGGAAGAAGTTGTAGAGTACCAATAGGGCACTCTAAAAAAATATACACTGAAAAAAATTTTTGATTTTTTTTTCTCAATAATTTTAAAATGAACCAAAAAAATCATAAAAAAATTAAGATTTCGAATTTTTCTGATAATTTTTATTTTAAAGCTGTTAATAAAACCTACAGATTGATGGTTATCCCATCCGTGCCTTTCAAAAAATGAAGAAATTACAGCTAAAACAATTTACAGATTTATTCGAAATTTTAAGTTCTCGTTGAAAGATAATCATTTAAACAGTAGAATATTATTCTACAGGTTAAAGGCAATAAATTTTTTCATGATATCCTTTCTTCTAGAAGTAGCTGTTCATGAGATACTTCGATATTTAATTATAACACCATTTTTTATATTTCCATGAATTGTTTATTTTCTTGCTATATCTACAAATATTACATGTACATGAATAATTCTTAATTATATTTAAAGTTTCATTCGTGTCTGATGGAGCTACCTCGCAGTACAAAAACAGAAAAAAATTTGCAAGTCTCTGTAAATTTAAATCAATGTATAACATTGATGCTGAGTGGCATTTTTTTAAACTTCTCATGGCAAAGGACCATGTGATGCACTCGGGGGTAATTTAAAGCGAATGGCACGACGTGAAAGCTTGGCTAAACTACATGATCACCCAATCGCAACTGCAAAACAATTATATGAATGGGCAGAGCAGAGACGTCGAGATGCATTCACGGCCATGTTTTTTTGTTACGTGTCACAAGAAGAATATAAACGGGGTGTGACCGAGTGGAGTAGTGTTTATAAGGATACCAAAATGATTTCCGGCACACAGAAATACCATTATTTCGTTCCGATTTCAGAAACCACAATCGTCATAAGACTGTATTCGAATGACGATGCACTAGTACTCAAAGTAATTTTCAAAAACTTAAAACTTTAAATAGAATTAAGAATTATTCATGTACATGTAATAATTGTAGATATAGCAAGCAAATAAATAATTTATGGAAATATAAAAAATGGTGTTATAATTAAATATCCAAGTATCTCAAGAACAGCTACTTTTAGAAGAAAGGATATCATGAAAAAATTTATTGACTTTAACCTGTAGAATAATATTCTAATGTTTAAATGATTATCTTTCAACGAGAACTTGAAATTTCGAATATATCTGTAAATTGTTTTAGCTGTAACTTCTTCATTTTTTGAAAGGCACGGATGGGATAACCATCAATCTGTAGGTTTTAATAACAGCTTTAAAATAAAAATTATCAAAAAAAAATTCGAAATCTTGATTTTTTTAAATTATTTTTTTTGGTTCATTTTGAAATTATTGAGAATAAAAATCAATTTGTTTAAGTGTATATTTTTAGAGTGCCCTATCGATTCCCTACAACTTCTTCCTGAACGCCATTTTTGTACAATTAACGGTTTCCGAGTTACAACGATTTGAAAAAGGCAATTTTTGTGAAATGCAAAAATACATACGCCCTTTTCAAAATTTAATCGTGAGTCGGATTGACCTCTCAATCGGTTCAAAACTTATGGTTTGCCATGCTGAAGCCATGTGCGAAGTTTCATTCAAATCGGAGAAGGTCGATTCTGATTTTGTCACTTTTTCGTCTACTCATTCCTGGAATTGCTCTAATCGATCCACCTAGCTTGATGTGCTTCTCATGAATGAATTGCCTATTCGCTCTCGTACAATCCGCCTTATAATTGTACTGTTGCAATTAAGCCAGTGAAGCATTGAAGGGAAAATTCGAACAATCAATCAACGCGATTATCGATATTCGGATGTTTGGAAAACTCATGTCAGTTTTATTCGTGTTCACGTCATCCAGTTATGTCTCTGACATTATTCATCCACCTTTTCGTTCTCATGGTCTCATAGCCTGCTGCCTAATTTAATCCGGATCCGACCTCCGGTTCCGGAAATGTAAGGTGAAGAGTGTTAAAAAATTCAAACAGTAATTCAAGGTGACGATGCAAAAACCGTACGAACTCTACCAAACTGTGCTAAAACTGTTTCAATATACCTATAGCTCGTGTTAGCTGGAGGCCATACAAATTTACTTGGCTGTTCCAATACCAAAACTAGTTGTCAAAAAACTTGACAATGAATTTGCATCAATATCATATTAGCGATTAAGGGAAAGGCGTCATTACACCGCAAGGTTTCATTAAAAGTGGTGGTTTTAAAGTTAATTTTTCATAATTGGCTCAAATTTAGCAAAAACAAAAATGGCAAAAAAAAATTTTTTATGGTGAGCCATTCGATCAATCACGAAGTGAAACTACGGGCCGTCTACTTTAGCTCACCTCTTCCACAGCATCATACCTATGATTAAACATCAAAATGTTTGTTCAGTTGCACCAATATCAGATTTGCAATTGCAGCGCTCAGTTTCGCTGACAACACATATATTCTTCGTTAACCAATTTGAGAGAAGAAATACGAGTGCGCACAAAAGCTTACAATTACGATCATGTCTAAGGAAATCAAACATCGGGCATTACTATCTTCTCAGAGAGTACTGAAGATCGTACTAGGAATGCGTCAAAATTGTCAACCGGAAATATTCCAGGCTTTTGCTTGGGTATCACGTCGACTCGGGACAGCATCTCGAGATGCAAATGAATGTGCTGGTAGTGTCGCACCATGGACCGTTTACCACGGTTATCTTCTGTAGAGTGAGTGACAGGTTGGTTGTCGGTTGCAATTCACAGGCAACGAACACTATAGTTTCAGGCGCTTTTTGTGGTTTGCCTTAATACCACAGTTGACTTTGACTGAAGGAATGTGATTTGCAGTGTGCTCGGTAGGCGTTTAAAGATCAATTTTAAAACCTATAACGTGTTATCGTTGGAGTGAAAAATTCTCGCTTATCTCATTCAATACAAACACAGTATCGCAACAAGTGCTCATTATTCGCATAATGATGCGAAGTAATGCAAACTGGTTGCAGCATTATTGAACGGAATACAGTGTGGTAGCAAGGAAGGCATCACAACTGCAACGAGAAAAAAAATCCAAACTTATTGAATCAACATTGTAGGATGCAACCCAACCGTTCTAGCTCAACTGTCAATATTTGTGCCGCCTTCGGCATCAAAAATTGTGTGAACAAGGCCAAGATCATATTGAATTGCAACAAAGAATTCCATGACTCTGTTCGTTTGGTCTTTCTGTAGCATAGCCAGGATTTTTATAGTCATCCCACAGGCTTCCTCACTCCACTGACGTGATTCACAACAGCCCATCCTTCAATAGTGTAAAATAAAATTTCCTTTAATTAAAAAGTTTTGCTCTACTTCTTCTCCTCTGGCCAGATTTATGTATATCTTTCCGGGAGAAGCGCACAGCTTGAAGCGTTCCGTGCCGGGTAGTTTGGAGCTCTATAGCATCATCGCACGGAAGTGTAGCTAGCACTGAAGCATAGTAAAAATTTACACGATGAATAAGGAAAGTTTACGCGGTGATTATTTTTCTCCGCTCGATTCCTGTTCGATTCTGGTAACTTTTTTTTTATATCCACGACTTCGATTTCCAGTACGCTATAATTTGTTGCTGTTTTCGATCCGTGATTTCTCGCTTTTTCCCTAAATCACAAAGGCACCGGAGTGTGTTGCCCTGTTACAATTCGCACCCTCGTAGGCTGGTATGTAACGGCAGTGGAATTCAATTTTCGTTTTTGTTCCATAAATTTTGGTAGTTTGGTGTTTGTTTCTATGCACAAAAAAATGATGAAGTTAACACGAGGTTAATTAATTAAATCGAAAATTTGATTGAAAATCATTATCGGTATTGACTTGAATTTAAACGATTAAAAAATCCATTTTTCGGACAGTAATTTTAAATCGACGTTTGCATAATATTTTACCGAAACAGTAAAGATATATGACGTAATTTGGTGTAGATCAGAAAAAAGATACAAAGGTTATATCAAATTCAACATACTTTCATCTTTTTTTTCAAATAGAGAGAAAAAACTATGAAATTTACACAACATGTAAATCAACAGTATTATAGAATAGACATGAGTTGAGTCGAAACATTAATTGAAAACCATCATGGGTAAAAAATTAAATTGGAATACATTGATTTTTCTATGAATAAGACTGTTTGTATTTATTTGTATTATCGCTTAGTTGTATTATCGCTAATTTTTTGCACCAAATAAGAGCATGAATTTAAATGTAAATTTATGAAATATTTTCATCTGTGTATGCACTAACTATTTGAGAATGTATTATTTTACATTGTTGAGGTTTACATTGGAGGTAGGAGTCTAATCGAATACTAATTTAGCCTAGTTAATTTAATTTCAAATTTCATTAATTTCAAAAATGCCTGCGTCCAACCAGAAAGGCAACAAGTCTATGGCTAAAAACAATTCAATACAGAATAAATCACAATCCGTTATTCAACATTTTTCTAATAATATTGACGATCTTATAGAATCTGAATGTAAAAATAAAAGACAACGGACGGATTTCCCTTCCGTTGATTCTATGCAGTCTAACAATATTTACGAGATTCTTCCTGAATTCGATTGTAGCGACATAGAAGAAAACTCTTCAACAATTCCCAAAATGGACGCTTGTCGTTCTGGGAAGAAACATCAATCTATGCCACCAGCGACGGTGATGATTTCCGACTTCAAATATTTCCGTACTGAGCTTTCTACTTTTCTCCCGGAAGTAAAAGTCTCATTTCAAATCGGACGAAGAGGAGAATGTCGAGTCTTGGTTGATGGATTGGAAGATTACGAACGTCTTATTCGATATTTGTCCGAGAAACTTCATAAATTTTATTCATATGATATAAAATTAGACAGATAAAGTACTGATGAAATTAAAAATGAACTAAAAGAATTGCTTGGTTTTGCCCTTTCCCAAGTAATGCTTATGAAAAAAAGAGTGAATGGTACTTTTAAACCACGCTCTGGAATTTCCCATGAACTTCACTTAATACACTTCAATGGAAGTGATGTAAACAATTTGAAAACTTTAAAATTCATTGGGAACAATTTAAACGGCATAATCGTATTGCAAACTTAACGCAATGTCGTCGTTGCCAAGGCTTCGGCCATGGAACCAAAAATTGTCATATGGATATACGGTTTTTGAATTGTGGTAAATCGCATTCGAAAGACGTTTGACCGTTACAAATGCCACGCCTAATTCTTCTAATGCACTTATTTTTTCGAATTTAAAACAAAAAACAGGTACGCCTTTCAATTCGTCTTGTAAAGAAAACAATTTATTTCCAGGTAGATCGACCCCGTCATCGTCTTCTTCTAATGATAGTTACGCTTTGGTGACAGGTAGACAAATATTTCTTAATTCTCCAATGTAAATAATCAAAACACAGGAAAGTTTTCCAGTTCATCTTCTAACGAACACAACTTATTAATAGGTAGATCGGCTAAATCATCTTCTTCTAATGTCAGTTACACTAGTGTAACAGGTAGAAATTTACCTACCAATATTCCTTCAATGCCATTCGCTTCTTTAAACGAAGTCGATTTAGGCGATATAACTGAAAATAAAATGATCTACCTGTCTGTTAGTCACAGTTAGAAATCTTAGAGTGATCTGCAGTCGCCTACAAAGAAGCTTATATATTTTCAGTGATTATCTGTCAAAATGGAAAATTAAACCAAATGCTGCAAAAACGCAATTAATTATCTTTCTTCATAAGCCAAAAGCTTCTTTTCTTAAACCAAACAATAATCACATTCTCAAATTTAATGGCTTGGAATTGACATGGTCTGATCAAGCTAAATACTTAGGTTTAACGTATGACAAAAAATTCACTTTCAAGGATCACATTGAAGGAATCCAGGCAAAGTGTAATAAATATATTAAATGTTTATATCCTCTTATATATTAACAGAAATTCTAAGCTCTGTCTAAAAAACAAATTGGTAGTTTATAAACAAATTTTCAGACCATCCATGCTTTATGCAGTACCAATTAGGTCAAGTTGTTGTTCCACCAGGAAGAAAACGCTTCAAAGGATTCAGAATAAAATTCTGAAAATGATTTTGAAGCGTCCTCCCTGGTTTAGTACAAATGAGTTACACAGACTCACAAATATAGAACCATTAGATGTAATGTCACATAATATTATAAACAAATTCCGACAAAAATCGATGCAATCTTCAATTGAATCGATTCGCTCTCTGTATTAGTTAGTAAGTTAGTATATAAGTTAATTTCCCCCATTACACAATACAAGTAGGCTTAGAATTTTCCCTACACAAAAATCTCAGAATTGCGGAAGCATATTAAAAGAAGCGGACTATTTTAAACAGAAATTCGTCTGAAGACATGAAAGCTCCAAATTCAACCCCTGAAGCACAAATTGAAAAAACGCGTGTTTTGACATGATTGGGACCATTGTGCCGTGGAACGAAACAGTATCCGTTTATACATTTCAATAACCAATTACGACTCGGCAAAGCAAATTTTCAAAATTCTAAGAATACTTAGTTGTGACAAATTTAATTGCAAAATTTTAAGTGTTTTTAGTTTTTTAGAAATCGGTGTAGTTTTTGAATAATTGATAAAAAAACGCGACGTGCGTGTTCCGCTACGTTTCACCTTTTTTGCGTTACCTCTTTTTACGTAACTCTCTTTACGAAAAAAATCCGTAATCTTTTTTTACGAACCAAATCTCAAATAACGTAAACTTTCTTTACGAGCCTACTTCGTAAAAAGAGGTTTTTGCATACAATGAAAATCATATTCGGCTCATTTATATTCCATGGAAATTACTAAAATATGGGTATTTTCGGAACGTGTTTGATGTGTACATGTCCAAAACGATGTTTGAGATGGTTCTGAATTCCACGATGGCGACTTTCGGTTTATTGATATTACTTGAAAACCCTTATAATATGGGTATTTTTGGCACGGGTTTGATGAGTACATGTCGGAAAACGTTGTTTGCGGTGGTTCTTTTCCCTACACAAAAATCACAGAATTGTGGATGCAAAAGATGTCTTCATGCTGTTAACCAAATCATGTATATAATAGGGCTGAAAAGTCACCACTTGTGGCTGAACACCCAATTTAAATCTTAATTTAATTTAAACTCGTATTCCAATAAATATTTATTAAAAAAACTAACTCACTAACCAATACAAACAACGAATTGATTCAATTGAAGATTGCATCCGCTTTTGTCGAAACTTGCTTATAATAGTATGTGACATCACATCTAATGCTTCTGTATTTGTGAGTCTGTGTAACTCATTTGTACTAAACCAGGGAGGACGCTTCAAAATCATTTTCAGAATTTTCTTTTGAATCTTTTGAAGCGTTTTATTCCTATTGGTACAGCAACTTGACCAAATTGGTACTGCATAGAGCATAGCTGGTCTTGATACTTTTATATAAATTAATGATTTACCAAGGAGACAAGCTAAAAATATCGTTTTACTATCAGTAAACGGCGCATACAATCTATTTAAGGATATTGCATAATTTTGTTTGTTGGACAATCCTATTCAAAACGTTATATACTGAGCGAAATAACAATAACACCACCCTTCATTACCACAATACTTTCGCAACCTTAATGCAGAAAAAATAATTTATATATAGAATCGTCATACAACTCTCTTGCCATCTTGCGTGTATTTTATAATACTTATTATATGGACCATTTTAGCCAATCAGTTCGTGAAAAAATGTGTGAAAACAAAAATAGCAACAACAGTACACTCACCAAATCACGATTTTATTATCTACAGAATAACTTAATTATGCATTGTAAGATATCTTAGTAATGTGTGCATGAACCATCATTCCCAATAAATTTTACTAAACGTGAATTCATTGATACCAGTTTCTTTAAATGACCTCTGAGATCTCCTTCCATAATTCTCGCACACGACTTTTTAGCATTTCTACGTTCCTAAACTGTATCCCGTTTTCGTAAACGTAACGTGCAACAATAGACCAAAGTGGTCATTTGGGGGTTTCGAACCTCTTGGGTTCCAAAAGCAAAGTCTTGACATTACATTCCTTTTGTGGAATTTGGCCTTTCTGTTTCAACAGACTTCGCAGCCGATTCTTAGTGTACCGAATCATTGCATGGCTTGTACTATGGATCCTACTGACACTAAGAATCCTTCCAGGTAGGGGCTCGAACATACGACAACTGGCTTGTAAGACCAGCGCCCTATGCATTGAACCGCCAACCCGGGATCTTGGGTTCCGGGTTGTGCGAATTTGAATTATTTACGTTTTGCATTCAGCTCATATTCTGCTAATGCACTGATGAGCTGAGTGCGAAACGTGAATAATTCGAATTAGTCATGTGCACTTTAGCACAAACCGGAAACAAAAGAGGTTCCAAAACCCCAAATTACGACTATCTGTTGGCGGCCAGCATTGCCTTCAGTTGGTTTCGTTACTTTTGGCACGTCAGAACAATGTTGCACACATTCTTCGTAAAACTAATTCATTTATTCATTCATCTTTATTGTGCATTTCCTTACGTTATTCGTTATATATTTCCCTCATTCATTTAAATAGTATCGTTAATATTTAGATAGTTTACAATGGAAGAAAGAATGTCATCATTATTTTCAACAGCATAATATTTTTTAGTGATTTATCGCTCAATTTCATTTGTGTATCGGTTAGAATTTGTATTGTATGGCTAAAAAGACGCTCAATGGTCACTTTAGTTGATGGCGCTGACAGTACAGCGCATGCCATTAGATGTAATTTTGGATTTGTAATTTTTTGTTTATTCCAGTATGATATTATATCAAAATATTTTGATTATTGGGCGTTTTTGACGAAGATGGCATAGCAGATGTAACAGCAATCTTTTCGCGCGTTTTCAATTTAATAATGTTTCTGATGGCTTCGTTACTGACACTGCGGATTCTTCGCTGAATTTAAAGTATTTAAATCGTCGTGCCTATTGTATAGAGTAGTAGAAGCAAAGTCATGGCATTGCATTAAGAATCCTTCCACGTCGGAGCTCGAACATACGACAACTGATTTGTTAGAGCAGCACTGTCATAATTTTGAACGATAATAACTCTGCCATTTGTTGATTGATTGATATAACTTGAATCGACCCATATTTGAATTGACCTATGTTTCCACGAACCTCCGTTGCTTCACATCTCGAATTTCATTCAGCAGAAGTTCTGTTTCGATCGGTGTTAAGAGGGTTGACGTCATACAAGAAAAATTATCACTCCATTGTGCACAATATGAATCTTTGCACACAACGGAGTTTATAAATATATACTATATCACAATTTCCACTTTAATCGGTGACTACCTGCGACCGAAACCAACCTGCGAGTAGCTTGTCTTGTGAGTGGATGACAAAACTGAGTTGGTCGATTTTGAACTGTGCGCGATGTGTGGATGTCAATTTCCGTCTGCTGCACATCGAGAGCGAATCGATTCAATTGAAGATTGCATCGATTTTTGTCGGAATTTGCTTATAATATTATGTGACATTACATCTAATGGTTCTATATTTGTGAATCTATGTAAGTCATTTGTACTGAACCAGGGAGGACGCTTCCAAACCCTTTTCAGAATACTATTCAGAGTACTTAGATGCGCTTTCTTCCTAGTGGAACAACAACTTGGCCAAATTGGTACTGCATAAAGCATGGCTGGTCGGAAAATTTGTTTATAAATTAACAATTTGGTTTTTAGACATAGCTTAGTTTCTGTTTATAAGAGGATATAAACATTTAATATAACAATTTGGTTTTAAGACAGAGCTTAGTTTCTGTTTATAAGAAGATATAAACAGTTAATATATTTTTTACACTTTGCCTGGATTCCTTCAATGTTATCCTTGAAAGTGAGTTTTTTGTCATACGTTAAACCTAAGTATTTAGCTTGATTAGACCATGTCAATTCCAAGCCATTCAATTTGAGAATGTGATTATTGTTTGGTTTAAGAAAAGAAGCTCTTGGCTTATGAGGAAAGATAATTAATTGCGTTTTTGCTGCATTTGGTTTAATTTTCCATTTTGACAGATATTCACTGAAAATATTTAAGCTTCTTTGTAGGTGACTGCAGATCATTCTTAGATTTCTACCTGTGGCTAACAGACTTGTGTCGCCATTAGAAGGAGATGATTTGGCCGATCTGCCTATCAATAAATTGTTTTCGTTAGAAGATGAACTGGAAGGCGTTCCTGTGTTTTGATTATTTACATTAGAAAAATTAAGAGGTAGTTGTCTACCTGTTACCAAAGCGTAACTGTCATTAGAAGAAGAAGAAGATAATCACGACGTCGATCTACCAGTCAATGAATTGTTTTCGTTAGAAGACGAATTGGAAGGCGTAGCTGTTTTTTGTTTTAAATTCGAAGAAATAAGTGTCTTAGAAGAATTAGGCGTGGCATTTGTAACGGTTTTTTGATTTTCAGGTATGTTCTGTAAATTTAAGGTCGTTGATTTGAATTGTTGTCTAAGCGAACGAGCGTTTAAATTTTTTCCCTGACAGAACATTTCAAATAATTGAATTTATGATTTCCATTGCAATTTGAACATTCCGGTTAAGGAATTACAAGGAAATATGTGCAAACTTATTAACTTGAAAGTTCCCGAAAAGTTTATCCAGATCCGACTTCCGGTTCCGGTATTACATATAACCAACCTGCGAGTAGCTTGTCTTGTAAGTGGATGACAAAACTGAGTTGGTCGATTTTGTACTGTGCGCGATGTGTGGATGTCAATTTCCGTCTGCTGCACATCGAGAGCGAATCGATTCAATTGAAGATTGCATCGATTTTTGTCGGAATTTGCTTATAATATCATGTGACATTACATCTAATGGTTCTATATTTGTGAATCTATGTAAGTCATTTGTACTGAACCAGGGAGGACGCTTCCAAACCATTTTCAGAATACTATTCAGAGTTCACTATTGCGATAAGTGAAAATTTTCAATTTTATGAGTATTTTTTAACAAACGATAGCGATTAGTTACTGAATATATAAAACTCCCTTGGGAATACTAGTCGTCGGTTTCCGCTTCCGAAAGCACCGATAATAGTGAAGGAAATCTCCAAAAATGGAACTCATTTCGAATTCTCAGCCACGGTTAAGCCGATTCTCACGAATCATAAATCAAATTAAAGCTCTCATTGTTTTTTCATATACTGAGCAATTTCATCAAGATCCGACTTCCGGTTCCGAAATTATAGGGCGATGGGTGTCAGAACATTCAAATCGACATTCAAAATGACGATGCAAAATTAGTGCGGCTTTGCTCCATTCGCAGCAATTTCGTATAGCGTGCAGGGCTGCCAAATAAATTTTATTAAGGGTTTTCAAAAAAAATTTAAATTTTTCAGTGGTCAAAAAGTTTAAAACATGGGGACGGGTATAGCATCGATGTCTTTCACGCCGCCCGCCTGGGTTCGATTCCCAATCCCGCACATAGGGTCAGAAAGTTTTTCTGGCCCGAAGAGGCGAATGACATTAATGTTAAAGCCTCTATAATTGAAACATAAAAAAAGTTTAAAACGATTTCCACAAAAAGGCTCAAATAACAGTTCCTGTAGTCTCATAGGTTGCTGTTTAATTTCATCCGAAACCGACTTCCGGTTCCAGAACTATAGAGTAAAGTGTGTTTAATCATTTAGTGCGACGATGCAAAATAAAGAAAAATTCGTAGTATGTTGACATAATTGTTTACAAATTGAAAAGGTTATGTTAGTTTATACCCAAAGAAAGTTTCATGTTTATTCAAGATTGAAAAAAAAAATACTTCACAGAATCTTCTGGTGATATTGTTGAAAATATATGAGAAAGGCATCATTACACCACCAGGTGGATTAAAAAAGGTTTTCTAAGTTACACACTTTAAAAAAAACTTGTAAATTTACGTTTTCTTAGGTTCATGTCAGAGTGAGCGTGGAAAGCGGAGCGATTCTATGCGATGTACTGATAACGCATCGGTTTCACTCTGACAGGTTTGCTATGATCAAATGTAATTTGCTCGCGCGCGTGTCGTGGGCTGAGGCCAGTAGGTCGCGTATAACCACGTGTCTCGCTCTGCGTATTATATTTCTCTCCATGCTCTCTCGCATATGTACAAAATGACTCTCCATGGGCCGGGTGACCAGAAAGGTTAGATGTTTTCGGTTACAATTTTGCATAAAATGTGTCTGCATCCAATAAAGCTACCGCTTGTTTGGCAGCCTTGCTGAGCCGATTCTCTTTCTTTCTCATGATTCGTTACGTTACCAGGAAACTGGAGCAGAAAAAATGGCACATCTATAGAAATCGGCTTACCTTCACAAAAATAACATTCACTTCATTTTTATCGCGACAACATACATGTTTTATGCACTAATCGCATCTAACTAAATTATTTAGACATTACCAGGATAGATTTTTGATCCATGCTTTTGAAGGCGAGATATTCAATAAACAAGTTGAAAGACGGCGTTTTCAGTTATGCAATTCTTCCTTCAGAAAAACAGACTTTTCCGACCGCTAAAGTCAATGAATCATTCTGAAATTTTCACGGAATAATCTAAGCTAATTTTCTGCGAGATTGTCAGTTGTTTTTTTTATATTCGTTACCGTTTCTGAGAAAATCAGATTTGAAGCGTGAAAATAGCCCTTTAAAACGCCTTAAAACACATTGGCCTTAGCCCTTAAAAGCATTTAAAAAAAAATCATATCATTAGCTTCACAGCTAATTCATCTGATATTGACGTCGAATCAGACACAAAATTTATTTTTACACGTTGATAGATATAATATTATGTCATCATCCAAGAAACTACGGCATGCTTAAATTTACGTCAAGTATAAGTTTCATTTTTTCAGAGAGTGTATATTAATCTAGACCGTTGCATACAGTCCTGATAATCTTGTTCTCGAAGCCTCCTGTACAATATTTAACGATACTCATTACGTTAGGGTTCGTTTTTCTTTTTTAGATTAAACTCGAAACATTACAAGATTTCTTTCTTTTTCGTGCACAGTAACATAGCCAAGAAATATAAATTAAGCATCTTCCTTCCTGTAGTGAAGTTCCAAATTCGCAAACTGCCCGGAAACATTTATTCCAATAGCTATATAGACACGTGTTCTGGTGTAGCTAACATTCCTCGTTGTTGATAGTAACCGCTGGCTGGGTCGACTACAAGCGAAAATATGTTTCCCAATCTTCAATTTCTCGCACCTTGTCGTAGGGAGAAACTTGGGAGATGACTTCCTCGTCCGCAAGTGAAATTGATTATCATGAATTAAATTCACGCCCTGCTACTCACCGCCAAACCCTGGTACTAGCGCTGACTACGGACTTGACGGGTGAGGTGCGAGAAAGATGGAGTTTGTCTCAATCTCCGTCGATAACTTTATCACCACCTAAGTTGGCCTTTTCTTTATGGCAGCAATTTTTATTCTTTCCACACTGATATCAGGAAAGCGTAGTTTTATTCGATGGCTCGGAACGAACCATTATTGCAGCGGCTCGGTACTGATGTCTATCGATAAGCAGTGTATATCGAGTTAGGAATTAATGATCCTCTTGCTGTGCGGTGCTGCGGCTTGAACGTATCAAGGAGGAGCGTGGTCGCCTATGCAGCTCGCTTTTCGGTAGCAATCTTATCTCGATGATATTTGAAGATTTTTCTACTGAACATTCCCAGTGGGTGCTTATCCGAACAGTCGTCGGCAAACACTTTTTGGTCATTAAACATCCATTACAGTCATAAGCGAGAAAAAAGAGGGAAAGAACTCCGCTACATTCGGGTGGAGATGTAAAAAGCTCTTCAAACGTACAAAAAAGAGAATAGCAAAAGCTCTGCAGTGGCTTAGTATGCCTACAAAAACAGTACACCGGTATGCACTACGGAAGAATGCAGCAAAAAAAATCACATCATTCTATGAGGCCGCCTCAAACGTGCTAAAGAGAGGACGAGAGAGAGAGACAGAGAAAGAGAAGCACATCTATCTAAACTCTTCCACTTGGTTACCATTTTAGGCCAAACCGCCATTAGTGAACAAGTACGCCGTGTGTGCTCCACATATGCAACTCTGTGGTTTCGCCGCCGAGTACTTTTTGTACATATAACTATACACCGGCAATGTAGAAAAACGAGCGCTGAGGACCTTTGAGAAGTGGAAAATATCGCCGATTATATTTCTGAATATGCACACACACACAAAAAAACAGAAGTTACATCTTTATTTCAAAGTTCACATCAAACGACACTTAATTGCTGAAAAAAGGCGTTGTAAGAATGTTGACAAGGAAATGTGTTCTGGTTTGAGAATGACATAATGATTGTTGATTGTTTTGAATAATTCTTCTGTTCGCTGTGGGTTGCGTTACGTTCCCAACTAAAACTGAACATAACACATGGGCTGAACACGATTTTTTTGGTTCACAATTAACTTTATTCATCAACGTTGTCTCTATCAAGAGCATCGCAATCATTCTAGCGCCGCTCTAACATTTCAATACCACTTTTGCAGAACGACTTACTTTTTACCTCAAAATAGGCCTCAGTTCCAGCGATAACCTCTTCACTCGTGCGAGCATTTTTTTCAGGTCTGCGAGCAGCCAGTAGACGCTGGGAGCCAAATCTGACGAATTCGGTGGATGTGAGAGCAATTCGAAGTTCAATTCATGTAGTATTACCACTGTTCTGATTGACTTGTGACACGGTGCGTTATCTTGATGAAACAAATTTTTTTTCATTGCCATATGCACTGTTAATGGTATTTCCTTTCTCAAGATAGTCGATAAATATTACACAACGCACATCCCAAATACCGAGGACATAACCTTTCCAACCGATTGTTGTGTTTCCGGGCGCTTTGGACGAGGTCTACCAGTTGCTGTCCAGTCAGATGATGATCATTTTTATTCTGGAGTGAGTGCATGTTTCATCCATTGTCACATATCGACGCGAAAATTCCGGTTTGTTACGTTTAAACATGGCCAAACACTGTTCGGAATCATCAACACGTTCTCGTTTTTGGTCAACAGTGACCAAACGCGGCACCTACTTTGAACAGAATTTTATTATAGTCAAATACTCATGCAATATAAAATTGAAATCCTCGTTTGAAATCAGCAAACCAACGTTTTATTGTTGTTTCTGATGGATTTTCACGCTCTTAATTGATAACTCATAAAAAAGTGGTTTTAGCTGTACCTCAAAAACCACGACTTCAAAGTGCAAAAAAAATCATATTTCGTGGCAGGTACCATGGTAATGAACCTTATCATTGCAAATGTCAAGGACAAGAATATTTGGAAAGGACATATTTCGCCTGCAGACGAGTAATTCAACCACGGTATGAAAGCTCTTTTGAAGTAGTTTAATATGTAAGTAGCCTCATCTGACATTTCTGCACCTTTTGATGATAGACAAGTTGGTATTTTGTAAGAAAATCATGATAAATGGCTCTATTTTATCAAACTGAAATTATAGCAGCATACTATGTTTGAGAAAGCTGGGTAGTTTTTAATGATGAAAAACTTTGTAAAATATGAAAAACCCTTATAAATTGACTGGTTTAGGGAACCGTCTTCAGAAAATACATTAAATCATGAATTACATGGGTTATGGGAATAGTACCTTCAGCAAATTTGTTTGAAATAACTTTTTGCACAACTTTATCGAAGTTATTTGGCCCCTATGTGGATCCTGAGATTTAATAAAATTTTAATCTCACTTTTTGGGGGATTAATCATATAAATAAAATTTGTAGAAAGATGGCGTCTATCATTCTGAGCAACTTTGTTGAAGATACTGTACCTCAAAAACCACGTTTCTATGAGTTATCAATTAAGAACGTGAAATTGCTTGAACGGTATTTTTTCCCATCAAAAAGCAGTGTAAAATTAAAAGACGAAATTATTTTTGATGCATTGTTCAGAAAACAACAAAAGTAGTGTCACTCTTAGCACAATAACTCACAAACTAATGAATAGAATATCATGATATTTTTACAGCTGTTAGTATTAATTGAAAAACCTGTTTTAATCCACCTAGTGGTGTATTGATGCTTTTATCATATCAATCATACTATCATATATAATACTGTGGTATTCTTCAAAATAATTTTCTTCGATTCTTAAAAGAATAACCGAAATCGGTTTGTTTGACCGTCTACTGATAAAAACTATCAATTGGAAAAGATTTGAGGTCGATTTAGATTTAGAATGAGAAAAGTTAGAACACACATTTCCTTCATTTGGCACATTTAACCTCATAACTCCCAAATCGGAAGTCGGATCCAAATAATATTCAGAAACTTTGTATGGGACCACAGGACCTTTCATTTGAATCTAAGTTTGTGAAAATCGGTTCAGCCGAGAAAAGTTAGTGCAAAAAAACGTTACATACACACATACACACACAGACATTTTGCGTACTCGACGAACTGAGTTGAATGGTATATGACACTCAGCCCTCCGGGCCTCGGTTCAAAAGTCGGTTTTCACAGTGATTGCATAACCTTTCTATATGAGAAAGGCAAAAAGGGGACTGCAATAAAACTAGTCCCATCTATGTGTTATGTTCCTGACTCAACTTTATTTGTCGGCAAATCCATGTAGCGCGAAGTGCGTGGAATTTCGGAACACCTACGCCCAATGGAAATCCCGAAAATATTTACAAGTAAGTTCAGGCATATTGACTTTGAGAAAATATTTTACACGCACGGATCACGAATTGAAAAGGCTACTGGGTTTGGTATAAGGAGTGTATCGATAAGTAGTTAGCAACACTCAAACAGTTATTACTCTGAAATGGCTTATTTTTTTGCAGCGTGTTTTGCGATGACATGTTTGATTATATGTCAATAACAGCTGCGCAATCGATTAGTTTCGGTACGGTTTATCGTTTCAATGATGAGTCGAATTGATCCGGAAACGCAAAAGTAAATTCTGCACACTTGGTGCTCAGAAAGTGATGTCACGTACAACGAAATTGCAAAACGGGTGAAAGTGCACCACACCAGTGTCAAAAATATTATCGAGAAGTTCAATGAAAGATTTGACCCGATCCGATAGGAAAACGGATCCCAGTCAGCCCGGCCGGGACTTAAAAATGGTTGAGTACATCAGGAAAAACCCATCGGCGTCGACGCGGGATTTGGCCAAGCAGTTCAACACCAGCATCGGGATGATTCAACGGATCAAAGTTCGGAACTCCCTGAAAACGTACAAAAATCAGAAGGTGCCGAAAAAGTCCCTGGTACAGCAAGTTCAGGCCAAAACAAGAGCGCGAAAACTGTATAACCGGATTCTACAAAATAAAGGCGGATGCATTCTGATCTACGACGAAACCTACGCCAAGGAAGACTCTCGAGCGGTGCCGGACCGCAATATTATACGAAATCGGTGTACCAGGACCTGGACGACGCTGACACCACGGTGGCGATGGTAAAGTTTAAGCAGAAGGTGTTAGTCTGGTAAGCAATTTGTACCTGTGATTTGCGGTCGTCGATTTTCTTCACGAAGGGCACAATTAACGACAAGGTGTACGAGGAAGAATGTTTTAAGAAGATAATACTGCCACTGTACAGAAAGCATAAGGCTCCTCCTCTCTTCTGGCGGGATTTGGCTTCAGCCCACTACGCCAACTCCGTTCTACAGTGGTTGTCAAAAATAATGTACAATTCGTGGAAAAGGACATCAACCCAGCGAATTGCCCGGTTCTTCGGCCAATTGAAAGGTACTTTCGAAAAGAAGGTACAGTGTCCCAAAACATACAGGAGTTGAAAAAAAACTGGACAGCTGCCACCAGGAAAGTCACAAAAGTAACTGTGCAGAATTTAATGAAGAATGTCAAGTCCAAAGTGCGATCGTTTCACAGTATTTCAATGTATTTTTTTCTACAATATATCGAAAACTGATGTCAAAATATGTTTTTTTTTCGCTTTTTTATTCAATATTCAATGTTGCTAACTACTTTTCGATACACTCCTCATTCAAAAATAATGTTTCGGCTTCATTTAGGCTTCAAGAACCTGCATTTGTTTATATAGCAGAGTTAGCAGCAGTTCATTATAGTTTGAGTGTAATCGTCACATTATCTCCAAACTATTATTTTCTCTTCACAGATAGTCTGAGTGCAATTGAAGCCATTCGCTCAAAAGCTTCTGGCAAAAATGAACCGTTTTTCTTGAGCAAAATAAAACAGTGCCTGAACGACATATTGAATGATAATTATCAAGTCACTATAGTGTGGGTCCCGGCTCATTGCTCCATTCCTGGCAATGAAAGAGCCGATAGTTTAGCCAAACGGGGTGCTATTGAGGGTGAAATTTATGAGAGGCCGATTTATTTCAACGAATTCTATAGCTCGTCTCGCCAAAGAACACTTGCCTGCTGGCAAGCTTCTTGGGATAAAGATGATCTGGGTCGGTGGATGCACTCAATTTTTCCTAAAATATCGACAAAGGCATGGTTCAGGGGACTGGATGTGCAGACTCATGTCCAATCACTACACGTTAGATGCACATCTCCTTCGAATTGGACTTTCCGAGACTAATCATTGTGCTTGTGGCGAAGGCTATCGCGATATTGATCATGTCGTTTGGACATGCGTGGAGTATCGTGATGTCAGATCTCAAATAATAAATACCTGGTTCCCGGTATCCGGTTCCGGAAGTACCGGAAATAGTGGTCTTATATACAAAAATGGATATCACTCACTTTTCTCAGCGATGGTTTGACCGATTTTCACAAACTTAGATTCAAATGAAAGGTCTCGTGGTCCCATACGGAATTCCTGATGTTCATCTGGATCTGACTTCCGGTTCCGGAGTTATAGGGTAAAGTGTGTTCAATATTGTACACCGTCACTTAAACCGGCGAAACAAAAGGCGGGTGGGTAATGTCAGAGACATAACTGGATGTCGTGAATACGAAAACAACTGACATGTTCCTTAACACTTCCGAATATCAATTGTATGAATTATGCACGCATTTCCCTTTTTCACATTTTTCGCAAAAACAAAGAAAGCTTCACTTGATCTCGATTACTGTGAATTTCACACAGCGAAAAGTGCACAAATCTAAGCAAACTGTTCTTGATTTGCAATAAACTGAGGATATTTCCCTACGATTTGCAAACAACAAATCCTAATAGTTCTTTAGAAAACTTTTAGAGCCATTAGAACGGCTGATATTGTGCAATGCTCTCCACCGTTGTTTTTTTCCCAATGCTAATGACTGGCAGCTGTGACGTAATCGCTCTTGTCGAAAGCGTGCAGACGACACAAAACACATCTGCTCGCAGTGGCGATACAATCCAAACTGATTCAAGTTTTGTTGAGAGCAGTGATGCCACTTTTTCCTGAGGTGAAATCCGTAGATAGGTTTCAAGTGTACTCATACTCATACATTTGCATATAATTATTTTATGTCGTTTATTTAACCCCGCACGTAAAATGGGAATCTGAGCTATAACGACAGGAATCCAGAAATGAGTGATCGGTGGCAAATAGATTACTTATATAACTTGACAGGCCAGTAATAATTATGCAGATGATGTAATAATATTTTAAGTGTTTTTCCGGATAATGGTCAATAAGTCTTTTGTCAACACCTACTTTTAAGAGTAATTTCTGAAGTTTTCAAATCAGCCGGACGAAAGATAAAACAATTACTGTTATAACTGACTGCCAGTGAGCCCAAAGTCATCCAGAATCTTTCTTTAAAATGAATTTCCGTAGATTTCAAGAGATTCATCCGTAGATCCGTAGAAAAGGCAGAAATCCGTAGATCTACGGATAAATCCGTAGGGTTGGCATCACTGGTTGAGAGGCTTGTTTCTACCTGATTTCGTTTGTAGCTTTTTCACTAATAGGCGGTCCTAACGGCTATAAAAATAGCCGCATACAGAATTTTAATGTCGATTATTTCATTTCGGATTTGCATATTTTATTGAAAGAAACTATCAATATGCTGTAGGGATTCGTTTCCAGCATTCAGAATAGTCGAATTGCGTAATTCTCTACGACATTAAACTCTGGAACATTTTTCGAAAAAAAAGGCTTCACTTGATCTCGATTACTGTGAATTTCACACAGCGAAAAGTGCACAAATCTAAGCAAACTGTTCTTGATTTGCCGTAAACTGAGGATATTTCCCTACGATTTGCGAACAACAAATCCTAATAGTTCTTTAGAAAAATTTTAGAGCCATTAGAACGGCTGATATTGTGCAATGCTCTCCACCGTTGTTTTTTCCCAATACTAATGACTGGCAGCTGTGACGTAATCGCTCTTGTCGAAAGCGTGCAGACGACACAAAACACATCTGCTCGCAGTGGCGATACAATCCAAACTGATTGAATTTTGTCGTGAATACGACTTACTTTACTATGGGGTGCCTTTTCAAAATTTACCCTCTGAGAGAGTGATAAGTTTTTGATCGTGAATATCTATTGTTGTATCTAATGAATCAACATAATTCTTGCGACATGCCATCGGAAATATGATCACAATTTTATGATAAAATTTTCAGTTTTGGAACATAGTCTCAAATAATTAAAAATTGAACTTTTCTGAAATGTTTGGTATAAACGAGTATCAAAGAGGATAATTCATAAGGCGCGTTTGCCTTTCTCGTATTTTTAAAGCTCATAGCTCAGTGATCTGTGAAAGGATTTATATAATCTAACTACCAATAGAATCGAAATTTTTCAATTTAAACGTGTACAGCAAAAGCATTGAAGTATTTGAATAGTACACTATTGAAAAACCTGTCTCATTTGATCCATGTCAACACCAGCCAATCAGAACGCGTTCTAAGGAAGAGAACAAAATATCTGCTGCTGTACAACAAATCGTCCGGGAAAAATGTTCCGAAAAGTGGTGAATATCGCAGTGAGTTCCTCAATTTGGTCCTTGTGAATGCTAGAAACGAATTCCTACAACATATTGATAGTTTCTTTCAATGAATTATGCAAATCCGAAATGAAATAATCGACATTAAAATTCTGTATGCGGCTATTTTTATAGCCGTTAGGACCGCCTATTAGTGAAAAAGCTACAAACGAAATCACATAAAGGGAAATCTCTTAACAAAAATTCAATCAGTTTGGATTGTATCGCCACTGCGAGCAGATGTGTTTTGTGTCGTCTGCACGCTTTCGACAAGAGCGATTACGTCACAGCTGCCAGTCATTAGTATTGGGAAAAAACAACGGTGGAGAGCATTGCACAATATCAGCCGTTCTAATGGCTCTAAAATTTTTCTAAAGAACTATTAGGATTTGTTGTTCGCAAATCGTAGGGAAATATCCTCAGTTTACGGCAAATCAAGAACAGTTTGCTTAGATTTGTGCACTTTTCGCTGTGTGAAATTCACAGTAATCGAGATCAAGTGAAGCCTTTTTTTTCGAAAAATGTTCCAGAGTTTAATGTCGTAGAGAATTACGCAATTTGACTATTCTGAATGCTGGAAACGAATCCCTACAGCATATTGATAGCTTCTTTCAATAAAATATGCAAATCCGAAATGAAATAATCGACATTAAAATTCTGTATGCGGCTATTTTTATAGCCGTTAGGACCGCCTATTAGTGAAAAAGCTACAAACGAAATCAGGTAGAAACAAGCCTCTCAACCAGTGATGCCAACCCTACGGATTTATCCGTAGATCTACGGATTTCTGCCTTTTCTACGGATCTACGGATGAATCTCTTGAAATCTACGGAAATTCATTTTAAAGAAAGATTCTGGATGACTTTGGGCTCACTGGCAGTCAGTTATAACAGTAATTGTTTTATCTTTCGTCCGGCTGATTTGAAAACTTCAGAAATTACTCTTAAAAGTAGGTGTTGACAAAAGACTTATTGACCATTATCCGGAAAAACACTTAAAATATTATTACATCATCTGCATAATTATTACTGGCCTGTCAAGTTATATAAGTAATCTATTTGCCACCGATCACTCATTTCTGGATTCCTGTCGTTATAGCTCAGATTCCCATTTTACGTGCGGGGTTAAATAAACGACATAAAATAATTATATGCAAATGTATGAGTATGAGTACACTTGAAACCTATCTACGGATTTCACCTCAGGAAAAAGTGGCATCACTGCTCTCAACAAAACTTGAATCAGTTTGGATTGTATCGCCACTGCGAGCAGATGTGTTTTGTGTCGTCTGCACGCTTTCGACAAGAGCGATTACGTCACAGCTGCCAGTCATTAGCATTGGGAAAAAAACAACGGTGGAGAGCATTGCACAATATCAGCCGTTCTAATGGCTCTAAAAGTTTTCTAAAGAACTATTAGGATTTGTTGTTTGCAAATCGTAGGGAAATATCCTCAGTTTATTGCAAATCAAGAACAGTTTGCTTAGATTTGTGCACTTTTCGCTGTGTGAAATTCACAGTAATCGAGATCAAGTGAAGCTTTCTTTGTTTTTGCGAAAAATGTGAAAAAGGGAAATGCGTGCATAATTCATACAATTGATATTCGGAAGTGTTAAGGAACATGTCAGTTGTTTTCGTATTCACGACATCCAGTTATGTCTCTGACATTACCCACCCGCCTTTTTGTTAAGAGATTTCCCTTTATGTGATTTCGTTTGTAGCTTTTTCACTAATAGGCGGTCCTAACGGCTATAAAAATAGCCGCATACAGAATTTTAATGTCGATTATTTAATTTCGGATTTGCATAATTCATTGAAAGAAACTATCAATATGTTGTAGGAATTCGTTTCTAGCATTCACAAGGACCAAATTGAGGAACTCACTGCGATATTCACCACTTTTCGGAACATTTTTCCCGGACGATTTGTTGTACAGCAGCAGATATTTTGTTCTCTTCCTTAGAACGCGTTCTGATTGGCTGGTGTTGACATGGATCAAATGAGACAGGTTTTTCAATAGTGTACTATTCAAATACTTCAATGCTTTTGCTGTACACGTTTAAATTGAAAAATTTCGATTCTATTGGTAGTTAGATTATATAAATCCTTTCACAGATCACTGAGCTATGAGCTTTAAAAATACGAGAAAGGCAAACGCGCCTTATGAATTATCCTCTTTGATACTCGTTTATACCAAACATTTCAGAAAAGTTCAATTTTGAATTATTTGAGACTATGTTCCAAAACTGAAAATTTTATCATAAAATTGTGATCATATTTCCGATGGCATGTCGCAAGAATTATGTTGATTCATTAGATACAACAATAGATATTCACGATCAAAAACTTATCACTCTCTCAGAGGGTAAATTTTGAAAAGGCACCCCATAGTAAAGTAAGTCGTATTCACGACAAAAAACGTAAAAAAATTTCTAAACTGGTCTCAAAACTACACAAATCGATAGTCATTATCAGTAGGCAACTAAACAAACCGATTCCGGCTATCCTGGTTCCCGGTATCGGGTTCCGGAAGTACCGGAAATTGTGGTCATATATACCAAAATGGATCTCACTCACTTTTCTCAGCGATGGTTTGACCGATTTTCACAAACTTAGATTCAAATGAAAGGTCTTCCGGTCCCATACCTCCGGTTCCGGAGTTATAGGGTAAAGTGTGTTCAATAGTGTACACCGTCACTTAAAATATTTTCGGATGCAACAAACATTCAAATCGTAATTTAGAGTGCGTGGTATTCCTGAATTTCATCCGAATCCGACCTCCGGTTTCGGAGTTATAGGGTAAAGTATGTTCAATATTGTACACCGTCACTTAAAATATTTTCGGATGCAACAAACATTCAAATCGTAATTCAGAGTGCGTACGAGAAGAATTTGTGAATCATGTTAGTTGGTTGCCGTACGAACTGACTTTGATTATACCGGTTCTCGGGTTCCGGTGCTGGAAGTATATATAATAGTGAACCCACTTCGTTTTCTAAAGGATGACCTACGCCATCAAAGCACTGTTTTGTTCTGTATGTTATACTAGTTAATGCACAAACAATCTTTTGGTTTCTTTCAAAAACCGAGGAAAACTTTTTTGAATAGAATACCACAATATTATACATAAGAAAGGCATTATTACACCACTAGGTGGATTAAAACAGGTTTTTTCTAAGTTTGTGCTTATAGTAACGCAAAACACTGGAAGCGAATACACCTATTTTCATATTACTCTTAGAATCAATGCATCAAACAGAGACAGCAGATCTCACTCTAATTCATGAATTCAACTTATGAGATGATTACTGGAGCAATGATGGATTGCTTTACCATCACCGTCAGTGAGTATTTTACTGATTATAAAAAATTGTCAACTAACAACAAAGATATGGCTCGTTAAAGTAAGAGTTGTTATATTTGATTAGGAATTCGATTAGACATTCATAAAAGTATAATTGACTAATTTTACAAGAGAAGTAAGTTAACTATCGGTTTCGACCTTGAAAGCGCTACTATTTTAAAATTTCGTCGAAAGTGCAAAGACTTGTTATATATCTAATGCGACCTTATGAATACTTGTGAACTAAAATCTACCCACCTCGAATAAATCGTGTAGATTTACGTCTTCTGAGACCGGCATATTCGTACGTCAAAAATGACTCATTTTTACAGTTGATCCTATACATGTGTAATGCACTCTGTTTTTTAAGTATTGAAACAAATAGTTTTAAATGCATGCTTGAAATATACACAGAAAAAATATGAGTTTTACAGTAAAGATAATTTTACAAGCGATACAATTCATAACTACTTCACTTTTCAAATGACACAATATTCCACTCGTACGGAATTTTACAAGCTCCGAGTGTAATTTGCACTCGGCTAGCATGTGCGACTGTATGAATTTCTATGTACCATTTACCACCAAACAGCTGGTCGTCAAATGGTGAGATAACTAAGTCCTCACAAGTTCCTACCTCATGCCTCCCCGTGTGTCTATGATGACATTTGGTCAATAGAACGGCGTCGACTGGGTGCTATCGCATTCTGCGTTAGTAGCAGAAAGAGAGGGTGCGAATTGACTCATAAGTTAAAACCCATCCTAAAGTGCAATGTTTATCATAGTGTATTATAATATTACAGTATATTGTTTACTACATCATGTGTTATTATTATTATTATTATTATTATTATTATTATTATTATTATTATTATTGTTATTATTATTATTATTATTATTATTATTATTATTATTATTATTATTATTATTATTATTATTATTATTATTATTATTATTATTATTATTATTATTATTATTATTATTATTATTATTATTATTAGAAGAGCGTAACTTACACTGCCGCATTAACTGTTATATTGTATCATAGCATATTATTTCATATATTATCGTCTTACATGTTTTTTTGTCTTTTATGTTATTATATAATATGTTGTATGGTATTATACTGCATTGCATTATATCATATTATATTGTATTATATTCTATTATTTTTATAGATGTGGATATTATTATTGTTATTAGAAGAGAAATATTCTGCAGTATTGCGAAGATAGAAGAGCATAACTGACACTCTACATTAACTGTTATTTTATATATCGTTTTATAATATATTATATTATATTGTACACTGTATTATATTATATCAAATTAAATTATTATTATTTTGTAACCTATTATATCATTTTATGTTATATTAATTTCATTACACTATGTTTCATTGTATTTATCAATAAAAAACATTTATTACGGGGACGTAAAGGGAAGGGAGCATCAGGGCATCGGACGAATTGATGACTGGACGAGGGATTGTGGATAGCCAGCCCAAGTCCCTTGAAGGAAACTTGTTTCCTTCTGAAGGTTTGAAATGAGTCTGACGCGCCCTTCTCAAACAAACCATCAGGCGGGTTCAACCATGTATAGCGATATGCTTCATCCATGCACTGGATATTATGGTTGGAAGAGCATCTTTTATTCCCGCGGAATGCGAGTAAGTGACTCTACTTACATATCCGCCCAACCCTTTTTGTTCGCTTTTCAGTAACAGCTATAGTAAGAAGGTGAATGGATAAGTCATATCGGAGCTACTGTAAGTCTACCCGCATTCACTGGCAAGTCCTTGAATTGATGGTGGCTTCACTTCACATCACACATCACATCACCATTTACCACCAAGCAGATATGTGTTTCTGTGGTTCAGTCGATTAACTGATGTGCTTTGGAACTTATCTTTCTCGGTTTAAGTCGCTCTGTTCCCATCGATCTTTTGTTTCTTTTGTTCTTGGCATATAAATTTGTGTGAAATACGACGCTCCATTTATGTGCATCTTATAAGATGTAAAATCACAAGATATTTTCGAACTGTGTAGAGTGTGTATGACACACATTTAAGTCATCTTTGTAAAATTCAGTCATTTAACGAGTTACGGTCCCATGACTTGTGTCGTAGGTGAATTTGCGACACCAGTAAAGTTCATTTTGTTTTGCTGTATAACAGATCGGCTGAAAAGTTCGTATCGTTTCTATGAGAGGGCGCCACTAGAATTAAATCCATACCATTTTCAGTTAGTACCAACCTTCAAAAGATACGTGTATAAATTTGACAGCTGTCTGATTATTAGTTTGTGAGATATTGCATTTTGAGTGAAGCTACTTTTGTTATTGTGAAAAAAATGGACAAAAAGGAATTTCGTGTGTTGATGAAACACTACTTTTGGATGAAAAAAAGTGCCGCCGATACCAAAAAATGGCTTGATGAGTGTTATCCAGACTCTGCACCGGGCGAAGCAACAATTCGTAAGTGGTTTGCAAAATTTCGTACTGGTCATATGAGCACCGAAGACGATGAACGCAGTGGACGTCCAAAAGAGGCTGTTACCGATGAAAACGTGAAAAAAATCCACAAAATGATTTTCAATGACCGTAAAGTGAAGTTGATCGAGATAGCTGACACCCTAAAGATATCAAAGGAACGTGTTGGACATATTATTCACGAATATTTGGATATGAGAAAGCTTTGTGCAAAATGGGTGCCGCGTGAGCTCACAATCGATCAAAAACAACAACGAATTGATGATTCTGAGCAGTGTTTGGAGCTGTTATATCGCAATAAAAGGCTTTTTTTCGTCGATATAAAACAATGGACGAAACATGGCTCCATCACTTCACTCCAGAGTCCAATCGACAGTCAGCTGGGTGGACTGCACGCGATGAACCGAACCCAAAGCGTGGAAAGACTCAACAATCGGCCGGTAAGGTTATGGCGTCTGTATTTTGGGATTCGCATGGTATAATTTTCATCGACTACCTTGAAAAGGCAAAAACCATCAACAGTGACTATTATATAGCGTTATAAGAGCGTTTGAAGGACGATATTTAAAAAAAAAAACGGCCTCATTTGAAGAAGAAAAAAGTTTTGTTTCATTAAGACAATGCACCGTGTCACAAGTCGATGAAAACCATGCTGAAATTGAACGAATTGGGCTTCGAATTGCTCCCTCATCCACCGTATTCTCCAAATTTTGCCCCCAGTGACTTTTTCCTGTTCTCAGACCTCAATAGAATGCTCGCTGGTAAAAAATTTAGAAGCAATGAAGAGGTAATCGCTGAAACTGAGGCCCATTTTGAGGCAAAGGACAAATCGTACTACAAAAATGGTATCGAAAAGTTGGAAGATCGCTATAATCGCTGTATCGCCTCTGATGGCAATTATGTTGAATAATAAAAACGAATTTTGGCAAAAAAAAAATGTGTGTTTCTATTAAACGATACGAACTTTTCAGCCAAACTCTTAGAATAAAGCATAGTTTGAGTTCAATTTCCGTATATAATTGACACAATTTCGATTGAAACAAAACTCAGCTTGAGACTTCCTCTCCCATGGCACGATTCTCATCCGTTGTTTTGTTTCCGTTTTCGTTTCAAGTGCAAAAACTTTTCCACTGATTGTCGTGGTAGACCTCCTTGTCATCATTATCGTTCTCAGAGAATTCACCCAAAGTAAGCTTCCCCGGACCACAAACAGCGTGGTGCAGTGCCTGCAATGGAAGTAAAGTACTTCCAGAGCCCAACGTATCCTTCGTTAGTTATTCTGATGACCAAACAAATCAAGGAAATTGAAATTCATCAATTGTAGTTGCACTTTGTTGCGATTATGCAGCCGACCATCGTTTGACCCATTTGCCACACCATCTCGGTACGATTTTCGATGTACCGATACTGTTGAAGTAATGTAAGAAGTCTTTGTTCCAATTTGTTAAAGTAGCGGAATTTCTTCGAGAGGATACTCGTTCCGAATTGGCTACCTTTCCCTGAATGAAAAATTATGGTCCCGTTGGGACGCAAAATGGTTTCCGGACTGCTTCGAAGCATGCTTTGGGAATTATTTAACTTGATTCTGGTTTCAGCTATTTGAGCTCCACTCCACTGCTTTTCACGGCTCATTTAGAGAACTTGGCGTTGTAGTCAAACGCATTCGGTAGAAAATATGTTTCTCAGAAATTCAATCCGTCCGTAATGACAAAGTTCAATCTAATATATCAAATTGTAATTGGGAAGAATGTGGGAAGCATTTCAGTGTTTATTTACACAGGAGAGTATTGTAAAATTTAAATTTACATCTCTTATAACATGTCGGCAAAAAAAAAACATGTCTGACGAAGAAATCAATTATTTCCGAATTTTGATTTCATTCATCAATGTATTTTCCTTTAAGGCCAATACAATTGTTACAGCGGCGACATTTTTACACCACTTTTATGCCACGATTTCTCTTTAGCCTTCAAGACGGTTCAGTCTCAGTGACGATCTCATCATTCGTTTCAAATTCTTCCACCAAAATTTTCTTTGAAATCTGAGAACAAAAAATAGCTGCTGGGGGCCTAATCTGGCAAGCATGGTGGATGCGGTAGCAATTTGAGTTTCAATTCATGGAATTTCACCGTCGTAACGTTAAGTTGCTGTTGATTAGCTTCCACTTTGAACATGTTTTTTTTCAAATGCTCATGAAAAATCGATAATACGCTTGCTTCTAGTTTCTCTACGATGTCAACTATCTCCTTCAATGCTTAAAGCTGTGGACGGATAATGTTTATCAAGCCATTCAATTGTTTGTATAGTATTTTTTTCCCTTAAAATATTTCATCAATACACGAACTTAATGTTTCTCCATTGATTCCGGAAAGATTTCTTTCAGACCGGGATCTTATTGACCGACGTGTTATCTGTTATCTTTTTGAAATTTGTCTATTAACACTCCAAATACCAAGCCTCAAAAAAAGATGGAACGGTAACTTTGAGCTGTCATAGCTCAGCTGTTTTTCAACTAATCTCAAAAAATTTTACACCCTCGAATTTTGTGAAGTTCGTAGATTGATTCCAAACTTTGTAGCAGACGATTGGTAAAGGAAAACCAATGAAAATTTGATTTTACCCGTTCCAAGTTTTTTTCACGCGCCCAATATGCCCTATCTGCTTTCCAATTTTCTTTCCTTTGGTATAATCGTCGCATAGAAAATATTGAATACTTAAACTATACCGAGTCATAATTTTGTTGTTAGTCAACCGATTTTCAAAATTTGTTCACCATTGGAAAGAGACTACTTCCACAGATAAAATGCACTGAAAAAACGAGAAACTACCATTCCTGCACAATCAAAAGAAAACATTAAACAATCGATGAATTTATAAATATATATGAATTTTTCTTTTTTTTTCTCATGTTTGTATATAACTCAAAAACTAAAGCGAGTACATTTTTTTTTCTTTAAAATATTGGAATCATTACCAGAAACAATGTATTGATGACCAAAATTATATATCCGTTCAAAGAATCACTATTGATTGACCTTCCATACATGAAACTTATTTATCATTTCATAAAGAAAATTGGAGTTTCAATTTAATAAAGGCCCATTTTAAGACTTAGTTCTGATTCCAGCTGCGTCCATGAGTTCAACCAATAGCTAAATTAGAATAGAAGTTATGTAATGATACAAACAAACTCGAAACAGTTTATGAAATTATGAACAAAATGTCTGAAAATAACAGCTTATTTTATAATGTATAGAAGTTAATCGTTTAGTTCAAATAATATTTCCGAGTAGATTTCATAATTAATGACGAGTTACCTAAGATGATATTGAGTTAAAAAGAGGAATATGTTTTAATAAATTCAAATCGTTGTGACTATGTTAGAATTAAATTAGGATAGGAATTTTATGTAAAAGTGATGCTACGGCGAAGAAAAACTTATGTAAACTGCCTTAAGAAATAAACGTATTTATGAAAAAAAAGTACACTAACGCGTTCTGAGGAAGAGAACAAAATATCTGCTGCTGTACAACAAATCGTTCGAGAAAAATGTTCCAAACAGTGCTTAATATCGTAGTGAGTTCTACAATTTGGTCATTCTGACATTCTGAAAGGCAGGAATGAATCCCGTACAGCATCCTGATAGTTTCTTTCAATGAAATGCAAATCAATAATAATGAAATAGCTACAAACGAAATCACGCAAAAAGAAACCTCTTAACAAAAATTGGATCAGTTTGGATTCTATCGCCACTGCGAGCAGATGTATTGTGTGTCGTTTGCAAAGCTAGTTTCGCTTCCGACAAGAGCGATTACGTCACAGCTGCCAGTTGTTTGTATTGGTGAGAAAACAACGAAAAGGGAAAAGGGTGGGGAGCATCACACAAAATCAGCCGTTCTAATGGCTCTAAAAGTTTTCTAAAGAACTAATCGCAAATCGAAGGTAAAAATCTTCAGTTTAGTGCAAATCTAGAACAGTTTGATTAGATTTGTGCACTTTTTGCTGTGTGAAATTCACAGTAATCGAGATCAAGTGAAGCCTTCTGTGTTTTTGCGAAAAATGTGAAAAAGGGAAAAATGTTTGCATAATTCATACAATTGATCAACTAATTGATATTCGGAAGTGTTAAGGAACATGTCAGTTGTTTTCGTATTCACGACATCAAGTTATGTCTCTGACATTACCCACCTGCCTTTTTTATCAAGGATTTTAAGATTTGATCACTCCGAATATCCATTGAACTATCCAATATCGAAGATGATTTTTTTCTGTTTTAATGCAGCATTTTTTCCCAGGGGCAAGATGAGCATTCTATGGATCATATGGTGAAAAGTTGCCATTTTATAATGATGAGAATTATTAGAAGTATAAGGTATAATTCTCTCCGTATTGATTGGCTTCCGATAAATTTCAAAAGAATCAGGGGAAAATGTGAATACTAATCACTACCGACTGTAAATGATGAAATAATGACACGAGCAAGTCATTTTTTAGAACGAAAACTTTTTCGCACCCACAACGAGAGCGGTCTGAAACATTATTTCTAAAATCGAATGGGACCTTTTGCCCCACAAGGCATACTCCCTAAATTTGGCTCTTTCCGACTACCATTTGTATTCATCGATGTCACACGCATTTGCTGAGTAGCACTCCTCTAGTTATGAGGATGTGGAAAGATGACTTCACGATAGGTTCAATTCCTTCGGCTTTGTATTAATGTAAAAATGCGTGACTTTCGATGTTAACTAAAGGGTGTTCTTGAAGAACTTGCTGAATTGAAATTAAAATAAAATACATGTCAAATTATTAAATTTCCAATTATTTTTCTATTTGGTAGATAATTGCTTGGCATTTATTTTTCTCAAAGCTCATTCTGGAGCTGCTTGGTGCAAAGTCTTAGACAGTTCAATTTGAACCGCAATATAGACTCAAATTTAACGCTATTTGCGAAACACTTTTTTATATTAGTGATGGGCGAGCGCTCACGAGCCGTTCATTCAAACCAACTCGTAGCAATGAGCGAACGTACCACGGCTCTTCATAATTGAACCACCGCTCTCAAGAAGACCTAGGCTCTCAATATTGAAAGATAGCCAAGCTACGAACCGTGGCTCATCCGTGCTGACGCTCTAATTTGACAGTCGTGTTTCGTATATTCTAAGCTATTAATAGGCGAACGCTTACGAGCCGTTCAAAAGAACCGCGGCTCTCAAAAGCCTTGTCACCTAGCATTAAAATATTGGCCTTCTAGCGGCAGTTCGACATGTGGATGATGTTTTCTAACGAAGCTGTATTCTACAGTGAATTTTTATTTATTTGTGGTTGAGATTCGAATAATCGAAGAATATTCTGAAGGAATTGGGAAAAGAAAACATTGATTTCTTCCTATTGAAATTTCAACTAATCTATTTCAATATCCAGCTTGAAAATAAGTCTATTTTCTTCGATTTCGGAATTTGTTTCGGTTCAGTTAAGGTTATTTTGAACGCTAGAGGAATAAATCAAATGGCAGTTAAAAACAATTTCTAATCAATTACGTATATTTGGTTAAGTTTTAGCATCTGTACAGTTCTTCAAGTGACATTTCGTAATGTACGGAACGAATAAAATCTTTTGAAAACGATCAGCAAAACATTTTCACACATGTTTAAATCTGAGCTGAAAATTTTCCTTGCTTGAAAAAGAACCTAGGGTGCTGCAAAAATAAGAGAGGTAGGATTATCCTCACACGAAAAACAACTTTATTCATGAATGTTGTTATTAGTACCTTATGATCAAAAACGAACCGGAATTTTATTAAAAACGCAAAATTCCAATTTTTAATAAATTTCTTTGTTATCGCTTTCAAAGTACTCTCCTCCTGCGGCAATACATGCATGCCAATGCTTGATCCAATTTTCCATACAAGTTTTATAGGCCGCCGAAGGTATGGCCTCTGGTTCACGCAGCGAATTCTCTTTTATGGTCTCTATGGTCTCAAAACGCGTTCCCCGCAATGGAAATTTGAGTCTGGGGAAGAGGAAAAAGTCACACGGGGCCATATCTGGAGAGTACGGTGCTTGGTTGATGATATGTGTTGAGTTTTTGGCCAAAAACTGCGACACAACCAACGCTGTTTTTGAATGAAATTCAGCTTTTTCGGCACCAGCCGAGAAGCGACGCGTTTCAAACCCAAAACATCAGTTAAAATGTGTTCGGCTGATTCATAAGAGATGTCCAACAACACAGCAATCTCTCTAATCGGTACAGAACGATTTTGCAACACTATTTGCTTCGCCGATTCAATGTTTTCTTCAGTAACAGATGTTGTTGGGCGGCCAGGGATCTCATTATGATCCAAGCTTGTACGACCACCTTTGAAGCGTTTATACCACTCGTATGCCTGTGTTTTTCCTAGACACGATTCACCAAAGGCCTTTTCTAACATTTTCAACGTTTCGGAACACTTAAATTCATTTGCAACACAAAATTCGATGCACGCACGTTGTTCTAAATTTTCATCCATTATAAAAATCGCCACACGAAAATTTTTCAACTTCTTTGTATAGACGCCAAACAAAAACTAATCGTACGATATGCGTCAAAATTTGACAGAATGTGTATAAAAGTGTTGCCAACGTTGAGAGAATAAAAGTTTACCGATTGGACAAATGAAAATTCCGGTTCATTTTTTATCATAAGGTATATAAATGATTTTTCAAGTAGAAATTTGTTTTCCTTGCGTTTTGGAAAATGAAATTACAATCATCATCTTCGCACACGTACACCTTCTAGTTGTGAAACACAACGTTACCGCTCGTGTATTTCCGTGACTCTAACACTCACTTTCTCGAACCGCTTCTCCACATTGACATTTATTGAGAATGATATCACTATTTTATATTGAGCCGAAGTGAAATGTCTTTCCTGACGTCACGAAGGAAACGAATAGGCTGCCGAACTGGTCGACCACAGAATTTGGTTATTAGGGGCTAAAAGCCGTTGTTGTGCTTTGGATATAGAACCGAATTTCACTATTCTTTACGTTTCATCTTCGACTCGTCAGTGCAGGTGTTTTGAACCTATTACTTAAAATCAACATGTATTTCAAAACAATTTCATATTTCGCGCCATAATTCTTGATTTATTCAGAAATTAGTAGCAACACTAGCAACTATGTTTCATATTAATTTCTATTCGATTGTAGGCGCCCGTCATTGTGGGACTGTCCGAGTATTGCAAAATGGTTCAATCGAGAAATATGGCACCAACAATTTTTCTCGAAGGTAATTGAGTAATTTTTCGACTGGGTTTCATGAATAACTGCCGAAAGTCGTCGTTATTATTGAAATATTGAAGATAAAATTTTCGCTCTATGACGAACAGATGTTAATCTAGGTCCAAAGTAGTAGCCATTTTAAATATTTGAATAGCTTCATGTTTGTAAAAATGGTACGTAATAGAATGATTATCAGACAGTTTCATCCTAAGCTGATTTTATTCCATGCCACTTTGAGTTCGAAACCAATAACACAGCATGAGTACTGCACACCCCGCTGCGTGATCACTGACTATTGCAGCTCACACGTATTTGCCATTGGGCCCAAATTGCAGTACATATTTCGATTTGCATAGCTCTAAAGAACCCAACACTTTCTAGTAATGTTTCGAACACTGCGTATTGGGTTGAGTTAAGCCGCCTGTGGTTATTGTCGAAAGCATGAAAAGCCGTACGCTTGGAAGATGCCTTTCAACGTATGCTGCGGCTCTTTCTCCGGTTCTATGGAACTTCCTAATAGGTAATAGAGTTCGCAGTACGCAGTACTACTGGACACTGGCTATTGTGAACGTATCCATAGGATCTGGCACCTTTGTTTCCATCCTGTCGCAGTTATTGTGCTTAACTGTAGCCCAGTGGAGCGTTAGAATCCATTGCAGTGGCCAACAAGGAAAGCATCATGAATTTTAAGTTCATTCAGTGCAGATGTATGACGTATGTTCGCCGAATGATTACCTTTCGTGACATTTGTGGTGTGCACTTTACAACAGTTCAAAGTAGCAAAGGAAATAAAAATTTACACAAGGTGACTCAGGAAGTATTCTCGACAACAACACCTCTATCATTCAATTTCGCAAACTACTGTCAATCTTTCGAGATCTTCATTTTCCAGCTGGATTTATGAATGGACTCCTTTGGTCAGTCCTGGCAATGATTTCAGTTCAGGCTGAAATTGAGATTGATTAGTGCACTCGAACTCATCGTTCCGGAATGTTCACGCTCCGATAGAGTATTACGGAGCACACCACCGGAATGCTTTGAGGTGTAAGCATTGCTGTAGCGATTTATTTGTAGCCAAAGCTACGATGTGAAGTCCAATGTACGTGTGGACAGAGCCAACAGAAGGCATGAATTACAATTCGATTTCAATGAAAATTACTTTTCCTTCCCGTAGTTGCAACTGAGTAACCTAACCTGTAAATGGCCACCCCCAACAAGTGCACCATGAAAAGCGGAGGCATTTTGGCATTTCAAGTCTGTTTGTGGCGCGCATGCATCACTCAGGGCTTTTAGCTATGACTGCTCCTAATTGCACACATTACAGCTTTCGGTGCTAATAAACTCCACTGTTGGTCTGTGAATGGTGAACGCATCTGCCTACGTTGAAGAATTCCATTGATGCCTGTGCAGATAAACTCACATTATACACCTCAGATTTTGACGTACGTTGCTCTCATTTATGGCTATGATGGTACCATTGCTGCTGGGTTTAACATTTTACGGCACAATACCTTTTATTTGAGGTAAATACATACAGGTCTAGCAATATTACACTGTTCGTATTGTTGGTTATCAATAAGATTTCCGGTTCACTGTTCTTGGATCGCTATAAATTATGTCGCAAAATCGTAAAAAGAAATTAAAGGCTATACTAAAGACTACCGTAAAAAAGACTTTTCCTTCACAAGAAAAAATCTGCTAGAACTATATTTACGTTCCGAGACTACATTTTTGCAGCTGCTTACTTTAACGAAAACCTTTGATTTTCATTGGCGATGTTATTCTATGATTTTCAAAAAGAAGGAAAAAGAGTCAATCCAGAATTTACGCGCGATTAAGCGTTTGATAAAAACCCTTCTTAATTCACCTTGTGATGTGAAAAACACTTTCTCTTGCCGGTTTAATAGTCTCGTTAAAACACTTGTAAGATTTTATCCTCGGTAATTGGTACTCACCAAATATTCTAATGTAAGATTTCAAACGATTCTAACGAAATTATTCCACCGTATGATATATCATACACACAAATGTTAACATCAAATTTTACATTATTTTATACATTATTTGGGATTTTTTATAAAGCATCTGCTAATGTTTTGTCACAAGATATAAGTATTAGAGCATAATTTGACCAAAAAATACAAAGCAATATATAACTTACTTTTGCACAGCCATATCTAGTCGTTAGTAGGTCAAAGGTCAAGGATCAAAATACAAATAAATTTTGAAAATCAAACAACAGATTTAACATACAAAGAAGTACCGAAGTGTCGGTATTCTGGAGCTAGCATAACCCAAACGGATGGTAATGTTCTACATCGGTTTGAATTTTAAAAAGTACGGGTGTGTAATGTCAGAGACATAACTGGATGTCGTGAATACGAATATGACACGCTTTATTTATGCTTCCGAATTCGAATTGGTAGTTCATCGATTGTTTGAATTGTGCAACTTTCCCCTCTTTCATTACTAGAAATTTAAACGATGCGCCTAGACTAAATTACAGATTAGTTACATTCAACATTCTGAAACGCAATTAAATATTATGAAATAAGCAGTATAGTTCTTTATAATAAAAAAAAAATGGTGACGATTTGAGTTAGTTCAGCACGCAGACTGAATTCTAAAACCATATTCCAGAACTAAGCTCTAAAACATGAAGAAGATTTTTCGCCATGACTATCAGAATGGGTTGTATAGAGTACAGTAAAGTAAATTTCCGTATAATTCTTTAGGAGTATTATTATGGTTCTAAAAAGAACCGAATAGAAGAAGTCTGGAATAAAGAACTGGATCCTGAGTTCAAGAACTAAATTTAGAACCAATAACAAACTCAGAATCCAGTTTCAATTCTAGAATTGCAATTTCGAAACTCAAATTAGTTCCGGAATACAGTTCCAGAATCCAGTTTCAGCACGCAGGCTCTGAATTATAAACCTATATTGCGGAACTAAAATCTGAAAATTGAACTTCTCGTTACGACTACCGAAAACCAAATGATGGCAGGTCCTCTCTCCGTCGCTGCTGGTTTGACTCCCGCGATAGCAGTCTTCTCGACTTGATGGCCAGCAAGCGAATGAAAGTTGCTACCTGAGCGTTTGAGGTTTTAACCACGCTGAAGGCGCTCTCTCCGTTGCTGCTGGTTGATGGTTTAACTCTCGCGATGGCAGTCTGCTCGCCTTGAAGGCCAGCAAGCGAATGAAAGTTGCTGCCTGAGCGTTTGAGGTTTTAACCACGCAGAAGGCGCTTTCTCCGTCGCTGCTGGTTGATCTCGCGATGGCAGTCTGCTCGCCTTGAAGGCCAGCAAGCGAATGAAAGTTGCTACCTGAGCGTTTGAGGTTTTAACCACGCAGAAGGCGCTCTCTCCGTCGCTGCTGGTTGATGGTTTAACTCTCGCGATGGCAGTCTGCTCGCCTTGAAGGCCAGCAAGCAGTGATGCCACTTTTCCCTGAGATAAAATCCGTAGATTTGGCTTAAAGTCTACTTATGCTCATATGTTATAGGCTCCATTGAGACGAACTTTACGTGCGGAACTCTTTTGACTGACAAAGCATCCTTCCCAATAGAGACAACACAATTCACTAAATGCGTCTACATGGTTAGAATAAAATTAGAAAAGACCAAATATTAAAAAAAAAAAACAAATCAAAAGGTACGTAAAATTAACAGTTTAAAAATCTAAGCGATAAAGACAGACTTCCCAAAATGAGTAATCGGTGACGATAGATATTTGGTAATTAGACACGAGGAAAAAATATCGCTAACAACGATGTAACATTACTGAATTATTTTTCTTTGTTATCTAGAGAAATTATAAAAAATGAATAGTCAATAATTTTTTGAAGAAATTATGTTAAATCCGTAGATTTTGAGTGATCTATCCGTAGATCCGTAGAAAAGACAGAAATCCGTAGATCTACGGATAAATCCGTAAGGTTGGCATCGCTGCCAGCAAGCGAATGAAAGTTGCTACCTGAGCGTTTGAGGTTTTAACCACGCAGAAGGCGCTCTCTTCGTTGTTGCTGGTTGATGGTTTAACTCTCGCGATGGCAGTCTGCTCGCCTTGAAGGCCAGCAAGCGAATGAAAGTTGCTACCTGAGCGATTGAAGTTTTAACCACGCAGAAGGCGCTCTCTCCGTCGCTGCTGGTTGATGGTTTAACTCTCGCGATGGCAGTCTGCTCGCCTTGAAGGCCAGCAAGCGAATGAAAGTTGCTACCTGAGCGTTTGAGGTTTTAACCACGCAGAAGGCGCTCTCTCCGTCGCTGCTGGTTGATGGTTTAACTCTCGCGATGGCAGTCTGCTCGCCTTGAAGGCCAGCAAGCGAATGAAAGTTGCTACCTGAGCGTTTGAGGTTTTAACCACGCAGAAGGCGCTCTCTCCGTCGCTGCTGGTTGATGGTTTAACTCTCGCGATGGCAGTCTGCTCGCCTTGAAGGCCAGCAAGCGAATGAAAGTTGCTACCTGAGCGTTTGAGGTTTTAACCACGCAGAAGGCGCTCTCTCCGTCGCTGCTGGTTGATGGTTTAACTCTCGCGATGGCAGTCTGCTCGCCTTGAAGGCCAGCAAGCGAATGAAAGTTGCTACCTGAGCGTTTGAGGTTTTAACCACGCAGAAGGCGCTCTCTCCGTCGCTGTTGGTTGAAGGTTTAACTCCCACGACGTCTGCTTCCATCGAACGCACGAAAAGAAATGATCGATTTTCGTCACGGTTCCCCTTTTATTCGCATTCAGTTGAAGATATGTGCCTGACTACCTCAAAATCGTCGTCCTTGCGCGAACAAACCCAAGCGAAAGTAAAGAGTTTTCCACATTATTTAGAAATTTTGAGAAAACTTAATTTTTGAGTTGTTTGTGGTTATCTCACACTGTTCAAAATATTATCCTAAATTCCTGATCATATTTTTGATGAAATTGTGAAAGAATTATGTTGCTACCATTAATACAAGTCGAGATATTCACGATTAAGTTCTGCCCATTCTTCCATATTGCTAATTTTGAAAAGGCACCCCATAGTAAAGTAAGTCGTATTCACGACAAAACCCTGTAATTTCAGAATCGGAAGTTAGAATTGGATAAAATTCATTATTTTGTATGGGACCATAAATTCTTTAATTTGAATTATTGTTTTTGCAATTCGATTTGGCATTTTTTTAGAAAACGATTGAGCTTTAAGAAACGATTCGATACTGGAACCGGAATTCGAAAATCGGTGTAGCCGAAATCAGTTAAATTCACCTGAGAAGCTGTATTGTCTTCATTTGTTTCAAAATGATTGAAAATCAGTGTAGACATCTTTGAGAAATCGTAGTGCGAATTAGATTTTTGGGTACCTTCCGAAACGAAAACTGTATACCACTGAAACTGAAATAAGTTTATTTGGTTATCGATTATCCAAATCTACTAACCCGATAAACCTGATTAATTTATGTGGAATAGACATTTTTATACTAATCACCATGTATCCCCTAAACCGGAAGTTGGATCTGACTAAAAAGCAAGATGTTTGATAGGTTTTTAAGACTTTTCATTTGAATCAAACCGACAGTCGGTAAAAACTTTGAATGCAAAAACCGGATAAATACATTTGTTTTGAAAGAACCGGTTAAGTTTTTGTCCGGTTTTTGCATTCAAAGTTATTTTATCCGGCACTTGCTGAAAAGATGTTTTTAAACGATTCTTGCATTGCAAAATCCACGTCCGGTTTTTGCTCTCAATGTTTTTATCCGGTTTTTGCATTCAAAAATAGTTAAACGGGTTTTCCAAACTAAGTTGCACTTATCCGATTTTCGCTTTCAGCCGTTCATATGTGAAAACTAAGCAAAATATGTGCACTCAATTTTCTCGGAAACGGCTGAACCGATTTTCACAAATTAAATTCAAATGGAAGGTACTATAGTATTTTAAAGATTTCTGAACCATTTCATCTGGATCAGACATCCGGTTACGGACCTAAAGCATCAAATTGCAAATTTTCAATTTCATGAGTATTTTTCACAAACGGTGGTCGAAAACAAGTGCAAATTCTATAAAACTGTCTGATAAATTCTTCTAGTTTTCAAAACTTGTTAGTTTGTAAGCATATAATCTTAATTCGGCACTACTGCTCCTTCCTTTTCCTGGTCCGGAAGCACCGAAAGCAGTGAAGAAATATTTCAAAAGTAGAACGCAATTAAATTTTTTAGTGAAACATGAACCGATTTTCACAAATCTTTGTTTAAATTAAAGCTCACATTGTCTCAACAGCTACTGTGCAAACCGGAACTTCCGGTTCCGCAGTTACTGGGCAAAAGGTGTCAAAGCTTTCAAACCGCCATATAGAATGACAATACAACACCGATGCGTACGTGCACGTGCAACACAACACGAACGATGCGTGCTTTGTTCTATTTCGTACACGCTATAAAGAAAACGAAACGGTTACGAATGTCTGCTAATGATGTGTAAATTTGGTAAAAAAAATGGTGCTGCGGTTTATGAAAGTCTCATGTAAGTATTTTATGATAAGTGCGACCGAAAAAATTAATGAATGTCAATGAATTGAAATTTTATTATAAATTAACATACATCGGAGCTTCATGCTTCGCTATACATATGCAATTTTAACAGCCGGTAGTGCAGTAATACCGTACCGATGGTGTAATGATATCAGTGAAAACAGCAAGTAATATTAACATACTTACTGTTAGGAAAATTATTTTGTATGATAATATTTATACCAATAACAAATATCCTACTACATGCTTTATGCTGCTGATTTCTATTGTTCAACTTGACTTACATATGCAAAAGTAACAGAAACGCAGATTTGCTTGTTCGGTTTGTTAGATTTCGTTTAATTGGTTTAATCGAAATAGAGCATCAGATAGTAAGTCAACCAATTGGAATTTAAGCGAAGTCTTTGTCTCTTTAATAAATACTCAGAATGAAATATTATTTCATGGCATTTTCGCTAAAAAAGGTCTTGAGATTCCATAGGAAATTTCAGAATATCAAATTCATCCGACTGCTGGTTCCGGATGACAAGGTGATTAGTATATTTGACCGATTTTCACAAACTTAGGTTCAAATTAAAGGTCTTATAGTCCCGTATAAAGCTTGAGAATTGTGAAGAGTGTCACAAAAATTCCGCCAGCAAAAGCGACGAAGCATTCTTTTTAATTAGGTTCAGGTTAGGTAGTTTCGATTTGTAAATAATATTTGTGGCATGCCATACGAACCAACTTCGGCTATTCCGGTTTTTTGTAATTCGGTTTCAGAAGTATTCTAAATAATGGTACAAAACTGCACTTTTCACTTTTCTTCAAAATTGCCGAATCGATTTTCACAAACTTATAGATTCGAAGGAAAAGTCAGACGGAATTCCTGAATACGTTGTGGATACCACTTCCGGTTTTGGAACTACATGGTAAACAGGATGTAGATTTTGTTAGAATTCGTTCGAACAAATTTTCGTGTTTCAATTCAATGAATAGTTGTTTTTGCTAACTCCACAGTAATATATCTGATATTTTTCAAAAAAAAAGTATGATGTTATGATAAATATGAGGAAGGTATCATTACACCACTAGGTGGATTAACATTAATTCCGGAACCGGAAGTTGGATCGGGATGAAGTAGCGATCTATGGGATCATAAGACCTTTCATTTGAATCTGTGTTTCTGAATAATAAAACAGAAAGATTTTTTTAAACCGTTTCGTTGATCTGAAATCCAAGTTGTTTTAACGAAGCTGAGCAGCATTCTTATTTTGACTCCAAGCATTTTATTTTCAAATTTAAAACTTCATATTAGCGAATATTTGTGAATTTCTACATATGATACATCGTATGATAATTTGATTAACGTGGAAGGAAAATTGTATTACTTAAATCCGTAAAAATTGTATTGATTTACATATAATTATGTCAAGTTTATTACTGCATAAAAGCTCAAATTATGCTCTGATAACGCAGTCGGTGTTGAACAGTCGTTCGCACCGCACGCGTATAGCTCTTGGCTCCTGGAAATTTTTTTCTGGCTACCAAGAGTTTCATTGATTCATGGCTTCAGTGATTTTCAAGGCTACCTGAATCACTAACAATCTTTTTAAAGACTAACAATTAGTCAGCCTTTCTCAAGGGTATACAAAGAGTTATATTAGAGTGACTAAGAAATTAATCAGCTTTTTTTAAGGCTAGCTATTCAAAGAACCATTCTTCGAACTAATCAGTCTTTATTAAGACTACCACAAAATCAGTCTTTATCAAAACTTTTCCAAACTAGGAGTCTAATCGAAGACTAATTTAGCCTAGTTAATTTAATTTCAAATTTCATTCATTCCAAAAATGCCTGCGTCCAACCGGAAAGGCAACAAGCCTAAGGCTAAAAGTAATTCAATACGGAATAAATCACAATCCGTTATTCAACATTTTGCTAATAACATTCACGATCTTATAGAATCTGAATGTAAAAATAAAAGACAACGGACGGATCTCCCTTCCGTTGATACTATGCCGTCTAACAATATTTACTAGATTCTTCCTGAATTCGATTGTAGCGACATAGAAGAAAATTCTTCAAAAATTCCCAAAATTGACGCTTGTCATTCTGGGAAGAAGCAACAATCTATGCCATCAGTGACGGTGATGATTTCCGACTCCAAAGCATTCAGTACTGAGCTTTCTACTTTTCTCCCGGAAGTAAAAGTCTCATTTCAAATCGGACGAAGAAGAGAATGTCTAGTCTTGGTTGATGGATTGGAAAATTACGAACGTCTTATCCGATATTTGTCCGAGAAACTTCATAAATTTTATTCCTGCGATATAAAATCAGACAGACCCTTCAAGGCTGTCTTGAAAGGCTTATCAAATGATCAAAGTACTGATGAAATTAAAAATGAATTAGAAGAATCGCTTGGTTTTGCCCCTTTCCAAGTAATACTTATGAAAAAACAGCGAATGGTACTTCTAAACCACGCTCTGGAATTTCCCATGAACTTTACCTAATACACTTCAATCGAAGTGATGTAAACAATTTGAAAACTTCAGAAAACGTACGTTCATTTCCCACATTAAAATTCATTGGGAACATTATAAACGGCATAATCGTATTGCAAACATAACGCAATGTCGTCGTTGCCAAGGCCTCGGCTATGGAACCAAAAATTGTCATATGGATATACGGTGTTTGAATTATGGTAAATCGCATTCAAAAGACGTTTGTCCAATGAATGAAACCACTGATAAATTTTAATGCTCAAATTGCGATGGAAATTATAAATCCAATTATTTGAAATGTCCTGTAAGGAAAAAAATGTAAACACTCGTTCGCTTAGACAACAAGTCAAATCAACGACCTTAAATTTACAGAACATACCTGAAAATCAAAAAACCGTTACAAAAGCCACACCTAATTCTTCAAAGGCACTTATTTCTTCGAATTTAAAACTAAAAGCAGGTAAGCCTTCCAATTTGTCATCGAAAACAATTCATTGACAGGTAGATCGACCTCGTCATCATCTTCTTCTAATGTCAGTTACGCTAGTATAACAGGTAGAAATCTACAACTTAATTCTTCTAATGTAAATGATCAAAACACAGGACCGCCTTGCAATTCATCTTCTAACGAAAACAATTTATTAATAGGTAGATCGGCCAAATCATCTTCTTCTAATGGCAGTTCTAATGGCAGTCTACCTATCAATATTTCTTCAATGCCATTCGCTTCTTTAAATGAAGTTGATTTAGGCGATATAACTGAAAATAAAATGATCTACCTACAAGATCAACTTTTTTAAATGATCATCCGAATGAATTCGACATCATCACTTTTTGAATCATTTCAAATCGGATGGCAATTTGCAAATAATATTACAATGAATTTAAAATTTAACTGTGATGATGAATAATTTTTGGAATATTTTAAATTGGAATGCTCGATCTTTGAAATCGATCGAAGATGAATTTTATAATTTTCTCAAAGTTCAAAAAATTCATATTGCCATTGTGACAGAAACTTTTCTTAAACCAAATGTCGAATTGAAAAGTAATCCACATTATGTGGTTCATCGATTTGACAGGTTTACTGGAATGGGTGGTGGTTGCCATTTTTGTCCAACGGCAAATTAAACATCGAATTCTACCTTCTTTCAATACTAAAGTTATTGAAAGCTTGGGAATCGAAGTTGAAACCATTCATGGAATTTATTTCATCGCTGGAGCATATTTGCCATTCCAATGCACCGGCGAACAATTAAATTTCTTTAAAGGCGATTTGCAAAAACTCACAAGATATCGACCGAAATTTTTCGTAGTAGGGGACCTAAATGCTAAGCATGTCCAGTGGAATTGTAGGCAAAATAACAGTAATGGTAAAATACTTCATAATCAACTCTCAGCTGGTTACTTCACAGTTCTTCATCCCAGTAATCCTACTTGTTTCTCTTCTGTGAAAAACCCCTCTACAATTGATCTGGTTCTAACGGATCAAAGTCACATTTGTAGTGAACCGATTACACATGCTGACTTTGACTCAGATCATCTTCCTGTAACATTCAGACTTTCCAACGAAGCTATAATTAATCCAATTAGTTCTATATTCAACTATCATAGAGCTAAATGGTTGGATTACAGATCTCACATTGAAAATCATGTGGATCATGAAACTATTTTAGAAAATTCTGGGGACATCGACACAGCAATTGATAATTTTTATCATTATATTATCGAAGCAAGAAATCTTTCAGTTCCCAAAGCTCAAACTAAATTAAATTCTCCTATCATCGATGACAATCTTCAACTGCTCATTCGGTTGAAGAATGTTCGTCGACGACAATATCAAAGTTCTCATGATCCTGCTATGAAAAACATAGTTAAGTATTTATAAAAAGAAATTTAACTTACTTAATTAATGAAAATTTCGCTAAAGAAGTTGAACAAATTAAACCCTATTCTAAATCATTCTGGAAGCTTTCTAAGGTTCTTAAGAAACCTCAGAAACCAATTCCTGCTCTCAAGGAAGGAATCAAATAGTCAAATGGCAAAAAAGCTCAAAAACTTGCTCAGCAGTTCGAGAGTGTCCACAATTTCAATTTGAACGTTGTGAGTCCTATTGAAAATGAAGTCTCACTGAAATATGATCATATTTCATCTCAAGTGTTATTACAAGATGACATCATTGAGACGAATTTTGATGAAATTATGTCAATCATTAGGAAACTTAAAATCACATGTTGCCTTGGGACTCCTGGTTAAAATTTTCAACAATTTTCATTAGCTCACTTCCCAAAAAAAAGGAAAAACGCTAAAGTAATTCCTATCCTCAAACCTGCTAAAAACCCAGCAGAAACATCGAGTTATCGACCAATTAGCTTACTTTCTTCTATCAGTAAACTTTTTGAAATTATTATCTTGTTGAGAATGATGTCTCATATAAATGAGAATTCAATTTTTTTACCGGGGCAGTTTGGATTTCGTCATGAACATTTAACCACTCATCAACTTGTAAGAGTCACGAACATGATAAAAGCAAATAAATCTTATGGATTATCCACTGGAACTGCTCTTCTAGACATAGAAAAAACATTCGACAGTGTTTGGCACAAAGGTTTAATAGCAAAAATGTCTGATTTCCAGTTTCCTATTTATTTGATCAAAATGATTCAAAATTATTTAACTGATCGTACTTTTCAGGTTAGCTATCAGAATTGTTAATCTGAATTGTTACCCGTACGAGCAGGTGTTCCGCAGGGTTCGAGCGTAGCTCCAATCTTGTATAATATTTTCACTTCTGATCTTCCAAATCTACCCGTTAGTCTGCAATCTTCAATTGAATCGATTCGCTCTCTGTATTAGTTAGTAAGTTAGTATATAAGTTCCTTTTCCCCATTACACAATACAAGTAGTTTTAGAATTTTCCCTACACAAAAATCTTAGAATTGCGGAAGCAAATGATGTCTTCATGGTAATAGCCAAATCATGTATATAATAGGGGTGAAAAGTCACCACTTGTGGCTCTGATAACGAAACATTTTCGTTCAAAGTTTCTCGTTCGGATTTCAGTAATATACCGTAAACAATGCTAACTGGTTGGATTCCAATTCATCACTGGCATACAACATAATGAATATAATACTGGTGTAGTACGACTCTGCTCTCGAACAGCCCGAACACTAGACGAAACATCTCACGAAAAACTTTCGGTAATGCGCAGTCCCCGTCGGAGAGATTGTACTCGTGACCGAATGCTGGAACTACGCGAAACGATACAAACGATACAGTCATGATGGTTGTTGTTTACCGCACAATTGGAAAATGAAGGACAGGAAGGGAAAACCTATCCCAACAACGTGCTCAAGTAACGGCAACCTGTTGAATTCCTCTCGTTCCTTCGATGGGCATTGTGGGGTTTGTGTGGGGCACGGAATAAGTCATCTTCACTACCGTTACTGGTGCACAAATTGCTGTGTGTTATTTTTTTCGTTCCCGAAGCCTTACGCAACGACTTTAATAGAGTTAAACGGAGATTGTTGTTTTCCACATTCAACCGAAAATGTTTATGCTTTTCAATTATTGCAATTGATGTCATATGTTGCCTCGACACTGTGTTCCTTTCGTTCGTGGAAAGGTTTTGGCTTCAAATAAGTTAGTGTGCTAAGCAATCTCCACTGCAATCCACGGCTTTTGGTATACCACCTCCCACCCATTAAAAGATTCAGTAAAAGTTCCATGATTGCCATTCACTCGCTGGTACGTCTCCTTCAACTGAAACACACCTCAGGCACCTACCGACCGAACAGCACATTTGCCCGACCATCTTCAATGCCATCCATGCCATATGAGTGTTTGTGTTATGTTTCAAGCCGCCGTTCTGCCACACAGCATCCATCCGTTCGATCCGGCCGCAGCCATTCACTGGAATCCGAATGAGTGCCAGCGATGCTGACGACAACGACGACGACCTGTGGAGGCAGTTTTCGCGCTATTCCACAAATTTCCTCGCCTCATCTAGGCACAATTTATGTTACGGGCGTTTTCCGTTTTCCCTGCTGCATCCACAAAACCACCTTTAAGCGGTAGTGACAGTAACAGCAGCAATAAATGCGCGTACGAAGTGCGAGAGAGAGAGAGAGAGAGAGAGAGAGAGAGAGAGAGAGCGATCCACCACGATCCGGTACGGTAGTGTAGCTAGTAGTCATTGAAACTGGTGACACTTTTGTCATAAAATTTCACTCAAAATCGGGGGAAAATTTTGAATCAAAATTAAACATCAAGCTCGATTGTAATCGAAGTATCAAAATATGCCATTGACATTGCCGACTGCCTCCTCTCTTGCTGTGCCACTGTCTCGGAGGTGGTCTCGCTTAGTCACCGGTTTAACGCGGCGCTGAAGACGGTGAGAGTATCACAATAAAGATTCGCAGAACAAGTCCTCCTTTCTCGATTTCCGGACTCGTCTTCGGCCGGGAAGGAGCCACTGCCGCCACTATTGCGGAGACGGTGAGAAATGACTGATAACGTAAATAAATAATTTTACCTATTTTTCCATTCTCTTTTATTGACGGGTTCCCTCTGCTGGTGCTGGAGTTTTTCGGCTTTGTTGACCCCTGCCTAGCTAGTCAGCCAGCTTGCCTGTCTGCCTGCCTGCCTGCCTAGAAGAAGCCAAGCAGTGTGAGCCATCGTTGATGCCCGGTCACAACCGGTCCAACAGGGCGGCTAATGGTGACGCGAACCGCGAGGGGCCATACTACGAGCGTGGGAGATTTACTATTTGTTTTCCAAACGCTTTCCAGCATGATCAGCTACAGCTGGAACCATTCGCAGCACTTGAACTGGCCAGCAGATTGGTGGTGTGCGATATGGTCGAATATGGAGATGGGTTCTGCTTTTCGCGAGTTATGCAAGGTCAACTCAGGTGAACACCCGTAACGGTTTGTTTGCGCATCTGAAATTGTTTGCAATGTTCGGGTGGCAAAGGTTGTGGAATTGAAATGATATTTGCGAGTGCTTTCCAAACGACGAACGACGAGTGCTTTTTCGCTTGAAATATCTTGTTATTTTTCGGAAATATCATAACTGCAAACCATTCTACAAGTCGTCTACACACATTTTTGAGAAATCATTCATTAGAAACCACTAGTGACCATGTGACCATATGCAGGTATACCAACAACGCGAGCAAGGTCCCGAACAACTGCAGCACTCACAGTGTGGTAGGTAGCAATGGTAGCAAGTGCCGTATGTGCGCTGCGCGGTGGCTATATAACCTTAAATGCGGTCACATCCAACAGTGGCTGGTACCAGGGGCTCAGAACTGCACACAGCTGAATTGTATTGAGAGCAACTGTGCACCTTTTATTTGATTAAAAAGCTGACTGTCGACTATGTGCTACGTTGCTCTAGCTCTGCTTCACTGTTTCGAAGAGGTGCCACACCGTACCGAAGAGGTGTGCTTTTATTGTTACTAAAATTGAATCACCAACCATAAACGGTTTTGAACGTATCAGTTTACGACCGACGTCGATCATTTCTTGCTTTCTGTGATTTGGTTCCATCCACGTGCAGAGACGTTTTTGCGGTCAAATTAAGATAAAGTGCAGAGTGTTTATTCTATCTAATACGCTTTATCACGACAAATGTCAAAACTCGTAATCGAATATCTGAAAAACGTTGGTGGCTGAGGGTGGGGGTTACAAGGTTCCATACTTTCCTTACCGGACGAACTAGGCTATGGTGCCCAAATGAACACTAGGAACGATACGTGTATCTTCTATTGTAAATTCGCCATATAATTTGTCACAGGAAATGTGCTTCACCAGGTAACCAGTAGGGATGTCCGATACCGAGTCGATACTTTGAAGTATCGATACATTCTTTCAAGAGTCGGGTATTTTTGGCACCGATATTATATCAGAGTGATACTGTAATTATCGATAATTTAGGTCTCGATACTTACTGTATCGCAACAGAAGTCAATTCTCATTACTACGGAATACTTTTTTTTGTTTCAATTATAGAGGCTTTAACCTTAAGGTCATTTGCCACTTCGGGTCAGAAAAACTTTCTAACCCTATGTGCGGGGTTGAGAATCGAACCCAGGTGGGCTGAGTAAAAGAAATCGACTAACCCATCACGCTATACCCGTCACAAATGGAACATTTTTTGACTTGAATACGTCTTACTTTACTATGGGGCGCCTTTTCAAAATTTATTCTCTAGAAGAGTGGTTCTTATCGTGAATATTTCTGGTTTTGTTCAACGTATCATCATAATTTTTGCCTTTCTCATATAGAAAGGTTATGCAATCACTTGAAAAACCGATTAGTGAAAATTGGCCCGGAGGGCCAAGTGTCATATACCATTCGACTCAGTTCATCGAGCTGAGCAATGTCTGTGTGTGTATGTATGTGTGTGTGTATGTGTCAAATAATCTCACTAGGTTTTCTCGGCGATGTCTGAACCGATTTTGACAAACTTAGATTAAAATGAAAGGTCTCGTGGTCCCATACGAAATTCCTGAAATTCATCCGAATCCGACTTCCGGTTCCGGAGTTATAGGGTAAAGTGTGTTCAATATTGTACTCCGTCACTTAAACCGACGAAACAAAAAACGTAAAAAAATCTCAAAACTACACAAATCGATAGTCATTATCAGTAGGCAACTAAATAAATCGATTCCGGCTATCCTGGTTCCCGGTATCCGGTTCCGGAAGTACCGGAAATAGTGGTCATATATACCAAAATGGATCTCACTCACTTTTTGAGAAGAGTTTGTATGTCATGTTAGTTGGTGACCGTACGAGCCGAATTCGATTATACTGGTTCTCGGGTTCCGGTGCTAAAAGTATATATAATAGTGAACCCACTTCGTTTTCTTAAGGATGACCTACGCAGTCAAAGCACTGTTTTATTCTGTATGTTATACTAGTTAATGCACAAACAATCTTTTGGTTTCTTTCAAAAATCGAAGAAAAATTTTTTGATTAGAATACCACAATATTATACATGAGAAAAGCATCATTACACCACTAGGTGGATTAAAACAGGTTTTTTACACATTATTAGAGATATGATCAGTAATATAACCACAAATAACTCGATATCAAAATTTCAGATTTGGTAAGTGAAAAAGGTAAAAATTTGATGCTTCTTTTATTCTAGCCTGCGTAGTTGTTTCTTTCAGTTTCGATCGGAATCCAGGTCAAGAATCCAATTCTAGAGTTCAGTTCTGAGATTTGGTTTCAAAATCCAATACCAGATTTTATTTTTTATTTTCATAATTCAGATGTAATATTCAGTTCCTCGTGCGGAACCTAGGGCCAGAATTGAAATCCAGAATTCTGGAACTTGGACCATAATTTAAGAATTTTATTCTAAGCCTGCACGGAGAACCCCTCGATCATAAAATTGCGATATCGCAGTTTTTGATTTTTGCGATAGTTGATTTAACTAATTTCTTTTTGATTCAACCAATATGAATTTTGATTTGCATATATTCAAGTAGTTGAAAAATATGTTGTTTTGAATGCTGTCAAATGCCGGAGACAGTTGAAAGCAAAACAATAATCGCAATGCAAAATCAACAACTTTTTAAGTTGAAATCTGTTCGCGTCGCTTCATAATGTCAATGAAAACAACATCGATGGTTAAAGCGTTTGGTGAAATTGTTTTCATTCGATTTGAGAAATTTCTGATAACAAGTGTTTATCTAACAGCGGTGTTGTGATAAAGTTAACCTTGTTTAAGATGAAAAAGATTTGGTGACAAATTAGAAAATGTTAATGAATTATCATCACGTAATCTTTCAGTTATGCGCAAAAATTGTATGCTTCAAATTCGATCATTGATTTACTTCCAGCAGACTGTTTTACTTCCATCTGTTTGATACCGATGATGATGTTCTTGCATTTGCAATAAAACGCTTTTTGACATGAATTTAATTTATAAAAGTAACAGGAGCGAAGGGTTTCCAACACACAGAACGCGCTGCGATTGAATGGCGCGTTTGAATTGCCGTCGCAAAATTCCAATCCCAAGCTCAAATAAATTGACTAAAATCATCAGTGCATAACTTTAGTTCAACCGTTTGAAGGCATCATCTTTCAATACTCATTTTTAGGAAAATTTAATAATTTCGCTAATTTACTCGCCCCTCAGGGCGCTTTTTGCTGATTAAGAACGTTTTTCTACATCAATCATTTCCGATCGAATCAGAGGTTTTTTTAGAATTTAGATCTTTACTGATCTCGACTTGACATGATCATGATCATACAAAAATCAAAAACACTTAGAGATCAGATCAGTTCTGATTTCGTAATGATAATTTATTCCTTGATTAAGATCACTTGAAATTAGTAGTGATCGGTAGTTTTCCCAGCACTAATGATATTACATGTCAATATAAAATACTGTTTATATTTTAACAACGATATTTATTTCATGAATCTCAACATATCGAACTTATTTCAAATAGATCATAAAAAGTATCAGTAAGTATATTTTGATTATTTTCGCAAATCAATAACATTGTTCGAGTTGATTCAACTATTTGCAATGTCTAAAACAAATAAAACCGATTTATTTTTCAACTAACAAAATTTTGTTTCAATAACAACACCAGTTTTTTCAACTAAAATATTTGTTGAAATTGAAAGGTATGTGTCCTCACTAATTGACAGCATTTTTTCTCAAACAATTAAATTAGTTGTTTCAACAATCATTTCTGCTAATCGAAAAACAAAAATGACAGTTTAGTTAAAACAACAATCGATTAGTTGTACCAAATTTTAACAAATCGAATTCAGAAAATCAACTAATATTCTGGTTGAAATGGGATCGCGGGTGGTTCCGTGTGGTTTATGGACACGAAATCTGGAACATAGATCAGGATCTTGGTTCTAGCTGGAAAAATTTGGAAAAGAAATTTTTGGTCTTGAATATGAATTTTGAAATAGAATTCTGGATTTGAAATTGAGGTTCAGACCAGAATACAATTGCAAAACTCCTATCCAGAATTCAGATTTATAATTCAAGTTCAGAATTCGGAACCTCAAGTTCTGGAACTGCAGCCCGAAAATCTGGATCAAATTCAGATCTAAAACTCAGCTTTATTTCCAGAATTCTTTTCTATAATGCTTTCCAGAACCTAGTTTCACTTAGAGAATGCTAGTCTAGAATTAGGATCCAAAACTCACTTTTACAATTTGAGAAGTGTAACTTAATTCAGAGACTAGATTCTTAAGATTTCTGAACTATATTTCGGATCTGGATTATACAACTCAGTTTCGAAGCTAAATTATGGATCCGATTTTGAAAATTGAATCCTCGATCGGACTATCGGAGAATCCTGGTCTCGAGTTCAGTTATAGATCTCAGCTTCAGTGATCAGTTCAACAATCTAGATTCAGAACTCAGTTCTTGGACTTAGTTTCAAAATGCAGCTCCAGAGTCTAGCATCAAAATTGAGTTTCAGAATTTAGGTCCAGAATTAATTTTATTCGTATATGTTATGTTTCTGACATAACCCACATCTCTTTTTTTTCTTCGACTTCGATGAAGCGCCAGGCTCGCGCATGTATTGGTATGACGTGGACTAGCCGTCGTTGAAATTCGTTCTCGACAATTTCGCTTCGTCCCACAGGTGCACTGAAAGAGAGTGCAATGAGAGAAAACACGCACATAAAGGCCTTACTCACTGAGGATTCAATCATTTCAATTTTTCACACTCGTTGCACTCTCTTGCAGTGCGCTGATTACAGTACAGATTTCACGTTTGTGTTGAAAACTCGGATCTTAGTGCGTAGACGAATCTGATTTGATCTCCAGATATTTCGTAGACTCGCAAAAGCAGACCAAGCTTTTTTAATCCCTACACTCGTTTTGCTCATTTCTAGAATCGGAATTTTGGCCGTGTAGAAAAACTTCTAGTCTATATATGCTGCTTTGATTTGTTCAATTCTGATTAGTCTGCGCTGAGATACAGTGGACACCGCAAATCATGATTCTTAAGAAGCGTTCTCAAAACTAAATTGTGATAAGTATAAAATTATCAATTTCATTAGTATTTTTTCACGAACGATGGTCAAAAATGGGTACAAATCCCATAAAACTGTCTGATAAATTCTTCTAGTTTGCAGAGCTTGTAAGTTTGTGGGCATAAAACTCAATTCGGCACTACTTTTCCTATTCCGGAAGCACCGAAAGTGGTGAAGAAAAACTCCAAAAAAAGAACTCACTTCGATTTCTCTGCGATGCCGAAGCCGATTTTCACAAATTTTGTTTTGAATTAAAGCTCATATTATCTTTAAAGCTACCGTGAAATTTCATCCGGATCCGACTTCCGGTTTCGCAGTTAGAGGGCGATGAGAGCCAAAGTTTTCAAATCGCCATATAAATTGACAGTATGTACAACACCGAAAGAAGAAGAAAACACAAAACGAACGATACGTGCTTTGTTCTGTACACGTTATGAAGAAATCGAAACGGTGACGGATGTCTGCTACTGGTATATGATATTGGTAAATAATAATAATAATAATAATAATAATAATAATAATAATAATAATAATAATAATAATAATAATAATAATAATAATAATAATAGTAATAATAATAATAATAATAATAATAATAAAAATAATATTCATAATAATAATAATAATAATAATAACAATAATAATAATAAAAGTTCTTCGACATGTTTCATGCTGCTGATTCTGCTTTTTAGCTTGACTTACATATGCAGAAGTAACAGAAACGCATGTTCGTTTCGTTTGTTAAATTTCGTTTAATTAGTCTAATCGAATAGAGCATGAGATAGTAAATCTAGGTTTAACTAGGTTCAAAACTGTTCCAATTTGTAGGTCATCTGAATCCAGTTTCGGAAATAATGATTAAATACTGCAAAAAGGATCTCACTCACTTTTCTTCAAGATGGCCAAATCGATTTTCGCAAACTTGTAGCTTCGAAGGAAAAGGCCAATCGACGCCGTTCTATTGACATAGGCACACGGGGAGGTATGAGATAGGAACTTGTGAGCATTGAGCCGTTTCACCTTAAGACGACCAATTTATCATTTCTTTGTTTCTTTTGTCAAAATCATCTCAAATATCGACTTAAATATGAATACCAAGGAACATCTGAAATTCTTCAATTTAATGTCATCAATAAAAGTGTCTCATCAGTCGTGATACTACCGGTAACTAAAAATTCCTAACTTCTTGTGCAACAGGTAGATGCACCAATCAGGAAGTTTTCAGTCCTCGCTCATATTATTCAAAGTGAGTGAAATCGTTTTACAACTAGAATTGTTGTTCAGTATAAATATGAAACAAACACTTACATTCACAACTCCTTCTTGTAATGTGATCTGATCAATCATAGAACACTTATTGTGAACAACTTCAAAAATGGCAATTACAAGTTCAAACAGTGTTCAAACGACTTCAAACTTCGCCTACAGTCAGACTCGAATAGCAGCCGCATATGATTTGCTACTCTCTACAATCACAGTTGACAAACTGCTATCCTGCTATTTTTCCAGAATGTTTCCCCTCAAACCGACTCTACAGAAAGTCGTTGCGTTCCCAGACTAACACCCATTCTAATATCGACGGCAAAAGCACTTTACCGTTTCCGCAGCTTACTCCCTCGCTTTTCTTCTGGAGTCTCGTTTATTACCTGTACGCTACTTCCCAGCCGAAGCGGTAGAACAAGTTCAAATGAATCTGCGGAGCAAAACAAGAAAACTGGTAAACCGCGGAATCAAAGCCACATACAACTAATAAAAGCTACAAATAAAGGAGGAGAAGCGGCGAAAAAAACTAACCCCGACCGCGATCCGCTGCCGATCGAGAGAATGAGACAAACGAACGCGGAGAGTGAGGAAAACAAGCCCGAAAGAGCTGTTTAAAAACAGTTATATTATTAGTTTTCGCTCTCTGGTCCAGCCAGGCTAGCAAAGTTCCACGATTTGCGACAGCACTAGCAGCAGCCTCCACCGGAATCGACGCCGTCGTTGTTGTTTGCGCGCGATCCCAGGCTCTGAAACCCGTGCAAACACCCTTCACCAGCATCACCAGCAGCAGCAGCGGCATGCACAGTCGGTGATTGCTGGGGAACGTTTGCACGACCAGCTGCTGGTGACGGTCGGCGGCCGTTGGGACTGGATCGGGGTGTTACCGTGCCGTGGAGTGAAAATGTTTGTTGACTATTGCATTTCTAGCAGTTAGTATTCGGTTGATCTAGTCTGAAAAAATTGCATTTTAATCTTTTCTTTCCATGTATACAAATTGTCTCATTATTACGATTTTTTTTTCATAGATGTAATGTTGGACACAAATTAAGTTAGAACCTATCATTTCCGCATTGGTCCTGATAATTCACAAGTTTGCGTAGCCGAATGTAAAAACGGTTTCAAACGATTCAAAGATCGTCTAAATCGGTTTAGCCATCTAGAAAAAAAATTAAATAGGGTGAAATAAAGTCTTTTTCGAAGAGATCCACCTCGTTGTTGGCACGGCTTGTGAAATAACTTCACAGCTCCATTGTATGCTTTAATGTATATAAAAATCCTTTTCTTCATGCACTTCAGATTGTATATTTGGGTTATCGGGTTATATTTGGGTTAATCTAGACATTCCAAAAAAATCATTGATAGCAAAATTAATCAAATCGGTTCAGTATCAACGGAGATACAGCCATGTGAAAATTCCTTTCCGAGTGTTTTTGAGGCTTGGTGGTTGCTGTAAGTAAAAAAGGCATGGTTGGAGGAGTATTAACAGCTGCGCATTCTAGGTGCTCGAGACAAGAAAAATCGTGCGCTCCTGTTACTTCTATAATTCATACCTTAATATATAGGGTTCCAGGGTGCTAAAAACAACTGTTCATTGAATAGAAATTGAAAAGTTTGTTCGAACGTAATCTAGCAAAATTTACGAATCGAAAAACTCTACAGTTCCGGAACCGAAAGTATTATCCACAACGAATACATGGTAATACCTTATCCTTCAAATCTATAAGTTTGTGAAAAAGGATTTGGTCATCTAGAAAAGCACTTCTCTTCTTATACTTTTTGCAGATTTTGACAATTTTTTTGCTTCGCCCCTTAAAGTGGCGATATAAGATTTTCAACGATCTTCACATTGTAATCCCGGAACCAAAAGTTGTATCCGGATGAAATGCTAAAGCTTTGTATGGGATCATAAGGCCTTTGATTTGAACCTTGAAGTTTTTAGAAATCGGTCACGCTTTACCTGAGAAAAGTAGTGATGGGCAATACGGCTCATTTCAATGAGCGGCTCTGAACCGAACGCTCTTTCGTAAGAGCCGGTTCAATTGAACGGCTCGTTGCTCTTTCTCAATAAATGTCAATGTGGAGGTTCGAGAGAGTGAGTGTTAGAGTCACGAAAATACACGAGCGGCAACGTTGTGCTTCACAACTAGAGGTGTACATGTGCGAAGATGATGATTGCAAGCTCATTTTTCAAAACACAAGGAAAACAAATTTCTACTTGAAAAATCGTTTATATATTAATAACAACATTTATGCATAAAGTTATTTTTCGTGTGAGGAAAATCCTACCTCTCTTATTTTTGCAGCACCCAAGGTTCTTTTTCAGGCAACGAAAATTTTCAGTTCCGATATAAACATGTGAGAAAATGTTTTGCTGATCGTTTTCAAAAGATTTTATTCGTTCCGTACAATACGAAATGTCACTTGAAGCATTGATACGTAATTGATTAGAAATTGTTTTTAACTGCCATTTGATCTATTCCTCTAGCGTTCAAAATAACCTTAACTGAACCGAAACAAATGCCGAATTCGAAGAAAATTGACTTATTTTCAAGCTGAATATTTAAATAGATTAGTTGAAATTTCAATAGGAAGAAATCAATGTTTTCTTTCCCCAATTCCTTCAGAATATTCTTCGATTATTCGAATCTCAACCACAAATAAATAAAAATTCACTGTGGAATACATATTCCTATGTATTTGACAGCTTCATTAGAAAACATCATCTACATGTCAAACTGCCGTTAGAAGGCCAATATTTCAAATGCTGAGTGACATGGCTTTTGAGAGCCGCGGTCCTTTTGAACGGCTCGTGAGCGTTCGCCCATTAATAGCTTAGAATATACGAAACACGGCTGTCAAATTTGAGCGGCAGCACGGATGAGTCACGGTTCATAGCTTGCCTTTCTTTTAATATTGAGAGCCAAGGTCTTCTTGAGAGCCGTGGTACGTTCGCTCATTGCTACGAGTTGGTTCAAATGAACGGCTCGTGAGCGTTTCGTTTTCTTCATGGCGTGTATGAAATTGAACAAAGCACGCTGTGTGCATCGTTTGTAAAGGCAAGTTGTGTTTTCTTCTTTCATGCCAGCACGTGCCGGTGCGCATCGGCTTTGTATCGTCATTTTATATAACGGTTTGAATGTCCTACACTGTTTGCCCTGTAATTGCGCAACCGGAAGTCGGATATGGATGAAACTTCACAGTTGCTTTTGAGATAATATGAGCTTTCATTTCAATTAAGACTTGTGAAAATCGGTTCGAGCACCGCTGAGAAATCGAAGTGAGTTCTACTTTTGGGGTTGTTCTTCACACTTTCGGTGCCTCTGGAACAGGAAATGGGGGACTAGTACTGCTGAATTAAAAGTTTATATGCTCACAAACTAACAAGTTCAGCAAACTAGAGGATTTTATCAGTCAGTTTTATGGGATTTATATCTGTTTTTGCAATCGTTTGTAAATAAATATTCATAAAATTGAAGATTTTCCGCAGTTATTGCGTAGTCTTTATATAAAGACTGTCCCAGAAAGTATGGACGCACTTTGATTTCGCTGTAAATAATTCACAAGTTCAGTTTTTGCAATGACTGAGCGGAAATATATATTGGAGAAGCCAAGTGAAAGAAAAACTAACAGAAAAGATGAATTTTTGGAAAAAGATACACTCAGAGACAGGACTCGAACCTGCGTTCTTATGCATTCCGTGCATACGCGCTACCATTTCGCCACTCTAATCTTGTTTTAGCCACTCTAAAACTCGAAACAGACATAATAGCAACGTACATCGAACATGGTCTACATCCTGGCCGTCACCCGACCGATACCTTACATCCAAACATCTTCTCTGTCCATCAAACACTAGTCCTCTCGCTTTATATCTATTTCTCCGATCAAGCATTGAGTAGGAGAGTGTATTTATAATCGCTTGTCACCTTTTTTAATGGTGCCAGTCGCTGGCTGGACATCGTCAGCGACAGACCCCTATGACCATGTTCGATGTACGTTGCTACTATGTCTGTTTCGAGTTTTAGAGTGGCTAAAGCAAGATCAGAGTGGCGAAATGGTAGCGCGTATGCACGGAATGCATAAGAACGCATGTTCGAGTCCTGTCTCTGAGCGTATCTTTTTCCAAAAATTCATCTTTTCTGTTAGTTTTTCTTTCACTTGGCTTCTCCAATATACATTTCCGCTCAGTCATTGCAAAAACTGAACTTAGTCATGGTGGCTTTACGTCAAACTAAAAATTAATAAATCGTTAATTCACAAGTGTAAGATATTCAAATTTTATTCGATATACTAATAATATTAAACTACAACAACAGAATATAATTCTCAACATTTGCTACTTAGCCATTGTAGACTAGCTGGCGCACCTTCTTGCGAACGTTCCTCATTAAATTCCGTACAGACTTCTTGGCGACAAGTTTTGACACTTTTTTCCAATCTTATTCGACCTGTTGAAAAGTTTCGGCTGCCGAGACATGTTTGCTAAGATGTGCTTTCGTTAATGCCCAAAATTCCTCAATTGATCGAAGTTGTGGGCAATTTTGTGGATTCATGTCTTTTGGGACGAAAGTGACATTTTTGGTACTATACCATTCTACCGTTGATTTTGAGTAGTGGCAAGAAGCAAGATTTGGCCAGAAGACAACAGGATTCTTGTGGCTTCGAATCATGGGTAAAAGTCGTTTTTGTAAACATTCCTTGATGTATATTTCGCTGTTCATTGAAGCAGTGGTGATGAAGGGTTTCGAAATCTTACCGCAACTACAAATTGCTTGCCAGACCATAGCTTTCTTACCAAATTTTTCGACTTCAATCGATGTCTCGGACTAGTTTAACACTTGCTCTTCTCGCACCGTATAATATTGTGGTCCCGGCAAGGATTTGTAATCGAGTTTCACGTAGGTCTCGTCGTCCATGATTATGCAGTTCAAATTTCCAGCAAGAATCGTATTGTACAGCTTTAGAACCCTCGGCCTGATCGATGCTTCTTGTTTCGGACTACGTTTTGGTTTTTTCTGCTTCTTATAGGTCCGAAGATTCAAACGTTTTTTAGCACGAAGAACATTTGACTTCGATTCACTTACTCCTTCCATTTTTGCTATCTTTCTCAGTGGCAGTCCGCGTTCTGTGCACCATTTGTACACAATTTTTCGACGTTGTTCTGCTGAAAGTCCACGCATTTCGAAACAAACTAATGAAAACGAATAAACAACTGCACAAGTGGTTAGAGAAGAGTGTAAACAACAGGACGTAGCCATAAAAATTGACAGATTCTTAACCATTGCGAAATGGCAGCGGTTTTTGGTAGCGTCCATACTTTCTGGGACAGTCTTTATGAGAAAGGCGAAAAGTGAAGAAGTAAAAGCAATAATATTCTTAGCTTTATGTTTCTAGTAAGAAAACGGTTTTTCAAATATTAGATTATGATTCAACAGATGTAAAGCAATAAAGTTGCTAAAAATGATCTTTCTTCTAAAGAATATATTCAGGCTTAAGAAAATGTCTAGATTTACCTAAATATTATTTTAACTGTAACTTGTTCACTTTTTGCTTGACGCTAATCAAATTATAATCAGTTGTGGTTTTTGAGTTTTAGTTCCAAATAAAAGTATTTTTTTAAGAATTATAAAATTAAAAATTTAATTTCTTCGGTTAATGATTTGATTCATAAAATAGTATTCAATTTTACCCAGTGTGTGTTTGTTTGAAAGTGTTCAATTGATTTTCTACCTCTTCTACTCTGACATCATTTTTCGACAGTCAACAGTTTCTGAGCTACAACGAATAGAAGCAAAACGGCATAGTTCAACAAGAAGTTTTCTGCTCAGTCATTACAAAAATGGAAGAATCAAATTGATGTTGAAACTGGCTTTAGAGTTTTTATTTAAGACTATTTGATTGTTTTGTAATGAACGGTTTGCTTAAATTTATAGTAAATCTATATCAATACCTAAATGTTCTAAGAATTTGTTAATAATTTCAAATCGAAAATTATGTGTTCGGTTGAACCACACTTATTTTATCCGGTTTAGCCGCGGAGACGAAAAAATAGTTTTATTTTTGAAGACACTCAATAATCACATCAACAGGATTGACGCCAAACTGAAGTGAATCGGCGTCATGCAGCCACCTGATGTCTGCCTGTCACATGAGAGCGCTTTTACAAAGTCAATCCTTGGATCGCAAAAATTGCTGGCAGTGTTGCTAATAAAGCGAGAACCCAGTGCACGCAGCAGATTTTCGAGCGATTCTATCTTACTCTCACTCCTCCGCGCACGCTTATGAGTCACTCACAAAAAGGTACATTTTAAACACGAGTGGTGTTTTTTAATGTGGAACACATTTTTGTTATCTATATAGGGGTGCAAATTAGAAACTCAAGAAAAATACACGTAGAAATGTGGTCAGGTTTTGAACAATTACTGCTCAGTCAATTTTGTATCAATTATTAATATCATGTCACCATTTGATTGGAAATATTTCTACTTATTGATTTGAATGTTCATAGCCATGTATTTTTAATTTTATATCATTGAAATGTTGATTAATAGCTAGCAGTGTCCTGTTTTGTCTGTAAAAAATCTCCGGCATACCGGATTTCCCTGCCATATTCGACGGTTTTGAAGGAGTAAGCGATATATCAAAGGGAAAGCAGCGCTCTGATTGGTCAATCGATGCAAAAGCGAAGCTGTTGGCAGCACGCAAAGCTATAAATATAAGTAAAATTATAGCTAACGTTTCAGTCCTACACGTAGCTTGCTAGAGGTAGGTTGTTGCTAGACAGCAAGACAAAAAGTGCCATAAAACGATTTGAAGCTATTGGTATCCATAATGGAATCGTAATTCCATGTTATGTCATTTCGCCTGGGAAATTGACAACTACCCCAGGGTGAATTTTGAGTGCATAAGATTTATTTCTAATTTATATAAGATAAACTCGATTGATAATGAGAAAAAGTTTATCGCTTCAATCGAAGTTGCAGAATGGTAGTAATAGTAGAGAAACGCTATAAAAAGGCGGGTGGGTAATGTCAGAGACATAACTGGATGTCGTGAATACGAAAAAACTGACACGCTCCCATCACTTTTCCGAATATGAGTTAGTTGATTGATTGTATGAATTTTGCAAGCTTTCCTCTTTTTCACTAATAGAGTTTGAAGCGATGCACCTACATTAAAGTACAGATTAGTTACATTAAACAGTTACTATTCTACAACTATATATTCCAAACTTGAACAATTCCTTTTTAATTTGCTAATATAGGAGGCTAGGTACGACAAATTTGTAGTTTATTTTTATTGAAGCTATGAAGTTCGAAGTAATAATAATAATAATAATACAGATTAACCTGTATACATGGCAACCCTGTTTCGCATGGCATATTTTCACACGACCCCATAGTAGTATAAAGATGTGTTCAACATCATCCCTTTCGCTTTCGCATTGCCGTTCATAATTGAATGTGTTAGTGACGGTACAAATCTGCCTTTCTACCGGTTTTCGGTGTAATCGTGCTGACGGTGTCTCGTACGTTCAGAATAGCTGCTTTAACTTGAATGACGCTATTTCTCACATCACCTTTCATTTTATACCTGCTAGTAGCAACGGTGGACGGACGTCCCCTTTGTTAAAATATAGCAGAACGGGAAACAGTGAGACGATATAAAAGAGAGAGTTAGCAGAGCGGCAGCAAGTAATACTGAATTGGTTGTCTAGCTGTTAACAGCATCTTGTGGAATTTTTACGTAGAAACACGCACACAGGAGGAACAGTTAAGGGCAAGGCAAAGACCCGCTCGAACCGTGCTGGTCTGCAGTTCCCAGTTGGCAAAATCCATCGTCTGCTCCGGAAAGAAAACTACGCAGAGCGTGTCGGTGCCGGCGGTGATGGAGTACTTAGCTGCCGAAGTGTTGGAATTGGCCGGTAACGCTGCCCGTGACAACAAGAAAACGAAAATCATCCCTCGCCATCTGCAGCTGGCCATCCGTAACGACGAGGAGTTGAAAACCCCGTCCTTTTCAGGACGACCACATCACTGTGATAAAAAAATATTTAGGATTGCTTTAAGTTTAGCCTGTAGAAGTCTGTTGAAACAGAAATTCCAAATTCCACAAAAGGAATGTAATTCCAGGACTTTGCTTTTAAAGTTTAGCCAGCTCTGATACGCCTGGAAAGTAGAATGCGCAAATCAAGTGGAAACATTTGTTCTAACAATTTGTTTATTTTTGTTTTCGGCCGCATACTAAAGTAATCACGACAAAAATACATATTGATCTGTGGCAACTCGCACGGCATATTGGTATACTAGTATAAGGATCTGTTCAAAATAATCACTTTCGCTTTCGCATTGCCGTTCGTAATTGAATGTGTTAGTGACGGTGCAAATTAATTTAACGTCCATCTTGATGAATCTTTTGGTAGGAAATATTGAGATCTGAGATGATTCTCGTGTGTGTCTTGTTTCGGCAATGGGCCTTGCTGGACTTTTTGGCTGCCTTTCTACCGGTTTTCGGTGTCATTGTGCTGACGGTGTCTCGTGCATTCAGAAACAGTGAGACGACAGGTCCTCGATGTTGCTCTCGTGTGTCTTCTTTCGGGAACAGTTGATCAGCAAATGGTAGGAAAAATGAACCACTCAACTTTTATATGGATGCTCTTGTATAGATGCAGACATCTCACGTTCTGATGTGCTGGTGCTGTCATGAGTTAAACTTCAATGTTGTTGCAATACACGTTCAAGTTGAAAATTTTCGATTCTATTGGTAGTTAGATTATATAAATCCTTCTACAGATCACTGAGCTATGAGCTTTCAAAATACGAGAAAGGCAAACGCGCCTTATGAATTATCCTCTTTGATACTCGTTTATACCAAACATTTCAGAAAAGTTTAAATTTGAACTATTTGAGAATATGTCACACAACTGAAAATTTTATCATAAAATTGTGATTATATTTCCGATGGCATGTAGCAAGAATTATGTTGATTTATTAGATACAACAGGAGATATTCACGATCAAAAACTTAACACTCTCTCAGAGGGTAAATTTTGAAAAGGCGCCCCATAGTAAAGCAAGTCGTATTCACGACAAAATAATTGTTCGCATACAAAACTTGAGCACAAGCTTGGCGAAGAGAGGCTTAAATATCGATATCTGTATCGCAAACATATACAAACATAAAATTGCATACATTTGGGCTGTTGATGTAATTTTGTCGGCTACAAAACAAATACAAATCACGACAAACAGAGTCTATATTCTGGGTTCGCGTGTTCGGTGTTGGTTCCTAATAAAGATCAATCTAAGCAAACTCTCGTGCATTTGCGGATTCAAAAGTGTGACAATTAATTGAAAATGTCGATCATTAGAAATTTTGGATACTTTGTTTCACATCAATGGCTCGAACAACCCCATGGGGCTGATCCTTGTAGTTTTTTTTGGTTACGATGAGTGAGAGGCAGCAGGAGTAAACACTTATTGCGAGTTTGCTCGCACTATTTCAGATTATGTCCGTACTCCAAGAGCGAGTAACAATCAATACGCACAGAGTGAGAGCACTCCTCCAGTGCGCTAGCAGTATGGTGCACAGGTTGATTTAAATTTTAGTAAATCGAAATGTAGGGGTAGATGGGGAAAAACGTACAACCTAAGGAAATCTTAACTATAGAGAATAACGCGGAAGAATTTAATGAATGACTATCTTCCGATCGTGGAAAACATGAAAAATATACTTTAAAATGTACGCGATGTGACGATTATCTGAACATAGAGGCAGAATGATCTTAAACAACGGGTAAGCTTTAGACTTTTCGTTGACGAAATATTTGCCAGGTGGAAGATTGTTCACTATTATTCATTAAATTGATAACTTATGGATAATTTTTGTAAGCGAATTCTTGAGCATTTTGCCTTACACAATTCGGGTCGTTTTACCCCCAAAAATATGTGACGATAAATTTTACGATTGTTCTATAAAATTGCAGAACATCGTCTGTATTAGCACTAATTTTAGAAACCCGAATGATTGGCAAAGAAATTCACTGGTCACATAATTAAAATCATCTTCCTCACCCTAGAAAATTACTATGGAATGAACATCAAAAATTATTTATAACAGAGACAGAATTGTTTTTTTTTTTTTTTTTCATTTTTCCAGATATGATTGAACCATCGCTACCAAAATTTTATAGTAATCTGTTCTTATGGCGGACTTTCAGTTTCATTAAAATTTCAGTGAAAAAAATTGGTAACTTTTGAGAAAAGCAAAAGGTGCATTATACCTCGGGGGCTCGTTTTACCCCATCTTCCCCTATGTGAGCATCATGATAGCCGCACAAGAATGCTACAACTTGACCTCAGCTTATGCTATTAGTATGTAGTGTGATCCTTTTTAAAAGAATGTACAGTATAAATTAATTAAATTTGATTTGTAGAAGTAACAGGAGTGAAGGGTTTTGCACAGCGTTTGAACCAGCACTCTGATGAGGAACCATTTAGCTGTGGCAAGCATCCTTCTACAAAAATCAAAGCAATTAAGAAGAATGGTTATCAAAAACAATGTCATTAGTAACTTAATATCCATTCATTCATTCATTCAGAATATCTTTAACGCGAGCAAGGGATTAAGACTTTTCGATATTTTATTCACCATATTTTGAGCACTCTGATCGCTTTCAGAACGGCCGTTGGCTACAATCGCATTTGATAGAACGCTCTTCTTGCCACCGGGTTGGTTTGAACGCTTGTTTGTATTCGCTCTAGCCAAGTGCTGCGATCCTATTACTTCTGTGTATGAAATTCCAGTTAATGGTGTTAATATTTTTGAAACTGTTACCAGGGATGCAAACGGTAGCGGTAGAATACATTTATCCTTGTAGATTCTACACGTTCAAAATTCTACAGCCTGCTACAACTGCTTGATGGTACATTTACCGCAGAGAGAGTACCAGCGACGATCAGAACGGTACAGGTAGAAACAAATATTGCTCTACTTCATTCTACCGTTTCTTGATGGTACGGCCTTGTACTGCTGCTTGAAACTCCAGTAGATTTCAAAAATGTACTGTAGCTTCCTACCGCCAACGAAAAAAAAGTATTCTACTGCGGACAAAAATGTACTCTACTGCGGATGAAAAAGTGATTTACAGCTGCGGACGTAAATGTATTCTACCGCTGTACTTTACGGTGTTTGCTCAGAAGGTGTGTAGTGAAAGGTTGATTGAATTAATCTTTCACATGCATATGTATTATTTTTGCGGAAAGACGAACTATTTGTCTTTTTGAACAAGTGATTATATTTTATTGAACTAGGAATTCGTTGATATTATTCTTTAATCTTTTTGAACGATGCAATTTGTTATCTGGTATCAAGACCTGTTTTTACATGAAGAATTGCATTTGCATGAGCCTATCTTGTGAAATTTTTGTGTTAATTATATTTTATGTTTAGAATAATCCAGACTAATAAAAGATTAAAATTTATGGCTATAGAAATGCATTCATCTTACATAGGGTTATTGTACATATAATCATTTCATTTGTGGAGCTACCACGTTATTTTGAGGATTACGCGACTACCAATCAACAAATTATGATAAAATCGGATAATATATCTTTGTTTCGGCTATGAAAAATCAGATTACTGCATAATTGTGCATAATACTGGTGTTATTATCTTTACGAATGCACTCAGAATGCACCATATTTCAGCTTATTGAGATACGGAGCTGAAATGAATGAATGTACCGTTACCCTACTCAGAAAAAAATCAAGTTTTCTGAAGCGGGCAATTTCATTTTCTCCGTGCATTTTTATTTCTAGTTATATCTTTATTTCAAACGTATGCATTTCTAAGGGATTCTTCAAAGAACTTTTTTAAGTCTTTTCAACGGAAACACAGAAGCCTTTTCCTGTAATCTAGCCATGCCAATATATTTAGGCTGTGTTTACAACCCAATAGAAGCTAGGTTTAATCAAATAAGGACAAGAAGAAATTTGAATTCCTCTTCGAACCTTTTGTCGATGTTACTATCTTTGAAGATGTATTTTTATTGAACGATCAGAATTGCTTGTACAACTCTTTCCCAACTAGAAAAATCAAATGTCGAGTTTAAAGAAATCGTTAAGTATTTCGCTACGTTTAGAATTTCAGTGACTCGAAGTGGAAATCATTTTACGTCAGAATTTTTTTTTTTAATAAATCCCAAGCAAAAGAATAATTCATCGTAAAATCTATAAAAGCTGCGTTGAATTTTAATTGATTCCGGTAAACATGAGGATAAAAAATACAAATGGTAAACTTTTGTTTTACTAATATACTTGCTAATATGCTTTCTAGCGATCATCATCAGCACAAATTAAATTTCGGATAGTTACATAATTTACTGAAATTGAACAGCTAATAATCATTTCAGAAAGATATAGTCTTCGATATCTGAATATTTTCCATGTTTTGGGCAGTAAGCCTAATGTTTTTTCGAGCACACTTAAATAAATCGATTTTGTGGGACCAAAGATGATATTTTACCAGGTTTTAATCCAAACCGACCAAAATAGCAGTAATGCTCTATAGCTTACCAATCTCGTGTATTTACAATTTTTATGTAAATGTCCTCAAACTTCAGTATAGAGTGATAAATAATTCAGTATAAAATTATGAAGAAATGAGTCTCAGCTCAGCTCTACCGATCGATCGGTAAATGATACTTTTTACTGATCTTATTGTTGAGCTGTTCGAAAGTCAGCAATATTTTACCGATTTTTCCTTATTAGAGGAGGCTGGCCCAAACTTTCAACTGTGGGCTAAGTCGCAATTCCAGCGATTCTCAGATATAGCGTGGGTGTTAGCTCTACCTAACCTAACCTAACAATTATCATAAAGGTTTCCGTTTGACAGAGTCAGTGCAGTTAAAATTATTTGTGTATCAGAGATTTAATTTTCTTCGAGTTTACTGAAGTGGCTCTAGACATGTAAATATACTAGATATTTTATAACACTAGGTGCATTTGTTCCTTGGGAAGCTTTCGATTGATATAACCGATTTTGACTCAATTCTGTGTTTAGTGCGTAACAGATTGAAAAGTGTAAAAAACGGTAGTGGTCATAAGTCAACACTTTTCAGGTGGTCCTTAGGTTGCTGTCAGAGAGAACGCGATATACGAAGCACCAACTTTTCTCTTTCTAATGCGACACCTTTGGAAAAATAATATAAATGAACAATCAGCTGACGAGGATAGCAAGACAGTGATCATACCAATGGAAATAAATTTGGATGATCTAATGTATAATGAATCTAACTATGGCAGTTTAAGTTACTATTCTAATTTGTTTCTTTAGTACTGTGTTTAATTATTGATTATATTTTATTGTGAACCGAACTCATTATTCCGTTAATTTGTTCTTAAAATAACAAAACCTTCTAACAGGCAGAGTTTCGAGTATTGCCATTCCGAGTGAGTTTTTCGTTCATTTCGATCGAAATACTAATTGATTTTATTATTTTGTTCATATCACGGCTTGAATTATTTTACACGTATAAATATGTCATTTCGGAACTAGTCTTTCAATTTTATACGAAGTTAGTGACCATTCCAAAAATATCTTTCGCCCACTACTTTCCGGAACCATTGAAGTCGAATTGAGTTTACTTGTCCATTAATTAACAAGTCCAGAAAACATGAATAATTTATTGAACTAATCACACAGTCACTGTGCGAACTAAGTGAATTGATTCAAACAGTATAAGATTCTCGGCCCTACGAGCCTCTATTCAAAAGTTGATTCTCACAGCGATTACATAATTTCTTTATTTGAAATACATAAATAATTCTGCAACTTAATAATTTTACTTCAAAACATTTTTTGTTCGAGAAAAATAATTCATTTATACCCTCTGGCAAACCCAACCATTAATACCTCCTGGCAACGATCAAAAGCTTAAAACCGGGGTTAAATACATGATATTAGCAATACTACTTTATAAACATTCTGAATAAGCGAAAATCTTTGAAATAGCGAAGAATATAGGCGCTTACTGTTCTTCGATACAACTGTCAACTACCGTGGTAAAGTACATTTTTCTATCGCACTAATGTACTTTTTTCTACAGCGGCAAAGTACATTTTTCTACCGTAGCGAGCTACATTTTTTGTGCTACAGTAGCGCGAACAAGGAAACAGTAAAATTTAGAAAGATAGAATTTCTCCCTACCTCAAGCGACAGTGATTCCGGCGGTAGTTTTTAACGCGATACTGTTTCGCATACGTCGAGAGAGAATCTCTCATTGTTACATACGTCGTTTTGAACATTTTATACAGAACTACGCTATAAGAGAACGAGTGGGCGCCAAGTTGTGAGTAAGAGCAAGAGCGCGAGTGGGAGCGAGTGCGAATATCTATGAGAAACAGCTTCAGTAAGAGTGTGCACACCGACTAGTAGACCAACGAAAGAGTGAGGTGGAATATGCACGATAGGAGTGCTCGGTGTTTCATCGCCACTCACAGATGAGCACTGCGATAGCAAAACAAAGGACGAAAATAATCACAGAGAGCACACTCACACGGGAGTTTCAGATGTACTGATAGCACATGAGTGAGAATTATCTGCACAATATAAGCGAGCTTAGCAATACTGATTGCTGGTTCATAAGATATTTGAGTTGTCCAGTTTAAAACCGTGTCCTGTATGGCCACAGTTGCTTTTGAACTGTGAAATCATTTTCGAGTGCTTAAATGAGTTGTTTCGCATAGAACTACTCATTCATAATTATACTTTCAAGGTAAAATTTTTAATTTTGATAAAGTGTTAGAAGTTTTTCTTACAACGATTTATAGAAATTAGTTGCAAAAACTCATTCCCCTTTTCAAAAATCAAACTTGTGTCAAATAGGCTTCCTCGTCAGTGAAAAACGAATGGTTTGTCATGCTGAAGACGTCTGCAAAGTTTCATCCAAATCTGAGCAAGCCGATTTCCTGATTTCTGCTGTTACTTTCTAGAATAGCTCAGCAGAAACGAAAACCGTAACAAGAAAAAATCGTTGCAAATCAAACGGAGCAAACAGTTCAAACAACCCACCGGCGACGGTACGCCGACCGATTGGGTGGGTGTGTACGTACTACAACTCCTGGTCCGCCGTGATGTGCTTTCGCCTCCAATGAACCACGTCGTAGTGTCTCCAACAGCGTCGACCTAACCGACTGAGCACCGGGCAGGCAGGTCGGTAAGTGAGCGAACCACTACAAGACAGGGCGGTGGTGTAGGGCAGTGTGTGTGGCTAGGTTTGGGTGGCACGCTCGTGAAGCCTCGCTTATGTTTGCTGCTTTTGGCATGGCTTTGCATCGGTTCGCTTGTTGGTGGCTCTGAGACATTCTGCTGGATTTTCGCTATATGTGTACCAACCGATCTCGGTACCTTTTGCAGCTCCGCGTGGTTCGGTGGGCTGCTTGTTGCTTGTTTATTATGAATTTCATTTTCAGTATTGAGCTGTCCCGCGTGACGGCAGGACGTGTTTCTTCAAAGGCGCGCTTTTGCACTCCTTTTTGCCAGCTTCCGTAGCTCTCTAATGCGAATGCTTTTCTTAAGTTTGTTCTATGTTGATTGAAAACCTTCCATTCCTTACTTATTCCAACCGGTCTGGTGAAGAACAGCTGTTTTTTTTTCTTCAAACCTACATTCAGTACCTGATTAGGCGGGCCAGTATCGAACCGTATCGGAAGCCGGTTCCGCAAGTGTCAACTTCTTTAGCGGAATGTAAACAACATTGTTAAGTGGTTCGCGAAACGATTCCTCTGCATCTGTGCGTCCGAGTGTGCCTCCAAAGTGTCTCTAGACTATCGCAGTGACTCCGCCTAGCGGAAACCTGGTGACTAAGACGCGATCTGCAGGCCGAGTCAAGTGTCCGTGTTTGTGTATTATGGATTCTGATTACTGTTATTATCGTTTCAATTAGATCAATTTGCGCCAACTTCTGTTGCATTGTTGTTGGGAGGACGGCAGAGCAGTTGTTGCTGTTTAGTGTTGCCCGGCGTGAGTGAGTGTTTGCTCTCTATCTTTAGACTCGATAGGGGCTAGCCCAGTGAAACTATGTGCGCGGTTGCTTCTGACTGACTGGTGATGCATAATTGGAAAATTGGTGTTTATGGTACAAGTATGTTTACCTAAAAACCATACGAGCACAAACATACGAATCCAAAGCCGCAGCCTGTGCAGTGTGAGAAAATCTCTACAATTTGGCATCTGGAGGTTGCAGCCAACCGGCCCTTCAGAGCATAGAGTTCGCGGTGTCTAGCCAAGGCGAAGAAACTTGGCCATTGATTCGCTAATAGTAATAATAGCAATAACAGCCGACATTATAAAAGCGGTAACCAATCGATGTGAAGTACTCAGAACCTTTTCTGCCGGCCGAACTTGGAACCAACGCATGCCGGGCGGGGAAATCTTGTAGTTTGTGTCGGTTTTGCGCGCACCCATGCTGGACCTTGGTCTGAACCACTTTGTTGTTATGACGGCAGCGCGAAGGCAGCGCTGGTTTCCGGTGTCTATCACGAGATATTTTTCTATCGAGTAAATCGAGAGCACTGCATGTAACTCCTCGTACGTGGAGCAGTGCTTGGTCCCGATCCGTAGATTGAATAAGCTTGCAAAGACATACGCCAGGGCGCTAGCCGTGGCCTAGCATCGCAGGATTGACTAAACACAAAGCAGTGAGTATCCATTGTTTTAGATTGAATTAGAAGAGTTTGAAAATTAATCAAAATAATAATTGTTTAAATTTAATATTTTGTTCAAATACCCCACATTACTTACGTATACGTGAAAGTATGAATTAATAGATTGCAATCGATCGTTGGAGAACTTTTTCAAGTCCAAAGATTTCTGAAAATTAATTTTATCGAAATTTTCTATTTTTGACGTAAATACGTGTCACTTTAGCACATAGGGTCAGAAAGTTTTTATGTGGAGCACATCTTTATTTTCTATATAGGGGTGCAAATCAGAAACTCAAGGAAAAATACACGTAGAAATGTGGTCAGGTTTTAAACACTTACAGCTCATTCTATTTTGTATCAGTTATTGATATTATTTCATCATTTTATTGGAAATATTTCTAAGTTTCGATTTGAATGTATCAAGATTTGAATGTATTTTCAATTATATATGATTGAAATTTTGATTAGTAGCGAGCAGTGTTCTATTTTGTCTACTAAAAATCTCCGGCATACCGGATTTCCCTGCCATAGACGACGGTTTTGAAGGAATAAACGATATATCAAAGGGAAAGCATCGCTCTGATTGGTCAATCGATAAAAAAGCGAAGCTGTTGGAAGCACGCGAATCTATAAATAGAAACGAAATTATAGCTAACGTTTCATCAGTCCTACGCGTAGCTTGCTAGAGGAAGGTTGTTGCTAGACAGCAAGACAAAAAGTGCCATAAATCGATTTGAAGCTTTAATTGATATGCTCTGATCTTGTGTCATGCAAGCTCGGATGAAATTCCATGCTATGTAGTTTCGTCTGAAAAATTGACAACAACCCAGGGTAAATTTTTAGTGCTTAAGATTAATTTCTTGGTAGAGAAACGCTATAAAAATAACTGCTTGCATACAAAACTTGAACACAAGCTTGGCGAAGAGAAGCTTAAATAGCGAAATCCGTATCGCAAGTATGTACAAAGATATAGTTGCATATATTTGGGATATTAATGTAATTTCGTCGTATGTTCGAACCCCGACCTGGAAGGATTTGTAGCATCAGTAAAATCGTAGCATCAGCCATGCAATGGTGTACCGACACACTGAATCGACTGCGAAGTCTGTTGAAACAGAAGGTCAAATTCCACCACAGGAATGTAATACCAAGGCTTTGCTTTTTGCAATTTCGTCGGCTATAAAACAAATACAAATGAAGACAAACAATGTTCGGTGTTAATTCCTAATCAAGATCAATCTAAGCAGACTCTCGGGCAATTGCGGATTCCAAAGTGTGATGATTGATTTAATTGTTTGATTGTAGATCATTAGAAATTTTTGTTGCCTTGTTCCACATCAATGGCTCGAACAACGCCATGGGGCTGATCCTTGTAGTTTCTCTGGCACAAAGAGGCGAATGGTCTTAAGGTTAAAACCTCTATAATCTAAACAAAACAAAAAAAAACTACGGGGTGCATTTTCGAAATTTTCTGAGAGAGTGACAATTTTTTGATCGTGAATAAAGCTTGCTTCACATAGAATTGGAACAAAGACAATTGCCTGTATTTCAGTTATTTATTATTGAATTCAAGATCTTTTTTTATACAAATGTAGCATTTTCTTCATACTTTCAAGAAAAAATACGGATAAAATTATTCGTCTCGGTTTCGAAGGAATTCTCGAATTTTTCCTGTAATACGGCTCATTAGGCGGCGCACACCTTCTTTGTCCATCGTTTTAGCAATCTTATTCCACCAGGTCGTCATCTGATTGATGTCTTTGACAACCTTTCCTTTTGCCTCGAGTCTCCTCTTCATGATTGCACAGTATTTCACAATAGGACGGAACTGGGGGCAGTTGGGTGGGTTAAGGTTTCGGAATCACAATTCGGACAATTTGTCTAGAACAAGTTGATTTTTTTTTCACATTATTCTATCGTGGTTAATATCTGTGCATTCGGAAATACATATTGAGAAATTTTGCTTGGAATCTCTGATATTGGTCATACTTTGTCAAAAGAGTAATCAACGTTAAGAATTCAAATGGACTTTAAAACTAATGGTTGGTTATCTGTTTACTTTCTCTCTTGTTAATAGCTCATAAATTTGCACGTTTACCTCCTATTTGTGTGGTACGATATCCAAAACATTCATTAAGCTAGCAATATGAGATGGTTAGCAAACGCAGAATTAATCGAAATAGAATCTGTCATTGGCGTTTTTGGTCCATTTCAAATGTTCACGTCGAATTAAACTACGGAATCACGCTCAAATTCATTATCATTATCGGGTCAGGGTTATTTCGCAGAAAGTCGTTTCACTGAAAATCATTTCGTCGAAAGAGTCATTTCGCCGAATGCCAATTCGTCGAAAGTCATTTCACCGAATCCTTCAATTGTTTTAAGGTGAAATGTGGAGGAATGCGCTCGTCGCGTTTTTGGTTAACTTTTCAAAAATTAGACGGAATTTCGAAAAACTAAAAACACTTCCACGGGGATGTTTTTGAAACTGAAGAATGATGTTGTTGGAAGATTTCACAAAAAATCTGAAAATGCTATTCAAAATTATGAAACTTTAGCTGAAATATCCGAAATTTGTCAAAGTTACGAGAGAATTTAATTTATTTTTCATCATTTTCTATATTGCTTACGCGCGGCTGTTTCGTATGGTGGTGGGGTGAAAAATGCATAGTGGGTTCGGTGGCGTTATATCGTGAGCAAATATTACATATAAAAAAGTGACACGAATTTATGCATTTGGTTTTGTATTAAAATAGCAACGAGTTTAATATAATAAATTTGATATTATAGGAAATCTTTCATTTTTTAAGGTAACT